>NC_086100.1:82691261-83319654 GCF_963921235.1 Mobula hypostoma | reverse complement strand
TGGGAAGCACCAGAGAGACCGATAAACCAATTGGTTAGAGTTAAATGACCTTGCCTGGTGTCTCAGGGCTGGGTGTCTGTACCTGCATCACCCCATGCCCTTGCCACTCCTCCTCTGTCACCTGTCCTATACCTCTCCCGTGGTGCTCCACCCTCGCCATTCGCAACATCCTTTGCTCCTGCCAGATTTACAACTCGCTCTCCGCTTCACGTTGACAAATACCGTACTATGCAAAAGTCTTATGCACCCTGTGCATGTGCTTAAGATAACTGCACAGTATGGTATTGTATAAAATGTTTAGGTATGCATATGCATGCAGTTTTAAATGTAAACAGGATGACAGATACCAATGAAAGCAGCCCCATACGATTACCTGAATGACTGTCTGGTCACATTTGTACGCAGATCAATGATCTTTAGTATGTCATCTCTGGAGCAGGTCAGCAGTTCCGTGTGGTCTGGGCTAAGATCAAGCGCAGTGATACGACCCTGCAGTTCTAACTCTCGCACAATACTCTCTGTCCTGGGGCAAAGATGCAAAATAGTACCATGCACATAAATAATCATTTTAATTTAATGCACATCCAAAAATTTAGAGACGTCCAGAGCTTGTGAAGCCTGTATGATGTTCTCTATTGTGCAGAAAACTGCTTCACCCACCTCAAATCTACATTTCAGTTGCGCATTCCTTTAAATATGTGTGGAAATCTCCACTGGGAGTTTTCTGAATTCTAATATCCAATAACATTAATTTGTGAGCAATACGCTCCACTCATTTATGCCTTTCTTTGCTGCAAGCTCAAACCAGTTACCTTGCTTTTATATTTGATGGCAAAAAACAAATTCTTTGAGGGTTCAATAGCTCTGTAACTCAAGGATCTGTAATGACATTTCCCTGAAATTTTCCACATCCAAAATAAACAGCCCTTCAAGTAATGTGGTCCTGGACATCACAGCCATCTCACCTGATATCCCAGAAGCGAATCTTCTTGTCAAAGTGCCCACTCATAACACACTGCTCAGTGCAAACAATATCATTGCAGCTGGAGCCAGCAAACACAGTTTTTATACCTGAAAAAAGAGGATCAACACTAAATAACCAGGTTGGATATAAACCCTAAACTCAGAGCTTAACTGCTTTGCACCAACTATTATCCTTACTGCACTATATGTTGTTCACCTGGCCCCTACTGACTGCAGATAAACAAATGGCAATCACTGATCTGTGAGTTGTTGTCTAAGCTCGGGTATCAGGGATGGGAGTGGATAAAAAGTCACATCAGTTTTTAGTCAATACTTCAAGTTATAACAGCCTTCGCAAAATGAAAATGCAAATCAGAAATTTGAATAGAAATTCTTAACCATACATGCAGGCTTTGACAAAGGTTAGGCCCTATTTTAAAGAACTGAGGTTTTTCTCTCAATACATTTTTGAAATAGTACTGTAAATTTCATTTTATGTCCTTTTAGTTCTGAGTTGTCTCTCCCTTTTTTAGTAATGCTCTAATAACCATGACTTGCATTTCAACAAAATGTGACTATAGATGGCAAGATCAGCATTTCTCAGCACTGATTCCTCTGGCATTAGAGTTTTTGCTGAACCATACCAGAGGGCAGCAGAATCAACCGTAGTACTGCAAGCCTAGAGTCACACAAACTAGGCAGGGTAAGGGCAGCAGATCCCCTTCCTGTAGAACAAAACTAGATATTCAGAAGTGCAACAGTTTGATGCTAAATGTTACTTAAATTTCAGATTATTTAATGAGATGAATTTAAAATCTCAAATGGCCAAGGTGATACTTAAACTCATGCTGCCACATGATTAATCTAAGACTCTGGATTACCAGTCTAGAAACAAATGCTATTCTACTCAATTTTTTCTCTAACTCATCTTTGGCCTCTAATTAATAAATATGGGGTGGGATATGAAGGCTTGAGGAGAACCTTTGTCTCATAGGGAGTGTTGAGAATACATTGCTGGAGAAAGTGATGGAAGCAGAGGGACTGGCAGCATATAAGTGTCTAGACAAGCACTTGATCTGCCTGGACATAGAAGGCCACAGGCCGAGTGCTTAAACAAAAATGGGATTAACATGGATAGATGCCCAATGGTCAGTGTGGACATTTTAGGCCCAATGAGGATAGGGTGTGAGACAGAATTCTATGATATGTGGCTCTTTTGATTCATCACTTAGTCATCCAGCTGCTGAAATGAACTACTTATGCCAGTTTCAGATTAGATCGTGTCTTGGTCTGGGGAAGGTTCTGTGAAGAGAAGGCCTCCTACTGTTTTATGCCCTTCATATTGCCCTTACTTACAGATCTTGCGGCTCAAATCCCACAGCTTGAGAGTTCGATCGTGGCTGCCCGACACTATACGTGCATTGTCCAGAAGGAACTTCGCAGATAGCACCTTCCCACTGTGTCCTGTTAATGTGTGCTGTTATGGAAAAGAACAAGAAAGCACATCAACTTCTGTACATGATAAAGAAACAAAACCTTTTGTTGAGAATCTATGTTCTTAAAATTTTAAGAACATAGAAAAGTATAGCACAGGAACAGGTCTATTGGCCTACCTGTCTGCACTGAGCATAACGCCATACTAACTATTCACATCTGCCTGCATCCCTTCATCCCTCAACTGTTCATGTATCTGTCTAAATACCCCTTAGTCAATACCATTATATCTGTTTCCACCACTTCCACAGGATGCGTGTTCCAGGTACCTACCACACTGCAAAAAAAAACCCATCTTAAATATACTTTAAACTTCCTCCCTTCAAAACCTTCCAACAGTGTGGTAACCAGAACTGCATGTAATACTACAAATAAGCTTTAACCAGAGTTTTATATAGCTGCAATATATATATATTTTTAAACTTTTGTACTCGGTGTGCTGATAGATAGAAGCGTACACTTTATCACCCTTTTCATTTGTGTTGTCGGCTTTGGGATGTATGCACTTGAACTAACTAGCTGGCCTTTAAAGGACTCCCATGTCAGCTGTAGATTTACCCCCATACGGTGCTCCCAGCCTCAGTTTCAATGTAAGTTTTGATCAAGACGGATGTGATAGGACTGTGAGAGTCTCTCACTTTCTTAACAAGACTGATTGCCATCGTATCTTCATGCACTGTTGTGACCTCACAGTCAAACACTGGCTCATGGAAGAAAAGTAAATTTCCCACCAGGGCCAGTTCTACTAAATGGAACAACTCTGAATGTTAAAGTTTCTTCTTTAATGGACAGAAAATAGTGAGTAGCAATAATCCAGAATCCAATTAAAATGCCACTGGCCATGAATGAAAATTTAACACATGCAATAGCAACTTCTGAAGATCATCAGTGAAAGGCAAGTCACACGTAAATCTCAACTAAATGAGACATAAATCCATACAGATTCATCTTTAAATCGTAATGACACAAGGGGAACAATATGTTCTCAATAATTTAATGCTCCTGTTCTATAAAACAGGATATTGCCTGACTTATAAGCAGTGCCATATGCGAGTCACTATTACACATCCATAAGGTCTCATGTAAAATAGTATCCTGTATCATTTTCTCAGCAATATCTGCGTCATGTCAAAATTATGGGATATATCACAATAACTAATACCAGTGATTCTCAGTGGAATAATTGTAGATTGATTAAAAAAAAAAATGACCTTGTCCAGAATATCATGAATTCACTGTCAAAGGCAGAAGCTCCAGTTTACTCACAGATTCTGGACAGGACTCACCATGGAGTCCAGAGGCAGAATCCAATCATGCTGAGATTCCCCAGCATTGCACTGGCACAGATTTGCTGGAGGATCTGATCCAGGGCCCCGATGATTTCACTGGGAATTTTAGACCTATGGATTGGAAAGTGAAGGTAAAATCATGTTGCTTCTTTTTAAATTAATGATTTCAAGTGTTTTTGCTGTTTAGATATTAGTTTCAAATTTACTTCAGTTTTCAAATGTCTCTGAATTTCAAAGACAATTAAAAAGTATTCAAAGCTTTTGGCTGGCTATCAAATCTTCCACAGCAATTTGAGGGCTGCAGCCTCCTCACTGTGATGTCAGTGGTATGCCACCATCCAAACCACACAACTGGAGCATGGGATACCGAGGGTTATGCATCAGACCAAGGCAAAATAAATCAGCATACAAGAGGGAGATTGAAAATCTGGCTAAGTAGTGCTGCTACAACAAACTTCCAATCTCATCAAAACAAAAAAGCTGATTATTGACTACAGGAGGAAACTGGAGGTCCATAAGGCAATCCTCATCAGGGGATCAGCGTTATCATTTCAGAGGATCTGCCCTGGATTGACCACGCAAGTGCCATTACAGAGGCGGCACAAGCAGCACCTCTTCTTCCTCAGCAGTCTGTAAGAATTCCGCATGACATCTACAAAGTTAAACTTGGACAAATTTCTATAGATATGTGGAGGAGTGTATACTGACTGGCTGCATCACAGCCTGGTATGGGAACACCTATGCTCTTGAATGGAAAATCATACAAATAGTAATGATGTGGCCCAGTCCATCACAGGTAAAGTCCTCCCCACCACTGAGCACATCTGCAAGGAGCACTGTTGCAGGAAAGCAGCATCCATCAAAGGGCCCCTACCATCCAGGCCATGCTCTCTTCTTGTCACCATCAGGAAGGTGGTAAAAGGAGCCTTAGGACGCACACCACCATCATCAGGCTCTTGAACCAGAGGGAACAACTTCATCTCCCCAACAAGGAACTGTTCCCACAACGTACAGACTCACTTTCAAGGACTGTACAACTTGTTATTATTGTTTTTGTATTTGTACAGTTTGTGTTGTCTTTTGCACATTGGTATTTGTCTTGTTGTGTGCTGTTTTTCATTGATTCTATTGCGCTTCTTTGTATTTACTGTGAATGCCCGTAAGAAAATGAATCTCAGGGTTGCTGTTACTTTACTTTGAACCTAATTCTACGCATTTTATATTTCCTGCTATTTTAAGAGATCAGTCCCAAACTATGAAGGTTCATTTTGTCTTCCAGAAGCCAACCCCAACTGCAGTATCCATATAGTCATGCCAGTTACACATCCAAGCCCGTGAGTATCTCCATTTGTTGGCATGATGGAAACAGAAATGCTCAATGGTCTTTAAAAGGGAATTGAGAGTTCTTGTGAGAAAATAATTTGCTGGAGTTGCTGGTCTTGGAGGGCATATTGATGTAGCTTTAGTTATTGTTCCCAGTGAATTCAGATTTTGTGGACGCAACATTAAAAAGGTATTTTTCCAGTGCCTTAAGGTGCCTGTTATGAATAATTTCTGAACCACATAAGATGGCAGGAATCATGGCTGCCCTGGTAAATCATAGTTTTTATTTTGCTTGTTCTGAGGTCCTTATGATCACATTCACGTTTCCCGAGATGAAACAAAGTTAGCACATGGAAGATGGTGGTGCGATACACCAACAATGCCCACTTACACTCAGTGCTGGTTCTAAAGTTACACAATAGTCTTTGTTTTCCAGAGTTCCATTCTCTTCTATGGGCTCAAAGGGCCAAATGATCAACTTTTGTTCTAACAATTCAATTATTCTACAAAGCACATTAACTTCATTGAAGATGGCATTCTCGTCTACCTCCAATTCCATCCCTGCCAAAGTAATAGAACAAAAATCCTCCAGGAATGCAAGGACATTCCTTCTCACCAGGAAATATACCAACAAAGCCAAAACCCACTCCCAAACACTCAGCAACATCTACTTATTGTAAACCTCACAAGCCCTTTTCACACTCCTCCCATTCTGCCACTCCACTGTATCATCACCATATCCCACTGTGTCTAGACATTGGAGGCAGCACCCCTCTAAGATCCCAGTCATTAAACCTACTCTCACAGGGTTCATGCCATCAATTATAATACAGCTCTTTCGGTCACTTTTGTAGTTCACTTCAATTGGTTTTAAACTTAGATACAATCATGCACTGCCTCCTCTGCACACACCAATCTCTGCATCTATTCTTGTGCCAGCCGCTGTATAATAACATTCACACTGTGCGAACACATGCAGTTAAACAGCTCACAAGCCCACAAATCCTTCAAACCCAACCGCTCTTCACTGCTGCTGAACAGAAACTCCTCATACTTTCTCCAAGTCTCAAATCCATCTGCAATACTGCTACTACCGTACTGTGTCCTCAGACTTTTAATGAGTATGCACTACTTTTAATCACGGGGTAGTACACGGTGACATATACCAACTTTGATAATGAAAATACTTTGAACTGCCAGCCCAGTTTTAAGTTAAACAATCATAAGCAGTTTCATTTAGCTGTAAAAACAATAGATACACAAAACTGATAACCTACAGATATTGTATATCGTATTACAACTTGGCTTCTAGTAGCTTAAAAAAAACAGCGGCCATATTATACGGGAAAGAATAAAGTCACTGATTGACAGTGAGGAACTGGAATGATACAGTCAAGCCCCAGGCACTGTCCATAGTGAGATAGAAGATGCACATCTTATACTAGGGTGCTTGGCCCGCAGATGGTTTGTGCAGAGCTGGACTCAAAGTAGGAGGGGAAAAATGTTACACCTAGTTCACATTACATAAAATATGCAGATGAAAAACAGGCACATTATAGATGCATGCCTTCCTTTCAATAAAAGGTTCTGATCCGAGGTCTCAGTTTAGAGTTTGCAGTCAGGCAGCAGAGACAAATCCCACAACACCAAACACTCCTGAGTAATCAATTATGTCAAATGCTCACTGCAGATATGCACACGGTTTCTCGAAGTGCTCTGAAACAGCAGCATCAATTACTGTCAGGAACCCCTTGATCAACACAGCAAGCCTACAGCTGGATAGAAAATAGAGGGTTTCCTGGGAGTGAGGATGGGGAACAAAGCTCTGTACAATCAGACCTTTTACCTGTCATCATTGACCTCTGCCTGGTTGGCCAAGCATAGCAAAATCTACACAAACCTTTGGTCAGGGCCTGTTTAAATGATGTAATCAGTTTTGGACTTCAGGAAGACTGTCAAGCCATGGAGGATGTAGAGGAAGGATACAAATGGAGAGGTTAACTCAAAGTTTAAGATTATAATTTCGTGATTATTCACTGGCAAAACTGTTCAGACTCTAAACTTAAGAGCTTACTTGGCACTATTCCTCTCCTTCAGAAGCCAGGTAGTTTTATCCTGAGAATTATTTTACATTCAGTTCTCATCAGGTTCCATAACACAGAGGACTCACAGGAAGCCAAATGGATGTAGTTCACAACAGGTTGAAAAGGGTTTCAATGAATTCTACTTACCCTTAACCGAGAATCATCCACTGTCCATATTCTGCTGGCAAAGTCATTGGAGGCTGCAAGCAGATACACCCCCTGAAAGAAATGTTATTTGATCTAGGATTGTTTAAACAAGCTGAGCTACTAGGCAAAAAAAAACACTAACCTTACAAGGAGAAAGCAGATAGGCTGGAGCTAATTTCCCCTCAGGCCGAAGAGCTGAAGGGCAACCTTAGCGGTTTATAAAACCATGAGGAGCACAGATCGGGTAGAATCTCCCAGGGTAGGGAAATCTAAAGCTAGAGCTTTATGGTGAAAAGGGGAAAGATTTAATTTGGACTTGAAGGGCAAGTTTCTCCACACAGAGCGTGATGGGTATTTGGAATGAGCTACCAGAAAGGGTGGTAGGGGCAATTAGTGTTTAAAAGATACTGCACACGTACATGGATAGGAAAGGTTTAGAGGGCTACGGATCAAATGCAGACAGACAGGATGGGTTTAGATAGGGACTTTGGTCATCAGGAACAACTGAACCAGAAGGCGCATTTCTAAGCCGTACAAGTCTGTGAATCTATCCAATTTGACTAGCAGATATTGTGCTGAATAATGTTCTGGTGTAAAACACTGTCTGCTTAACAGGCAGAGTTAATTCAACTGGGATAGCAAAAATGTTTCCAGAGCCCTGTGCGAAGTGTATAAAGGGAGATTTCCTACGTCAGCTACACATGGACTAAATGCAGATCAATGCTAACTCTAAATGTCCCATTAAATGCCCACTACACTGCTTCATTAAATACATTCTTATTCTTCACCTTAAGTATCCAGATGAATTTAACATGGACAATTGGCAAGTACAGAATCAGGCTCATTCATAGTGCTGCCAGTGTAAAATAGGTCTGGACATAATTCCTTGGGCTCAAAATTGAGGAATGTGTATCCAGCTTATGCTTTGGAGGGTTGCCAAAATCCTTGAAAAATCCAATGCCAGAAGTAAGAGGAAAAACATCTTTTGGTGGAAAAAAAAACTGTCACACTTTTAGCAAACATCAAGACGTAAAATAGATGACTCTCACTTACTGTGCTGTCAAATTCCAGACTGGTAATTCCAGCATTACTACCAGTGAGGGTGCTCTTCAGTTCACATCTTCCTACAGGGAGCAAACAGCATATCAATTCTCAGCATGCTCAAGTCCTGTCACCAAGTTTTGTACTTAGACCGGCAGATTTCCGTTCCGTTCAGTATCAGACATCCGCAGGCCAGAACCTCATGAGTGCTCTGGAGTTTAGTTCCCCCATACGGTGCTGCAGAAAGCAAATATTATCAACTGGCTGAAAAGCCTAGAGCTTGGAAGTGAAATATCAAACTCTTGTTTCAGCCCAAATTATTGGCAGAAGACAGCATGAAGCTCAGCGGCATCTCACTCATCACATATTCTGACAACTGAATGATCACTCAAGCAGAACATCTGAGGGGGAAGGCAAATACTTCAGTGAGGATCAACAAATAAACAAAGAGACCTTGAATAAAAGTAAAAATTCAGCTGTGCCAGGCAAAGGGTCCCACAGCTCTAGCTTCAGAGCACCGTGTGAGTTTCCTAGCAATCTTCTAAACCACTGACATTGGGATCAAGAACAAAAATATTAGGGTGTTTTGAAGTGCTTTATACTGGTTGGTCATGCACATGCTGGGCAAGAAGCTATCAAATCAGATTAATGCCATCAATATTCTCAACTACATAAATTTTAACATGTGCTTCTTTTTCTGAACAGAGGTCTCAGCTTGAAAACTTGCAGTCATATGCACCAGAGGTAAATGCCCATGACACCCAATGCTATTGGTTCTGTGAGATGCCCTTTATAAAGACACTCCAAATTCCTCAGCAGAAGTGTCAACTAAATCAGTGGCATAAGTTTCTGTCAGGAACTCCACAACCACCACAGCACACCTTGAGCAGGATGGACAATGAAGGATCTCCTGGGAGCGAGTAGACACATGGGCATTTAATGAAGTGCCATCAGACCTTTTACTTATCATCACTGACCTCATTATTTTTAAACAATTATAAAGGCACACTTG
Source organism: Mobula hypostoma (assembly GCF_963921235.1). Lineage (NCBI taxonomy): Eukaryota > Metazoa > Chordata > Chondrichthyes > Myliobatiformes > Myliobatidae > Mobula > Mobula hypostoma. Next base: position 83,310,301 of record NC_086100.1, on the reverse strand, counting down.
TCAAACACTCGATGGAATGATTAACTCTTGGTTAATACTGTTAGACAGGAAGGTCAGTGGTCACAATGCAATGTGTGGGGCAGATGTGCAAGGACGATGCAGAACTAGGCTAAGTGGTGACGTATGTAAGTTCAGTGAGGACAGCTTCATGCCCAAATGTGATGACCCTTTCTGCCCAGGAACCCAACCCTGTAATAAGATAGTCAACTGGCTGTCAAACTAGGCTTTGAATTACACTCAGTGCAAGGAGGGCACTTGATAGGAATGAACCCCACAGAAGTCATCACCAGAGAGAAAGATCTAGAAAACACAGCTGGAGTCTCAAGACTTTGTTCATGCACATAAACTATATCATTACACTAGATGAGCTCATTACTATTGAATGACAGAGCATCTTCAAGTGCCCATGCCATTAAAACAGTAAGGTGGGCTTAGGCAACAGAACCTATTAATCCAGTTTATATTTCCTGATAAACATACCTTCCAGCCAGCTTGCTGGCTAATTCAAAGTTTCTTTTTCCACTTACCCGAGGAGACCTCCCATAGCTTAACCTTCCTATCGGTCCCACCAGTCACAACCACTCGGGATCCTGGACTAAACCGGACTGCATTGACCTCTCCATCATGAGCGTCCTAATAAATAAAGTGCAGAAAAAACCACTGAATTTTCGCAATCATTCTGGCCAATGCACCCTTACCACTTATCCAATCCATCATCTACATCAATGTCCAATTTTGTCTATTGGCAACTCCAACCAAGATACAAGAAATGAGCACATATGCAAGCATAGATGACAACACCAAAAGCCACAAGACGGACTTTCAGTGCTTCACTGCTTGTCTGTGAAAGCAAGACAAGCTTTTACACTATCAGGAACTGCACAGAAAAAGTAATCTGGAATTAAATTGTAGGACTGTGATAAAGGGCACATGTTGAAACTATTGAAACTTATATAATTTGTAGCAGTTGGCTGTTCCTCATAGGTTGATCGATATTTTAGAAAAACCTAATGGATAGACCAGTAGAATTACGTGGAAGTTAGATAAAAAGGCAAGACAATCTGACTAAATTGATAATGTCAAATGTATCTTTCTATAAACTTGTGTAATAATTAACAGGCAAACCAGATCACCATTTCAACATGCTTACTATTTAAACATACTGACTTACAAAAATTGCAACAGGGGTTGAATAAGAAACCTAGATTAGGGGGCCTGACCTTTCTATTGTCAACGCTCCAGAGGCCTGATTCAGTCCTGACCTTGGCTGTTGTGTAGACTTTAGATGTTCTTTATGTAACTGTGCTGATTCACCTGGGTACTGGTAGGTTAACTAATGACTGTAATTTATTCCTTAGTGGCAACAGAGTCAAAAGAGGAATTAGTGGACATGCAAGTTGAAGAGCTTTTGGGAAATGAGAAATTGGACTGATGAGACTGCAATGCTGAAATCCAGCATATAACTAATGGGCTGAATGGATTCCTCCTGCATCAATACAAGTAATATCAGAGCCTCAAAGTCAAATTCCTCCCGGAAGAGAAATAAAATCATATTTTCTCCCGACTTTAAAAAAATAAATGGTATGCAATAAAGTACATTATGCAACCTATTGTATACCATTAAATAAACATGCTGTTTCAGTATTTACTGAAAGTGAAGCATCTTGCAATTATTGGGAACTGCATTAAGATACTGTTTATTTAAATCATGTTCCAGGCTACACTTATACCAATTCAGGAATCTATCTTTAACTTCTGCAGTTTCACAACTTAACTTGTGCAGTTTCACAATTTAAAAGAAATGATAAAATTATTAGTCTGTTGAGAAACCATGCAATACTACATTAGAATTATTCATGCACACTATGCTGGTCATTATTTTCCTGCACAGTCTTCTATCAATGAATTCACTATTAGTGTGTCAATTAGTTTTTTTTTAAAAAGAGAACAACCAGCACGAACTGAAAACTCTGTCCACATTTCACTCTGAAAAATTGGCTCTCATTTCTATTGACAATAAGAACTTATAACAAAGAAATAGGCTTTTTAAGCAGAAATGATTTCAGCAGGTATTTATGATCCATGCAAGCTTCCTCCTATTTCAACACATTCCATTAGTATATTTTGTGACTTGCTCCCGCATATAAATTTGTTTGCGTACTCACAAAAAAGTGGAGTGGTGTGGTGGGCAATCGCATCTGATTACAAGGTCCGGTACGGACATCAGGGGCATCACTCACAGTCCCATGCAGCGTGGGTGATCGCTTTCTAATGGCAGCAAACACAGAATATCTCAGTACTCAGCACCTTCAGAATCTGCAAGAAAGAAAATCACGTGCCAATACACACTTAGTGCAAAGTGTGTATTTATACAGGGGCTCTGGCATGGAAAGGAACAAGGTGAAGAAACACCATGGTACGAATGTAAAAAATCTTATGGTCAAATGAAGTATTGAGTTACAAGTGCCCATGAATAGCTTCTTGAAGAAATGCATTTCTAATAAAGTAAATAGCCAGTCCCTTTCAAGCAAGCCAATAACACCTAGGGGACTAACTGGTCTCAGTCATTGGTAGGGCAGAGGTAAACCAGATTACATTCTTGATTACTTCAAGAACCTTTGATGAAATTTTGCTGCGAAGCACAAATTCCTTGACAGCTTCAAGACCTCCCGAAGTCACGACAGGGTTTCGTTCCTATGAACTGTTTATAACTCGAACAGTCCACAAGTTGGAAAAGCAGCCACAAAGCAAATTCGTACATGGCAGAAAATGCACAAACCCCCATCAGCAGCCAATAAATTTATATTGTCGACCTCTCAAATGCTCAGTCGTAAGTATGGCTGTAGTTAAATTGGAAAAACCTACAGCAGAGATGGTGGTGTATGTTATAAGGCATTAAAAACAAAATGGTGCAGAAAGAACTGCTACTGGAAAATAGAGAAAAATTACAGGAAGGAATCACGTTTTACTTAGGACACGTCAGTAAACGTGCACACTTGGAATGTGACCTAAGATATCTTTAAAGGACTGAAATTTAATTTTAAAAATCACATGAAACCCTTTAGTCAAAGTTCCATTCCCTACATTGGCAACAAAATGTTTTCCCAATGGCATGTTCACTAACTTCATTCAAAGACTCTGTTATTCAGTGTTATGTATGCAATGCACAAGCAGCTTACACTGAGTTATTGTCACAGACGGAGAACAGCCGCCTGAGTAGTCTTCACTAATTAATATCAACTGTGAGGGCAATTTCAGAAGGTGGGTTGAGGTTCCTTATCAGGCATGAAAAGGAATTGGCAGAGATATATTATCACTAATAAGAAGCAGTTACCATGCTAAATCAAAGCTGAAATACACTAAACATTTAGATAGAAACAGGGGAACTAAGTTCTTAACGTACCCAAAGATATTACCAATAGAATCCAAGATTCCAGATGCCTGTGAAGTCCTTCTGTACAAATAAAAACATAAATAATTGTGCTGAGATGTTGTCTACTCCCCTTAGCTCACAAATCCAGACACAGCAAAACTCTCCAGTAGCTCTTACCAAAGATACAAAAAAAAGTTTCCTAACCCTAACAAAATGACACCCTCACCCACCACCCAATCAACAAAACCCTAGACCTCCTGCCCATGACCAAAAAACAGAGCAGGGAATGGACAAAGACAAACAAGCATACAGGCCAACTGACCTGATCAAATTTGTGCAGTCAAATACATCCAGTTGTGAATAGTAGTGGTAAACTAAACAAGTACTGGTAAAAGATGGCTCCAAAGCACTATTCTTATAGACAGTAGTGCTCACACTTAGTGAGAAAAAAGATAATCCTGTTTAGCTAAAAGGACCAAGTGGATCTATCTCGACTTCCTGACTCTCCAAAAGCTAGCCATCAGTAAATTCAATTCTTATCAGTTTATGTCAGGAAAGAGCTGAGTGCACTAGATGCAGCGAAGTTAACAAATTTCACGATACTGCCAGTGATATTAAACCTGATTCTGATTTTGAGGCTACGAGAACAGACAACAGCCCAGTTGTGTGACCGAAGAATCGCACTTCAAGGTCAAAATGGAGTTTACTGCCATATGCACAGGTGTAATGAAAAACACCACTGTAATACAAAATGGTCAGTGTTGCTTTACCAAGGTAGTAATTAGGATCTTGTAGTTTGGTTCAAGAACCATATGGTTGAAAGGAAAGCGTTTTTGAACTTGGTGATGTGTGACTCTGTATCTCCTGCCCAATGATAGCAGCAAGTAGATAGCACAGCCCAGGATACAAGGGGGGGTGGGGTGACAACAATCTAGACAACATTAAGGCTTGGGTTAACATCTGACATAAGCTTAACAAGTATCAGGTAACGAACAGCGATGGAGAGTCAATGCCACCCAATGGTATGACCACCTCTGGGAACCACTGAAATGACATAGAAAATGACATGGTATGACAAAATGTGCCATAGAAAAGGAACTATTTATGGTGACACAGAAAAAGAACCATTTATGGTGAATATAGTGAATGAGGTGATATACTATGGCAAGGGAGCCTTGGGTGGACTATGATAGGTGGAGGGACAGGTAGTTTTGAGGAAGTGAAGAGGCTACAGAAGGACTTAGATTAGGAGAATGAACAAAGAAGTGAAAGATGTCAGGAAGTGTGTGGTCATGCACTTTGTAGAAGAAATAAAAGTGTAGACTATTTTCTAAATGGAGAAAATTCAAAAATCTGAGGTGCAAAGGGACTTGGGAGTCCTTGTGCAGGATTTCCTAAAGATTATTCCTTCTTCAACTTTCCTGCCTATCCCCTCCCTGCTTCCCCTCGCCCACCCCTTTATCTTTCCCCTTACTGGTTTTTCACCTGGAACCTACCAGCCTTCTCCTTCCCACCCTCCCCCACCTTCTTTACAGGGCCTCTGCCTCTTCCCTCTTCAGTCCTGATGAAGGACTCCGGCCCGAAACGTCGACTGATCGTTTCCACAGACGCTGCCCGACCTGCTGAGTTCCTCCAGCATGTTGTGAGTGTTGCTTTGACCCCAGCATCTGTAGAGTATTTTGTGTTTCCTAAAGGTTAACTTGCAGGTTGAGTTTGAGGAAGGCAAACCTGATGTTAGCATTCATTTCAAGAGGACTAGAATATAAAAGCAAGAATATAATGCTGAGCCTTTATAAAGCACTGGTGAAGCCTCACTATGAACAGTTTTGAGCCCCTTATCTAAGAAAGTATGTGCTGACATTGGAGAGGGTTCAAAGGAGGTTTATAAAAATGATTTTGGGATTGAAAGGCTTGTCATATGAAGAGCATTTGATGGCTGTGGGCCTGGAATTCAGAAGAGGGGTGACCTAATTCAAACCCATTGAATGTTGAAAAGCCTTGACAGTGGATGTGGAAAAGATGTTTCCTATGGTGGGAGAGTCTAAGACTAGAGAACACAGTCTCAAAATAGAGGGGTGTCCTTTTAGAATGGAGATGAAGAGGAATTTCTTAGCCAGAGTGGTGAATATGTGGAATTCATTGCTACAAGCAGCTGTGAAGGCCAAGACTTTAGGTATATTTGATCAGAGGTTAATTCTTGATTTACCAGGGCATGAAGGGATATGGGGAGAAGGCAGGAGATTGGAGCTGAAAGGGAAACTGGATCAGCCATGATAAAATGGTGGAGCAGACTCACTGGTCCAAAATGGCCTAATTCTGCTCCTATGCAGTACAGGTATCCCCCGCTTTTCAAAAGCTCGCTTTACGCCACTTTGCTTTTACGAATGACCTACATTAGTACCTGTTTTCCCTAACCGAAAGAGATCCGAAGAGGATTTTCGCTTTTACAAAAAAAGGCGAAAAGCGAAAATAGCATTAAGCATTTGTTTTGCAGTGAGCCGTTATAGAGGCAGCGCGCGCCCCCAGCAGCGAGAGTGGCACCGCCAAGCTCCTTCCTCGGGAACTACACTCAGCATCAACCCACCATAGCGTTGAACTCTGTCTGTGAGCATCTGTGCTTTATCTTGACTTATTTTGTGTATCTATTAGCAAGATGTGTCCTAAGGTATCAGAAACGCCTGAGAGCTCGTAAGGGTGTTACGCTTAGCGTAAAACTGGACGTATTTAAGTGTTTCAATCGTGGTGAACGAAATAAAGACATTGTGCGTGCGTTGAACTTGCCCGCGTCCACCATTTGTACTACTTACACGCAAAGGGAATGAATCTCGAAAGCTGCCGATGTTACTATTGGTTCTGCTAGTAGCAAAGTGGTCTCTTTCAGTTGGCATCCAGTAATAGATAAAATGGAAAGTCTACTGCTTGAGTGGATTGATAGGTGTACAAAGCATGGTGTTCTGTTAAGTTATCTTATACTTAAGGAGAAATCAGTCAGTCTTTTTAATAAGCTGAAACAGGAAGCACTGGACGATGGTGATGAAAGTGTCGCGGAAGTGTAGTCATGGGTGGTTTAATTGGTTTCTGAGGTGAGGGCATAGTTTGACGTTTACCATTGAGAGTGCTTTGGCTGATACTGAAGCTGCCGAAAAGTTCCCAGAAGAACTGAAAATAATTACAGAAGGTGGTTATTCGTGTAAGTGTTTAACTGTGACAAAACTGCAATTTATTGGAAAAAATTGCCAAGTAAGACATTTCGATAGAAGAAAAGCAGGCTAAGGGACACAAGGCAAAGGACAGTTTTACCCTAATGCCTATTATTAACACCACTGGTGATGCTGTCCTTGGGCCTCTACTAGTGTACCATGTACCTCCTGTATCTCCCACCACCCCAACCTCCGACGACTCAGCCTAACACAACATCATCACCACCACCACCACCTCTCAACCCTCCAGTGTGCTCGCTATCTTCCTGATTCTGGTGAGTGAAACTACACTGTACATACATTATTCCCACTTTATATAGGCTGTGCATTTATATCATTCCTGCTTTTACTATATGTTAGTGTTATTTTAGGTTTTGTGTGTTATTTGGTAGGTTATTTTTTGGGTCTGGGAACACTCAAAAATTTTTCCCATATAAATGAATGGCAATTGCTTCTTCGCTTTACGCCATTTCAGCTTACAAAAGGTTTCATAGGAACGCTCTACTTTCGGATAGCGGGGGAAACCTGTATCTTATCTTTTGAGTCAGGGAATGACAGTTAATTGTGACATTTACATAACAAATTGTTTTAGGATCCCACACATCAGTTGCAAAGCCCGTCTGGTGAAGATGGAATGCCACAGGACAGGAGACAGAGGAATGCTGGGGTGGGGGTTGGTGCAGGTGTAGACACACCAAACAATGGTTTATTGATCACAGAATGTCCTTCTGGTCCTTCCGGCTCCTTCCTCTCTCTCCAACCATGATTCCCCTCTCTTCCTGTCCTCATCCCAGTCTCCAGTTCACAATAGAGACTTACATCAGAATCAGATTTATCATCACTCATGTCATGAAATTTTTTTTGCAGTACAGTGCAATATGTAAAATTACTACAGTACTGTCCAAATATTTTAGATATACACACACACACACTGAAGACTTTTGCACAGTATTGTACACACTTTGATAATAAATTTGCTTTGAACTTGGAAGGAAATTATTTGCACACTCATTTTCGAATCACTACAAATAATTAGCAGTATTGTCGATCCTACCTCCTGATTGGATAAAACAATAGGAAAAGATTTAAAGGCATAATTATATAACTAGCAGAAGCTTGTTTATTCTTCACATCACACAAGCACAACATGTGATATCAAGATAACATGATTTAAAAGTCTGGTATATCAGTCTGTTTTCTCTCCAGAAAACATCCATGTGAACCTTACACAAGTGAACAATTAAAGTATTCGTAAGACAGAACAAGGAATATCACCAGCAATACAACTGTACTCTCCCCTTCCACTTGGTGGCCTGTCCCATCATTTACTACAAAGTACTAAATGGTTAACAAGTAGCCAAACTCTTCAACACGGGCGCCTCCTTTCCAGTCGTAGTACTGCTCTATAACCAGCTATCAGCCACTCACCTGGGAGGCCTGTGCTTCGCTCGCACTGGTGATGCTTCTTCTGCCGTGTCAGGCCCTTCTTCACCAAGCACCTCGATGTCATCATCACTGCAAGTAAGGAAATGAGAGGGGCAAAGTTTAACGGAAAGTTTTAAAAATACAGAAAGTGGTAGGTGCCTGGAATGCAATGTCAGGGGTGGCTGTGGTGGAAGCAGACACAAAAGTGACATTTAAGAGACTATTAGATGAGCATGTTAACATGCAGGAAAGGAGGGATATGTATCATGTGCAGGCAAAAGCGATTAATTTGGCATCATGTTTGGCACAGGCTATTGGCCAAATAAGCCTGTTGCTGTTCTTTACTGTTCTCTGTTCTGCTCTGCCTATGTTTGGTATCATTGAGAGGGAAGTGAAACCTGCTCAGAATTACCCCAGGTTATCAATTATATTAAATTGAACTCTGCAACACTTTGCACACAAACCCTATCACTTTCTTCTCCATGATAGAAAGACTGACATTTGCACACTGAATATGTAAATGTCTCAACTACGACCAGAGGAAAAGCTGTTAATTTTTCCCAAACATCACTGCTCTTATTTACAAAGTAGTTTCTGAAATAAAGATAATAGCAGACAGAACCTCTCGTGTAATTTGCCTCAGTTTCACTACCTTTGACAGACTAAGGTTACACGAGAAAATCACTGGCACAAGCTGGAAGTGGGAAATGAAATCTGCTCACGCACTACAGGGAGTTCTCCAACAAAAGTAACTCATGACAACAAGTGTAACTCACGGGTCAATGTTCAGTGGTTCTTTGGCAGCCTCAGCCAAATCCTTTTTCAGCTTCGCCTGGCGTCTCCTGAGAAGGGGAAAAGGTACAGATTGAAGTAAGTAATGAATAAGTGACAAAGTTATCCATGGATGCAAGGACCAACTTCAGAGTAGAAAGCAGATTCAAAAACACTCAGAAGCCAGTCATCTGCCAGTGTGGCAAGTGCAACATTATATCTCAGACTGAAGCATTTAAATTCAAGGGAGCCATCACCTAATGTATCAGCTGCTTTCACACACATTCAGATAAAACACTTGGTCAAAACTAAATATGCCAAGGCTCTATATGGCCAATCCTGCATGATTTTCCTGTGCTAAATGGTAGCTTTTTCAAATTACAATTCCATGGTACACCATTTAGCTCTAATGGATTAAAAAGATAATCACATTAAATTAGAGGTACAAATGGGTCATTTGTACAACCAATACAACCATTCAAAAGAATTTTGCTTTGAACAGCTAGAATACACCAGAGTGACTGGTACAGCAGCCAGCATGAAACCAGTTTAATACATTATGTGCCTAAAACAGGGTCAGTTCACCTATTTTGAAGCCCCAAAGACCCACTGAAGTGATTACTTATAAAGTTTGGCATAAAGGCAATTCTCAGGAACTGACAAATTAAAGGCTGGCACTTTTCTGCCTGGTTCCTTCAGAAGTGATCAACTTGTAATATCAATTTAAATTCTCAATACCAAGCACATTTTTTTTAAAAAAAAACTTTCATCTTGTGGGCAATTTTTATTTTGAATACACACTTTAAAAATAACTCAGGACACTACTGTGGTGCTTCGACATTCCTAACACATGAAGTGAAATTCACCACCCAAAATCCACCAGTGAGACCCATGAGATGCACCTACACAGCAATGCCAACTATCTAATGTGAATAATGTTCACAAAGTTGGGATTTGAAGACTCACTGACAAAGTTATAGGTGGTTAGACATCTGCACATTACTCAGTCTCAAACACCATTCATGCCAAATACAAACTAATGCCAGGAAAATTGCTATTAATTTCATTTCATGAACTAATGCTACACACTTCATTCCTTTTAACAAAAGAGATAACCAACTGTATACTACATACCAGTAGACAATCCTATCAAGCACGGAAGATATTGAGTATCAATAGGAAAGGACAAACACTTGCCAAAGTCCAGTGGTAAATAGTTTCTGGGCTGAGCACGATATCATCATTATGTGCCATTTCTAGTGATGTGGGCGATCATGGTCTTGACTATGATTGTTCCTGGAAATTTTTTCTACATAAGTAGTTTGCCATTACCTTCTTCTAGGCAGTGTCCTTATAAGACGGTGACCCCAACCACTATCAACACCCTTCACAGTTCGTCTGAATGGTGTCAGTGGTCGCACACGACCATTCATCACCTGCTCCAGGCTTCATATGACCCTGATCCAGTGGGGGGATGGGGGGGGGCTAAGCTGGTGCTACACTTTGCCCAGTTTGCCCAAGGGTGATCTGCAGGTTAGTGGAGGGACAAAGCACCTTGCACCTCCTTTAGTAGAGGCATATCTCCACCCCACCAAATGGAACAACATAGCAAGTTATAAATAAAGTATATTTGGCATGTTTGGTTAGCCATGAGTGGCAGCTGAAAAAAATGAAAGCTGTGGGATTCACTAATGAAAGAGAACTATTAGCTAATGCAATCAAGCTTATGTCGTCTGTAATTATTCCTGTGCAAGTCGGGAAACAGGCCCTTTGACCCAACTGGCCCATACTAGCCAAGATAGCCATTTAAACTAGCTTCACTTGCCTGCATTTGGCTCATATCCTTCAAAACTTTCCCATCTCCTCTCTCTCACTGGGGGGGGGGAGGGGGAGATAGAAAAGTCAAAAAACGTACCACCAGGCTCAAGGACAGCTTCTATTCCACTGTTATAAGACTACTGAACAACTAGGTGAACTCTTGACTTCATAATCTACCAGGTTATGCTCTTGCAGCTTACTGTATCCCTACAATTCCTCTGTAACTGTAATACTTCCTTCTGCACTCTTTATTGCTTTCCCTAGTACTATCTCAATGCACTGTGGATAAAAAATCTGTATGGATGGCATGCAAATCAGAGTTTGTTACAGGTAGAGGTACAGTGATAATCAAAAACCCACACCATGTTCCTGTCCATGTTTCTTTTAACCTAGTCAAGTAACCCTTTAAAAGAAAAGCCTAGAATTCATTAACAACCATCCTTAAATAAAGAACTGAATACTGTACACAGTACTCTAGAACATATTTTGAATTAGCACTCATTAAAGAAGCGCAGGTAGTCAACACAAGGATAAGCAATAAATACCGTCTTGTTTGCACTGCTGCCTTGGCACTATCAGTAGGATGACTCTAGAGAAGTGTATAACTTTAAATTTAAGTTGTACCATGTATCCTTTTCATTTTCTGCATTTAAGCGATTAGCTTCCTGAGCCTTCTCAGCCATCCAGCGTGTGATTAGCTCCCGGTTTTCATCGGATGTTTTCCGCAGCTTCTCCTCGAGGGCTGTGAAGGTAATCTGGAGGGCATCGTATTCATCCTTCAGCGTCTGATTGGCTTGCTCTAGCTCTTGGAGCTTGTTTCGCAGCTCCTGGCAATCATTACTCAGTTGCTGTATGTGCTTCTCGTACTCAGCCATCCTTAAATAAGAACAAGTAGGTTGGGCAGAATTATACCTCACAGCACGACAGCAAACCAGGTTTGAAGGGCAGTAAATGAGGGAAACATCCCATTCTACCTTTACACTATCACAATCACTCTATACAGTTCAAAAGTTGCTGCCTGGCCTGCAGCGTTCCTCCAGCACTTTGTGTGCATTGCTCAAATGTTATATCCATTTTCCATTTCCCGCCCCACCCCTGTCCACACACCTCTTCTGGATCATAACAGGGATATGTGGAGAGAGGAAGTCTTAGGTCAGCCTAGTCTTTTGTCTCCTCTAAGGCATCACTGAACAATTAGTGAACAAGCAGCCAATTCACTATCTCGGCTTGCATAAGTCAGAAGCTATAGTGATCTTTTTTATTTCCATACAAACTGATAAGAACACAAGGATAATGACTGGTCCTAACATCTATGGGTTGTTAACTTGATTAATATTCCTGCTCACTACTTAATTAGCCCTGTTGTAAAATGAGCCCAGAATATTGTAAGATGACATTGGGATGCCTTGCATCTAATACTTACATGGCATGCCAGCATCTACAATCCAGTACAGGTAAGAAAAACTTCTCATTTGATAAAGGATGGAAAACATCTCTTAATCATTGGTAACTGCCACTTACTGTGTTTCATTGGCATGGATCTCCTTGTCTTTTTGCTGAAGTTGGCTATTAAGTTCAATCACATTCTGGGCAAGCTGAAAAAAAAAAGTAGGCAGAACGTCATTAGTGATCACAATGCCATTAGTTCCCAAGTAAATATGCAAAAAGATAGGTCTGATCTGCGGGTTGAGATTCTAAGTTGGGAGTAGGGCCAATTTTCATGGTATCAGAAAGGATCTGGCAAATGTGGATTAAGACAGGCTGCTTTTTGGCAAAAGTGTATTCGCCAAGTGGGAGGTTTTCAAAAGTGAAAATTTGAGAGTACAAAGCTTGTACGTGCCTGTCAGAATAAAAAAGGTAGGGAACCTTGGTTTTCAAGAGATATTGAAGCCCTGGTTAAGAAATGTAAAGGAGCTGGATAGCAGGTATAGAGAGGTAGGAACAAATGAGGTGCTTATGGAGTGTAAGAGATGCAAGAGAACACTTAAGAAACCAGGAGGGCTAAAAGGAGGCATGAGGTTGCCCTAGCAAACAAGGTGAAAGAGAATCCCAAGAGATTCTACAGATATGTTAAGAGCAAAAGGAATGCAAGGGACAAAATTGGTCCTCTGGAAGATCGGAATGGTAATCCATGCATGGGGCCAAAAGTGATGAGGGAGATCATAAATGAACCTTTAGCAGATGGACAGAGTCTATAGAAGTGAGGCAAAGTGGCATCAACTTCATGGACCCTATACAGATTACAGAGGAGGTGTTCGTTTTCCTGGGGTAAATTAGGGTGGACAAGTCCCTAGGGCCTGACAAGGTATTCCCTCGGACCCTGCGGGAGGCAAGTACAGAAATTGCCAGAGCCCTGGCGGAGATATTTAAGTCATCCTTAGCAATAGGTGAGGTACGAGAGGATTGGAGAATGGTCATTGTTGTTTCACTATTTAAAAATAAACCAGGAAATTTTAGGCTGGTGAGCCTGATATCAGTAATGGGAAAGTTATTGGAAGGTATTCCAAGGGACTGGATACAAGTATTTGGCTAGGCATGGACTGATTGAGAATAGTCAGCATTTGTGCATGGACTGATTGAGAATAGTCAGCACATGGCTTTGTGCATGTCTAACCAATCTTATGGACTTTGTCGAAGTTACCAGGAAGGCAAAGCAGTGGATGTTGTCTACATGGACTTTAGCAAGGCACTTGACCAGGTCCCGCATGGAAGGTTGGTCAAGGTTCAATTGCTTAGCATTCAAGATGAGGTAGTAAATTGGATTTGACATTGACTTTGTGGGAGAAGCCAGAGAGCGGCAATAGATAGTTGCCTCTCTGATTGGAGGCCAGTGAGTAGGGCAGGGTCCAGTGCAAGGCTTGTGGTTGTTTGTCATCAGGATGGTAATGTGGTTAATGAAGATTAATGGTTGATAATGTTCTTAATGAAGAACAACTGAAAGTGTTTCAAACTTTAAAGGTGAGATTATATATTGCAGCTGCATTAAGAAATCATGATACAGGCAGACTATTTACCCTGTAGGTCAACAAGAAACACATAGCAACAGTCTTAATTCAAGAACATGGAAACTGACATTATCCTGTTGGTTATTACTCCGCCTGAGATCCGATTCTGTACACTGATGACTCCTCAATGATTGAGAGGAATTCGAATGGCTGGATGGGCATTTATTTCTGAAACTAAAGTGCTGGCATCAGGAAGCATGGCTCCTGGCACCTCCACACAGCAAGCTCTGCAAGCTTTGACTGAAGCCTGTTAATTGGCAGAAGGAAGATAAGCTAATATCTACACGGAGTCTCAATATGCTTTTGGAGACATTCATGATTTTGGAAACCAATGGAGACAAAAGTGGATTCCTTAATGCTGTAGGAACCCTAATCAAAAATGGTCAACTAGTACAAGAATTAGTATTTTTGTCATACAATTGCCGTCAGAAGTTGCTGTATTAAAATGTAAAAGCCACTCCAAAATGATCACGGAGGAAAGCCTTGGAAATGCATTTGTAGATGAAATTGCAAAAAAGGCAGCACTGGAAGGAGTAAAAGAAATAAAAGGGCATATACTGTGAACCCAACAACTGGAATTACAGAAATGAAGTTGAACTCTGTATCACAAACATACAAGGTATTAGAGAGATGCAAGCTCAACGCTCTCGACAGGAAAAGCGATTCTAGATGGAGAATGGTGGATAGTTAAACAGTAATGGAGTATGGAGGTATGGCACTAGTCATAGACTAATAGCAGCAACTATGTTGCTTCTTTATCTGACATAGCAGATAGACTCCACAGGGCACATTGAAGTGCAAAAGATGAGTCAGATCCTTCCAGTGGTGGTGGAATCCAAAGTTCTGGGTACAAGCTTGACAAATGTTTGAAAGATGCCAGAAAATGAACCCTGGAACAGCAGAAAAACTACCACAATTGCTTTGGCCCCACCTGGCCATTCTTAAAAATTTCTTTTTAACATCAACAAGTGGACTGGATTTCTTTACCAAAAAGTGTCAAAGATTCTCAGATGTACTAGTGATAGTAGACAAGTTTTCAAGATGGGTGGAAGCTATTCCAGAAAGGAACATCACTACACTCACACAGCAAAAACACTGATCAAGGACTATATTCCCATAAGGGGATTGTCATGTCACATTGACTCTGACCAAGGAACACAATTCACTAGGACTTGTCAGGAATTATGGCGACTGATGAACATTGAGTGGTCTTGTCATTGCCCACATCACCCAGAGTAATCAGGGCAAGCCCAATGAATGAATGGAACCATCAAATGATGACCAAGTATCATGAAGAAGGGGTACCATGGCCTACAGTGTTTCCTATTGACTTGTGCGGCATCAGAGCATCCAAACAAGAAAATTAAACCAAGTCCATTCAAGGTGGTAACAGGGTGTGTTCCTGCCAGAAGCCTCAATCTCAGAGAGGCCAATGTACAAATTATGGCAGTTAGTTTACTTGACTATTGCATGAAGTTAATCCAAGCTGTCCAGTCTGCTTCTCAACAGGTTTCTGCCGCTTGGGAAAACCCAACAGGAGGGCAGACACACCCTGATTCTTGGCGAGTGGGTCCTGATCAACAAACTGC
Source organism: Mobula hypostoma (assembly GCF_963921235.1). NCBI lineage: Eukaryota > Metazoa > Chordata > Chondrichthyes > Myliobatiformes > Myliobatidae > Mobula > Mobula hypostoma. The sequence continues at coordinate 83,295,120 of NC_086100.1, read as the reverse complement.
ATAAGGAACCACTGGGAACTGGATGGGAAGATCCTTACCAAATGTTAATTACCAACTCAGTGGTGAAAGGGGGTAAAAGTAAGTGGATACACACCAGCTACTACAAGCAAGCTAGAGTAGCATCCAAAGAGGACAACAAGCACTATGGTTAATATGCTAGTAACCTCTTGGCTTGTGTTGGTGTGTGGCCAAGTGGTTAAGGCGTTCTAGTGATCTGAAGGTCGCTAGCTCGAGCCTCAGTTGAGGCAGCGTGTGGTGTCCTTGAGCAAGGCACTTAACCACACATTGCTGTGTGATGACACCGGTGCCAAGCTGTTTCGGCCCTAGTGCCCTTCCCTTGGACGACATTGGTAGAGTGGAGAGGGGAGACTTGCAGCATGGGCAACTGCCAGTCTTACATACAACCTTCCAAGGCACAAATCCATGGTCTCACGAGACTAACGGATGCCTATAACCTCTTGATCACAGTGTCTACATTGCTGGGCTACAGTGAGAAGATCTCTAACCTGCCAGAAGACTTCAAGCAAGTTGAACTACTGAACATTATGAAGTGTATTCTAACATGAGTTATGGTTACACTTTTGCCAACTTTGCCTATTAATCTGCTTAACCGTGACATAATCCTATGAAGACTTTGAATATATATACACCCTTTATCAATTTCACACCCCAAGTAGTTTTTTGATTATTTATACATAACAAAGACATCACAAGTTTTTCTGCCTCTGAATTTTCAGATGTAATCATTCTAAATGTGTGATTTAGAATTGTCGGCGGGGGGAAGAGTAGGAAATTGTTGGATTCAACTGTTTAATTCTTAGAATAACCTTTTAATTGTTATTTTCATTGTAATTTAACAATTATCTGCTTGTATTTTAAGCAGTTTTTATAAGCACATAACAAATTAATATGCCTCTATTGCTTACAAAGTATAATTCTGGAAAGCTCAGAAGTTTCTTTGTTCTGCATTACTTGAACAAGTGTTTTCTCATTTGCTAACTTGGTACTGCAGTATTGAATAATTGCTTGCTAATTGGTTAATTCTTAACTATAAATTTGAATGGAATTTTCCTTATCTCCATGGGTATATAATAGCTAAACACAGAGCAGCTCTATCTTAATCTTCTTAGTTCTTTAATCTTATTTTTCTATCACCATTCAACTTTGTTCTGTTCTTTCAACTAAATGCAGAAACGCAGAGGGAGAAGATGGCGGCGCGACGCAGCGTGCGCGGCCGTTCCGAATGAATATTGTATCTGTGAAGTAGGATGCCGCACACAATCCTGATTTGATAAAGACAGATGTGAAGAAGCACGGAGGAACATCTGGAGAAACTTCTGAAATGCCTGTTTCGCTGCCGCCTCTACTGTGCGATCAAGAATCTCCGGAGGGAAGGCCCCAAATCCTTGGCTTTGCCTATTGCTGGGGCCGGGGTCGAAGTGCTCAGCAGAGATGGTGCTCGTTGTCGGAGAGCTGGTCAGAGGCTCGGAGTTTTTGGACGGACTCGGAGTCGGACTGTGGTCGGATGCTTCCGGGATGCTGCATCGGCAAGTTTGCGGCGCTGGAGGTTTACCGTCTGCGTGAGATGATGGGACTTGCGAGACTTTGAGCCTTTACCATGCCCATGGTCTGTTCTTATCAAATTACGGTATTGCTTTGCACTGTTGTAACTATATGTCATAATTATGTGGTTTTTGTCAGTTTTTCAGTCTTGGTTTGTCATGTGTTTCTGTGATATCATTTTGGAAAAACATCATCATTTCTTAACGCATACCTTACTAAATGACAATAAAAGAGGACTGTGTGTCCTCATAATCTAATAAAGAAATTGTGTAGCCACAAGTTTTGTGCCTCTTTCCTGACTTCTAAAAGAACCTTGGATTAAAACATCAGAATCCAACAGTGTATAATAGTCCTGACGAAGGGTCTCGGCCTGAAACGTCGACCGTACCTCTTCCTAGAGATGCTGCCTGGCCTGCTGCGTTCACCAGCAACTTTGATGTGTGTTGCTTGAATTTCCAGCGTCTGCAGAATTCCTGTTGTTTAGTGTATAATTTAATTGGTTTAGTGCTACTAAGCAGGTTACTGCTATATATTATTCATTTTAACTTTAAATATATTCAGAACCCTCTTAAGTACACTTGTGTCCCCACAGAGGCACCAATTAATCACATCTATTCTTCAAATAGACAAGGTAAATGCAGACAATTAGAGTGTAAAGTAACTTCAACAAAAGCACGTAGTGGGCTTATTTTTAAACAGTTTGGCACAGACCTCAATATGCACTTTCATATTACCTCAAACATGACAGACAAACAAGAGTGCAACCCCCAGCCACACTGTGTGAAAGAGGCAGAATGGATTTCTTGCCTGTGCTCTGTGTTGGGCTACATGAATTACATCAGATATGGGCCCTGGCAATTATTTTTTTTTCAGAGATGAGGTGGCCGAGGAGAGAGGAAGAAAACTGAGACAATTCTCATTCAGTGATCCTTTCTGACAAAAAAGTACTTATGTTAATTCTGAGCAAAGATAGGTTAGAGATCTGATGCATCTTCATATTTGAATGTCTCCATCAATTGAATGTTTCAGCTCAAATGTCAATGTCTGAAAGGATCCTTGGCTTCTATGCAGCTAAAAGTCCACAGTGGTCAACATCCAAAAAGCCCGCAGAAACAGGACATGAATAAGGGGCTATGATCAAAATGGCTTTCATGTACAATGTTAATACAAGCATACATGGAGGTTCTCTTCAAAAGTAAGAGAACTGAGTGCTACCATGAAGTTTGCAACTCCAGGAACCCCTGATGGCTGCCTCTGGGTGTAACTTTGATTACAACAACATGATTTTCTTTTTACTTTCATCTTTCTAATCTGAACCCCTTCCTTCTGAGATCCCAAAGTGAAGCGATGGAAATGACTCACTCAACTGCAATAGCAAAGGCACCGGAGCATTCTTCCTATTAGTCAACCAGCTGTGCCAGACACTAATCAATCACAGAGTTTGCAGTTGCAAGTTATCTCTTGGGAATCAAACACTATCCCTAATTGCTTGCCAACTGAAAACAGCAGACCAAAATTAATTTATAGTGGAGGAAACTTTACATAGCTCTTACTGGGGGCAGGGAGGAGCAGTACTAGTATGAGAATTATGTAGCTTCCAGGCAGGGCCAAACAACAGAATAACCCCATAACAGGAACTAACACAAGACCATTGTAGCTAGGCAAGATAACCCACCACAGAAGTAAGAGCAGAATTATAGAGGCAATCAGTAGAAGAGCTGAGCAGCCTTCTGTCCGATGTGTGTGCACATACCTCACCACGCTTCTTGTGGAGCTCTGTGAGCTCTTCCTGATGACGCATCCGCATCTGGGCAACTTCATGCATCGTCTCATTCCGTATGCCATCCGATGCTGGGCTGCATTATTAGGGAAAACAGCAGCAAATTAACATAGATTTGGGTCAAAAGGACTAAAGCATAATTCTAGACATGTAAAGCTTAATCTCCCCAATTGAACATCCTGATTTCCTGCTTAATCAGAGCTTTCATGAATGCTGCTTTCTACAATCCCACCATTCATGTAGCTTGGCAAATGGATTTGTAAAGTCAAGGGCAACAAACCAAATGGATCTTTGACCAGAATATTCTTCTTTTTTGGGGAAGGGGAAGCAGTGGAGATCTCTTAACAGCATTATAACCCATCACAGTCACAAGATGCAATTTCCAATGTTGGTAAACTGACAAACAGCAATAAAGAGCAAATAACCTTTCCAATTGACACTTTTTAACCACAGCATCCCAGCAGCATAGTGACCAAGTGCAGAAACTCCTACCAATTTACCTAAACACCGCATCGAACCTAGCAATCTTGGTGAGACTCAACTCCTCAATACATTTGCCCTAGGCCAATCAGAAAGACAACACAGTCTAAATTTTACCAGAATTACCCTGAAATTACCTACATCACAGTCCAGTTTCTAAGTCTTCCTACAACTCTGTTAAAGGGCTTTGAGGTTAAGCACGTTCATCTCTGAATCAGAAAACAAGATAAATATCCAAATGGTACAGCAACATTAAGAACAGAAGCAAAAATTAAAGATCACTCAGCTTACAATCTGAAAAGGCCAAGAGATTGAAAAAAATAATTTCTAATTTAGGGGCAGGCAAATGACAGGCGAGAGGCAAGAGGATAGATTACTACTCAGATCAGCTCCTGCATGGTGTCAACAATCAGTGATATTAAACCTTTCATAATAGGAAAGGCAACTGGAGTAGAAATGACACAATTTGGATTTGAACCCATTATGTGGGGCAGCCAAACGTAAGTGGTGGGCTTTAAAATAGTGGAGAGATTAAGAGAAGAAATGCCAGATTGCTAGTATGCAGACAGATGAGGGGACAACCATTAATATGAAAAAAAAACCACAGGTATGAAATGAAATTTGAGTTAAGAAACGTGGGTCTGAAGATTGTACAAGAAAGAAAGATGAAGTGATGGAGGGATTTTAAGCACAAGGAAAAATAATTTTACAAACGTACAAATGAGCTGCTCTCTTTACCAAAATTGGCCAATGAGCAGAGAACGAAGGACAAATGGTATCTGGTGTCAGTTACAGTATATGGTATTTTAAGTAACTTTAAGTGGCTTCTTCCAGTTGGATAGTACAAAGAGTTATTGCTCTACCGATGTCAAGACCTTGAGGAGAGTGAGAGAATGCCAGGTCCCAGCTACTTGAGATTAGAAGAGCTGAGCCTATTTTCCCAATGAGTACTGATGGAAATTTCAGAGAGATTCAGGGTTAAGGAAAGCTATTTATCGTGCAAATTAAAGAATGCTTGAAAGATAGTGACTAGAAGACAGTGAGCGATGACAAGATTTATAGTTCACTTCCTTTGTTCCTGCAAAAGGATGTCATCTGAAAAATAGCCTGAACAACAGAAGCAAATTCATAATTTACACACGATCATACACAATGTGAACTACAGTCCATCGAGGATTATAACTCAAGCAGAAAGTAAAATGGAAGAATGAGGACTTGCACAAGCAACGTACCTGATGTCGGTCCTGTTGTGCAAATCATACTTCTCACCCTGAAACCTTTCGGCAAGGACGGTTTGTAGGTCGGATTTCTCCAAGAGCTTATTATCTGCAGAGAGGATGTTGAGTGGGGAGTTAGTTGGGAACACACGGGACTTGAATCCATCTGATGGTGGAAGTCAGTGGGTCAGGCAGCAACTGTGGGAGGGAAATGCACAATCAACATTTCAAGTCAAGGCCCTTCATCTGGACTGGAAACACCAACTGTCCATTTCCCTCCGCAGATCATACATACAACTTCTGCCATCTCCAATGGGAACCTACCACTAATCACTTGCTTCCCTCCATTTTCCGTAGGGAATCGCTCCATACGCTAGTCCCTTGTCCCCACCGATTTCCTTTCTGGCAATAATCCCTGCAAGCATGACAAATGCTACACCTGCCCCTATACCTCCTCTCTCATCACCGTTACCAGCTCCATACAATCCTTTCAGGTGAGGTGAAACTTCACCCAAGAGTCTGTCAGGGTTCCAATGCTCCCAGCGTTACCTCCTCGATGTCAATGGAACCCGACGCAGGTCCGGGAACTGCTTTGTTCACTACTTTGCTCAGTCCATCACAAAGGTCGGAGCTCCAGTGGCTTTGCTTGTTCATTCTGCGCCGTATTGTATGCCATGGGTGATCACGGCCTTTCCACCATCATGACTGTTCTTGGCAAATTTTTCTGCAGAAGTGGTTTGCCATTGCTGTCTTCTGAGCACAGCCTTTACAACACAGGTGATCCCAGCCATTCAGAGATTGTCTGCCTGATCAGTGGTCACATAACCAGGACCTGTGATTTGCACCAGCTGCTCATACGCCCATCCACCACTTGCTCCCATGACTTCACTGAACCCTGATTAGGGGTGGGGCAAAGTAGGTGCTACACCTTGCCCAAGACCTACAAGCCAGCAGAGAAAAGGAGTACCTTACACCTTGTTTGGTAGAGGCATATTTCCATCCCACCCAGGGGCTATTCAATTCAATTCAACTTCCCATTTCCATTCTGTTATGTCTATCCTTCACTACCACGATGAGGCCACATTCAGGTTGGAGTAGCAACACCTCATATTCTATCTGGGTAGCCTCCAACTTGATGGCATGAACATTTATTTCTCTAACTTCCAGTTAATTCTCCTCTCTCCCCCCCTTTCCATTCCTCATTCTGGTTACCCTTTCAATCCTTCTCCTCGCCTCCTTCAGATTCCCCTCCTCTTTTTTCTTCCACTGTCCTCTTCTACTAGCTTCTTTTCAGTTTCTTACCTCTTCCAACTACTTCCCCTCAGCTTCTTACTTCATCCTCTGCCCTCACATAGTTCGCTTATCACTTGCCATCTTAAATCCATCTACTACCGTCTTGTTTCGGCTTCAGACCCCCTTCTTTCCAGTCCTCATGAAGGTTCTCGGCCCGAAACATTGACTGCTCATTCCCCTTCCATAGATCTGCCTGATTTGCTAGCCCTGCGCTCCAAGTAAGAACGGCGGCCCGGCCCCGCCGCTAGGCAGTTTGGCATCGAGGCCCGACTTCCCCACATCCCCCAAGCGGCCTCCGGCCCCGCACTCCCACCCCTACTCACACGCCTGCACCAGTTCCTCGAAGCCCTGTCTCTGCTGCCGATCCCGTAGCCTCAGTTGCTCCCTGATGTGCCGCCGCCAGCGCGCTGCCGTCGCCGCAGCCATCTTGCCGCGGGGTCCTCCGCCACTCTCGGCACAGCCTCCACCCAGCTGGCTGCCCTGGGAACGCCTGAACAGCAGCTGTGTTCCGTTATCAAACGCCTGCTGCACTTACACTTCCAACTCGGGGAGTCTATGAACACGGGATTTTTATTATTATTTCAAGCGTTGCGTTGCTGAATTGAAATTTGTGACACTGGCAGAAAGCAACGTGTGTGATAAAGGCATAGGTCCACTGCCTGCTGGTATCCACAATACTGGTCACCCTGTGTACACAGTTCTTATATAGACGCTTCTAATTAGTTTCTTTTTGTTCATTAGTGCTTTCTCTTTTCTTTCATTCTGAAATCCAGTCCCACATTGGGCTGAGGGATATGACGAATGTTGCCGGAACTAATTTGGGGCTCTCCCTGGCTTCACCTCCACGTAGACCCCATTTTAAATCTCATCCTACTCACCAATCGAATTGACAGCGAAGTAATGTCATGCCACTGGAATTGGATTCGAACCCATAACATTATGACTAACAGGTGAGAGTACACTACTGAGCCAAAACATGCAGCAAATCGTAATGCTTTCTTTTCATCCATAAGATGCAATGGGTAATTTTGTTAAAAAGCACGGTGGAATTGCGATAATCAGGAAACTATTTTATGAAGATTGGCCTGCTGTCTAAGATAAACTAGAAGGTGCATTTTCAATCATTGAAATATTTTTAAAAATGCATATAAGAATTGAAAATACTGGAGTCACTCAGTGGGCCAGGCACCATCTATGCAAATAGAAACAATTAACATTGAAGTGAAAATGCTTCACTTTTCCACTGATGCCACTTGAACCACAGTGTTTCCGGCATTTGCAGGGTCCTGACCAAAAATGCCAGCTGTCTATTTCCCTTTATAGACGCTGCCTGACTTGTTGAGTAAATCCATCCTTTTGTGCGTAGCTCCAGATTCCATCATCTGCAACCTCTTTTTTCGAACTATATTTCAAATACACTAAATGACCTTTACGATTTAATACATTCCCAAATATAACGGGATCTTTTTGGACATACCCCTCACATTCCATTTATTGTAACCTTGTGTGTAAATTCTTCCTGATTTAAAAGGTCAATTCAGTAACTCATAAACAAATGTTATTGGGTCTATTCATTTCTTGTCCTTGGCCTGACACTGCCATCAGCTCAGCATCTTGTGTTTCATACATCGGATTATTTCTATGCTTAGCACTAATCCTGATCAGATATTTATCCAGCTTTTCAAAGTCTGTGATTCAGCAGACCAATTAATTGCTTTTCTTTCCAGACACATTTATGGCAGAAGCCTCATAATTCTGAAAGGAACAAACTTTGTTGTTGTGGAGCTTGATGTCTGTTAATTTTTACACACCATCCTTCTAATTCTTTGGTCTTGATCCCCATTTTAAATACTTTGCAATTACAACATCTATTTGTAGATTTAGATCAGGTCTGCAACACAATACCATCTCATTTGGTGTAGATGCTCCAAAAAAGGCTCCTTTTCCCACATCTTCTTCTATCCCATTGGAATAATGTCTGATCATTTCTTCTTCCTTATTTATCTGGTGTTCACTTAAACACACCTAGGCTAGTCACCACAGCTTGAGATAGTAACTGCTGTCTACTGTCCGATCTCAGGGGAAAGAAGTTCCTATTACTAGTTTGTGGAGACACGAGAGATTGCAGATGCAAAAAAAAGCAGACTGCTGGAGAAACTCAGCAGGCAGGGAGCATTCGTGGAGAAAAATGGGTAGTCAATATTTCAAGTCTAGTCCCTGCATCAGTACTCAGGAATACACAGAATTTCGGTGAGACTCTCTCTCACTACTCCCACTCTGTGGTTTCTACACGTTTCCCACTCTTTGATCTCATTCTTACTAAGATTCACTGCTACAACCACATGTCTTTCCTCAGTACTTGTCTTTGCTGAAATGTTGTCCCACGTGGCACCCAGTTCAGTCCCAGCCAGGATCTGAGGTATGTGCAGTCAATTTACCACTCTTCTTCCACCAGGCCTCCCTCCACTCTCCCTCTTGGGTGTTGGTACCTTCTGGACCTTTCTCTCTGCTACAGCTCCAGGCCTCACTTTCCCAAATAAGACACTGACCACATTTCTTTCTAACTCTTTGTCCTTGAAAACTCGTCCTGTGTTCTCGGTTCTCAGTGGTGCAAACGCTCAACAGTTCTGACTGTGGCTGGCCTTAATAATGAAAATGTCACATGTCATTAGTGGTGGACCAGTTGATTCTCAGAAAGAGAGCTTCACACAGGTCGGAGAGAAGAGTTTAAAAAAGAGCATTTTGCGGGGCTCGATGCATTGGCGGCGGACCAATCAATTCGCTATTCATTAGCAGGAGCATATAAAAGTAAAGCAGGGTCAAAGTGGAGCGGCCATTGTGTGAGGGGACCAGTGTAGGAGTGGGAACTTGAGGTTTTGGCTCAGGAGGTTTTGGCAAGGAGACACAGGTAAGTAGCAGGTAAGGCTTTTGTAGTGATTGAATAAAGTCACTAAATTACAGCTAACTAAATAAAGTAGGGATGATGCAGGATCTGGTGAAGTGCTGTAGCTGCATGATGTGGGAGCTGGTGGACCCAAATGTTGTTCCTGGTGACCAGATCTGCAGCAAGTGTTGACTGCTCAAGGAACTCAGGCTCAAAGTTGATGACCTGGATTCTGAGCTTCAAACACTGCGGCACATCAAGCAGGGGGAGAGTTACCTGGATTCTCTGTTTCAGGAGGTAGTCACATCCATTAGATTAGTTGCCTTAAATTGGGTCCATGGTCAGGGACAAGAGAGTGTGACTGCGAGTGAGGCGGGTAGTGGGATCCAAGAGACAGTGCTGGAGGAGCCTCAGCCCTTGAGCTTGTTCAACAGGTCTGAGATTCTTTTCCCTGTATGGATGAGAGTGGGGGCTGTAGGAAGGATGAGCCACCTAAATGTGACACCGTAGTTCAGGGAGCCATTCGGGGTGGAGGTGGGAGAGAAGAGAAATGTAGTGGTAATTGAGGATAGTATAGTCAGGGGAACAGACAGAGTTCTCTGCCGTGAGGATAGAGCATCCCGAAGGCTGTGTTGCTGCTGCCTGGTGCCCAGGTTTGAGACATCTTATCTGACCTGCAGAGGAATTTGCAGTGGGAGGGGCAAGATCCAGTTGCTGTGGTCTATGTGGGTACCAATGACATAGGCAGAATAGGAAAAGAGGTTCTGCTGAGGGAATTTGAGCAGCTAGGGACTGAATTAAAAAACAGAACCAAAAAGGTGGTAATCTCTGGATTACTACCTGGGCCACATGCAAATCGGCATAGGGTCAAGAAGGTTAGAAAGTTAAATGCGTGGCTCAAGGATGGGTGTGGGAGAAGTGGGTTTGAATTCATGGGAAATTGGTGCCAGTATTGGGGAAGGAGGGAGTTGTCCCAATGGGACGGGCTCCACCTGAACCTTGATGGGACCTGGATCCTAGCGAATTGCATAACTTGGGCTGTGGATAGGGTTTTAAACCAAATAGTAAGGGAGTGGGTGTGTTCAACAGATTGGAGAACTATGGATAAAGTAAAAAAGAAAGGTGTGGATAAAGATAAAGAAAAAACAAAAGATAAAAAAGAGAGAAGTTAGAGTCGAGTGAAGAAAAGTCGAAGTGCAAAAGAGGAAAAGATTACAAGATTTTAAAAGCACAATGAGTGTAAAAGCACTTTATCTGAATGCCTGTAGTATTTGAAATAAGGTCAGTGAACCTGTGGCACAAATCAATACAAAGGGGTATGATTTAGTGGCCATTACAGAAATGTGGTTGCAGAGTGGAGAGGATTGGGAATTAAATATCCACAGATATCAGGTAATACGGAAGGATAGGCAGGAAGGTAAAGAAGGTGAGAGACAATATAAGATCTAAGGAGCAGAATATTGAATCCATCTGAGTAGAGATTAGGAATAGTAAAGGGAAAAAAATCACTGGTGGGAGTTGTCTATTGGCCACCGAGTAATAACATTACAGTGGCGCAGACAATAAACAGAAATATCTGAGGCATGTAAGAATGGAACCGCAGTTATTGTGGGGGACTTGTAACTTTCACATAGATTGGGTGAATCAAGTTGGTCGAGGCAGTCTTGAGGAGAACTTCATAGAATGCATCCATGATGGCTTTCTAGAACAGCATGTTACTGAACCTACAAGGGAACGTGCTATCTTAGATCTGGTTCCATGCAATGAGACAGGTAAAATTAGTAATCTTGTAGCTAGGGATCCTCTTGACAGGAGTGATACAGTTTGACTGAGTTTCTCATACAAATGGAGGGTGCAGTAGTTTAACTGGAAACTAATGTATTATGCCTAAACAATGGCGACTACAATGGGATGAGGGAGGATTTGGTTAGTGTAGACTGGCAACACAGGCTATATGGTGGGACGGTTGAGGAACAGTGGAAGACTTTCAAAGAGATTTTTCACGGTGCTCAACAGAAGTATATTCCAGTTAAAAGCAAGGGCAGTAAGGGTGGGAAGAACCAGCCTTGGATAACTAAGGAAATAAAAGAAGGCATCAAACTAAAAGCTTGTGCATACAAAGCCGCCAAGAGTAGTGGGAAACTGGAGGATTGGGAAAACTAAAAAGCAACTAAGAATCACTAAGCGAGCAATAAAGAAAGGAAAGCTCAATTAAGAAAATAAACTATCACAAAATATAAAAATGTATAGTAAAAGTTTTTATAATTATATAAAGTAGTAAAGAGTGGCTAAAATGAACGTAGGTCCCTTGGAGGATGAGAAGGGGAAATTGATACTGGGTAATGAGGAAATGGCAAAAGCTTTGAATGACTAATTCTTGTTGGTTTTCACAGTGTCTTCACATCTAACATGCCAAAGAGAGATGTTATGGATGTGATAGGAGGTGAAGACCTCAGTACAACAGCTATCATTAAAGAGATAATGCTGAGCAAACCCGTGGGCCTAAAGATAGTTAAGTTACCTGGTCCTGATGGAATGCATCCAGGGTACTGAAAGAAATGGCAGAAGTTATAGTTGAGGTTTTGGTGATAATTTACCAAAATTCTCTGGACTTCGGGCAGGTCCCGGCAGATTGGAAGATGGTGAATGTCACACCACTGTTCAAAAAAGGGTATAGGCAAAAGACAAGTAACTATAGGCCAGTTAGTTTAACATCTGTAGTTGGGAAAATGCTTGAAGCTATCATTAAAGAAGAAATAGTGAGGAATCTGGACAGAAATGGATCTATCAGGGAGACACAGTATGGATTCAGCAAAGGTAGGCCGTTTGACAAATTTACTGGAGTTCTTTCAGGATGTAATGAGTGCAGTGGATAGAGGGGAACAGATGGACGTTATTTACTTGGATTTCCAGAAGGCATTCGATAAAAGTCTTATCCATAAGATAAGGATGCATAGAGTTAAGAGTGATTTATTAGCATGGATAAGGATTGGTTAACCAACAGAAAGCAGAGAGTTGGGATACATGGGTGTAATTCTGGTTGGCAATCAGTGGTGAGCAGTGTGGCGCAGAGGTTGGTGCTGGGCCCGCAACTGTTCACGATATACATTAACGATCTGGAAGAGGGGACAGAGTGTAGTGTACCTAAGTTTGCTGATGATACTAATTGAGTGTTAAAGCAAATTGTACAGAAGATACGGAGAGTCTGCAGAGGGATATAGGTAGGTTAAGTGAGTGGGCCAGGGTCTGGCAGATGGAATACAATGTTGGTAAATGTGAGGTCATCGACGTTGGAAGCAAAAATGAAAGAGCAGACTATTTAAATGGTAAAAAAATAGCAGCATGCTGCTGTACAGAAGGTCTTGGGAGTGCTTGTGCATGAATCAAAAGCTTGGTTTGCAGGTGCAGCAAGTTATCAAGATGGCAAATGGGATGTTGTGTTTCATTGCTCGAGAGGGACTGAATTTAAGAGCAGGGAAGTTATGTTGCAACTGTACAGGTGAGGCTGCACCTGGAGTACCGCATGCAGTTCAGGTCTCCTTACTTGAGGAAGGATATACTGGCTTTGGAGGCAGTGCAGTGGAGGCTCACCAGGTTGATTCCAGAAATGAGGGGGGTTAGACTATGAGGAGAGATTGTGTCACCTGGGACTGTACTTGCTGGAATTCAGAAGAATGATGAGAGATATTATAGAAACATAAAATTATGAAAGGGATAGGTAAGATAGAGGCAGGAAAGTTGTTTCCACTGGTAGGTGAAACTAGAACTAGGGGACATAGCCTCAAGATTCAGGGGGATAGATATAGGACAGAGATGAGGAGCAACTGCTTTTCCCAGAGGGTGGTGAATCTGTGGAATTCTCTGCCCAATGAAGCAGTGGAGGCACCTCAGTAAATATATTTAAGATAAGGTTGGATAGATTTTTACACAGTAGGGGAATTAAGGGTTATGGGGAAAAGGCAGGTAGGTGGAGATGGGTCCAAGGCTAGATCAGCCATGATCTTATTGAATGGCTGAGCAGGCTCAATGGGCCAGATGGCCGACTCCTGCTCCCATTTCTTATGATTGTCAGCACTATCATCTTTAGGTTTTCTGTTAGGCATCTTCTTTCTGATGCTTGTAGAGCTGCTTCTTTTCCCTTGGTATTTCCAACTATGCCATCAGGTTTACTGGTAACTGGTTCCTAGATCCACAGACACAAGAGATTGGCAGATTCTTCAGCAACAGCCTGGTTAGACCACACTTGGAATATTGTGTTAAGTTCTAGTCGCCTCAGTCTAAGGAGAATGTGGAAGCTTTAGAGAGGGTGCAGAGGAGATTTACCAGGATGCTACCTGGACCAGAGGGCATGTCTTATGAAGGTAGGTTGAGCAAGCTAGGGGTTTTCTCGTTGGAACAAAGGATGGCCTGATAGAGGTGTACAAGGTGATAAGAGCATAGATAGAGTGGTTAGCCAAAGATTTTTTCCCAGGGTGGAAATGGCTAATGCAAGGGGGCATAATTTTAAGGTGATTGAAGGAAAGTAGGGGGAGGGGATGTCAGAGGTAGGTTCTTTACACAGTGAGTGCTGGCTGAGTAGAATGCCTTGCCAGGGGTGTTGGTAGAGGCAGATACATTTGGGGCAGTTAAGAAACTCTTAGATAGCTACACAAGTGATAGAAAACTGGAGAGTTAAGTAGGAGGGAAGGGTTAGATTGATCTTAGATGTCAGCATAATATCATGGGCCAAAGGGCCTGTACTGTGCTGTATGTTTAACACACACAAAACGCTGGAGGAACTTAACACAGCATGCAGCATCTCTGGAGGAAAATAGTTGATGGTTTCATCTGAGACTCTTTATCAGGATCTAGATCCCCTGGTTATTGTCATCAACCATTTCTGGTGTTCTCTGGTCGAGAGGCTGTGAGTCTCTTCACAGGATCTGATTATGGTGGCCAGCAGGGGAGCCAGACATTATTGACTCTCTGTTTAGCTCTGGTCAGACCTGCTGTCCCTGAGGCCATATCCGAGAAGCATTAGTTTCCCATGGCCTTTGAGGCTTTAGTGCTGACATTCAGTGGTGGCATTTTTGTTGCCATTGACGATTAGGGCCCAGGCTGTTAGAGGTAACAGAGTGGATTCATTTACGCTTGTCACACAGGCACCTTTCACTTGCAAGACAGCAGAATCTAAGAGGTGCCTGTACCTAGATCAGGGGAATCCATTTGAAGTCCAGTATTCAGGGTTTTCTCTACATCTACACTACTAAACTCTTCTATAATCTTTAAGTTCTCTGTTATCAAGGGGGTCAGTCTATTTAATCTTTGCTGGTTGAAATATTCTCTCAGCACCTCTACAGCCGGTTGATGTCTTCTCCCTATTGTGCCAGTTTCTCTGCCTTAAGTCATCAACGCAGGAGCAGGTCTAAAGGGGATTATCCTGAGACAGCCAGCACTGATACGAAGGGACCTTTTTCATTTATCACTTCAATAATTATTGACAGTTTGTTGTTTCAGGAAGTTTGTCTGATTGGACACCAGCTGAGCCACGAGCAGTAATATTTTGTTTAACACTCACTTACCAAAGGGTAGACAGATGTCTTGGGTCGGCTGTAAGGGTTTAAAACCATGTGTAAAGTGCCACATCCTCATCTGCACTCTCTCTGAGTCACAGGCCAGTGACAGTAGTTAACTTTCAATCCAGCTTTTCTGAGTCAAACTTCTCAATAAAACCTGAGACAGGAGACTTGGTGACCAATATTTCTTAGTGCCAATGCACACTCCAGACGATGGAAGCACGTGTCTTGTTTCATAAAAGTGTTTCAGCTTCTTGTCCTGAAGACAAGTTTTTTATTGGGCTGGATGGAGTAAGAAGTGAAACATTTTAAAGTGATTTAAATAAGCATGTGGGTAGAGGAAGGGTCAGAGGCCTACTGTCCAAATATCAGCAGATGGGACCAGCTTACACTGCAACATGATCAACAAGCCAAACCCTTTCCATGCTGTCTAACCCTGTATGAGAACTGCTCCTTTAGGAAGATGGCAAATTGGTGTAAAAACAGCAAGGAATGAACATCTGTAGACCTTTGTAAAGCAGTATATGGAGAATCTGCTGTTCCTCACTCCAGTGGCTGTCAAGTCATATGGCACGAGATCAGGTTCTTGGACCCACCCTATCTGTGCTGATAGCCAGCAATTAATCCTATTTTATTCTCCCCAAATTCTCTTCAACTCGCCAAACATTCACCTGCACATTTGTAGCAATGGACACCGGCCGGTTTACCTGTCGCCCACATATCGTTGGCACATGGGAGGAAACTGGAGCACTTGGAGGAAACACACACAGTCACAGCGACAATGTATGAACTCCACACGGACAAGACCAGGGGGTTAGAACTGAATCTATCTTGGAGCCGTGAGGCGAGAACTGCATCTCTGTGCCACCCATTTTTAATCTCCCACTAGCCAGTTAATGCTGATGGCTGCTTCATAGCAATCATTGCAACAGGGTCAAGCCAATGTTCAAAGTAAAATCTATTATTAGAGTACCTACACGTCACCGCATACATCCTGAAATTCTTTTTCCTGCGGGCATACTCAGCAAATCTATAGAACAGTAACTGTTAACAGGATCAATGAAAGAGCAAGAGCATAGAAGTCAACAAGCTGTGCAAATATAAACAAATAGCAATAAATAACGAGAACATGAAATAACAAGATAAAGAGTCCTTAAAGTGAGATCTTTGGTTGTGGGAACATCTCAATAGATGAGTGTGGTTATCCTCTTATGTTCAAGAGCCTGATGGTTGAGGGGTAGTAACTGTTCTTGAACCTGGTGGTGCGAGTCCTGAGGCTGTTGTATCTTCTACCCGATGGCAGCAGTGAGAAAAAGAGCATGGCCTGTGTGGTGAGGATCTTTGTTGATGAATGCTGCTTTTCTACGACAGCATTTCATGTAGATAACACCATAACGTAGGAGCAGAATTGGGCCATCCAGCCCGTTGAGTCTGCTCTGCCATTCCATGATTCCCACTTCATCTCATACACCCACCTTCTTGCCATATCCTTTGATGCCGTGACCAATCATAAAGTGATCAACTTCCACCTTAAATATACCCACGGGCTTGGCCTCCACCGCAGTCCGTGGCAGGAGGAATTTTTTTAGCCAGAGAGTAGTGACTCTAAATTCCTCCTTATCTCAGTTCTAAAGGGTTGCCCCTCAATTTTGAGGCTGTGCCCTCTAGTTCTGGATACACCCACCATAGAAATCATCCTCTCCACATCCTCCCTATCTAGTCCTTTCAACTTTCGGTAGGTTTCAATGAGATCCCTGCCCTGCACATCCCCACCCGCTACATTCTTCTAAATTCCAGTGAGTACTGACCCAAAGTTGCCATATGCTCCTCATACGTTAACCCCTTCATTCCCAGAATTATCTTCATGAACCTCTCCAATGTCAACACATCCTTTCTAAGATATGGGGCCCAAAACAGTTGACAATACTCCACAAGCAGACATCCCACCCTGCAAAAACTCATTTCAGGGAGGTAGCACCCCCGCCCCCGGCAACCCCATATCTCTCCACCCCCCCCCAGTCGACCTCCAAGGGTGTATGTAATACTTTGTTTAGTGATTTTGTCTAATCTGTAAACCGAGTTGGGTATATGCAGAAAATGTGACATTAAACTATGTACTTATATTTTATTATATTATATTATCATGTTTATTCTATTACAACTTTAAGCAAATCTACAGGGAGTTTGGCCTCATCACGTAGGACATCAATAGAGTAGCTCCTTAGCAGCTAGCCAGCTAGTTTAAATAACGTTAGCTATGCTAATGAATGAATGACCACCTGTTAAACTCACCTCAACATGTCTTTTACATTTTAACCCACCATGGGCAATAAAAAAGTCACTGTTGCAAACAGTGCAGCGAGCAGCACTGTCATTATTTTTGAGGTCGACTGTAAAGCCCGCCCACAATGAAAACTGATAGGTCTACTTAGCATGAAGAGAGACCAATCAGGATGCTTGCTGTCCCTCTCCCTCTCAAAAAAATCGATGTCTGGGATATTGTATATAATTTCCAGGCGTCAGGGAGCGGCTATCAATATGCGGGAGACTCCTGGAACTTCTGGGAGAGGTGGGATGTTTGCACAAGTGTGGCCTGACTAGTGTCTTATAAAGACTCCGCATTATTTCTCTGCTTTTATACTCTTTTCCCCTTGAAATAAATGCCAACATTGATGTGCTCAATGGTTGGTAGTGCTTTACCCGTGATGTACTGGGCCGAATCCACTACCTTTTATAGGATTTCCCATACCAGGCCATAAAGCAGCCAGGCAATACACTTTCCACCACACATCTATGAAAGTTTGTCAAATTACTAGTGTGAGCACTTCTCTCTGTATTTCAGGTCCCCTTGTACAGGCAACATTCTGGCAAATATTTCCTGCGCTCTTTCCAGTTTAATAACATATTTCCTATAACAGGGTGGCCAAAACTGAACACAATTCACTACCATTCACTGTACAAGTCCTAGCCGGCTTTGATCTCTCAAAGTGCAATACCTCATATTTACCTGGATCGAAAGCCGTTTGCCAATCCTCATGCCCCACATAGCAGCTGATCAAGGTCCCTCTGTAATTTTTCACGGCCAGCTACTCTATCGACAACACCATCTCTTGATACGGCTCTGCAAACTTACTAATTATGCCTTGTACATTCACATCCAAAGCCCTTATGTAAATGACAAACAATAAATCCCGCAGCTGCCTGTAAGGAGTTTGTACGTTCTTCCCGTGACCACTGGGTGCCCCAGTTTTCTCCCACTTTCCAAAGGTGTACTGGCTGGTAGCTTAATTGGTCATTGTAAATTGTTCTGTTATTAGGCCCAGATTAAATCAGGGGATTGCTGGGTGGTGTGGCTTGAAGGGCTGGAGGATTTATTCCGTGCTGTATCTCAATAAATAAATAAACAAAGGAACCAGCGCTGGTCTTTGTGGATCAACGGGAGATATGGGCCTCCAGTCTGAGAAACAATTCTTGACCATCACCCTCTGCTTCCTACCACTGAATCAATTTTGAATCTAATCAGCTATCTTCCCTGGATCCCATGCAATCTAACCTTCCAGATGAGGCTGCCATAAGGTACCTTGACAAAGACCTTGCCAATTTCCATACAGACATCGACTGCCCTACTCTCACCTACCTGCTTAAGAACTCTGAGAGATTTGTCAGATGACTTCCCACACAGAAAGCCAAGTGAAAGCGATAGTTCTTCTAAAAACAATTTAAAATATTGGTAAGTTAATACTGTACTAACATAATGAGCAAGCATTAGGCTACAGCCAGAGTCTGATTTTCCACTTGATAAGATCATGGCTGATTTATTTCAATTCCATCTTGTTTATAGAGCAAAAGTGTGTATTGGTTTCTTTTCCTAAACATTTAACAGTGTCCACAATTATTAGGTAAAGAGTTCAAAAAAACCTCTGGATGTCAAAATAAAGTTTGAACTGAGTTCTACAATTAAGACTAGTAGATGGCTTTTTCAAGAGAGTGAAACTCAGCAGCCACTACATCGAGCCCTTTCACACGCTCATATATGTGAATGCTATCACTTTTCATGCTTCTAAACTCCGAAGAATATTAGCTCATTCCTCTTATCTTCTCTCAAAGGACAAATCAATTATTTCTGAAATCAATCTAGGAAGCAGTTGGGCAGAAGGTACCAACGGCTATGTACCACCAGACTGAAGACCGCTTCTAACCCACTGATATCGGATTCTTTAACAGACCTCTCACAGAATCAAAGGTGAGCTCTTGATCTCCCAGTGGACCTCGTCGTGGCCCTTTCACCTTATCTGTCTACCTGCTCTGTACTTTCTCTGTGACTGTAACATTATATTCTGCATTCTGTTTTCCGTATTACTACCTCAATGTACGTAAGTACAGAATGATCTGTGTAAATGACATGCAAATAAATGTTTCTTACTGTATCTCCGCTATGACTTTGCCCACTTAACATGCCTTCTTTCTTTCATGCACCGGCATCTTCCTTATGGCTCACCTTTCAACAAACCTTATATAGTCAATAAACTTGAGTTCATCTGCCATCTCCTTGCCATCTCCAAGCTAGTTCCATCTACCCCTTACCCCTTCCTTATCTCTTTCCACGTCTCCTTTCTTACCTATCAGATTCCAGCCTCATCCATCTCCATATCACCTTGCAGATTTTATCTATACCTCCACCCTTCTCCCTTCACCTGCCCCCTTTCTTTTCCTCCCTATCACCCACTAACTGCTGTCTCCTCACACCACTCCTCCCCTCCTCTCCGCTCCATCTGCCTATCATCTCCCTTCTCATCCAAATCCATGTAACACCTGCTAGTTCCTGCCTCGACCGTCCATACAGACTTTCCTCCGCTCTGCACTTTCAGTCCTAATGCAGTGTCTTGCCCCAGAACACCGACCCTGCTTTTGCCTTCACAGATGCTGCTGAGTTCCTCCAGCAGATTACTTAGTGCCCCAGATCCCAGCATCTGCAGCCACCTGTACCTCCAATTTGAAACAGTCCCTTAAACAAGGCAGCATTAAGATCTTTTGCATGGTGTCCTTTGGAGTGCCTTTGGAGTACTTCATCTTTTAAATCAACAGACTGCAATGAGTAACGAGAGAGGCAGCAACCCCACCACCAGGATTATTCTCAACACGGGAACTCAATTCTCTGCTCGACTCCTTGTACAATCACGACTACGTGGTCAGATTCTGCTTTAAATTTGTAGATGATATCACTGTAGAGGGCCATATTTCAAATAATGATCAGTCAAAGTACAGGAAGGAGATAGAGAGCTTAGTGACATGGTGTCATGACAACAACCTTTCCTTCAATGTCAACAGACCAAAAGAGCTGATCATTGGCTTCAGGAACAGGCGGCGGGGGGCGGTGTGGGTGGGTGGGTGCACATGCTCCTGTCTACATCAACAATGTTGAAGTTGAGAGGGTTGAAAGCTTCAGGTTCCTGGGGAATGAGAATCACCAACAGCCCGTCCTGGGCCAACCACACAGATGCCACAGCCAACAAGGCTCACTGACGCCTCACCAGGAGGCTAAAGGAAGTTGGTATGTCCCCATGACTCCTACGGATATTCATGGATGCACCATATTGCATAATGGCTTGTAATTGCAAGATGCCGCTGAGCTGCAACCTCTGTTGAGTCGCAGCTCAGGTTTAGTAGTTTGTTAATTGCTTACTTGTTCAATTTTTCATTTTTTTAGGTTCGTAAGGAGGATTTTGGGGACAGAGAGGGAAGGTAGGGGTCAGGTTAGGTTTTAGTAACTGAGAAGTGATCAGGCTGGAGCCGAAGTCTCCACTCTGCGTTCTAAGACCAGCGTCGCGGATGTGGGACTTTTGAGGTCGGATGTTGCATATGAATGAGGGCCCTCCAGGGCAGTGAGTTCTGGAGTCGGAGTCCTGTTCTGGCAGGGGAAACAAGTTCTGATCACCCCCAGGGTTCACGACTCAGTGGGCTTGGAGTTCACTGCCTAGTGTTCAGTGATCGGCATGCCCAAGTGTTGTGGGACGAGAATAAATCAGAAATCCATAAGTCAGGGCCCGTTGGCTGGAGCTGAGCCTGAATCCCCGTGAGTCCGCTGGGGAGGTCGAAGCTCGAAGTCTGCAGGCCCGAGTCTATGTCCATTAGAAACCAGAGGCCTCTCCTGGAGGATCATGTATGTAGGTGGGAGGGAGGAACGGGGCTTGTTTTTCTGTTGTTATTTGTTGCTTATTGTGTTCTGTGTTGTTCTGCTGAGTATTGTGGGCATGCAATGTTGGCACCAGAATGTGTGGCCACACTTACCGGCTGCCTCCGGCATACCCTTGTGTGTCTTGATGTATACATATACAAATTATCTTGAATCTTTAATATTGCTATGGGAACTGCTTTGCCCATGATCAAAAGGAACTGCAGAACGTTGTGAACACAGCTCAGCACATCACAGACACCAGCCTCCCCTCCATGGACTCTGTCTAATCTTCTCGCTGCTTCAGTAAAACAGCCGGCACAATCAAAGGCCCCACCATCCCAGACATTCTTTCTTCTCCCCTTTCCTATCAGGCAGAAGATACAAAAACCTGAAAGCACGTACCACCAGGCTCAAGGACCACTTCTACCCTGCTGTTATAGGTCCAGTGAATGATTCCTTACTCGAACTAAGTGGACTCTTTACCTCACAATCTACTGATTCTAATCTTATTGTCTACCTGCACTGCACTTTATCTTTAGCTATTACTTTTTATTCTGCATTCTGTCATTGTTTTAGACCATAAGACATAGGAGCAGAATTAGGCCATCTGGCCCATCGCGTCTGCTCCGCCATTCAGTCATGGGAAGGTTCTCCTCCTCAACCCCAGTTCCCGGCCTTCTACCCGTAACCTTTGATGCCATGTCCAGTCAAGAACCTATCAATCTTTGCCTTAAATATCAATGACCGGGACTCCACAGCTGCATGTGGCAACAAATTCCACAAATTCACCACCCTTTGGCTAAAGAAATTTCTCCGCATCTCTGTTTTGAAAGGGAGCCTCCTCTAAACTGACGCTGTGCCCTCTTGTCCTAGACTCATCCATCGTGGAAAACATCCTTTCCACATCTACTCTGTCTAGGCCTTTCAACATTTGAAAGGTTTCAATGAGGTCCCCCCTCATCCTTCTGAATTCCAGCGAGTACAGACCCAGAGCCATCAAATGTTCCTCGTATGATAACCCTTTCATTCCTGGAATCATCCTTGTGAACGTCCTCTGGACCCTCTCCAATGCCAGCATATCTTTTCTAACATGAGAGGCCCAAAACTGTTCACAATACTCAAGGTGAGGCCTCACCAGTGTTGTGTTCTTTATACGTACCGTGGGTTACTAAGAACAAACCATATTCTGGAAGAATTAAAACTAGAACTTTTATTTACAACAGCAAACAGCAACCACATTTTCACCATACAGTTTCTAGATTATTCTGTCATTTCTGCCATGCTCTGAACTCTGTCCAATCACATTCTTACATGTGACATGTGATATCACCACATCTTCCTTTCCTTAAAAAGAAAAACAATTAGCAACATTAATCAAAACAAATGCATAGTTTAACGTCTCTATCAGTCTCTCTGAGGGTTTACAAACACGAGTAGACCTTCTAAGTGGTTCACACAGTTCTTGTGTTTAATTGTTATTCTCATGTTTCGTCTGGTCTGCATTAGTTAACTGAAACTCTGAAGTTTGCTCTTTCTTGAGGTCTTTGAGAAGAAATTGCAATTCATTCACTAACTGTGTAATCTCTTTTTTATGTTGACTTCATCATTTCAAGTCCTTCACTTGTGCTTTTACTTCTCCAGTTGGATCCTGATTCTTGTCACTGTTTGGCTTCAGATCCGTATTGTACTGTACCGACAAGTTTGGCCTCTGTCCACTGTATTCTGACTCTGTATTACTGTTCAGGACTAAGACTCTTTTCACCAAATTCAGTCTCTCACAGGCAAATAAACCCAGTATTGACTGTACATGTTTTGGCACTAACACAAATGAAAGCGTGTGCTCAATATTTTTGTATGATACTTTTGCCACACATGTTCCTTTAACTGGAATGTCTGCATCTGAATACCCAATCACTTTTATATTTGTCTGATGTAACTTTGGTCTTGGCTTTAATGCATCAAACTCAGATTATGCAAGAACATTTACTTGTGCTCCAGTATCCAATTTACAAACGTTTGTAAGCAGAATAATATTTTGGTTCACTTGAAATGGCATAGTGCAGTCATTCTTACTTTGTCTGTTTTCACAAAGCACATCTATATAAAATTCCTCGTGTTCATTTTCAAGCACTGCATTTACGTGTTTAATTTCCTTTCTACTTCTGCAACAGCATGAAAAATGATTACTCTTACCACAGGTGTTGCACATTTTCCAATACACTGGACACTTTTTTAGATGATGTTGCCGCCCACAGTGATCACAAAGTTTTTTTCTTTCAGATGACATCTTGCTCTTTGTCGGTTTCATTGTTGCTGCATTATTTTTTCTAGCATGTTCGCGCTTTATAGCATCTACACAGCCGTTCTCAATCAAAAGCTCTTTAGCCTGCGACATCACGGTCTCAGAAGCTTTACAGAGTGCCACAGCTTTTTCCAAATTCAAATCTTGTTCTAACGATCTTTCTCTCAGACCATTATCCAGAATGCCGCAAACAATTCTGTCTTTAATGAGAAAGTCTGTAAGCTCTGCAAAACTTTCATTTTTTTTACGGTGGTTTCTCAACTCCATAACAAATTGATCAGTCGTTTGACCAGGTCTCTGCCGACATTTGAAAGAATTGTAGTGCTCATACGTCGCATTACACTTCGGTATACAAAGTGCGTCAAATTTATCGATTATCGCTTTTAGATTCAAATTATCTCCATTTTCAAAAGTAAAATGGTTATATACCTAAATTCAGTCATCCCCTATTACATGGAGTAGGATTGCTGCTTTCATATTTTCCATTTTACTTCCTGCTCTGATCGCCGATAAATAAATTTCAAAACGCTGTTTAAATCTTTTCCAGTTTTTAGCTACATTTCCAGTCAGCTGAAGCGTTGATGGGGATTGCAAAACTTCCATTTTTAAAGCTGTTAGCAAACAATGAGAAAGTTCGCACTCTTTTTTTCCTTCGATTATCTTCGATTCTCCTGTGTCTGTATTGTTCTTCCGGACTGACTTCTGACACCATGTTGTGTTCTTTATAAGTACCGTGGGTTACCAAGAACAAACTATATTCTGGAAGAACTAAAACTAGAACTTTTATCGACGACAGCAAATAGCAACCACATTTTCACCATACAGTTTCTAGATCATTCTGTCATTTCTGCGCATGCTCCGAACTCTGTCCAATCAAGTTCTTACACGTGACATGCGATATCACCACAACCAGTGCCTTATAAAGCCTCAGTATCACATCCATACTCTAGTATTTGAGACCTTTTGAAATGAATGCTAACATGGCACTTGCCTTCCTCACTACTGACTCAATCTGCAAGTTAACCTTCAGGGTGTTCTGCACAAGTCCCTTTGCATCTCAGAGTTTTGGATTTTCTCCCCGTTTAGAAAATAGTCCACACATTTATTTCTACTACCAAAGTGCATGACCATGCTTTTTCCAACATTGTATTTCATTTGCCACTTTCTTGCCCATTCTCCTAATCTGTCTAAATCCTTTTGCATCCTACCTGTTTCCTCAACACTACCTGCCCCTTCACCAATCTTCGTATCATCTGCAAACTTGGCAACAAAGCTGTCTATTCCATCATCTACATCATTGATATACAGCAGAAAAATAAGTGGTCCCAACACTGACCCCTGCTTGTACTTTGTACTACCTCAAAGCACTGATGTATTGAATTGATCTGTATGAACAGAATGCAAGACAAGCGTTTCACTGTATCTTGTTACATATGACAATACTAAACCAATTCTAATTCCAGTCCTATCCTACCTGTCACATCTCCAAAACATGAAGCTCATTCAGGGCAACATTTCTTTTGTGGCATGATTTGGCTTAACCATGTTAAGCTTTTCCAACTGTCCTGTTAGCAGTCCTAATAATGGACTCCAGCATTTATCTGACAGCTGCCTCTGAAGATAACTGATTGGTTTACTCCCCTGTTTTTCTTGAATAAAGTTATTACGTTTATGGAAAAGTGTGTTGGAGCTGCTGTCTTACAGCTCAGTGGCCCAGGCAGACCTAGGTAGTGACTTCAGGCACTGTCTGTGCAGAGTTTGGATGTTCTCTGCATGGTCACATGGATTTACAGCCATTTCCTCCTACATCCCAGTAGATTAACCAGTGACTGTGAACATCACCACCTGCTTCCTTTCACTGAATCAATTCAGCATTCACACCATCATTTTTTCCTTGAATTTATAACCTTCCTTTGTAGAAGCCTCTTGCTTAGGACCTTATTAAAGTGTTCAAATCTACAGCACAGCACAGCCATTTTCTGCTGTACATCAGTTAACCCTTACCTCAAAGAATTCAGTCGTCAGTTAATGGCAAAAAAAAGGTTCAAAGAAGAATGACGGAGGTGTGTGAGGCGATAAATGACAGGGGTGAGGAGTATGGGATGAATGGGACCGCTGTCCCGGATGGGGGTGGTGGGGGGAACCATGCACCATGGACCACCTCCTGTGTCATTATGCCTAAGATAGATCTCTAGAAGTACTCTACATTCGAGGGAATTGTCATAGGGTATGGGGAGAGACCAGGAATATGGTTTTGAGATAGAAGATCATCCATAATCTTTTTTCAAGGCTGAGAATTCTCAAAGGGCTGAAAGACCTACTACTGTTTTCTTTAGATCTATTTTGCGACATCGAACCAATGTCAGCTTCTAGAACGTCAGCCATCAAGTCTGGTATTTACTTGTATGTGTTGTCTTGGTTTATTTGTTCTTTTTAACTTTACTTATATCATCTACTTTTTGTTACACAAATTGATTAGCCTCTTCATTTTCCTGTCTTTGTAGAGTGCTTTCTGTGTACTCTACTGTGTTAAATGTTTCAGCCGTACTTCAACATCATCTCCTGTCAGGCACTCATAACTTAATTACTCTCTCCCTTTCTACGTCATTGTAATTTTTCCCAGTTTATCACCAATCACAGTATCTATACAGCATAGAAATATATCCCTTTGTATATGATAAACTGAGCTTCAGGTCATTGGGGCATGGGCCTGATTATCGAAGATGTCTGCTCATCTTCAGAATGTCCACCTCAGAAATCAGAATCAGGATTAATATCACTGTCCTGCATGATCTGAAATGTGTTTTGCAGCAGCTGTGTGGTGCAAATGCATAAAATTCCTGTACATTGCAAAATAAACCATGCAAATAAAGGAAATCCACTCCAAACACACCCTGACCAATCTATCAAGCATTTCTGGTGACAAGTTATTTGACGATCAGTTATGCGGAGGCTGTTGGAAGCAGACAAAATATGTTTTCACTCTGAGAAGCATTGGCTAATCAAGGACAGCTAGCAAAGATTCAGAGTAAATCGTATTTCTCCAACTTGACTGAACTCTTTGACCTGCTAGAAAAGTTTGAAGGAGGTACTGCGGTAACCATTTGTTCTGTGTTAAGGATTTGAACAATTCATCAAGGTGTTAGACTATAACCTCAAGGAAAATGTGGTGTAAAAGCAGAAATGATTCAGTAACAGGAAGCAGGTGTTGGTGTTTAGATATATATTTTAAGGAAGTGTTTTGGGGTAGTGTACCACAAGGGTGGGGCTTGGAGTCACTATTCAGTTTTGTGCCACCTCTTAACTTTATAATGCAGCAAATACCTGTAGGTGGCAGCATTATAAAGTTTACAAACATTGCAAAACTTAACGATGTAACTTACCTTTATAAGCTTCAAGATGAGAGGTAGAGTGGTGTAGTGGGCAGAAACATGAACCTAAATGTGAAGAGTGAATTGATGGACGTATGGAAAGTCATGCAAAAATCTTTAGCTGAACAGAAAGGTCTTGGGGTTCACATCCAGAAATCAGAAGGTGGAAAAAAAGTTTATAAGGTGTTAAAGCAACACACATCAAAGTTGCTGGTGAACGCAGCAGGCCAGACAGCATCTCTAGGAAGAGGTACAGTTGACGTTTCAGGCTGAGACCCTTCGTCAGGACTAACTGAAGGAAGAGTTGGTAAGAGATTTGAAAGTGGGAGGGGGAGGGGGAGAGCGAAAATGACAGGAGAAGACAGGAGGGGGAGAGATGGAGCCAAGAGCTGGACAGGTAATTAGCAAAGGGGATATGAGAGGATCATGGGACAGGAGGCCCAGGGAGAACGACGGGGGGGGGAACCCAGAGGATGGGCAAGGGGTATAGTCAGAGGGACAGAGGGAGAAAAAGGAGAGTGAGAGAAAGAATGTGTGTATAAAAATAAATAACAGATGGGGTACGAGGGGGAGGTGGGGCATTAGCAGAAGTTAGAGAAGTCAATGTTCATGCCATCAGGTTGGAGGCTACCCAGACGGAATATAAGGTGTTATTCCTCCAACCTGAGTGTGGCTTCATCTTTACAGTAGAGGAGGCCGTGGATAGACATGTCAGAATGGGAATGGGATGTGGAATTAAAATGTGTGGCCACTGGGAGATCCTGTTTTCTCGGGCGGTCAGAGCGTAGGTGTTCAGCAAAGTGGTCTCCCAGTCTGCGTCAGGTCTCGCCAATATATAGGAGGCCACATCGGGAGCACCGGATGCAGTATATCACCCCAGCCGACTCACAGGTGAAGTGTTGCCTCACCTGGAAGGTCTGTCTGGGGCCCTGAATGGTGGTAAGGGAGGAAGTGTAAGGGTATGTGTAGCACTTGTTCCGCTTACAAGGATAAGTGCCAGGAGGGAGATCAGTGGGGAGGGATGGGTCAGATGAATGGACAAGGGAGTCGTGTAGCGAGCGATCCCTGCGTAAAGTAGAGGTGGGGGGAGGGAAAGATGTGCTTAGTGGTGGGATCCCGTTGGAGGTGGCGGAAGTTACGGAGAATAATATGTTGGACCCGGAGGCTGGTGGGGTGGTAGGTGAGGACCAGGGGAACCCTATTCCTAGTGGGGTGGCGGGAGGATGGAGTGAGAGCAGATGTGCGTGAAATGGGGGAGATGCGTTTGAGAGCAGAGTTGATGGTGGAGGAAGGGAAGCCCCTTTCTTCAGAAAAGGAGGACATCTCCCTCGTCCCGGAATGAAAAGCCTCATCCTGAGAGCAGATGCGGCGGAGACGGAGGAATTGTGAGAAGGGGATGGCATTTTTTGCAAGAGGCAGGATGAGAAGAGGAATAGTCCAGATAGCGCTGAGAGTCAGTAGGCTTATAGTAGACATCAGTAGATAAACTGTCTCCAGAGATAGAGACAGAAAGATCTAGAAAGGGGAGGGATGTGTCGGAAATGGGTTGTTGCTTGAATTTCCAGCATCTGCAGAATTCCTGTTGTTATAAGGTGTTAATATAGAATGTTGGTTAATTGTAATTCCAAAGATAGAACAGAATATAGAAGAAAAGTGTTTATGTTAGAGCCCAAATGGAAGATGGCAGCATATTCGACAGCAAATTCTGGAAATCTAAAAAGATTGTAAAATACTCTATATCCCCCAAGAGGACCACAACCTTGTGAGTTAGAGGCTTGCATGCCTCAGTGACCTGGAGAGCTATGTTTCCTAAAGTCGAGGCTTTATGCTTCGGCCCTTGGTAAAGTTACCCATGCAAAGCAGGTCAAAGCGTAGAGGCCAGACTAAGAGTGGCCCAGCGGTCCTCCAGATTTGCTGGTTCAGTTTAGGGCTAATAGCTCTATTGTTATGGAAACACCAATGAAGAATCTTCCTATATCTGAGTGCGATGGTATTCCTGAGCCTCCTTCTGGGACTTGCACGACCTACTGTAGTGAAAACTGAGAGGAAGCTACTGACACAATGAAGGAAGCCCTGAACACCACCAGGGATGAAGGATCTTCATTGCTGCCCTAAACACCAGTGGTGTAATGGGCAGTTTCTCTCTTTCTCAGAGTGAAATATCCTGAAGGTGCCTTAGGTCATTAGACAAAACATAGTAGCAATCTATAAAGAGTGGAGGATCGGTTCTCAATGGACAAATAATAAGAGACGGGTTTCTAAACTTTAGTTTAAAATCATCTGTAAAAGATCAAGCTGGGAAATGAAGTCAAACTTTTTCATGGTGCTTCCAGATTAGAAACCTCTACCCGAAAAAGCAGTAGAGCTAATTCTAAAAAAATCCTGCAGGATTCCTGACAATAAGCACAAATGCGGGATCAAGCATGACTTCTCTTTGAAAGATCTAGCACTAGCATTATGAGTCAGCTGGTCTTTAAGTCATATGTTTTTAAGTTTCTCAGAGGAAGGTCCTATAAAAAATTAGTGACTCACATTAAACCACAAACATGAGAAAATCTGCAGATGCTGGAATCCAAAGCAACACACACAAAATGTTGGAGGAACTCAGCAGTTCAAGCAGCATCAATGGTAAAGAGTAAACAGTTGACGTTTCAGGCTGAGACCCTGTTTAATCTATTCCACAGATGCTGCCTGGACTGCTGAGTTCTTCCAGTATTTTGTGTGTGTCACATTAAACCACTATTTGTTTACAGGTGTTTGGATTTCACGTCATTCTGTTTGAATTCTAATTCTTACTTCCCTAGAGTTAACATTCCAATGGGAACATTTGTCAGAACAAAAGGGGAAGGTGGCACATTGGGAATTACTGAAGTCTTTTAGCTCTGAAATGGATCTGATAAATACCTAGTCTCCAAGCTTTGGATCTTCCAAACTGAACACTCCATTAAGATGTTCCTTAAAACTTTTTTTTTTAAACAATTTGGTTATCATTACTAATATTACTATCATTTTTTTGCAAGCAAGTGAAGGCATTATAGAGTATTTTACAATGCTAAAGATGCTATATAAATCCAGATCCAGCACTTTTGATAAGGTTTTAAAAACATCTTTCCAAAAATACTCCAACTTTATGTAAGACCAAAACATGTGAGTTAAGATAGCCACCTAAGTATTACCTCTATCACGAATAGGATTAATACTGGGAAAAATATGGGCTAATTTATCCTTTGACATATGTGCCCGATACACTACCCTGAACTGTATCAAGGAATGATGGGCACAAATAGATGAAGTATTTACCAGATGAAGAATTTTACTCCATTGATTATCTGAAAGTAACTCTTGAAATTCCAATTCCCAGGCAGCTTTAATTTTATCATTAGATATCATTCATAAATTCAATAACCATTTATAAATTGTAGCTATTAATCCTTTTTGGTTTAACCTGGAAGACAGTATCTATTATATTAGATGGATAAGCGGAGGGATAATTTGGAAGCAAAGTACATTAAAAATTCCTAATTTGTAAATATCTAAAAAAATGTACATTGGATAAATCAAACTTATCTGCTAGCTGAGTAAAAGTCATCAAACAATCCTCTATAAACAAATCGGAAAAAGTTATTATTCCTTTGGTTTTCCAAATTTAAAAAGCCTGATCTAAAATTGATGGTTTAAAAAATAATTACGATTTATTTTACTAGAAAGGACAAAATTATTTAATTCAAAAATCTGCGCAACTGAAACCAAATTCTTAATGTATGTTTAATAATAAGATTAAGGTCTTGTCTACCAATCTTAGAGAGCAGAAAAGGAAGAGGAGCTCCCAGTAAAGAGGCCAAGGAATACCCTTTCACCAAGTTTTTCTCCAAATCCACCCATAAAGGACAGTCTGAATAATGAATCCAACAGGTAATATATCGAATATTAATTGGTCAGTAGTACAGTCTAAGATTTGGCAAAGCCATACCACCGTCCTTCTTTAATTTCTGCAATAAAGGTTTACTCAATATAGGATTTTTATTTGTTCCAAATATAGGATAAAATTTTAGAGGCTATTCTGTCAAAAAACCATTTAGGAACAAATAAAGGAACTGCTTGAAACATATATAAGAATTTCGGTAGAACTATCATTTTAATAGCATTAATTCGACCAATTAATGATAGCATCATAGGAGACCATTTAGAAAGTATTGTTGGGTGTAATCAATTAATGGGAGAAAATCATATTTGTACAGATCTTTAAAATTCTTCGTAACTTTAATGCCAGGATAAGTAAATTGATTTTTAGCAATACTAAGAGGTAATTGCTCATACTGATCCAAATGATTATTAATGGGAAATAACTCACTTTTGTATAAATTTTACTTACATCCAGAAAAGCTACTAAATTCAGAGAATATGGATAACATGGAAAGAATAGATTTCTTAGGATCTGAAATGTAGACTAACAAGCCGTCTGCATACAACAAAACCTTATGCATTTTATCCCCTCTCTTAATACCCTGAATACTATTGGAATTCCGAAAAGCAATAGCAAGAGGTTCTAGAGTCAAGTTAAATAACAAACGACTAAGAGGACAGCCCTGCTGGGTACCTCTGTATAGTATAAAATAGGGAGATTTTTGATTTTAAAACCTTATCAAAAGTGCTGGATCTGGATTTACAACCAAACTTATTTACAGCTATTTTTGGGATTATTCCATCATTATTTTTGGGATATACTCCTGCTTCCACTCAGCGGATGATAGCCTTTTCAATCTTATTGGCTAGGAAAGCCATTTTATTTAAATGGAAGGACCCTAACACTCCTACCACCTTTTATTGGCTTTCCTGTATCATGTCCTGTTTAAGTCTAGAGAAAATAAGAAGTTGGACATCGGATACATCCTTTAAATTTGAAGAAATCTAATGACCTTTTATTCAATATTTTCATATGATCTGAATTTTGTACTGATTCTCTTCCAGCTATTTTTTCAGGACCTTGGATTTGATCAGAGTCTCCCTTCGCTTGGTTTGTCTCTCAGGATGGACTGCCCTGTCCTTTTTTTTCTATTTAGAATAGTGTTTTTTTTCCTTTTTTTTAATATAATATTCCTTCCTTTCTTCATAAATTGATAAGAGGAGAATGAATTACATTCTTTTTTTCTGTATCGTACATTCTATATCAAATTTATACTTTGTAGATCAACACCATGTGTGATTCTGATATTGTTTATTTTACCTTCTGTATGTACTGTTATTGACGTATATACTAGAGATATTCTCCTCCTGTTTGTATACACACTTTAAAAAAAATCGATAAAAAGATTGAAAAAAAGAAAAGAAAGATGCTATATAAATGAAAGCTTTTGTTAGCAGTGACAGTGCTCAGCTAAAATGTGGTCATCTAGAGGGAAACTTTTGACAGTCTGGAAATTTTGTTCTGATTTTTAACTTGACCTGATTTCCCAAAAGTGTCTAAACATTTGTATCCAGAACATAAAATCAGCTCACTATTATCCTGTGCAATACATGTAAAATATATTTTATCTTTACTATAATTCATATTAATTAAACTTCACATGTCACTGATCAAGCAGAAATATAAGACATTAAGGAACTTGACAGGAACATTAAAATACTAGAGCCAAATTATCTGTGGTCTCACATATGGCAATATTTACTTTACTGCAGCAACCAGCTTAAAATTGACCACGTAACATCGTTCGAATCTGAAACAGCTACATATTGTGGCTATTACACTTTCATCAACAGATAGCCTTGTAGGTGATTTATATTAGTATATTAGTTTCGTACACAGTTCCAGTTGTAATTATTTCTCTACACATTGTACATCCTGTCCACGTAGGTATCTTTGGACCCTCAGAAATTGTGGATCAGGATGTCATTTACCAACAAGTTGACATTTATCAGCCTATTTCTTGTTCCAGCACCTCTTGAACTGTGTCCTTTCACATTACAGACATACAAAAAGGAGGTCCAAATCAACTCAGGCTCTCAAATCATTGCAACATTTTTTACTGTACATTCTTTGATAACTTCCAGTCTTGTATTGTTCAAAGAAATGGGGAGAAAAAATTCGACTGGCAAGCAACTAACAAAAACACACTGTACCAATTGGACTTCAGAGATGGTGGAACACTGCAATAAAATCCATTTGGAACAAGGAGCACAGATGTGACTACCTTAGGTCACTGACAAAATCTCTGCACCTTATGACTGAAAGAATCAGACATTTTAGTCTACATTCAGACTTCAGGAAGGGAAAGTCAGGAGAACACACACGAGTCCTCACTGAGGGGTCAGTGGTGTACAAGGTGAGCAGCTTCAACTTCCTGGTGTCAATATCTTGGAGGATCTATCCTGGGCCCGAAACATTGATGCAGTCATGAGAAAGGCAAGCCAATAGCTCCACTTCAGAGTTTTGGTATGCTATCAAAGACTCTTGTGAATCTCTATAGATGTACAGAGGAGAGCATTCTGACAGGTCAAGTCACAATATGGTACAGAGCCTTCAATGCGCTGGATCTCAAGATCAAAATTAGCCTTTGCAAGACACCTAGACAGAGCACCTCCCACCATCATTAATGTAGGGATTGGTTCTGCTAGGTTGGGGACCCATGGTTCATGGTCACCATTGTCCATGCCATCTGGCAAAACCAAGAACATGGTTTATTCATCACTGGTCATACAAATCTGTCACAGTCTGGAGCTGAACCAGCTAGTCCAATAATGAGTGAAAATTACCAGGGTATAGAACTCCAGCTTACCACAGGAGGGAAGCCTCAGCAGCTCTCCAAAGAACACACCCTCGTTGATTGACCTGTGACCACTTTTGGAAGTACACACACACATATTGCATTGTCATTCCGCTATTGTTGCGCTGAGTGTACGCACTACAATGTCTTCCCCTGGGATATTCTCATAATAGGTTTGGCTTTATGGCCTTTCCCGCCATACACGGTGGAATATTCCATGGCATTAGTAATGGAGATGTGGAAATATTGTTTACATAATGTAATTAAGATAGATATTGTTTAAATCGTAATATGATCATAACTACGTTGTGGGGTGCATCATATTCTAATTCCTTTGTAGATTTAAGTTAACCTTGTGGGTGATTAGTGCCGGGATGTCCTGGTGCCTAAAAAACGGGCCAGATCACTCTGAGTAAAAGGGGGAGGGGGGAGAGGGCGAGGGAGATGTTGGGAGTTCACAGTGGACATAGTATGACACTATAATGTGTTTTCTGGTAGATACCTTTTTGTAAATATTGGCAGTTTTCACTAATTTTTGACGCACTGAATAAACACTCTTGCATGAAAGTGCTAAGCGTCCCCAGCCTTTTTTTTGTCAAAACCCACGTATCGTAACGGAAGGACGCATAACCCAGGAGTATTTTGTATAGATATGTGTGTTCTTAATCTGCGTGTGGTTATTTCAGGAGGAAAGAACCCCAGAATCTGCACGTCACTGGGTATGTGGGATGGGAGGATTGCTGGAAAGGTCAATGATTATTGTACATCCTTAACTGGACTTGAAAAGGAATGTCACCTTCTCAAATTTCCGCAGTGCTTCTGGTGAAGGAGCCCCAGCTGTGCTGTTGGGTCAGTGTGGTCTCCCACAGTAATAATGCACCTGACATTGGGGCTGCACAGGCAAACAACTGGAATATACAGTCCGTAAAGTTTTAGAGAAAGCTAAGACCTACGATTTCCAGATTTGCATTCTTCCTGCTCTTCTCCCAACAATGTCACAGTACAGGATACAGAAAGAATTTGAATCCAGCAGGTTACTGTGTAGTTACAACGGCCACTCACCCACTTGAACGTTATCAGGAGGCCTGCTTGCTCAATGCAAAGCGCTGAGCAGCGGGGAACAGAAAGCACTGTTTTACTGAAGAGAAAGGCAACCTTCACTTCCTGCCTGGCTTTCACAGCAGGGAACTGGATTGGGCCAAAAAGAGAAATGTTTTTGTTTTATTTTCAATTCTTGCTTTCTTTATAAATGTGGAGAATTGTAACAAAAAAAAAGGCAACATTTAAATGCCGGCAAGAATTCCAGGAGCAAGGAATACTGATTTGAACTTGAACACTTAAAAGTGCAAAACAGCAAGTACTTGGTGCCACAGCTCAGTGACTGGAGTGAGCCTTTGACACTGTGGTGTCATTCCCATTCTGAGAATGGAGACGAGTGAATGGTTTCTAAATACTGGGGTGGGAGGCAGAAGAGACTGCCCAGACCATGGAGTCCATAACAGATCTAAAGGGATACCCAGATGTGGATGGAATGAGCGTGGGCCAAGGGGCAAAGTTCTCACCACTGAGTCAGGAGGCAGAGTTTTGGACAACACCGGGCAACAGTTCTGGGGACTGCAAACCACAGCACCACGTCCAAATAACATTCAAAATTGTGTTCACAATGTCCCAGACACATGCACACCGTTATCAATGGGCTGAATTCTAAACAAGTTGTCAGCTCGTTTCTGCTGTGCACTTTATGTCAACTCACCCTGTGACTTCCAGAGCACGGACCTGGTGTGTGTGATCTGTTGGATGGTGCCCATGGAGGGGGTGGACGCAGAGATGGAGAACACTGAGTGATAACAAGCGTTAACCCTTGCGAATGACAGCAGTACAATGCCTCAGGGGCAACAGAGGCACAGGGTTTGTAACACTGTGCTGAAGCTCAGAGAATTGAGCATGCAGTGGTAGACATGATCTGTATTCACACTCTCCAATATAGTCATGCAGAGATACAAAGCAGAAATAAGCCTCACAGAGCTTGCACAATCAACTGCCCAGTCACATTAATCATTAGTTTATTAGAGTTTTTGAGTTATACAGCACAGAAAGAGGCCAATCTGGCCACCACTTCCACGCTGACTGGTGAGTACCCATCCATACTAAACTCCTCCTCTTGATCTTGGCCTATAGCCTTCTATGCCTGGGCTTGCCCTGACACTTTGTCAATGTTGTCAGTGATTCAGCTTCCATCACTCTCTCAGACAGTGTACTACAGGCACTCACTGCTCTCTGGGTGCCAGAGGTCCCCGTCAGATCGCCTCTAAATCTCTTACCCTTTACCTTTAATTTATATCATAGAAACATAGAAAACCTACAGTACAATACAGGCCCTTCGGCCCACAAAGCTGTGCTGAACATGTCCTTACCTGAGAAATTACCTAGGGTTACCCATAGCTCTCTATTTTTCTGAGCTCCATGTACCCTATCCAGGAGTCTCTTAAAAGACCCTATCATATCCACCTCCACCACCGTCACCGGCAGCCCATTCCACGCACGCACCACTCTCTGCGTAAAAAACTTACCCCCAACATCTCCTCTGTACTTACTTCCGAGCACCTTAAAATTGTGCCTTCTGGTGCTAGCCATTTCAGCCCTGGGAAAAAGCCTCTGACTATCCACACGATCAATGCCTCTCATCATCTTATACACCTCTATCAGGTCACCTCTCATCCTCCATCCCTCCAAGGAAAAAAGGCCAAGTTCACTCAACCTATTTTCGTAAGGCATGCTCCCCAATCCAGGCAACATTGTTGTAAATCTCTTCTGCACCCTTTCTATGGTTTCCACATCCTTGCTATAGTGAGGTGACCAGAACTGAGCACAGTACTCCAAGTGGGGTCTGACCAGGGTCCTATCTAGCTGCAACATTACCTCTTGGCTCCTAAACTCAATCCCATGATTGATGAAGGCTAATACACCGTACGCCTTCTTTAACCACAGAGTCAACCTGCACAGCAGTCTTGACCGTCCTATGGACTCGGACCCCAAGATCCCTCTGATCCCCCACACTGCCAAGAGTCTTACCATTAATACTATATTCTGCCACCTTATTTGACCTACCAAAATGAACCTCCTCACACTTATCTATGTTGAACTCCATCTGCCACTTCTCAGCCCAGTTTTGCATCCTATCAATGTCCCACTGTAACCTCTGACAGCCCTCCACACTATCCACAACAGTGCCAACCTTTGTGTCACCAGCAAATTTACTAACCCATCTCTGCACTTCCTCATCCAGGTCATTTAAATAAATCACGAAGAGTAGGGGGTCCCAGAACAGATCCCTGAGGCACACCACTGGTGACTGACCTCCATGCAGCATATGACCCGTCTACAACCACTCTTTGCCTTCTGTGGGCAAGACAGTTCTGGATCCACAAAGCAAAGTCCCTTTGGATCCCATGTCTCCTTACTTTCTCAATAAGCCTTGTATGGGGTACCTTGTCAAATGCCTTGCTGAAAGCCATATACACTACATCTACAGTTCTACCTTCATCAATGTGTTTTGTCACATCCTCAAAAAATTCAATCAGGCTCGTAAGGCAC
Source organism: Mobula hypostoma (assembly GCF_963921235.1). Taxonomy (NCBI): domain Eukaryota; kingdom Metazoa; phylum Chordata; class Chondrichthyes; order Myliobatiformes; family Myliobatidae; genus Mobula; species Mobula hypostoma. The sequence goes on along the minus strand of NC_086100.1, from coordinate 83,258,145 downwards.
GACCTGCCTTTGCCAAAGCCATGCTGATTATTCCTAATCATATTATGCCTCTCCAAATGTTCATAAATCCTGCCTCTCAGGATTTTCTCCATCAACTTACCAACCACTGAAGTAAGACCCTCCAACCATCCGGAACCTCTCCTGTCCCCATTGATGATGTAAAGATCATCGCCAGAGGCTCAGCAATCTCCTCCCTCGCCTTCCACAGTAGCCTGGGGTACATCTTGTCCGGTCCCAGTGACTTATCCAACTTGATACTTTCCAAAAGCTCCAGCACATCCTCTTTCTTAATATCTACATGCTCAAGCTTTTCAGTCCGCTCTAAGTCATCCCTACAATCGCCAAGAATCTTTTCTGTAGTGAATACTGAAGCAAAGTACACGTTAAGTACCTCTGCTATCTCCTCCGGTTCCATACGCACTTTTCCATGGTCACACTTGATTGGTCCTATTCTCTTACGTCTTATCCTCTTGCTCTTCACATACCAGTAGAATAGAAACATAGAAACATAGAAAATAGGTGCAGGAGTAGGCCATTCGGCCCTTCGAGCCTGCACCGCCATTTATTATGATCATGGCTGATCATCCAACTCAGAACCCAGCCTTCCCTCCATACCCCGTGACCCCTGTAGCCACAAGGGCCATATCTAACTTCCTTTTAAACATAGCTAATGAACTGGCCTCAACAGTTTGCTGTGGCAGAGAATTCCACAGATTCACCACTCTCTGTGTGAAGAAGTTTTTCCTAACCTCGGTCCTAAAAGGCTTCCCCTCTATCCTCAAACTGTGACCCCTCGTTCTAGACCTCCCCAACATCGGGAACAATCTTCCCGCATCTAGCCTGTCCAATCCCTTTAGGATCTTATACGTTTCAATCAGATCCCCCCTCAATCTTCTAAATTCCAACGAGTACAAGCCCAGTTCATCCAGTCTTTCTTCATATGAAAGACCTGCCATCCCAGGAATCAATCTGGTGAACCTTCTTTGTACTCCCTCTATGGCAAGGATGTCTTTCCTCAGATTAGGGGACCAAAACTGCACACAATACTCCAGGTGTGGTCTCACCAAGGCCTTGTACAACTGCAGTAGTACCTCCCTGCTCCTGTACTCGAATCCTCTCGCTTAGGGTTTTCCTTAATCCTGTCCGCCAGGGCCTTCTCATGGCCCCTTCTAGCTCTCCTAACTTCTTTCTTAAGCTCCTTCCTGCTAGCCGTTATAATATTCTAGTTCTCTATCATTACCTAGTTTTTTGAACCTTTTGTAAATTCTTCTTTTCTTCTTGACTAGATTTACAACAGCTTTCGTATACCATGGTTCCTGTACCCTACCATCCTTTCCGTCTCATTGGAACTTACCTATGCAGAACTCCATGCAAATATCCTCTGAACATTTGCCACATTTCTTCCGTACATTTCCTTGACAACATCTGTTCCCAATTTATGCTTCCAAGTTCTTGCCTGATAGCTTCATATTTCCCCTTACTCCATTTAAACGCTTTCCTAACCTGTCTGTTCCTCTCCCTCACCAGTGCTATGGTAAAGGAGATAGAATTGTGATCACGATCCTCTAATTTAATATAAGGAAACATTTCCTGCTGTATTCCTGCTGTAAACCATCTGTATCCCTCAAAATTTTATATACACTAGCTCAGTCAAGTCACCTCTTAACCTCCTCTGTTTCACGGGTAAGATTTGGTATGCCACCAAAGACTTGCAAATTTCTGCGGGTGTACGTGGAGAGCATTCTGACTCTCCCCACCATCCCCACCATCAGGGATGTTTTCGAGAGACAGTTCCTCAAGGTGGCAGCACCCATCAGTAAAGGCCCTCACCATCCCGGACACGAGCTCTTCTTGTTGCTGCCGTTAGGCAGCAGGTTCAGAAGCCTGAAGACCCACACTCAGTAATTTAGAACCAGCTTCCTCCCCTCTGCCATCAGATTTCTGAATAGTCTGTGAACATTACTTTGTTATTCCTTTACACTTTGGACTGTTTAATTTTGTAATTTATAGTAATTTTAATGTCTTTGCACTGTACGACTGCCATAAAACAAGTTCCATGAAGTGAGTGATAGTCTGATTCTATGATGCTTCATAACCGAAACGCACCATCCCAGGCAATACCCTGTCAATCCCCACCACAGTCTTTGCAGCTCTAGCACATCTTTTCGAGAACATGTGACCAGAAATGCGTGCAGTATTACAGGAGAGGCCTGACCAACGTTTTATAAAGTTGAAGCATAATTTCATTGTTCTTGTATTTTTCTAGTTTAAGATGGCGCTGGTGAAATACGGTGACATCTTATTAGCAGCAATCAAATCTACTAACTACTCACTTAATCACGCTCTTTCTGGACAGCAATTGCTGCAGTCAATAGCCTGTGACTTGCCTTTAGGAGATGAGCTGCTGAACTGCCTGTACGACCTAGCATTTTTGTGGTGTGAACGGAAGTCTCGAAGGTGCAGGATGGTTGCGGTGTGGCATGTATGGGCCGTATCAAGGTGGCAGAGCCTGGGTTCGAAAGCGAGGAACGAACCAATGTTCGGCCATTGCTGGGGTGGGCTGGGAACCAGTTCGAATAGGCAGATCTGAGGCGAGGCAAGGCAGTGTTGAGGCTCAGGTCCCAAGAGTGAGGAACTCGCCTATGTTTGACCGATTTCAGCACTGGATCAGATTGGAAAAGTCAGATAGGGGCTGAGTCAAGGCAGCAGGGCCCAAGAGCATATCAAAGCGGCATGCCCTGGGTCCGAGAGCCAGGAATGAGCCAATATTTGGCTGAGTTAAGCACCAGGCCGGATTGAAAAGCTCAGGATGTTGGTGCCAGAGGTGAGGGTCAGGCCAGTGTTGAGCTCACTGCTCTGTGAGGTTTACTTATCTCTGAGCTGAACTGAGGCTGCGGCTTGCAACTAACGGGCTTCTGCACCAACTGCAGTGATGGCTAGCTTTGTGGCTGTGAACTCACTTTCATGAACTTAAGTTGTGAATGTTATTTGCTTTTTTTATTGCTGAACGATTTGTTCTTTTTTTTGCACATGGGGTATTTAACAGTCTTCATTTTTAATGGGTTCTTTTGTGGCTGTCTTTGAGGGACGAATCTCAAGGCTGTATATAGTATACGTACTTTGATAAAAATGTACTTTTGACTTTTGTATTCAATATTCTGACAATGAATGTAACTTCCTTCAGATTCTACTTGTTATGTACACACTAGGGGTAATGTACAGTACAGCGGCCACTTAACCAATCAGCTCACACTTCTTTGTCATGCGGGAAGAATTTGGAGCACCCGCAGGATATCCATGCAGTGGTAGGGAGAAACTTGCACGCTCCACACAGACAGAGGTCCGGATTGAACCCCATGCCCGGAATTACGAGCAATGTTACTGAACTGCCTCAGTAACTGATTGTCAGAAGTGGCATTTTGGAGCACTTCACAACTGCTCGAGGCCCTCTTTTGGCCAGCCCCGACCACGGGTGTTGTCCCCTAGCTGTCTCTGTGGTATGCAGGGCACTACGATATGGAGAGTAAGCTGTTGACAAGGTAGCAGGCTCACCCTCTCCTCTCCATGCATCTGGTGCAGAGACCAATACAACCCAGAAGCACAGAGCTCGGAAAAAGTGACACAACAGACTTTTAACACCATAAACCAGTGAGTTCTTTTGTTATGTCTCCCCTCTCGCTGTGAAACGGGGACACCTTTTTCCTTTATTAGGGAGACAGAGAGCCTGTGATATGTTGAATTACCAGGTGAACGAGTAGTCTTTGGGGTACTTGCTGCACGCTTGAGTGCTTGGTGGGGGGGTGGGGTGTTGATACTTCTTTGCTGGTGGGGGAGGGGGTGGATTGTTGCTTTGTTGCTGCTTACACGTTGGAGGGGGAGCTGGGGGGACTTTGGGGTTCTAACATTTAACTGTCATTCATTCTTTGTGCCACTGTCTGTTTTCGTGAATGTTTGCAAAGAAAAAGAATTTCAGGATGTATATTGTATACATTTTTCTGACATTAAATGTAACTATCGAACCTATTGAATTGGGCACCAGTGGAGTCACATGAGTTGCCTGTCAGTGTTGAACTCAATGTGGGACTGCCTTAGGGATTTGAGCTCCAGATTTTTCCTTGGAGTTTACTCCCGAAGCTTTCCCCATGAGTGGGTATAGCTGCAAGGGCAGCGGAGGTTTGCGATCAGAGTTTTCCTGCTTCTCAATGAGCTGCCAACCATGGCTGATGAGCTCCACCTGCCTGAAGCGACTGGTCTTAAGGTGCCAGTAATGTCATTTGCCTCTTCTCCGGTCAGTGGAAACAGTTCCACCAGGCTAAGCCACATGTGAAGTCCAGGTGCTGGACTTGGTTGTCAGAGGCTATTTGAAATGCATGCCACTGGGAGCATTTAAAATAGTTCACCTTTGCTAAAAGTATTAATTTCAGACTGTGGGTATGTGCAAAGTTGAGACAAAATACCACCAAACCACCAGGATGTATTGTTATGCTGGAAAATGTTAGTCTGGATCACATGAGCCAGTAGCATCAAATGGGGTCAAGAACAAAAGTGTATGCTTAATTTGACAGTATTTTATTTCATCCATACTCTCTTTCATGGGGTTGTCATTGTACATTCAATAATAAATGGAGGCGAAGTGTTAATTTCCACAAAAATGTTAAAATTTTGAAAAACATTGTTGTATTGGAAAGATGAAAGAATTGAAAGGCATCGAAGAGCCTGATACCGGCTACCACTGACATCCCTTAAAGCATGAGACTACACAGGGGCCGATTCTTGGCAGTCTGTTAGTGGCCTCAGTCATGTCCCAGACAAGTGAATGATGCAGCGGCAGTAAAATGGTTTCTTCTCATATGCAGTTGTTCCTACAGCAATGGCAGCAGAGTTGGTGACACCTACGAGTGTGAAACCTCTTGGAATAGAGAGTGTGGGCATGTGCAGGGTATGAGGGGTAGAGAGGAGGCATTATCAACAATGTCTCTTAGGGCGTAAGCCACTGTCATCTCCTCAATGTCAAGAATGGACAGCATAGTTAACATATCTCATGTGGCGTTTCACACAGGGGCAGATTGCACTATCTCTAAACCTGCAGGGAAGAACTTCCCAGGTGATTTGCAAACTAATGACAAAACCCGAAGGTACACAAGTGTCACTGTATGGTTTTTGATGAATAAGTCTAACTTCTCCCCCAGTCCTCTCTCGTCCCCACACAACCAAATCACAATCTTTCTCACACTAGCCATGCCTCTGTATCCCAACCAAAGAAACTCTTCTTGCCACAGCACAGTGGGTAGTGTTCCTATCTCTGATGCAGCTGGCCCAAGGTTCAAGCCTCTTTTCACCTCACTTCAGCAGAATGGCAGGTTGGTGCTGCTGTGCAGCGCTGGCGGAGCATTGATCTGTCAGTCATGGCCAATGAGGTGTTAAACTGAAGTTCTGCATGCCCGTCCAGTAATAATGAGAAAGCTCCCGGTTAAAAGCTGAAGAGAAGTGAAGTTATTTACAATGTGCTGCATAATATCTATTCCCCTATCAACACCCTAGACATAGAATTGCTGTCTGTGAGACACAGGTTGTGTGCCATATCTCCTGCATTTCAATAGCGACTGCGCCTCTAGATGTTCCAAATTTGTGGAAAGTGCCGTAGTAAAGTGAGTTCTTTCTTCTCCCTTTAATGCATTCCAAACTGGCGGACTATTCTGGTGCCCATGATCCATGTTAATAGTGTTGTTGCCTGAGCTGAAAGACGCTGATTATAGTGTAATCATGTGGCTCTCATAATCTTCTGGCTGGGAGTTCAGCAGAACAGGCTGAGCGTTGAAGCTACAATGCACCTGGATTGGATCCAGCTGAAACGTGTGAGGATGAATCCAAAGGCTGAATCCCTGTCGCCAACAAAATAGGTGCACGTTGAGGGCGGGGTGACGAGTAGGTGGTTCTCAAAACTCCTGTAACTCTGAAACTTTATTAGGGCACCTGGGCATCCTCACTTCCAGTTCCTTGGCATCAGTACTGAATTCAATCACGTCTCTCTCAGGTACATATCTTATTGAAAGAATTCTGCCAACCAAAGGACCACAGCTTACATCAGTCAAGGGAGTAAAAGCAAACAGGAAAAAAGGAAATGCTTTACTTTTCACAAAGTTCCTGACAAGGATCACAAACATGGTCTTGATCACTGCAAAGAGAGAGAGAGAGAGATATTTGTGATCAGGTTTTCAATTCAGGCCAATGTTATTGAAGACCCTTCGTCAGAACAGGGAAACAGAGAACTTAATTGTTTTCTCTCCTTCTCAGTTCGACTGGAAGAGACCTCAGCTGAAAAAGCTAAGTCTGTTTCTCATTCTGCATTTGCAGTCTGACCTTCTGGGTCTTTCCAGCATTTTCTGGTTTTATTTCACAAGTCCACCGACAGGCAGTCTTTTGATTTTCATTAACAATTAGTTATGATGATTACACTACAGCTGGTCTTCCTGCTCCTCTCAACAGCTCTCCAACCTCTAGCCCCCAAAATTCCCCTTATTTCAAAACTCTTTTGAGCTTTGCACAGTGCTTAGGCACATGAATTCCACACAAGGATGACGTCTTTGTTAAAAACATTGATGGCTTCGGAATATGTTGGGCATTTAATGGTCATTCTTTATTTTTGACCACCTTCTGACTTGTGACCACCGAACACCATACAAACTAGTGCAACACCCCCAGGTGCAACGTGTCTATGGAAAACCCCCCCTCCCCCTCATCCCCATCCGACCCAGAGACAAAATGAAATAAGCTTTGACAGCTGACTTAGTCATTTCTCAGGAAAGTTAGCAGGTATGGGCCAAATTGGTGTTGTGATAAGAAAATAGTCATCAGATGACTGGGGGTGGTGTTGTGCCTGGGCAGAAGACTTGTGGGGGTGATGGCCAATTGTTGCAAGGGGAAGGGCAGTTACTTCAGTTGGTGGGGTGAAGGACCAGGGAGCAGTAGAAAAACTCCCTACCTAATGGGAACCTACCCGAACCAGCTGAGCAGACAGCAAAGGCTACACAAGTGAGTCATGTGCCAGGTGGGACTGGGTGTGCACACTCCGAAAGGGGCTCTCTCTCACACTGTACAAATGCTCTGTTTCCTTGTGGTACACCGCAGGGTAGTCTGACCCATGCTGGCTTCCAGAACCATCCCCCATTTCCCCACTATTTCTCTCAAAGCTACTCTCGCATACTCATTAACTCACCCTCAAGTTCCCCTGGAGCTGTGACATAGCTGAATAAAACACTGTGCTAATACTCCACCGACATTAATGGACGTGGCTACTGTTGAACCCCATTACACTTGTGCTGCCTTCAACAAGTCAGAACTCACACATAAATCCTCTATTTCTGGCAACCCACAGGAAGTCCCCGACTTGCAGTTACATTTGACGTTGCGTTGAATGTAGGTTTTGCAGCACATGAAGAAAGCGAAGACATTTCTAGCCAGAGTTTGCCTGAACAAACCCACATCCCAACCTGTGAGGATGGAGCTGAAATCAGCACTGGGCCATATTGGTGGTGGTGGGGAGGAAGGCCCTGCCAATGGAATCAGTAGGTCAGATTGTTCTTCACACTGTCAGTGGTTTCTTATAGAAACTTGGCAAAGGGAATCTTGGATAGAATTTCTAGCAATGAAACAGGCCATTCAGCCCAGCTGGAGAGTCCTTCTCCCTCCCCGTGCCCCTCCTAATTTAGTTCCTGATTAAAATAAATGCATCTTTTGAATTCCATATGAGGGTTATCCGCGAGTGCTGATATTTATAGCAGACATATCCTACTCACCGAGACACTGGGCTGCTGTCCTACACCTTGGTTGCCGCGTTGCTTGGCTTGAACCGTGATCTCTGTGCTTTCTCTGTAGTCCTTCAGTGCGTGCTGTTGCTCCCGCACCTTCTGACTCTTGACTGGCAGTGGGGGTCTGTTGGGCACGGGGGCCCACGTGCTGGGCAGGCTGGTACCTGTCTTGGAAAAGTCAGCTGTGGCAGGTGCTTGTTTGGTCTGTGGCTTCTCCTGGGCCGAGTTCTTCATCTCTGATACAGTGTAGGAGCGATTCCGGACCGCTGGTGTCTGGGGAAGCACCTGCCAACTCGACTTGGTCAGTTTATTGGCAGAGATCTTATCCGCAACTGCTGGGGCCTCTTTCCTTGGGGCCCAGGGTGACCCTGGCTCTTTCTTTAAGCCCGTGTTCGGCCTCTGTTCAAATATTTCATACAATGGATTACTAATCATCTCTATTGACCTCTGCTCACACGATGGGGTTGGTGGCTTCCTTTGGCTTTTTGGTGAGTTTATTTTCCAGGAATTTTCAGGAATGCTGCTGTTTGGTTAAAGAAACATAGAAGGTGACATTACAACATGAATCAAAGAATGAGTCAATATACATAAAATGCTGCCTGTTCACCCGTGCAAGAAAGTGATTCAAGATTTGGAATGCAACTCCCAAAGAGATACATCACAGTCAGCACACTTTGCTGTTTTTTGTACAGTGTGTGTGTATATATAAATACACACACACACACACACACACACACACAGGGGTGATTGATAAGTTTGTGGCCTAAGGTAGAAGGCGATGAGTTATACAACTCTCGTTACATGCACGTGCAGTTCAACTCTTTGAGTGATTATACAGAAAGTTTGAAGTTAATAACTCATCTCCTTCTACCTTGGAAATAAAAAAAGTAATCTTGCTTAAAATATTAAAGAAATGTGTCATCTTTAACTTTATGCCTTTTGGAAATCAGTTCACCTTTTATTCGCTTAGCTATTCACAGTAACAGAAATTTTGACCAGGGGTGCCCAAACTTTTGCATGCCACTGTATTATTTAAATTCATGGACTGTTATTAATGGACAAGAGGGTGAATATTATAGTCACATGGATAGCTGGGAGAGTTACTGATAGACTACATGAGGAATTATTAATAAATTACAGGAAAGATTATTCATAAATTATTTGTTACAAAATACACGTGGACTAAGATGTTAACTGTCCTGTGCTATCACCAGTGGGATCATCAGTTGATCTGCCACCTGTCTTCAGGAGTTTCGGCCCGCTTATGATCAAGACTCCCTCGAGGTGGTGGGCCAGCAGTGTTAAAGCACCACCTCCCACTGGTGAGTTTAAAAACTTGGCATCTACCTCTATCAGAGTTGTTGGTCACTTCCATCCAACAGATAGTCTACTCTTCAGGTGTCTATGCAATTACTGAAGGGTTTGCAAGATATGTATACACTGTCTAACTATCTGCCCTCTGGACGTACTTGGTCCACACCCATGCTGATCCTTTCTCTGCTGCCTCAGCTACAGCCCTGCTGGTTGACTTAATCTCTGTTCATAAATTATTCATAAATTATTTGTTTAATTATTGGGAGGGTAATTCATGGACTACGTAGAGAACTATGAATGGGCCACAGGAATAAATTATGAAAGGAATACATGGAGGGTTATTAATGCACAATGGAGGGAGGAATTAGAGGGATTAACTAATCGATTGGAAAGGAGATTGTAATAAATAGCCTACGTGGATTGCTGGATTTCATGGAGAGTCATTAACCGACAAATGAGATTCATCGGTGGATTTTAGGAAGAGTCATAACGAACCATGAGGAAATATTTACAAGTTACTCAAAGTACATTTTTCATGTGCTACATGAAAAATTATCACTCGGATACAGAGTATCATTAAGTAGTCAGAGGGAGGATCTGAATGAATTATAGATACCGTTATTGACTTCCTGTCTAATGGCTGACTACAATAGGTCTTATATAAGGTTATTAATAAATTATAGGGAGGAATAGAAATCTTTCTGTGGTCCTTTACTACCTCAGCGTATGAACCTTTTATGACTTGTTGTGACATACTGATACTTCATACGGTAGGTTGTTTATAGATCACTGTTAGAATTAAGAATGATCACATGGGGAGTAGTTAATAGGCTAAAACAGAGCATATAATCCACTATATGAGGTTATTGATGAACCATAGGGAGATTACTGATCGTCCACAATAGAGAGCTATTAATAGACTACATAGAGATTTATTGAGCAGTTGAACAGAGAACAATCAAAGGACGGTACGAACTTGAGAATATAATATTGAGAGAGTCGTAAAAGTGAGTCTCTAGATAGTCCTGGACAAAGAGCTGAACATTCCTGGACACATGGGGAGTTATTAATGGAGAGAAGGGAATGTTATTAACAAATAGCATTAGAATATATTATTTAACTGCAGGGATAATTATTACAATATGACACGGAGAACTATTAAATGATGATAGGGTTAAATATTAGGAGACACTACTAATATTTAGTAGGGATATAGGGATAGGTATTATAGACTGCAAGGAGAGTTATTAGTGAAATACAGACTAGAGAGTATGTTATTAATAGACCAATGGGCAGGGAGTATTAATTTATAATTGGGAGATTATTAATGGGGTATCTATAAAGTATCTATAGGAAGAGTTATTAATGGATTGCATGGGTAATTATTAATGGTATATATGGGGAGTCACTAATTGGCTATAAATGGTTATTAATGGAATATAGGAAAAATTATTAATATGCTATATTGAAAGTTATTAATGGAATAGATGGACAGTCAATCATCAATAAGGAAAATTATTCATGATCTAAAGGAGGGATTATTCGTAAATTACATTTGGGGTTATTAAGAAACTGGAGCAATCAACAGTAATGGGAAGCAGAGAGTCTGGGAATGTGAGTACACAGGGAGTTATGTTTAGGTTGCAGTGAGATTTATTAATGGAAGACCCGTAGAAATAGATAGAATGCAGGAAGGGAATGTAACAGACCACTTAGAGTGTTATTAATGGATTACTCAATGTTATTAATGGATTACATGGGTGTTATATAATGAACCTGAAGTGATTAGGGAGCATAAGGTAAATGAGTCCTTAGGAGCCAGTGATCACAACGTGATTGAGTTCAACTTGAAATTTGATAGAGGGACAGTAAAGTCTGACGGAGCAGTATTTCAGTGGAGTAAAGGAAATTACAGTGGTATGAGAGAGGAGATGGTCAAAGTAAATTGGAGGGAGCTGCTGGCATGGATGACAGTAGAGCAGCAATGGCGTGAGTTTCTGGGAAAAATGAGGAAGGTGCAAGATAGATGTATTTCAAAAGCAAAGAAATGCTCAAAACAGACAAGTTAGGGAGATGTTTAATTGGAGTAAGGGGAAATATGAGGCTATCAGGCAGGAACTTGGAAGCATAAACTGAAAACAGATGCTCTCAGGGAAAAGTTCGGAAGAAATGTGGCAAATGTTCAGGGTATATTTGCGGGGGTTCTGCATAGGTACGTTCCAATGAGACAGGGAAAGGATGGTAAGGTACAGGAACCGTGGTGTACATAGGCTGTTGTAAATCTAGTCAAGAAGAAAAGAAGAGCTTACGAAAGGATCAAAAAACTAGGTAATGATAGAGATCTAGAAGATTATAAGGCTAGCAGGAAGGAGTTTAAGAATGAAATTAGGAGAGCCAGAAGAGGCCAGGAGAAGGCCTTGGCAGACAGGTTTAAGGAAAATCCCAAGGCATGCTACAAGTACGTGAAGAGCAAGAGGATAAGACGTGAGAGAATAGGACCAATCAAGTGTGACAGTGGAAAAGTGTGTATGGAACTGGAGGAGATAGCAGTGGTACTTAATGAATACTTTGCTTCAGTATTCACTATGGCTGAAATAGCTAGCACAAGAGGGCATAGTTTTAAGGTGCTTGGAAGTAGGTACAGAGGAGATGTCAGGGGTAAGTTTTTTTATGCAGAGAGTGGTGAGTGCTTGGAATGGGCTGCTGGTGGTGGAGGCGGAAACAATATGGTCTCTTAAGAGACTCCTAGATAGGTACATGGAGCTTAGTAAAATAGAGGGCTATGGGTAAGCCTAGGTAGTTCTAAGGTAAGGACGTGTTCAGCACAGCTTTGTGGGCTGAAGGGCCTGTATTGTGCTGTAGGTTTTCTATGTTTCTAACGTTTGATGGCTCTGGGTCTGTACTCGCTGGAATTCAGAAGGATGAGGGGGTATCTCATTGAAACCTTTCAAGTGTTGAAAGGTCTAGACAGAATAGATGAGGAAAGGATGTTTCCTATGGTGGAAGAGTCTAGGACAAGAGGGCACAGCCTCAGGATAGAGGGGAGCACACTTTCAAAACAGAGATGCTGAGAAATTTCTTTAGCCAGAGGGTGTTGAATTTTTGGAATTTCTTATCACAGACAGCTGTTGAGGCCAAGTTGTTGGATATATTTAAGGCAGAGATTGATAGGTTCTTGATTGGAGACAGTATCAAAGGTTACTGGGAGAAGGCCAGGGAGTGGGGTTGAGGAGGGGAAAAAAGGATCAGCCATGATTGAATGGCGGAGCAGACTCGATCGGCCAAATGACCTAATTCTGCTCCTATGGCTTTTAGTCTTATGATTAGATATTATTCACCTACGGAGAAGACTATAAATGTCTGAACAGACTACATAGGGAGTTATTAATGGAAATATAGAGATTTATTGATGGGTTGCAGGAAATGTTATTAACAACTTACACTTGGAGTTATTAATGCTTCTTCAGAAGTACCATTTATGACTGCATGGAGAGCTAATAATGGATGGCAGAAAGAGTTAGTAACAGATTGCACAAAGAATTATTAAAAGGTAAATTACAGGATAGAATATTAATGGAGAATGGAGCATTAATACTTCAACACATTAAGTACTGTATTATTAATGGACTGTAGAGACAATTAATAGACCACATAGAATGTTTTAATGGTCTATAGAGAGGGTTATCTGTGAATCACATGGAGAACTATTACTAGATTCTGTGGAGTGTTATCAATGAGCTACAGTGAGTTATTTATTGGGTACATTGGTAGTTACTAAATGGCAAAAGAGTTAGTTAAGAACTACATGGAGAGTCATTAATGAGTCACAGTTGTATAGAGTCATTAATGAATTGTAAGGAAATTTAATAAGGGAATGCAGTTACTGAAGGATTTGGAAAGCATTTAGTGGACTATTTGGAGAATACTTGAAGTACAGAGAATGTTATAAATAATTACTGACCTATCAGAAGAGTTACTGATGGATTATAAGGAGTGATATAAACAGGATATGGAGGAGCTGTTGATGGACAGTGAGAGCTAATAGGGAGATGTATTGATGCATTATTAGTAAAGCTATTAACAAAAATTATTAATGGACTATGAGAGAGTTGTTAAAGGAGTGCAGTATGACATATAAATGGATTACAATGGAGTTATTAAAGGACTGCACAACCATTTCTGGGTGTACTGAGTGCTATGAGGAATTATAGAGAGAGATGTTAATGTGTTTCGTGAAGAGTTAATAATGGACATGAAGGAAAGGTAATGAGTGTGACAACAGGTGACACCAATCAACTTCTTAGTGAGTTATTAGTAGCTTTTGGGTGAGGGTTTCTAAAGGACCAAGGAAGTTTTAACATTTTATTGTTATTAATTGCTTAAACAGTGATATTAATTGGAAACAGAGAAGTTTATTAATGATTAGTAGAAAGGGTTTATAAAGAAGTAAACCAGATTACTTCAATGTACTAAAGTCATTGTTATTATGATGAAGACTACGAGATTATAGTTGGAATTACAGAGATAGTTTCATTTTGGTGCAAAAAATAACTAAGAAGGAACCAGAAACATTTTAGTGAACAACTGTGTGTTATGTTATTGGAATACAGAGGTGGCTTTAGTAGGCTACTGAAAAAGTTATTATTAGGCTGCTAGGAACAATATTAATTGGCAAGTTTGTTTTACTAAAGGATTATAAGAAAGGTTACTAACTGGAAACGGGAGGATTATCAATAGACATACCGGCTGGCTATTAATGGACAAGTAGATAGGGTTATTTGCACTGATGTCTTTAAGTTGTAAATTCATTAAGTCAACACTTGCCACATATCAATGTGCTCTTAATTTGTAGGCCTTAATTGTGTGTAAATTTGGCTGAAGCATTGCATCAATAATTTGCTGTGAATTGATGGTAAAGATCTTGACAGATATGGAAGACTCTACCAATCTGTATGTTCTTGTTTTAGGGCCAATATCCACACAGCTGGGGCTTGGAGCAGAAATCCTGGTTTTCAGAGGATGATCTCTGAACAATTTCAGTTTTCTCTTGATATTCCTAGAATAACTAAAACTCCTTCTATGACACTTTTGAATGGACTGTAGCTCATTAGTAGGTACCTCAGCCATTTTTCACATCAGCTTTTGTCATTGGAATTCAATAGACAATAGGTGCAGGAGTAGGCCATTTGGTCCTTCAAGCCAGCACCGCCATTCACTGTGATCATGGCTGATCATCCACTATCAGTATCCAGTTCCTGCCTTATCCCCATAACCTTTGATTCCGCTATCTTTAAGAGCTCGTTCATTCCCACTTGTTTATCTAATATTCATCACGAGTCCCACCATTACAACCTGACCAGGAGTCTGCCCTCCACCTTTTACATCTTCACCATTTAATGAGATTATAGTTGATCTAAAATCCAAACTTCCCTCATATACCTTGATTACTTGCTATCAAAGATCTGTCGATTTGTGATGTGAATGTATGCCATGTCAGAACATGTACAACTTTCCATGGTAGATGACCCCAAACATTCACAACCTTTAGAGCTTTTCTTTATTTTGGTCCATTATTCTAAAGTTCTGACCAATAAATTCAGGATCTCCTCACTGGTAAAGCATTATCTCAAGTGGCTTGGTCAAACAATGTACCAGAAATACAGTACACATTTCAGTGGGGTCACCTCACTAAGGAAAGAAGCCACATGCATTTTATCTCTCTTCAAAGGACAATGCCCTCATCCCAGTCGACATAGTTCCACTAACTTTGGGGGCAAGTAATATCCATGCTTAGGTATAAGATCAATAATGTATTCCAAGTATGGTCTTCATCAATAGTCACTTACATTCTTCTACTTTGTTGAGCACCTAAAAGTGGAACTTGCTGGTGGCCAAACATTTTAATTCCCATTCCCATTCCAACATGTTGGTCCATGGCCTCCTCTTGTGCCAAGATGAGGCCACCCTCTGGGTGGAGGAGCAACACCTTATATTCCATCTGGATAGCCTCCAATCCATTAGCATGAATATCAATTTCTCCTTCCAGTAAAAATATTTTTCCCACCCCCTTCACTTGTCTTCTATTCCCCACTCTGACCTCTTACTTCTTCTCACCTGCCTTACACCTCCCCTCCTCCTTCTCCTCTCTTATCAGGTTCCTTCCTCTCCAGCCCTTTATCATTCCTACCCACCTGGCTTCACCTAGCACCTTTAGCTGTCCTCCTTCACAATCCACCTCCCCCCCACCTTTTCATTCTGGCCTCTTCCCCCTTTCTTTCCAGTCCTGAAGAAGGATCTCAGCCTGAAATGTTGACTGTTTATTCATTTCCATTGATGCTTTCTGGCCTGCTGAGTTCTTCCAGCATTCTGTGTGCATTGCTTTGGATTTCCAGCCTCTGCAGACTTTCTCATGTTTATTATTAGACTCTTGCGCTTCAATTCACTTGCAAATGAAGGGCAGTGACTCGGCTAACAGGCTTCGGGCACATGGGTGTGGAACATGCATGATCTCTCGGTGATTCTGGGGAATTTCCTGTGGTTGCTCTGGCTTCTTCCCACCTTCCATACAAGTGTGGTTCATTGTAAAAACTCCCCATGTGTGTAGCGATGTGGTAGAATGTTGGGGGTGGGGATAAACCTGAAGGTGTGGAGAATCAAGTACACGATTACTGCAGGAGTAGTGACAGGTTGATGATGGGCGAGCCCAGTACCCTGTTCCTGTGCTATATCTCTCTATAACTCTATGAAGGCTGACTATTATTCTTCAACATTTATTCCTGCTTTGTCAAATATGATAGATTCTTTATAAAGACACTCAGCTATGAAAATCTACATTTCCACCTAGCCTTTCAAAAGGAAAGTCCTGCTCTTTCATTTTTCTTACTGAAGTACAAATACAGTTCCCACAACTTCTGAACATCTCCATTTTACAAGCCTTTCATACCTTACTTCAGCAGCATCAGTGACAATCTGGAGATAGTACAGCTCACCTCCGTCCCACTTCTTCCTCCTCCATGTTGTCTGTTTATCACTCATTTACAGTCCATACAAATATGTTACCCCTATTTTATGCCAACTTTATAACTGCTTGGATTATATTTTCCAAACACTTTAAAAAAATCTGAATATTCCATATCTGCTAGTTTCCTCTTCTTTGCTGGCTACAGACTTAGAAAACTATTTGGTTTTGACAGATTGTTTCTTTGTATAAATCTGAACTGCAGCATATCATTTTCTAAACGCACTGTTCCAACATAACCAAAAATACGATTCCAACATTTTCTTTGCTACTGTGAGTTAGCCTACTCACCCAGAGTTCTGTGTTCTCTCTCTCCCTCTCTCTCTATCCTTTCCTGTGTAATGGGATTCCGTTTTGCATTTTCCAATCAATGGAAGTCATTCTAAATCCATCTCCGTAGCCAACAGTTTCAAAATCTTAGAACGCATGCAAAGTTCAGAAAGTATGACAGTTTTGAATTCCAATAAATTTACTTCTATTTAAAAAAGGCTTTGGTGGGAACATTCTTTTTCCCCACGTGTTAGGAATATTTTTGGACTTTTTCACCACGACTTTTCCTTATTCCCATTACCCAATCCTCACAATTACAATTTGTTTTAGCTTCATTAAACCCTTGACAAGATACAGTTATTTAACCTCCATTATCAATGGATCGGGCTCTTTACTGTGATGTTTTATTTCCTAAGGGATTGTATTATCATCACACGTTATGATGTAGTCTTAAATTATTCCCATTTCTTGTTTGACAATATCCTTTCAATTCAGTTTCTGAAACCTGCTTCAACAAACTTGCAGCTTATTTGTTCATATGCAAGGATTTACATTTGGGTATAATGAAATCACCCCAAGATTCAAGGTATTTTTTTCTCTCTGGTTGCAACCATTCTTTCTCAGGGAATATAATCCAGAAACGAAGCTATTTGAGTTATTAGTGACATGACAGAGGTAGCACACTTGGAAGGAAAATGATGACCTCGGGTTCTAAACGCTCTGAACTCATGGTACTTCCTTACCTTATTTCATGGTTTGTTGCAGAGGAAAAAAAAAACTCAGTGATAATTATTCCCAGGTTTGCACTCTCCTAATCTCTTCTCAAGTGTCACTCTCCTCAGAGTAGGGAGGTTTATTTTTGCTCACAACCCAGGCTGACACCTTAATCCAGTACTGAGGGTATACCGCACAGTCGGAAGTGCCACATTTGACTGGGACAAAATAAATGAGATCTTCACTGTTTGTACAGGGTCCAATAATAGATTCTCCCTGCATCATTAGAAGCAGCTCTGGGTATTCTTCTAGAGCAGAGGTTTCCAACCTGGAGAGCACAGACCCCTTCCTTTGGGGCATTGGTCCATGGCATAAAAAGGCTAGGAGCCCTTTTTCTGAAGGCATGGCTATTATTCTGCAGAAATCATCAACACCTTGTGACACTTTATCCACCATTAGTGGAATACTCTGCAGAAGTGCTTCGGAGCCCCTGTAAGTGCTTTTGTAAAAGTGTAAAGAAATGAAAGGCAATACAAGTTCCTTCTCTGAACCTGTCAAAGCATGAATAACGTTCAGATATGACTGTGGTCAATTTGTTAACCTGAAGCTAGATGCCCGAGATGCTGTTCCAGTGAAATTTGCATTGATTCTGTTTGATTTGCAATGTAAATTAATTTCTTTATACCTATGCTTTATTATATCTTAAATTAGTATTTTTCATCAATTTGAAAAAAACTCTTAAGTTATATTTGCTGAATCTTAACATTGTTTTCAAGTTTCAGTTTCCAGATTACTGTCAAGTTGTACGTGACTCGCCTTTGATCAGCTTGTGGGCATTAGATTCACCATCAGACTGACCTGTTTTATTTTTATTCAGTTGTTCTATATTAGAGGTTATTCTGCCAGTATAATACATGAAGCAAACTGACTTTTCCCAGCTTCTCCTCCATTTCCTGCCATCTCCGGTTCCATCACTGTTTGCACTACTCTCTCGTCCCTACCCACATCTCTATTCCTGGCTTGGTCCTCAAGTCCTTCCTGTTTCATTGAGACCTCCTGACCCCTGCTGTAGCTCTTCTTTATGCTTCAGGTTTCCTGGCGTGATTAACACATTCTGCGTGCTCTCGGTTGGCCTTCCAGTGCCTCTATTTTGCCTCTGACTGATGCGGCTCTGTGGGCATTGAACATGTCAAACATATCCATTTGTAAAAAAATAAATGTTACAGGTATAAACCATTCTCAGTCCCAGTGTTACTTTGACGGTGGTGTAGAGGAATACATTAGCTTAGCAGGGCATACGTATAGTAATAAAGATTCCAAGACATGAGTATTATAGAAGTACAGCACATGTAATATTAGAGTACATGGGGATTAAAAAGGCAAACAAATATTTACAAACAGGAATGAAATACAATTAAAGGAATGCAGAGTGAAGAGCCCAAGATCCAAATATAATACAAAAACATCACATATACAATAATATATCATTGAAAAAGCAAAAAACTGCATATGCTGGAGATTTGAAATAATGAAAGTACTCTGCAGGCCAGATGGTGACAGAAATGGAGTTAATCTTTCAGCTCAACCGCACTCATCAGAACTGATGGAGGGCCATGAATCTGAGGGGTTAACTCAGTTCCCTCTCCACAGGTGCTGTCTGACCTGCTAAGTATTTTCAGCATTTACTGTTTCCTGGAGGCGTGTACATTGAATTACATAGATGACACAGAATGGAAACAACTACTCCGTACAGGTGCTTATGGTGCACTGAAGCCTCCACTCACTTTACACTGGCAACACTGTTAGTTTCTCTTTCATGAGTTTCTCCAGGTTCCTGTGAAATGCATCAATGTTATTTTCCTCAATGTAGTAGCGAGTTCCATGTTCTCAGGATGAAGAGGATTCTCCTGAATTCCCTGTTGGCTTAAATGTTCACTCCCATTCATTGCCCTTGTTTGATCTCCTCAGCTAGAAACCTTGTCTCCACCGAAAGCACTGAAAGCAGTGGATTCCATTAATTGAGCCATCCGTTAATTGGGGCACCTGCTTATTTGGACAACTCTTAAAGAGCAAAAAAAATTGAAAAAATAGTTGGGATTCCCTTTGTTTATTTGGGAAATTATGACGCTTAATTGGGACAGGAGATTATACTGAGCAAAGAGGAAACAGTTTTTAAATAGCTTCAGTTGAGTGTGCATTCAAAAAGCAGTGAATTTTGGCAAGATACAAGCAGTAAGACAATTCAAAACGGTTTTGCTCACTGCGGTTTCAAGCATTCAAAATTGAAAATGCCAGAGACAACCGGAAGTGAAAATGAAACAATTGAACTACTTCAACAAGCTGGGGACCACGAAGAATTTGAAGGTATTGACAATCATTTTGAATGTTACAATGAAAATGAAGATTTGGAGGATGCAATCATCGGAAGGATTGTATGAAGGCTGCCCATTATACATACTCTGAATCTGCATTGATTTTGTTCATTTACAAGTCAATCAAAAGAACATGGCAGCACACAATGAGTAACTATCCAGATAACTATATCTGGATAGCTATCCATAAATAATCATTGGGAACTACAGTTTTATAGTACTGTAGTAGCATTGTTAGTTTCTAATTCATCCTGTACTTCTTTTAAATGCATAATTTGTTAGTTAAATGGTAGTTTGTTCTGTTTTATATGTTTTTAGATATTTCCAAGAAATTTCAGCTAATGAGGTTGCCTCTTAATTGGAACAAAATGTACTGGTCCCAGTGTGTCACAATTAACTGGAATCCACTGTATATACTACAGTAATGGCAAATAAATCTCTAAGCCATAAATATGATCTGAAAGCACTGCACATAGAGGATAAAAATTAAATATAAATATTTGTAAATAGAAGATGAAGGGTGATAACTACACATTCAAAGCTGAAACAAACATTCAGAGATACATACTGCAGATGATAGGAAACTAATTAATACGAATGTGCCACTAAATACGACAATATCTGAGAAAATCAAGAGTTTGAAGGTGGGTCTCCCCTGGGACTGAGATACAAATACATAGGAAAATATTAATCTGGAGGAATATAACTCTATCATTAATAAACTTATATATATAATGTATTAAAGGCAATGCAAGTTCTTTTTTTGAACCTTTTCAAAGCAGGTTACTGTGGTCAATTTATTAAGTCGGAGTTAGTTGCCCGAGATGCTGATCCAGTACCAGTGACCCAGGTTCAGTCCCCGCCACAGCCTGTCGGGAGTTTGTACATTCTCCCCATGACATTGTGGGTTTCTTTCGGGTGCTCCGGTTTCCTCCCACAGTCCAAAGACGAACTGGTTGCTAGATTTATTGGTCATTGTAAATTTTCCCATGATTCGGCTGGGGTTAAATCGGGGGGTTGCTGGGCAGTGTGGCTCAAAGGGCCGACTCCGTGCTGTATCCCAATCAATCAATAAATAAATAAATAAAACTATACTTTCACATAAAGTAAACAGAATAAAATAAATGTTAAAAAGGACAGAAGTGAATTACTTTCTGTCACTAAATGCTGGTTATGTTCCCTCCCACTATCTGGTGCCTGTGAGTCTGATGGCAGGCAAAGACAGCCTGTGGCTGGGACTCTCCCACATGTAGTACAGCTACTCAGAGTTGCACTGCATCATCAAAGTATCCAGTGATAGAACACAAAGGGCTCAGCACAGAGACCCAACCAATCGAAGGAATACCCACCTGCAAGGCAAGGCCAAGGAGAAAACAGATCTAGCCTGGGAAAACATCAGAATGAAAAGCTGACAAGTGAAGTTATCACTGAATAATGGGTGGCCTTTAAAACAGGGATGCTTCAGCGACAGTGTGGCCCTGTTCCTGAGAGAGCAAGGGGTGAGCAAAGCAAAGATAAAGCTCCCTGAGTAACCTGAAAGGATTTGTACTGCTAAGAGAGGAGTGAAAGGGTGTGTAGCAGCTACATTGATCTTGCATAGTGCTGGTGTAGACAGACTGAATTCCTGTGCTATAACCATTTTGTAACTTGCTGATACAGCTTATTAACTGTCTACCCCCAGGCTTCTCATCACACTATTCTCACATATTAAGCCGCCCCTATACTGCCACAGAAGACCTTATAGTTGATCAAAAGCAATTGCAACTCCAAGTTGTTTAAGCAAATCCAAGGCAGAACTCTGCCATTGTAACTTTGACGTGTCACATATCCAGTACAGCTACAGAAAATGGAATCATTGCCCTTGCACACTGTGGGTTTACAATGAGGATGGTCTCACGTCTGAGTTGATTTTATTCAACACCAACCAGCATTGACTCACTCTGTAGGTTTGCTTGCCTATAACAGGGATGGACTACGCAGTGAATGCACTGTATTGTTCTATGCACTCATGCTTGGCAAGGACCGGGCTAATGTAGCTCAGATTATGCTTTTAACAAGGCCCTAGACAGGTATGAAGTCATCACAAGTGGTGAGTTTTTTATCCTTTGAATTTGATCCTAATCCAGAGTTCAAAGGGAGAGGCCCACATGAACTACGTAATGCTTTTCCTCCTTTTGGGTTCTCACTTATGGTACCTTGAGGACTTGGCATCATCCTTGGAAGTGCTGTCTGGTAGGCACAGTAATGGCACTCGGTCTCGGGCCTTGGCAGCCGCTTCTTCTGCTACCACATTGGAGGACGATCTTGTAGCTAACCTAATGCAATGGTGAAAGGACACATTATTCCCAAGAAAACATTATTTCCTGTTCACACTAACTCAACATAAACTGTGCCCAGTATCTTTGTTGGGAACGTTCTAATCAGAATATTCAGCACATTTTAAATACTGCCTGAACTGGAAGTAACGGTTGTGTGACAAGACTTCCTCACCGATTTCATTTGCAGATAGGCAGTGCAGATAACAGCAAACTGCAGCACAGTGTTGGATTGGGAGTGACTGAATGAATTAGACAAAAAAAAGATGAACCAGAAGACTCTGGGTTCAATTCTCATTCCAAAGCATTGAGTGTATAAATCTGACAATTTTGAGAGGACGCTGGAGGTGCCATCTCCCAGACGCAAGCTTAGAGGCACATAGAGAGCATCCTATCAGATGCATCACAGCTTTGTAAGGCAGCTCCTGTGCTCGAGTCTCCACAGAATTGTGAATGCAGCCCACTCCATTACGAAACCAGCCTA
The DNA here is from genome assembly GCF_963921235.1 of Mobula hypostoma. Classification (NCBI taxonomy): domain Eukaryota; kingdom Metazoa; phylum Chordata; class Chondrichthyes; order Myliobatiformes; family Myliobatidae; genus Mobula; species Mobula hypostoma. The sequence goes on along the minus strand of NC_086100.1, from coordinate 83,235,850 downwards.
CCCTGATGAACGGTCTCGGCCCGATACACTTACTCTTTATTTCCCTCCATAGATGCTGCCTGATCTGTTGAGTTCCTCCAGAATTTTGTGTGTGTTGCTTCCCTCTATTGATTCTGTATAATTAACACTAACTTTTGAATGGACCTCTTATACAACAGGGATAACTCATGGTTACAGCCCCTGCACTTTATTTGTCTACCTGCACTACCCTTTCTCTGAAACAGTAACTCTACATTCTGCATTGTTTGTTTTTTGCCCCTTTTATACCACCTCAATGTACTTGTGTAAGGAATGATCTGTTAGGAAGGCATGCAAATAGAGCTGCATTTCAGTACGTGTGACAAAAATAAACCAATGACCAAACACCAAACAAAATTATGGAACCATGACAATCTCTTAGAAACAGAAGTTATTCCTTATTAGTGCCAAATCTATCCATAAAACACCATAACCAAACAAATCGCTGGTTATCCTCACATTTTGGCTTGCGGGAGCTGGCTCTGTGCAGACATTTCCGATACGAGACAATATAACTGAAGTGCTTTGGGAAATCGCAAATATAATGGCTTGCACAATATAAAATGTAGTTGTCTGTCTTTAACTAATAGGCATAAATTGTATGCCCAGTTTTGTGAAACCCCACTTCCATTTTGTCGTACCATTGTAGTGGTTCTGAGTGGGTTCTCAGGTGGTTGTAAAGGCCAATCTGTGGACACGAGTAAGTGGTGGCAGTGGCTTGTAGTTGGGTCTTTTTCTTGTTCACTCTTTCCTTTCTCAGTTGCCCCTTGTTCTCTGTGGCACAATAGAGGTCGCTCTCATGTAGCACAGCTCCCTCTTGAACAGATTTCCTCCAGCTGCACCTATTGAGTGCAAGGTCTTCCCAGTTTTTAGATGTCATGTTGAATTTCTTCAGGCTGATTTTTATGCTATCTTTGAAGCGATTCCTTTGCCCACCGGGGGCTCACTGACCTTCATTCAACTGGGAGTAAAGTATCTGTTTGGGGAGATGTGAGTTTGGCATCCGAATGTCATGACTTATCCATCAGAGTTAGTGCTGCTTTATTGTGGAGGAGATGCTGTTCATGTGGCTTCCTCCAGTACACTGATGACAGTACGTCTGTCCTTCCAACTGATCCTCAAAATCTTTCATAAGGTTCTTTGGTGGGATTGTTCCAGGGCTTTTGGGTGTCCACTGTAGGTGGTCCATACTCAGGACAAGTGCTCTGTCGACCAAAAGTGTTGTTTGGGCCTGTATGTCACAGTCTTCAAAGACTCTTTTCCTTAATATTACATGGGCTCCACTAACACTACTCAGATGGCAGTTGATCTCTGGGTCGATGTCTGCATTTGAGGAGAGAATACAACCAAGGTAGGGAAAGTGATCTATATTTTCAAGGGTTATAACATCAACTTATATGGACGGTTGGATGAATAACTGGCTTAGTGGTGGCTGATATAGGGCCTGTGTCTTTTTTAGATTTAAACCAAGACCCAGGGCACTATATACCTTGTAAAGGCATTGGGGATACATTGGAGTTCTCCTTCAGACTGTGCTGTGATGGCATTGTCATCTGCATGATGATGCTTCATCATAGTGGTTATGCTGACCTTGTTCTTGGCCTGGAACTGGTTGATATTGTTGTCCATTCTATGCATGATTGGGATTCCCTGTGTCAGGTCTTGGCCAGTGAGGTGAAAGATGACAGCAAGAAAAGTGGCAAATAGGGTGGGTGTAATGAGAAAGTAAGAAGGTATGGGATCCAAGGGGACATTGCTTTGTGAATCCAGAACTGGCTTGCCCACAGAAGGCAATGAGTGGTTGTAGACAGGTCATATTCTGCATGGAAGTCAGTGACCAGTGGTGTGCCTTAGGGATCTATTCTGGGACCCCTACTCTTTGTGATTTTTATAAATGATCAGGATGAGGAAGTGGAGGGATGGGTTAGTAAATTTGCTGATGACACAAAGGTTGGAGGTGTTGTAGATAGTATGGAGGGCTGTCAGAGGTTACAGCAGGATATTGATAGGATGCAAAACTGGGCTGAGAAGTGGTAGATGGAGTTCAACCGAGATAAGTGTGAGGTGGTTCATTTTGGCAGGTCAAATATGATGGCGGAATATAGTATTAATGGTAAGACCCTTGGCAGTGTGGAGGATCAGAGGGATCTTGGGGTCTGAGTCCAAAGGACACTCAAATCTGCTACGCAGGTTGACTCTGTGGTTAAGAAGGCATACAGTGCATTGGCCTTCATCAATCGTGGGATTGAGTTTAGGAGCCAAGAGGTAATATTGCAGCTATATAGGACCCTGGTCAGACCCAACTTGGAGTACTGTGCTCAGTTCTGGTCGCCTCACTACAGGAAGGATGTGGAAACCATTGAAAGGATGCAGAGGAGATTTGGAAGGATGTTGCCTGGATTGGGGAGCATGCCTTATGAGAATAGGTTGAGTGAACTTGGCTTTTTCTCCTTTGGAGCGACGGAGGATGAGAGGTGACCTGATAGAGGTGTATAAGATGATGAGACGCATTGATCGTGTGGATAGTCAGATGCTTTTTCCCCAGGGCTGAAATGGCTAGCATGAGAGGGCACAGTTTTAAGGTGCTTGGAAGTAGGTACAGAGGAGATGTCAGGGGTAAGTTTTTTTTAAACGCAGAGAGTGGTGAGTGCGTGGACTGGGCTGCTGGTGACAGTGGTGGAGGTGGATATAATAGGGTCTTTTAAGAGACTCCTGGACAGGTAGATGGAGCTTAGAAAAATAGAGGGCTATGGGTAACCCTAGGTAATTTCTAAAGTAAGGAGATGTTCGGCACAGCTTTGTGGGCCGAAGAGCCTGTATTGTGCTGTAGGTTTCCTTTCTATAATGCACCCTGTTTGACTCCTGACTTGCCAGTGAAGTGTTCCAATTCAGTGCCACTATTACTGAGTACTGTGGCTGAGGATAGTCAAGGTTTGATAGTATATGCCAGAGAGCTTGGCAGTCTACTGCATCAAATCTGTCAAAGCCAGATACAAGGGTTTCCTTTGTTCATGGCACTTTTCCTGTAATTGGTGTGCTGGGAATATCATGTCTATGGTACCTCTTGATGAGTGGAAACCACATTGTGACTCAGGGAGTACTTCTTCAGATAGTGGATGGAGTTGATTAACAAGGGTACGTGCAAACGCACAAGCACTTTGCCTGTTGCTGATAGGAGGGAGATGCCTCTGTAATTGTCACAATCTGCTTTGTCTCCCTTCTTGAATGTGCTCATTATTAGAGCATCTCTGAGCTCTGAGTTCCTTTTCCCAGACCTTCAGGAGAAAGGCATGTATGTGGTGCAGGTCAGCTGGTCCACCTTCCTTAGGGATCCCATCAGCTCCAGGGGCATTGTTGCTCTTCACACTCCTGCTGACATCATGAACCTCTTTCGTACCAGGAGCTTCCCCCATGTTTTCTCTCACAGGTCTCTGGAGGACTTGGTTGGTAACTTCTGGTTCAGCAGTGATGTCGCAGTTAAGGAAGAAGGCAGCCATCAAGCCCAGCATCCATGGTGTTGGGCTTGCCAGCTCATCAGCCAATTCTCTGAACTTCATGTGGGGAATCAGTGAATGTCTCATGATGATCCATTTGGTACTTGCCAACAACCAGATAGCAACCATCATCAGTGCCTATGCACCAACTCTGGACGTGTGAGAATGAAAACGAGGCCTTCTGTGCTTTGGAAGGGTAGCGTCGGAAAGGAAGGCATTGGCAACTTCAGCTCAGTTGGAGTACTGCTTCTCTTCACATGTGCTGAGCACAATCTTATCACCAACACTCTCTTTCATCAGAAAAACAAATTCAAGGCTTTGTGGCAGCAGCCCCAATTTGAACAATGGCATCTCATTGACTATGTCATTGTCCAAGTTAGGGATCGGCACGATGTGAATATCACACAGGCCAGGATTGGTCCCGATGAAGCTGGACAGATCATTGCCTGATCCGCTCCAACAAGTGCCGGGCTGAATCAGAAAGATTGGGTGCAGGCTGAATGAAGGTGGCGTGGGTCCAGACCCCATTGCGTACCAAAGCAACTGAACCCTATGTCTGGACGATGATTTAGGCGCTGGGCTAGATTGAAGAGGTCAGGGTATCGGGGGCCCAGGTTCAATTTGCTGCTCCATGATGTTTACTCGGCTCTGTGCTGAACTAAGGGTCTGTGCACGGACTCTCTTTGTGGACTTCAGTTCTGAATGCTATTTCCTTGCTTTTAATGTTTGCATGATTTATTTTTTTCCCCATGCATTGGGTGCTTGAAGATCTTTTTTTAAAAAATGGTTTCTTTTGAGTTTCTTTGTTTTGCAGCTGTCTGTAAGGAGGTGAATCTGAAGGTTGTATAATGTATACAAATTGTACTTTGAACTTTGTACTGTCCTTTTACATTCGACCTCCCAAAGTGCAACACATCACATTTGTCTGTGTTAAACTCCATTTGCCACGTCTCTGCCAATACATGCTTTGATGACAAATCTACTTTCAAATTTTTGAACTTTGAATCATGTCCATCAGACTCATGAAAAAGAGAAAGGTTCATAAGAAGCAGACCAGGCCAAGACTAAAACTCAAGAGCCTGGTTGACACTGCCACCCAAAAGCACCTTCAGGCCTCATTTGAGGAAAACCTCCAACAGGAATATCTGGAAGATATCAAAGAGCAATGGGGTCTGCTTAAATCCACCATCTTTGATACCTGCAAAAACATCCTTATGGTACAAGTCCAGGAAACATCAGGATTGGTTTGATGATAATGACAGGGAGATAGAACAATTTATCTCCAAGAAACAGAAAGCCTTTTCTGCCTGGCAACAGAGCCGAAAGAGAAGTTTACTCCAGGGCCAAGACAAACGTCCAGCGCAGGGTGAAGGAGATAAAAACTTCTTGGTGGAATAAGAAAGCCCTGGAAATGTAGAAAATGGCAGACCCTGGTGACACGAGAGGCTTTCTTGGTGCTACCAAGGCAAGGCAGTCTACGGAGCAGCGGTGGGGGTGGGGAGGGAGGTAGAGAGGGGTGGAGAGAGGTTTGGAGGAGGGGGTTGGGGGGTGTTGGAGGGGAGGTTGGAGACAGGACAGTGGGGGGAGTGAAGGGGCAGAGGGGGTGGGGAGAGAGAGGCGGGATGAATCAGAATCAGATTTAAAATCACTGGTGTGCGTGAGCGGGAGACGGAGAGGGAGTCTTGGATTTAACAGAATTTTTTTATTAATTAGCTTTTGTTATTTAGAGATACAGCATGGTAACAGGGTCTTTCAGCCTAACTACATCCATGTGACCAATTAACCAACTGACGAGTATGTCTTCATACTGTGGGAGGAAACCAGAGCACCCGGAGGAAACCCACACTGTCACGGTGAGAACGTACAAACTGCTTACAGGCAGCAGTGGGAATCGTCATTGTTGACCCTTTTTTGCTGTTAATTTCTATTTTTCTTTTACCATCATGACATCCTGTGGTGGGTGTTTCTCAGAGATATGATCATACAAGGTGAAACGTCAGGGATTCCATATTTATCGTTGAAAAGATCAACTCTTCAAGGTGTTAGGTGTTACTACAATAATGTGGGTATTGAAAGAAGTAAGTGTTGTGGGCAGATCAGTTCTCACCCAGAAACCGAAAGTATCCTTTATCGTTTTCTCAAATGGAAACCTAGAAATCTCACCAGTAGGTCAACTGCAGCACAACGATTTAGCAAGATCTTAAGTTTCAACACTGAATACTGAAGGGTGGACCTTAAAGAGCTGGCATGAATTTATCAGTGTACCCCCTCCATGCAGACCCCTTTTAAATTCATCACCCAGTTTAAAGTGGGGAAAATTCAGTACAGCTAGCTAACCATAGGATAATGCCCCAGCCATCTTGTCAGTTTGGCTCTGCCTTCCTGACCTACTGAACAAGAGAAGTTGTAAAAACTGCTGATGTAGGCAGTGGCCTGATCTGTTATAACACCTAGAAGTTTCACCCAGTGGATTACTGTGATGTACCATTGAGACAATAAAGATATTGAGGTCAAGAAACAAATTCCACTCACACCTCTATTCCCAAGTGCAAATCTCATTACCAAACATATCTTTCGCCTCAACGCCAATTCGAAACAAATCCATCGAAATAATTCGATTGCTATCCCAACCTTAATGCCAAATTTACTTCAATCACAATCTCAGCCTAAACCTCAAATCTACCCTAACACCCGAATCCCAGTCCCAAATATATTTCCATCTGTCCTAACTCCAAATGGCCGGCTGGTGGTGTAGCGGCATCAGCACCGGACTTTGAGGCGAATGGTCCTGGGTTCGAATCTGGCCGGCTCCTGCATGCTTTCCATCTGTGTTGGGTTGAGCATCAAGCTAGCAACTCGGCTTTGTAAAAAACATACAAAATGCTAAGGTAATGGCAACGGTTGCCGCCTGATGTGCCACAAGGTGCAGAAAGGACCAGCTAACTCCAAATGCCATAGCAGCCATTGCTTGAATCTTAGGCTTTCCATAAAATATAGGAGCAGAATTAGGCCATTCGGCCCTTCGAGTCTCCTCAAATCCATCTTATATCTCAAATCCACCTTGTAGCCATCCCAACCTCTACTCAAATCTAAAACAAATGTAATCTTATATTAACTAAACAGAACTTACCTTGCAGAACGATCTCCGGTTTTTTGAGGTTCTGAATAATTATTTGTTTTGTTTTGTTTAACTGAAATCATATCATCTTTTTCCAACTGTATAAAATCTGCAATTAAGAAGCAAATTAAATGAAATGCCAACTGAATGAAAGAAATATAAAAATAAGGTTAACGTTACAACTGTTTAGAGAATGCCATGCACAATTTAGAACATGATATTCTCAATGTAATATTATCCATTACAATCACACCTATCGAGCATACTGATGACTTGGCATATAAAGGGATTGCCTATGTAGTACTGAGCCACAGAACACATTCAATGTTGGGCACCTGTTCAGTCAGGATGTAATGCAATCTATATATTGCTCTGAAAATATTGAGTTCTTGCTATGGATCATAAAGCTCTGTGCACCAGCTCCTTTGTCCTCTTAAACCCCATACTTTGAATATCTGTACCACACAGGTTGGTGTAGGGGTGTTTCCTGGAATCCATGTGTTCTCATAACATTTCCGATTGGACTGTTGCTGGAACCTGCACCTTTTGTTGCGGATCTCAAGAACAATTAACAATGTAACATGAGCAACCAAATGCAGCCTCGGAGTGCTCAGATCAACTGGCCGACATACAAATATGTATACATACAAATAAAAGTTAAATTAAGTAAACAGTGCAAAAAGATGAAAAAAAATATATAGTGAGGTAGTGTTCTTGGGTTCAATATCCATTCAAACATCTGATGGCAAAGGGGAAGAAGTAGTTCCTGAATCATTGAGTGTGTGCCTTCAGGCTCCTGCACTTCCTCCCTGAAGGAAGCTAGGAGAAATTTGCGAGAGTCTTTGGTGACATGCCAGGTCTCCTCAAACTCCTGATGAAATATAGCCACTGTTGTGCCTTTGTAACTGTATCGATTTGTTGGGCTCAGGAAAGATCCTCAAAGATGTTGTCACCCAGGAACTTGAAAGTGCACACGAGGACGGTGTGTTCCCTTGGCTTACCCTTTCTCTAGTCCACAATCAATTCTTTGGTGGTACTGAGGTTGAGTGAAAGGTTGTTGCTGTGACACCACTCAACCAGCTGATCCGTCTCACTCCTGTACCCCTCCTCATTATCATCTGAAATGCTGCCAACAATAGCTGTGTCATCAGAAAATTTATAGATGGCGTTTGAGCTGTGCCTAGCCACACAGTTACAAGTGTAGAGAGAGTAGATCAGTGGGCTAAGCACTCATCCTTGATGGGTCGCCTGTGTTAATTATCAGTGAGGTGGAGATATTAGTACCAATCTGTGTAGTCTGGGGTCTTCCGGTGAGGCCTAGGTTTTTGACTAGATCTGTAGGAATGATTGCGTTAAACCAGCTAGTTACTGTTGAAGTGTAGACCACTTCTGAAAGAATTAGCTCCATCTGTAAGCTAATATCATCTGGACTTTGACTCTCCAACTAACGGAAGTTTATTGTTTCCACTTACCCTATCAACTCCACTAGTATTGCCAGCAGAACCAAAGGAGTCGTTGGCTTTGTCCTTTGTCCTGTGAAACATGCACAGTCGAAAGGCAAACACCTGAGACATGTTTGAGGTCAGACACTGGTGTGCCTGAATGTTCACTGACACTGACCTTTGAACCACCAGTGAGTTTGTGATCACTATCCACACGCCAATCCTCCAGGGTATACAGCCGAAGGGCCAAATGCAAATTGTTTCCTCACCCTGGCTGTAGTAAGCCAGCGTTGTGTCACTGTGCTCGATGGCACGTAACACTTAAAAACTTACTTTACGCTTACGATGTCATATTTTGATGCGTTTCTTGATTTACATACACATTTTAAATATTTATTTTGTAATTATTGAAATCCACCTGAATAGCTTTTAAATGTTTAACCATTATATAGAGTTAAAAATCCTTTGACAATGGCAATTAGTGGTGTGGATGAAGAGGCAAGGATCTAGGATCCAGTGACGGAGCCTGATTTGCTGCTCAGACCCCATCCATTTCATGGACCCCTGTTGTAGGGGACCAGCCTGAATTTGCCACCACTTCTAAGAGATGGCTGTCCTGGTAGGGATCATGGCAGTGAGCCCAGCGAGAAGGCCTGCTTGATTTAGCCCAATACTTTGAAAACTTTTATTGCCATCCTCAAAAGTGACAGTAATCTCACCCTGCAAGTGGAATCCACGTATCATTCTGCAACGTTCACGCTGCACTCCTTCCAAAGTCAAGCATCCTTCCAAAGTCCAAAGAAGCCCAGAAATTTCCACCAAACCCCAAGACTAATTAGGAGTTTGTTTAGATTTAAATTAATGACGACCCCCTTTGTAAAAGTCCTGGAGTATGTAATATGTTTTAACGTGTATATCCATGACATTTTAAAGTATACAGGACCATCTCTTTATGTTACCACTCTTTCTATTTTATCATCATACAAAACGTTCTCAATCTTATCCCTTTTAGGTCCAAAGCTGCTGATCTCAAATTTTCCTACATTACACTGGATTTACCACCATTTTCCTATTCACATTAATGCTGCCATTACTTTATGTCCACAACATATCTGCTGCCCATGGATTCAGAGAGGATCTCTGCTGCTAATCACTGCCCTACTAAATAACGTAGTCCGGATATTGCCCGAAAGAGGATCAAACCCAGCGGCTGGGCCTGACCTGCTTCTTGAACAACCTACTCTCTCCTTAGCACTATGGGGGCAGCCATTAGGAACGTCACAGGGGCTGCTGAGCGAGCCTCCAGCTGACTATCAGTGAAGGGGTGTGACCCGTGGACCAATGCTGCTGGGACACAAGCCAGAGCCGGATCAACCCTGGCTGGGTCACCTGGGCAAGAGTGTCTGACGTTGAAGCGTCCGAAACACCCGATGATCCCAGGTCACATCACTGATGTGTCCCAGCATACACCCTAGGATGTACCTCAGCACCAAAGCAGGTCTCAACTCCTCCTTTCGAATCGGCTTCAGCACTCCAGGCCTGTGCCAATCACAGCCCAGCACCTTCTATTGTATACATGGAGCACACAGATAAAGTGAGAATGCCTTCCTACCTGCTTGTGTTTCGAAGATCAGTGGTTGTAATGTTACATTATATAACAGAATATTTTATGTCTATAATTGAGAAATAAGGCAATCAGTACCAGGTGTCCACACCACAGATTGTGTTCAATTTTGTTTAACTTCACCTCTATTCTTCTCTGAGTTGATATTGTTTCCACATCCATACCTCTCAGCACTGTGGCTTCTTTCGTCAGTAAACTCTGCTCCAACAGCCCTCTGGGTTGTTTCCCCTGAATTATTTACTAGATTATTACCATTTACTTAAGGGCTACCAGCTCAATGGTCTCAAGTTTTAAACTCTCCCACATGCAGTCATTTTGTTACCTCTATCTTCTTCTACTTTTAACAGGCTATATTGGGTAACATCATTCCTCTTTAGTTTTACAGAAAAAAGGCTATAGTTATTATACCCTCCAAATTCTGGTAAGTATCATTTACACCTTCTCCAGTGCCTTTATCGCCCTTCGTAATAAATGCAGGAGGTTCTGCAGATGCTGGAAATCTTGAGCAACACACACAAAATGCTTGAGGAACTCAGCAAAGTCGGGCAGCATTTGTGGAGGGAAATAAACTGTCGATGTTTTGGTCCGAGACCCTGCAATTCAGGACTGGAAAAGAAGGAAGAGAAGTTAGAATGAAAAGGTGGGGGTGGGGGTGGGGAAGGAGTACAAGCTGGAGTGAAACCAGGTGAGGGGAGGAGGGGGAATAACGTGAGAAGCTGGGAGTGGTATCCATATAAAGTAAAGCGCTGAAGGAGGAACCTGATATGAGAGGAAAGTGGACCAGGAGAAAGGGAAGGAGGAGGGGTATCAGGGGCAGGTGAGGAGAAGAGAAGGGTAAGAAGGAAGCCAGAATGGGGAATGGAAAAAGAGATAAGGAGGAGGAGCCCAGGACTGGCTAAAAGATCTCCACCCAAAACATTGACAGTTTATTCCCTCCACAGATGCTGCCTGATATACTGAGCCCCTCAGCACTTTGTGTGTGCTGGTAAAGATTTCCAAACATCAGCAGAATTCCTTCTGCTTGTGAGTGAGAGGTCTGATACCTTTCCAGAACTGTACGCAGTCACAATAAATCTCACTTATAAACAGACCGTCTGGCTGTCTGCTGCCAAACCACCACTTGGCAGCGATAGGTGGATTTTAGCTGGGTTTAGGCATTAGTGGGGATTTCATGTCCTGTTTACACCAGGACGCTTTATCCAATGGCACTTGACTAGACCTCATTTCACTAGGGGAGCCAGTCTCAGTATAGGGTACAGGGAACTGTGGACCAAACTTCAGAGCAGGTCATTTCACTGGAGGAACCACACACCACGCCAGAGTTCAGGAGACACTTGTCTGCTTTACTCCTGGCTTCTGTTTTAACCATTTCAGCAGCTCTCTGTAAAGTCATTCATGTGAACCTCTCTGCTCGCTCTCTGATAGACCCCGTCCACTAATGGTCCCTTGGGCAGACCCAGATCTCCATTTGGAGTTAGTCCCCCCTCCCCGTCCCAATACATCAACCACTGAAAATTACCGTAAGTCTTCTCTCGCTGTTTCCCCTCTGACATGATCAGTTTATACGAGCCACTGAACTTGCCCGTCTCCTCTCCACGGTGCTCCAACGGGACGTTGAATGTTATCTCATTGGAGCCGGCTTGCAGAGCAATGCAACCCTCACCTGGGTAACAAAACACAGAGCAAATTCCCAGGGTTAAATGCAGCATAGTGGGATAGAAGAATCACTTTGGGGAGGTGTGGAGATCGCAAGGGAGTGGCTCTTTCAAAGGAGCTAGCACATATGTGATAGAGCAAATGGCCTCATTCTATGCTGAACAATTATACAAGACCTAAACAATTTGCACAAATCATATCAATGATTGCATTTGTATTGATAAGCAACAAGGAGGCCACTCAGCCCATCTTGCAAACACTGCCTCTTTGAAAGAATGATCTAATATTCATCTCACTCTCTTGCTCTTCCCCCTGCACTTCTTGGATGCATTTACCCAATTCCTCTTTGAGACTTTCTTTTCCATCTCCCTGCTCCACTCTTTGCTCCAAGTTGTTGTGAGAAGGAGGTGTCCCTTCTCTTTTCATTTAAATATTGGATCTTTGGATGCACGCTCAGCCTCCACTCAACTGCTGGCACGCTGCAGCCATTGGGACAAGGCAGGGCATTTGTGTGTCCATCCATCTATCCTCATCCACACCCTCACTTTGTTCCCCTCAAAATTAACTACACTGCTTTGGATACTTTTGGGTGGATGGTGGGGTTGGGGGGCAGGGGGGAGCCTCAACAGAGAGTCCTGAAAGCGGGGAAGGGGAAGAGGAGTGCAGTAGTAATAGAGGATTGCACAGTTAGAGGGGCAGACAGGAGATTCTGTGGACGTGAAAGGGGCAACTGGATAGTATGTTGCCTCTCAAGTACCAAAGTCAGGGATTTCTTAGATCAGGTCAACAGCATTCTAAAGGGGGAAGAATTTCCCAGAAATCGCAGTGCATATTGGAACAAATCACATAGGAAGGAAAAGGGAGGAGGTCTTGAAGAGAGAATATAGGGAGTTAGGTAGAAAGTTGAAAAGCAGGGCCTCAAGGGTAGTAATCTTGGATCACTGACTGTGCCACGTGCCAGTGAGGATAAGAATAGGATGATTTGGTAGATGAATGCGTGGCTGAGGAATTGGTGCAGTGGGGGAGGGGATGGTGTTCAGATTTCTGGATCACTGGGATCTCTTCTGGGAAAGGTATGGCCTGTACAATAAGGACCCATTTTGCCTGAACTCAAGGGGCACTAATATCCTTGAGGGCAGGCTTGCAAGAGAGATGGGGGTGTGTTTAAACTAATTTGGCAGGGGTATGGGAACTGAAGTGATAGGACTGAGGATGGGGCAGTTGTACTGCAATTAGATGCAGTGTGCAGTGAGACGGTGAGAAAGGCAGATGACGGCAAAATTATAGTCAGAGGGATGAGCTGAAGTGTAACATGAGGGTAAAATCGAAAAGAGTGATGAATACAGGACTGAAGGTTTCTTATCTGAGTGCATGCAGTATATGGAATAAGGTAGCAGCTAGAGATTGGCAGGTATGAACTTGCGGGCATCACTGAGCCATGGCTGAAACAAAGTCATATTTGGGGATTTAACATCCAAGGATGCACATTGTATCAGCAGGACAGGCAGGTAGGCAGAGGGGGTGGGGTGACTCTGTTGGTTAAAAAAGAATGAAATCAAATCCTTAGAAAGAGGTGACATAGGATGAGAAGATGATGAATCCTTGTAGGCAGAGTTAAGGAACTACAAGGGTAAAAAGACCCTGATGGGACCCTGATGGTCTCTGAACGATAGTCAAGATGTGGGAAATAAATTACAACAGGACATAGAAAAGGGATGTAAAAAGGGCAATGTTATAATAGTCATGGGAAATTTTAACATATAGGTAGTTTGGGAAAATCAGGTTGGGGCTGGATCCCAACAGAGGGTAATTTGTGGAATGCCTGTGAGATGGCTTTTTAGAGTAGCTTGTGGTTGAGCCCACTAGGGAAAAGGCATTTCTGCATTGGGTGTTGTATAATGAACCAGATTTGATTAGGGAGCTTAAAGTGAGGAACCTTAGAAAGCGGTGATCATAATATGACCGAATTCACCAGGCAGTTTGAGAGGGAGAAGATGAAGTCATATGTATCAGTATCTCACTGGAGAAAAGGGAATTACAGAGGCATGAGAGAGGAGCTGGCCAAAGCTGATTGGAAGGGGACACTAACAGGGATGATGGCAGAACAAAAATGGTTGGATTTCTGGAAGCACTTCAGAAGGTGCAAGATAGACACATCCCAAAGGAGTATTCTGAAGGGAGGGTGATGCAACTGTGGCCCACAAGGGAAATCAAAAACAACATAAAGGCAATATATATTGTAAAAATTAGTGCAAATTTAAAATATAGTAGTTAGAGCCTATAATATAAAAGAGATACATAAATTGTTACAGATATATAAAGGGGAAAAGAACGGTGAGATTGGAAATCAAACTGCAGGAAAATAACACTGGAGTGATAGTAATGGGAGACAAAGAAATGGCAAATAAACTTAATAAGTATTATGTATCAGTCTTCACTGTGGAAGATACTAGCTGTATGCCAGAAATTTGAGAGTGTCAGAGAGCAGAAGTGAGTGCAGTTGCTATTACCATAGAGCAGGGAAGCTGTAAGGTCTGAAGGTAGATAAGTCATCTGGACCAGATGGACTACACTCCTGCTGAAGAGATTTTGCAGCCATTAGTAGTGATCTTTCAAGAATCACTAGATTCTGGAATGGTTCATGGGGACTGCAAAATTGCAAATGTCACTCCACTCTTAAAGAAGGGAGGGAGGCAGAAAAAAAGGAAATTATAGGTCAGTCAGCCTGACTTCCGTGGTTGGGAAGATATTGGAGTCCATTATTAAGGATGAGGTTTCAGGGTACTTGGAGCCACAAATATGCCATAGTCAGCATGGTTTCCTTAAGGGAAAATCTTTCCTGATAAATCTGTTGGAATTCTTTGAGGAAATAACAGATGGGATAGAAAAGGAGACTCAGTGAACATTGTTTACCTGGATTTTCAGAAGGCATTTGACAAGGTGCCACACATGAAGCTACTTAACAAGATAAGAGTCCATGGTATTGCAGAAGAGATACCAACATGGATAGAAGATCGGCTGACTGGCTGGAGGCAAAGAGTGGGGATAATGGGGACCTTTTCTGGCTGGTTGCTGGTGTTCCGCAGGAGTAGATGTTAGGCCCGCTTCTTTTTGCATTATATGTCAATGACTTGAATGATGGAATTGATGGCTCTGTGGCCATATCTGCAGATGGTATGAAGATAGATGGAGGGGCAGGTAGTATTGAAGAAGGAGACACAAGCAACCTGCAGATATGACAGGTGCTGATGTCCTAGGTAGAAAAATAGAGGAAGGCTTCTTGCTGCAGTGGGCACACAGGGAATTTGGTAAAGCTGTATAGGCAGGCCTGAGTGCAACATCAAAGAGCTGTCTGTAGTCCAGCATTAACCGAGCACAGAGCTCGGTGTACAGCAAGGATGAGGATGTTCAAAAGCACACACATGCATGCATGTGTGTCCTAACCAATTTTCTGATGACTAAGCTTCCACTGAAGCACAAGCAGCATAGGTGGGTGCAATAGGCACTTGTCTGTTCAGCGCTTTTCCGAGTCCCTGTTTTCGCTGAAGTTCAGACTGGCAATTTGCTCCATGGGCCGATAAAACTCTCTATTGAAAGCCTGTTTCTCCTGATTAAGATGTTCTCTGTTCCGTCTGTTTCCAATTACTCTATACTTTAATGGGAGTGTAAATCCTACTAAACTATAAAGAACAAAGTTGTTCATCTTCAGTCGCACCACATTCTAGACTTTAAAGTTTCAAGAACTTTGGAAAGCACCAACCATCTGTACAGTCATACCAATCGCCTGAAGCAAACAACAAGCAGCAAATCTACATGTAGTCAGGTGGTACCGGAATTGGGTCCTTCCTGTACTAAGTTCAAGTTTAGCCCTGAGGTTCAGTGAGCTCCTGTGCAGCAGTGTTGTCATTAGCATGTTGACTGACACCACTGCTAACTTTGCGTACCTCTGGTGGGCATTAGTATGTATACTGGCTATCTCACCATCTGAACAACCAGCTTGCCTTGCATACCAATGTTCCCGTGTCCCTTAATGGAACCAGTTTAACAACAGTAGCTCCCAAACGGGGCTGAACTCTAGGGCCTTGGTTTGTTACATGGGAGAAAGCATCTACCAGAAATGAAGGTTCAGCCACATTAGGATAAGACGCAGGTGAGTACAGACTGCAGATGGTCTGACTGTCCTATGTCTACAGTCTGACTGATACACATTGCCCCACCCTATCAGAAATGTTGCTTTTGTCCCCTCTGTCCCCCCCCCCCCACCCCAACTCTCGCTGCAATTCAAAGCTAACTTGTTTTCTTTCTTTCCCGGTTCTGACACGAGGCCTTTGACCTGAAATATCAACTTATTTCTCATTCCACATATGCTTCCTGGCCTGCTGAGTATTTCCAGAATTGTCTGTTTTCTGTATTGATTATGGTGGGGTGGATTTCAATAGGGCATATCATCTCCCATCTTCAACTTTCCCTGCACTGGATAATGCACCATCTGCACAGAGGTAGTGAAGTCTGCCCCTGGTGTAGGAACTGCTGTAAGAACTGTCACTGAACCTTGGGTCTGTCCACACACACTTCGTGCTTACCATATGATTCGTAGCTGTCTGTAGACTTGACACAGATGAGGATGTGTTGGTCCAATAAGTACTCTGGGTCAGAGATAATGGGCATTAACTGTGGGAGGTTGGTGAGAAAGCGAGAATGTAAGTTACAAGCAATAGAAGACCAGATCCAAGAGACCTGAATATTTCGTACGGTGATCTGTTTCATTTCAACCCTTTACAGCCTACCTTCAAAGACATCAAGTCGTACAGTGGAGAGACTTCTGGACATCCAGTACGAACCACCATTCCAGAGTCAATCCACAGCCGCAAATCCATTTGTACTATCAGTACTGCCTCTCTAATTTAAACAAGGCCAGGTCTCAGACTGGGAGCCTAGCAGCCTACAAGGCTCACACAGAGCACATATTTACCCAGCCTGTTCAGGGAGAGTTTCTCTTACCCGAGGCTCGGTCGGCTCATTCTGTAAGAAATCTAAACTCCAGAAAGGGAACACACACCAAACACAGCTTCAAACTCACTATAGGGCAAAGGTCAAAGGCACCCTTGCTGGCTTCTAGATTAAGTGTAACACACACAAAATGCTGGAGGAAATCAGCAGGCCAGGCAGCATCTATGGAAAAGTGTACAGTCGATGTTTAAGTTCCTCCAGCATTTTGTGTGTTGTACTCTTTTCCTAGATGCTGCCTGGCCTACTGAGTTCCTCCAGCAATTCGTGTGTGTTGCTTGGATTTCCAGCATCTGCAGATTTTCTCTTGTTTGCATTAAAGTCCTTGATTTGGAGGTGTCTAGATGCAGAGATGCAGTTGACGATCTACTATTTTCAGAAGAGATGCTGCCTCACTGCTCATGGTTATAACTCAGACCTGCACTTGCTTAATGGCAGTGAAACTGCTCCTGTTTCAATAAGAACAAACTAAACGTTCACTAATCACAACATTAATTAGCAAAGTCTAAACTGGAATAGAGTTCTGCAAAAGTTGGCAGAATAAGAGTTAATCCTTGCTTAACTATAAGGAAGTTGTGCTTATATAGTGTTTCATTCAGCTTAATTCAATGATCTAAAGAGCAATCGCTGTGCTTGACAAATAAAGACACCCATTTATTATGTAGGCTTAGGGTTACTTCCTGACAAATGCCCCAAGAAGTAATTTATACTTATTACAACTGCCTTGACTAGTGCTTACTGAATTCCTTCAGGAAGGTGGCAGTATCATTAAGAATACCTGCCACTGTAGCCATTCCCCTTTCTCCCTTCAACCTTGGAAGAAGATACAGGAACTTAAAAGCTCAAATGTCCAGATACAAACAGTTGCTTTCCCACAGTTATGAGACTCCTGAACCAATCACCTCTACCCGATGATGCTGCCACACCCTTAACTCCACTGCTCTCTGTTATTAAGAACTCTTTTTACCCAACTTCAGTTTGCACCTCAATCTTTATACTACTTTCCTGCTGTGTCGCACTCATCATTGTACTTTCATTTATAGTTTACTCATGCAGAACAAGGATTTCCATTGCACCCTGCTGTAAACGGCAATCAACTAATCTAAACCACTGCACAACAACTGAACTAATTTCTTTAGAAAGAGAAAATGTTGTTATCCTAAACTCGGCCAATGATAATGAGGATTGACAAGGTGAGTTTAATCCCAGTTACCTCAGGGGGAGTATTCCACGTGACTGTCAGGTTCTCATCCTTCGACTCTTGATTCTCACCTTCAGCACTCTTCACTGGATCTAGAGGAACCACAAGGTCATTGTAGATTCTTCTCCAAGGCAGAGTGAAGTCCACGCAAGAAGCTGTATACTTCTCTGGAGCCTCAATGACCAGACCCAGTGAATGGTAACAGACAAATCTCTCATCTGTCATTCACAGATATGTTGGTAATAGTTTACAAAACAGAAAAGGATGATGCCAGATGCCAGCGGAGCAACTTCATTATAATCTGTTTCTTGTCCTTACTTCTCTGTAGCCCTGCAACATTATCTTTGCACATTCACCCATTACTCCCTTTCTTTTGCCACTGACCTACACTAAATGGTAATGGGTTGAAGCCAATTTATCTACCAACAAATACTTAGGGTGTGGAGAGAAACTAGACCACCCCAGGGCAAGAGAAACTGAGGAAACTCCACATGGACAGTCTCAGAGGTCAGGATCGAACCAAGGCCGCCATAACTGTGAGGCAGCAGAAGAAACAGCTGTGTCAGCGTGCCACTTCCCTGCAGAGCTACGCGGCGGGGTGGGGGGGCAAATGCCTGTGCTGGGGGGAGGTCATGGGCACATTGAACTGCCAAAAATCAAGAATATTTCATGGAACCATTTAAATTCCTTTTGGAAACATGAGGCATCTAGCAGCAATGCATTGGACAGGATAACAGTCAGTCTCTCTTTCTCTCAGAAACACACACACACACACACACACCTTTGTCTGCTGAGCAGACTAGGCTTGAATCTGGAGACATTATGTGACATCAAGAAAAGGGCCAGCCCTAAGTTGTGCCCAAGGACTGATTGGGGTCTGGGAGTTTAGTTTCAGTCATGTGATCTGGTGAAAGTAAACACCAATCACAAAACTTAAAACATGGTCTTCTTGCCAAATGCAACTGGTCTCCATCATCGTGAACTAAAGCAAAGCTCAACATTGCTTTGGTATGTCGCCTTAACGGGCCGTGAATGCGCAAGTATATATTAGGCAAATTATATCAATGCACAGCAACACTGGACCCAGATGCCTGACTTAAAAACACTGGAGCTGTTTATGTTAAATGTCGAGATTTCACACAACACAATTGCTTAACACATTTCTATGCAAAGAATTTCGAGCCCTCAGCTGTTACGATTGCAATTTTTGAGATTAAGTACAAGTTGCAAATTGGCAAATGTTTAAAAATACACACAACCCCAGGCATGCAATGGACAGAGGAACAGACAGCACATAGGGCACATGCAAACATGTAGTCACAGAGTGTTGCTGAGCACTTCTACACTGCACTGCACATGGAAAATAGGCAGTAACACAACGAAAAAACTTTGGGTCATTGTGAGTGCTCTTACTTTCTAAGCAGCTGGAGTGGAACTCAATGAAGAACTTGGTCTTAGATTTTGTTTTCAGAGTGGCTTCACAGTGGAGGAAATTGATTGTGCCCGCTGAGTCAGCATTGTTGGGATCTGAGAAGCAATGTGACAAGTTAGTGTGGTATCAATTATTAACATCACTCAGTCACTCCAACTCGACTATCGTTGCTCTGTGATTGGACTTTTCTAAACGGACAGATGCAGAGCATTAATGGAAGCCTGTTTCTCTCTCCCTCTCACCACTCCCCTCCATCAGCCCACTCTCTGCTGTCTGTCCCCACACCCTGTGATGACTCATCTATCTTCTGTAATTACCTCCTCGAAGGTGGGTGGGCAGTTTTAACAACCTGTTGTAGTGTCTTCCTGTCTGCCACAGTGCAATTTCCGTACCATGCAGTGATGAGCATTTTAGGATGCTCTATACTGTGTTTCTGTGGCAGGACATGGTGTGCACAGTACAGCTCTCTTCAGTTTTCTCAGAAAAAGGCACTGGGAAGCTTTTCTGACTGTGTAGAATGTATTCAGGGACCATGAGAGATTGTGTGTGATGTGTACTCCTGAGAGTTTGAAAACGCTTGCAGTTTCCACTGCTGTGTCACCGATGTAAGGAGGGGTGTGAGTGGTACGAGTTCTACTGAAGTCGATAACCATCTCCTTTGTCTTGTTGACATTGAGGAAGAGGTTATTTGCCCAGCACCAGACCTTGAGCTCTTCTACCTCCTCTCTGTAGGCCGTCTCATTGTTGTTGGTGATGAGCCCCACCACCATCGTGTCATCGGTGAACCTGACAATGTGATTGCTCGGGTGTTTGGCCGTGTGGTCAATGTGTGAGCAGAGTGTACAGCAATGAGCTCAGCACACAGCCCTCGGTGGACAACCATGTTGAGGATGACGGGGAGGGAGGAGCATCTGTGCACCCTGACTATCTGAGGTCTAGTGGTTCGGAAGTCCAACACAGGGGTATACTTAGACCACAGAGTAGCAGTTTGCTCATGAAGCTCTGTGACACAGTGGTGCTGAACGCAGAACTGAAATGCAGAAACAACAGTCCGACAAAAGTGTCCTTGTTTTCTAGGCATGCCAGAGCCAGGTGTATGACAGATGCTGTGCCATCTGTCGTCGAGTGGTTCAGTTGGTAAACATATTGGTGAGTGCCCAGTGCAGTAGGAATGGGGTTTTTGATTTGTGTCATTACCAGCCATTCAAAGCACCTCATGATGATTGGATTCTGTGCCGCTGGGCAGTAGTCATTTATTTCTGAGGGTGTAGAGTTCTTTGGTACAGGGATGATGGTGGCCGATTTGAAACAGCAGCCTGGATGAGTGAAGCGTTGAAGGAGTCAGTGAGCTGGTGTGCATACTCCGGGTCCCTGGCCTGGGATGTTGTCTGGCCCAGCCGCCTTGTGGGGGTCGACTCTATACAGAGTCCTTCTTGCATTTACAGCAATTACAGACAGTGGCTGCTCACCTGAGGGGGGGGGGTGGCTTTCGTAGCTGGCATTATGTTGTATGCCTCAAAGTGTGCACAAAAGTTGTCTAGAGTGTCAGGAAGCGAGGCGTCACAGGTACAGTCTATGCCGTTTATTCTTGCATAGTCCTTGATGTCCAGCCACATACAGTCGGGATCATTATTGGACAGGTGTTCCTGAAATTTCTGTGCATAGGCAGTCTTTTCTCTCTTGCTGCCCAAGATGGGCTTTCCCCTGGCTGATCTGAGAGATGCTCTGTCTTCAGACTCTGTGTTCTGGGTCTTTAGCAGGGAGTTCACCTCTGCGTTCAGCCAGGGTTTCTGCTTGGGCTGTGAGATGATTGTTCTTGAGGTGTCGATGTCGTCTACGCACTTACTGAGGCAGCCGGTGACAGCTGGGGCACATTCCGAGGTCTGCATCTGCTCTGGTTGTGGTGGCCTCCTTGAACACCTGCCATCTGGTTCGTTCAGAACAGTCCTGAAGCATAGAGATTGCCTCATTAGGCCACACAGTGATGGTCCTCTTGACTGGTTTCTCCATTTTCAGCAGCGGTTGGTATGCGGGGATAACATTACGGAGGTGTGGTCAGAGAGACTACAATGAGGGCGTAGGCTTCGTAATACCATGTCCGTATGTATAAACATGGTCCAGTCTGTTTGCTCCCCTGGCGGCCATGGTAACATGTTGGTGGGACGTATCCTTCAGGTTAACGTGACTGAAGTCTCCTGCGATTATGAAGGGGCTTGTTTTATAGAGACCTCATGATACTGTAAAGCTCTCCCAATGCGAACTTGGCGTTCATGCACAGTGGGTGCAGACAGCGGCGATGAACACAACAGCAAACTCCCTGAGCAGGTCATTGTAAGATGTTCAATTCAACATTCAAGATTGTTTAATGTTATTTACTGTACACAAGTGTTAAAGGAGAATTAATAATCGTTACTCCAGATCTGATACCACAGAATGAAAAACAAACACAATAATAATTTTTAAAAAACAATAAATATAAATACACAAAATAGCTTATATACATAAATTGATTGTATATTCATAAAGTGATGCTGGGCTGTACATAAGGTGGCTGACAGGAAATATTAAAGTAATGGTGGAGTTGGTGGGTGGAGGTGTTGATATCAGTCTTACTGCTTGGGGAAAGTGCAGTAACTGGTTTTGACTCTGGGGGGGGCCTGACAGGAATGCTACATAGTCTCCTCCCTGACGGGAGTGGAACAAACAATCCATGAGCAGCATACATCAAAGTTGCTGGTGAACGCAGCAGGCCAAGCAGCATCTATAGGAAGAGGCGCAGTCGACGTTTCAGGCCGAGACCCTTCGTCAGGACTAACTGAAGGAAGAGTGAGTAAGGGATTTGAAAGCTGGAGGGGGAGGGGGAGATGCAAAATGATAGGAGAAGACAGGAGGGGGAGGGATAGAGCCGAGAGCTGGACAGGTGATAGGCAAAAGGGGATACGAGAGGATCATGGGACAGGAGGCCAAGGGAGAAAGACGGGGGGGGGGGTGACCCAGAGGATGGGCAAGAGGTATATTCAGAGGGACAGAGGGAGAAAAAGGAGAGTGAGAGAAAGAATGTGTGCATAAAAATGAGTAACAGCTGGGGTACGAGGGGGAGGTGGGGCCTAGCGGAAGTTAGAGAAGTCAATGTTCATGCCATCAGGTTGGAGGCTACCCAGACGGAATATAAGGTGTTGTTCCTCCAACCTGAGTGTGGCTTCATCTTTACAGTAGAGGAGGCCGTGGATAGACATGTCAGAATGGGAATGGGATGTGGAATTAAAATGTGTGGCCACTGGGAGATCCTGCTTTCTCTGGCGGACAGAGCGTAGATGTTCAGCAAAGCGGTCTCCCAGTCTGCGTCGGGTCTCACCAATACATAAAAGGCCACATCGGGAGCACCGGACGCAGTATATCACCCCAGTCGACTCACAGGTGAAGTGATGCCTCACCTGGAAGGACTGTTTGGGGCCCTGAATGGTGGTAAGGGAGGAAGTGTAAGGGCATGTGTAGCACTTGTTCCGCTTACACGGATAAGTGCCAGGAAGGAGATCAGTGGGGAGGGATGGGGGGGACGAATGGACAAGGGAGTTGTGTAGGGAGCGATCCCTGCGGAATGCAGAGGGGGGGGGGAGGGAAAGATGTGCTTAGTGGTGGGATCCCGTTGGAGGTGGCGGAAGTTACGGAGAATAATATGTTGGACCCGGAGGCTGGTGGGGTGGTAGGTGAGGACCAGGGGAACCCTATTCCTAGTGGGGTGGTGGGAGGATGGAGTGAGAGCAGATGTACGTGAAATGGGGGAGATGCGTTTAAGAGCAGAGTTGATAGTGGAGATTTTTATGCACACATTCTTTCTCTCACTCTCCTTTTTCTCCCTCTGTCCCTCTGAATATACCTCTTGCCCATCCTCTGGGTCACCCCCCCCCGTCTTTCTTCCCGGACCTCCTGTCCCATGATCCTCTCGTATCCCCTTTTGCCTATCACCTGTCCAGCTCTCGGCTCTATCCCTCCCCCTCCTGTCTTCTCCTATCATTTTGCATCTCCCCCTCCCCCTCCAGCTTTCAAATCCCTTACTCACTCTTCCTTCAGTTAGTCCTGACGAAGGGTCTCGGCCTGAAACGTCGACTGCGCCTCTTCCTATAGATGCTGCTTGGCCTGCTGCGTTCACCAGCAACTTTGATGTATGTTGCTTGAATTTCCAGCATCTGCAGAATTCCTGTTGTTTGCGTTTAAATCCATGAGCAGAGTGGGTGGGATCCGTCATGAGGCTACTGGCCCTTTCCCGGCTCCTTTTGATATCGATGTCCTTGATGGCAGATAGGCCGGTGCTGGTGATGCGTTGTCAGGGTGCTCTCTTCTGCGCATCTGTAGAATGACGCGGGCATAGATGTGCATTGTCCAGCTCTCTTCAGGCTCCTCAGAAAGTAGAGCCATTGATGAGCTTTACTGACTGTGTAGGATGTGTTCTGGGACTGTGAGAGGTTGTGTGAGATGTTTACTCCCAGTAATCTGAAACTGCTGACAGTTTCCACTGCTGTGGCACCACTGTAAAGAGGGGTGTGAGTGGTGTGAGTTCTCCTGAAGTCGATAATCATCTCCTTTGTCTTGTTGACATTGAGGAAGAGGTTATTTGCCCAGCACCAGATCTTGAGCTCTTCTACCTCCTCTCTGTAGGCCGTCTCATTGTTGTTGGTGATGAGCCCCACCGTCGTGTGATCGGTGAACCTGACAATGTGATTGCTCGGGTGTTTGGCCGTGTGGTCAATGTGTGAGCAGAGTGTACAGCAATGAGCTCAGCACACAGCCCTCGGTGGACAACCATGTTGAGGATGATGCGAAGGGAAGAACGATTGTGCAACCTGGCTATCTGAGGTCTGTTAAGTTAGGATATCCAACACCCAGTTGCAGAGAGACTTATTTAGACTGAGGAGTGGAGTTTGGTCACCAAGGTCTGCGGGACAGTAGTGTTGAATGCTGAACTGGAATCCAGAAACAGCATTCTGACATACAGTAAGCGTCCTTGTTTCGAGGTGTGTCAGGGCCAGATGCATGACAGATGTTATGGTATCTGTTGTAGGGCGGTTCTGTCTAAGCATATTGGTGTGTGTCCAGTGGCAGGAACAGAGGTTTTGATATGTGGTGTTATCAGCCGTTCAAAGCACTTCATGACGATTGGCATCGGTGCCACTGGGCAGTAATTGTTCCGTTCTGAGGGCAGAGAGTTCTTTAGTACAGGGATAATGGTCACTGATTTGTAGCTATTGCCCCAGAACACAAGCTTGTGTACAGACCTTTGTTAATGTACACACATATACCACTTCCTTGCATTTCCCCAAAAGGGAATCTCTGTCTTTGTGGAACAGTATCTGCCCAAATTGAAATGCCGAGTCAGACATTGTTCAGCCATGTTTCGGTGAAAACCAGAATGCAGCAGTTTCTCATCTCTGTTCATTCATTCTCAGTCTCAGTGTCAGTTTTATTTTCTAGCTGGCAGACATTGGGCAGGAAAAGTGATGGTACTGACAGCCACACATATCAACTATTAAGTTTCCTCACAAGGTTGATTTAAGCCTTGTTTATCTCGGCTTCTTCCTATACTTGGAAGAGTTTCTTTCCCCAACCACCCTCAGATCTACAAGACACAGAAGTGGAATTAGGCCATTTGGCCCATCAAATCTGATTCACCATTCAATCATGGCTGATTTATTTTCCCTCTCAACCCTAGTCTCCTGCCTTCTCCCTGTAACCTCTACTGCCCTTACCCATCAAGATCCTATCACCCTCTGCTTTAAGTATACCCAATCCTGCTCAGATCCTGCCCGTAGCCTCTGCTGACAAGTTCCCTCATTGAATACAAGTCGGGGTGTAGATCAGACTGCAATCAGGATGATAAGCAACATTCAAGACCACCGTAGCCTCGGCCAGTACATGGTTAGCATAACATTAAGCACAATAATGGCAGGATTAGACCATTCTCTAACTTACTCAACAAGTTCCTGTGGGAAAAGGTCTGGTAAATATTGCTGAGATCTTCTACAACACCAATATGTTCCTGAACTATTTCAATAGTTTGATTCATTTAAAATCCTGAAATCTATCTGTTGATAACTGATCCTCCAGGACTGTCTATTCACCACCCTCTGAAGGTCTCTGTGCCAGTTATTTTGTTCCACATTAGGTAGGTGCCCCAGTCATGTTGAACTTTGGTGCTGAACATACTACGGCGGCCCTTAAAGGAGAACTGAGTTACCTTGGCAGCTACTAACCAGTTTTAGAAACGAACTGCGTTGACACGCCCACCTCATAAGTTGCAAACACTGGTGAATGGTCGCTGGTGACTATATCCGTGGTGCACCCTGTGATTGAGAACCAACAGTTTACCAATATGTACACATATTAAAATAACAGCAGGACCTGAGGCCCTATGAACTCCCGGTAAATTCTGTGCAAACCATTGTTGTACAATTGAACATCAATTTAACCTAGAGTAGAATGAAACTGCACCCATTTCTAAGTCTATCAGTGCCTGGGAGAAAAATTGACCTCTGATTTTCCAGCAAGATTGTCACTGAATCAATCTATTGCATTCATTAAAAACACAGTCACGATGCACCCAATCATCAACATCTCCCCCCACAGTCGAAGACATCTATCAGAGGATATATCTCAGCAAGGTGATACCCATCATTAAGGACACCCACCATTTCGACCACACTTTCTTCTCGCTGATGCTATCAGGTAGGAGCTACAGCAGCCTAAAGACTCGCCTCAAGATTCAACAACAGTTTCTTCCACCACCATCAGGTCTTGAATTAACCTGAATATCCCTAATTCTACATCAGACAATATTTCCCTCAACCTGCATTAATGTTATTCTGTCAACTTTTGTTTATATTGTTGTGTAAGTTAGGTATAATTTATGTAACTTATGTTTTTAATGTACTGGCTGCAAAAAGCTAATTTTCCTGGTATTTATACCACCGACAATGAACTTCAACTCCTCGTGAGGATCCTTTGGTTCTTATCGTTTCATAACCCACTGCCGGGTTCACTCCTTGTTTTTGATGGCTAGATTTCTGGCAATAGAAGAGAGATGTCATGTACGTAGGTCATGCTATTTTGTGTGCAAGTGACCCCATAGAATATTGGAGGAGCTACCATGAATCCACTTAGAGCATCACCACCTAATGCTGATAGTTCAATGGTAATTGGTTACTATCACATTAAAACCTAAGAAGGTACAAGTAGCTTGTTGGGATGCAGGTCATAGAGAAGTACAGCACAGAAACAGGCCCTTCGGCCCATCCAGTCCATGCCAAGCCTTTTAAACAGCTTACTCCCATCGACCTGGACCTTAGCTATTCATACCCCAGCCTTCCATGTACCCATCCAGACTTCTCTTAAATGTTCAAATTGAGCTTGCATGCACCACTTCTGCTGGCAGCTTGATCCACACTCTCACGAACCTCTGAGGGAAGAAGGCTCCCTTCACATTCCCCCTTATATTTATCACCTCTCACTCTGAACCCTGACCTCCAGTTGTAGTTGTAGTCCCACCCAACCTCAGTGGAAAACTCCTGCTTGATTTTACCCTATCTATACCACCCACAATTTCGTATGCCTATCAAATCTCCTCTCAATCTAGAATCCTAACCTATTCAATCTTTCCTTCTAACTCAAGTCCTCTAGACCTGGCAATATCCTTGCAAATTTTATCTGCACTCTTTCAACCTGATAGATATCTCTCCTGTAGGCAGGTGACCACAATGCTCCAAATTAGACCTCACCAACACCTTATACAACTTCAACATAACATCCTATGTCCTTTACTCAGTACATTGATCTATAAGGGTCAATGTGCCAAAAGCTTTCTTTATAACCCTATCAATTTGTGACACCAGTTTCAATGAATTATGGACCTGTACTCCCAGATCCCTTTGATCTACCACACCCCTCAGTGCTCTACCGTTCACTGTGTAAGACCTACCCTGGCTGGTCCTGCCAAAGTGCAACACCTCACATATGCCTGCATTATATTTCATCTGCCATTTTTCAGCCATTTTTCCAGCTGCTGCAAATCCCACTGTGAGCTTTGATAGTCTTCCTCACTGCCCGCTATGAATTCATGAAAGAATGTAATGTGACAGAGCTACATAAATTCATGCTCTCTCTATGCATATGTAGAATGCAATGACATGACCAATGTGATTTTGTGCATAAACAATTGTGTTTTTGAGCCTGCGTGCAGGTCTTTTCACACTGGAGTTCACAGGCAGGTGTGTGACCAGTCAGGAGACTGGCCCCTCTGCCAGATTTTCTCATTTACTATATCTTATGTGCTCTCTGATCTGCTGCATGAATAAGAGGTTCTTTTAAAGAACGGTGTTAAATGCAAACAGGCACAGGTCAAAAAGAAAGAAACTCCCTTACCATATGATTGACACATAACATGAACTTTGGGATAGCTTTTCCACAGCACACGATCACACCAGGATGGCAAGTTATACTTCAGCTGGGGACAGAGTAGATGGTTACCAAATACCAGGACCAAAAGTCAATGCAATCCCCCAAATCAACTCTTACTCAAACCCAATCTACAAGTGATTTTCTCCCAATACCACAACCTGCTAGGTCTCTCCAAGAGCCTCTGCTGACAGACACTCCCAGGAACTTCCTGCACCGCGCTCTGAAATGATGGGGGATGCAGGTTTGAGGAAGCTGACCGAGGGGAACCATCGACTTGCTGCGTGGAGGCACAAGAAGGGCAGATACTGGAATCTGGTGCAACAAACAATCTGCTGGAGGAAACGACTGGGACGTGCAGCAGCTGTGCGCAGACAGGAACTGTCAGTGTTTCAGGTCGGAAACCCCGAACCAGAGGGGAGACGGCCTGTGTAAAGATGAAGGAGGTGGATCAGACAGAGGCACAAGGAGACTGGAACCTGGGAAAGGATGAAGCATGTCAGACAGATTGAGTTGGGGGGAGGGGAGTGGGAGGAGGTGGAGGTGAGGTGAGGGAAGGAGCTGAGGGGAGGGGAGGAGGGGAGGAGGGGAGGAGGGGAGGAGGGGAGGAGGGGGGAGGGGGGAGGGGGGAGGGCGGAGGAGGGAGAGGGGGAGGAGGGGAGGAGGGGAGGAGGGGAGGAGGGGGAGGGGGGAGGGGGGAGGGGGGAGGGGGGAAGGGGGGAGGGGGGAAGGGGGGAAGGGGGGAGGGGGGAAGGGGGGAAGGGGGAGGGGGGAGGAGGGAGGGGGGAGGGGGGGGGAGGGAGGGGGAGAGGGGGAGGGGGGGAGGGGGGAGGGGGGAGGGGGGAGGGGGGAGGAGGGGAGGAGGGGAGGGGGGGAGGAGGGGAGGGGGAGGAGGGAGGAGGGAGGAGGGAGGAGGGAGGAGGGGAGGAGATGAGAGAGAAGGAGGGAGAGACAGTGGGAGGGGAGGGATAGAAGGGGGAGAGAAGGGAGGAGCGAAAGAAGGAGGGAAGGTATGGGAGAGAAGAGGTCGAGCTGGGAGAAAGAGGCAGATGAATGATAGACAGAAGCAGGCAAAAAAAGAAGATAGGAGACAGATGGACCCAAGTGGGAGACGGAGCAGTACAGGTAGAGACCGGTTAGGAGAGTGAGAAGCAGGAACAGAAAACCGACCACTATTGGAATCTGATATCTAAGGGAAACAGCGAAGGGAAGATAGAAGCTGCTGAGTCTAAAGGAAACTTATCCTGTGACTAGTCCATGCTAAGCCTGTCTTGATAGAGTCTGATGGGGCAGTATAAAGGAAGCATTAACCAAAACCCCATGCCGCACTGTTAACGATGACTCCCCACACGGGGTGGCACAGAAGTACAGTGGTTAACACAACGCTTTACAGTACCAGCGACCCAGGTTCAAGTCCTGCCACTGTCTGTAAGGAGTTTGTACGTTCTCCCTGTGACCGCGTGGGTTTCCTCCAGATGCTCCAGTTTCCTCCCAGAGTCCAAAGACAGACCGGTTGATAGGTTAATTGGTCATTGTATATTGTCCCATGATTAAGCCAGGGTTAAATAGGTGGGTTGCTGGGCAGTGTGGGTCGAACGGCTGGGAGGAGGTGGCTGGATGGCTGGACGGATATTCTAACAAATTCAAAATCAGCACGTGAAAGCAAATTGGAGGAGCTATGTCCCTGATACTCACTCCTGTGGCCTTCTGTTTGATGTAGTTGTACGTGTCTCTGCTGTCACGTTCGTAACGATAGGTTGGAGGGAATGTAATCTCTTCTTCCTCTGCAGTGTGAAAAATACAAGCAATTTACTTCCATCCTCCCCACCATTACCTAATGAAGGAGATAACTTACCAAAGCAATCAAACTTTAATTACAGGCACCCAGCAGCCAGTCTCGAGTCTATCTGATCTAAATTTCCATACT
This sequence comes from Mobula hypostoma, assembly GCF_963921235.1. Taxonomy (NCBI): domain Eukaryota; kingdom Metazoa; phylum Chordata; class Chondrichthyes; order Myliobatiformes; family Myliobatidae; genus Mobula; species Mobula hypostoma. The sequence goes on along the minus strand of NC_086100.1, from coordinate 83,206,486 downwards.
CACCCCAGCAATATTACTATTTCTGTAATGAGCACATAGCAGGAAACTGTTGAGGCCAGTTCATTGGCTATGTTTAAGAGGGAGTTAGATATGGCCCTTGTGGCTACGGGGGTCAGGGGGTATGGAGGGGTTCTGAGTTGGATGATCAGCCATGATCATAATAAATGGCAGTGCAGGCTCGAAGGGCTGAATGGCCTACTCCTGCACCTATTTTCTATGTTTCTATTGCTGAAATGGAATTATGCCTGTAACTACTGATCATTGACAGAAACTCATTGAATCAAACTAAGACTAGTCTCTGATACCTATAATGAACTACCTGAAAATGCTGCCTAATATCTTTACTTCTTGTCTCTATCTAATCTTTTCAGAATCAGATTTAATATCACTGGCATAGAGATCCTGAAATTTGTTGTTTTGTTACAGCAGTACAGTGCAATAAATGACAAAAAAAACTACAACTCATAATGAGAAAAACATATACATATACATAAAATAAAAAATGAATTAAATAAGTAGTGCAAAAACAGAGCAAAAAAAAGTGCAGTGCTGTCCGCAGGTTCATGTCCACTCAGAAATCTAACGGCAGCGGGGAAGAAGCCATTCCTGAACCGGTGTGTGTGTGTCTTCAGCCTCCTGTACCTCCTTGTTGATGGTTACAATGAGAAGGGGCCACGCCATGAGTGATGGATGCCGCCTTTTTGAGACATTGCCTTCAGAGGATGTCCTCTATGCTGGGGAGGCTAGTGCCTATGATGGAGCTGACTGATCTGCAGTTTTTTTCCGATCCTGTGCATTGGCCCCTCCAAACCAGACAGTGATGCAACCAGTCAGAATGCTCCCCATGGTACCCCCGTAGAAACTTGCTGGAGACTTTGGTAAGTCTCTTCAAACTTCTAATGAAATATGGTTGCAGCCGTATCTTCTTTGTAATCAATATGTTGGGCCCAGGTTAGATCTTTGGAGACGTTGACACCCAGGAACTTGAAACTGCCCACCCACCCCTTTCACTGTTGATCCCTCAATGAAGATCGTGTTATTCTAACATTTGTTAATTGTTATAAGTGTTGGATCTGGAGACATTATGATCAAGAATTTCTTCAGAAGTCAAGAACGACACATAAAAACCTCAGGTTATGGCCATTTTGTTATGTGTTCATAGCAAAGAAATAACAATTACCATCTCATTCCACTGTAGGGAGAGAGGAAAAAGTGAGAGAGCAAAGAACCAAAAACATTATAGTCATCTTGTACTTAACTCAAACTAGACAGATAAGAGAAATTCCATTGATAAAGCAAAAAAGTTAAGTTCAGTTCTGACTATTGTTTCCAACAATGCACTTAAGCCCAATAACCCATTGCATGAAGAATTTACCCAAACCCTCATCCTGCTATCGTGTTGCCTGGTCAGTGAGTTAGAGGGCAGTGTTAACATTACTATAACCTTCTGTCATCCTGAATATCTCCAATAGCCTGCTACTTCCCCACACCAAATAATACCATCTTTGTTTCTTAAGCCATTCCTCATACCCAGAGCTCTCTCATACCAGTGAACCTCTGTGTAGGGTTGAGGCTCCTCTGACGAAAGGTTGCCTGACTGTAGACCATGTTCTCAGTGCAGTGTTCAGTCTCCTGCTGCATACTACCGAGCGACAGCATGAAATCTGCCGTAGTTTTACGATGTTGTGTTTACTTTTCCACTATGGGTCACCGCCCACATCCTGCGGCAGTTTCCCAGCGTGCACACAGCCCGAGCCCTTGTACACCATGGAGCCTCTCTCCATCAGAGCCAGGTGGAGGTTGGGCTAAGATGGGGTTATTGGTACTGGGGTAGGCAGAGAGGAACCCAAACAGTGGAGAAGTGGGGACAGTACAACCATGGCAGAGGGAACAGGTGCAGAAAGCACGACTTTGAGGACAGGTTGGGGTAATTGAAGGGAGAGGTCTGGTGGCCCGATTCCTCAAGGTATGGCCGAAAGGGTCGGGGCAGCAGAGCTGGGGAAGTGATTAAGTCGGTAGGAGAAGACGGTTATTTAAGGGCACAACTGGAATTGGGTTGAATAGTAAGAATGGACTGGACTGTGGACTAATCCGGTCAATGTCCAGTGACAGCAACTTACCAAGGGTCTGGTGATAGGGTCTTATTAGTGAAGGTCTGCTAACATGATATGATTGGTTGGGGACTGGTGATGGGGATTAAAAAAGGAGCTATGGGTCAGATACACGCAGATGGGATCAAGGAAATTGTTGAAAGAGTACAGTGGATGCAGGAGATGGGGGATGGGGGTTGAGCGAAAAGGGGGGACAAGATACATTTTGCAGATACGATTAAGGAAAATTCAAACATACTTTATGAATTATATTAAGGGAAAAAAGGGTACTAGGGAGAATACATGACCCTTCAAAGGCCCCCAAACAGTGTGCCATTCAAATAAATTTCTACGTATTGTCTTTATAAGAATGTGGATAGTTGGTTGTACGGGGGTTAAGAAAGTTTAGTGGTCATCGTGTCAGTACTTCCATGGAGGGAGTGGTCAGGCCCATGTCTTTCACCCCTATCCCTCGCAACATGTCCTTACGGAACTGGAGGAAAATCTTCTTGTCATTCTTCTCGATGGTCAGCTGGTCCTTGGCCAACAGTTCTTGGTACTGCTGCTGCTTGATCTTCTCCACAATATTCTCCGCTTCCTGCTCAAAATCGAGGGAGATTTAATTAAAATGGCACCTTGCACTAAGTCCCGGTCGGGAAATTATCAAAGTATGTATACATTATATAACCTTGAGATTGGTCTGCTTGCTGGCAGCCACAGAGCGAAAAAACCAGAAAAACCCAAAAAACATCAAACACCCAGTGCGCAGAGAGGAAGAAAGAAAAGTCGTGCAAACAATAAAAGTAAGCAAATAGCATTCATAACAATAGTCTGACAAAAGACATGAAGTCTCAGCTCATCGCCGAGCTGAGTGAACATTGTGGGACCACATACATGAAGCCAGGCTTCACTGCAGCCAGAGTGGTCACAACCTCAGCTCATCGCCGAGCTGAGTGAACATCGTGGGACCACATACATGAAGCCAGGCTTCACTGCAGCCAGAGTGGTCACAACCTCAGCTCATCGCCGAGCTGATTGAACATCGTGGGACCACATACATGAAGCCAGGCTTCACTGCAGCCAGAGTGGTCACAACCTCAGCTCATCGCCGAGCTGATTGAATGTCGTGGAGCAACGAGCAGAACCAACCCATCCCTCGTGTCCGGTTCTGACACCCTGACTTTTTCCAATCAGGCCTGGTGCTTAAATTGTCCAAATACTGGGTCCTTCCTCACTCTCCAACCTGGATCCCGCCGCCACTATTCGGACCAGCGATTAAATCAATCGGACATCAGGACTTTCCTCGCTCCCACCTCCACTTGCCTTATTCTTCTCCTCCCGTCTCAGCCATGCCTCGCCTTTGCCTCCCCCTGCCTCCGCACGCCTCCCCATTGTTAGCAGTGATCGTTATCTATAAGAAGTTTAATAGTTTTCTTTGTTTTGTAATTTGCAGCCGATAAGTAGTCCTGGGCATCACCACCACCATCTTAAACCAGTTGACATTGAAACAGCCAAGTGGGTCACTAATGACGTTTGTTAAATTCCTTCATTTGCAAAGTTGCCAAAATGCTGCTATCAGGCTTACCTGAGTAATGCCTTTGTTTATACCCGTGTCTGGCTCAGTGCAACATTCCCCAAGATCTGCTGAAAGTTTTTGCAATTGCCGGCATTTACCCTCAACCTGTGATTATTGCCACATTTCCAATATATGCAACATTCTTCTATGCACCGGAGAGAGTGAATGCGTTGGAACAGGTGGCAGGAGAGTGTTCTGGCGGGGTCAGAGGGATCTGGAAGGCTGCTAAAGAACACCTCAGGATGCATTACTGTGCAAGGGAGCCACAGAGACACTCCGAGATTACAGCTTGGCTCAGTTGGATTGAGGTTGCCGGGAGATTGTTGGATGACCAGCAGTGCAGTCCATGAACATCTTCAGTTCAGCAAAGCACATAACGCAGGCAATCTCTCCGTGTGCTCCACGTTAAGGAAAGCTGAACCAGCCTCTTCCATTTGAGTATATCACATGGCTGCATGAAGGTATTTCTTTAATTGAATGAGTATTTAGAAGATGTTGTGTTAGTTTGGATTGGAAACATTGGAGCTGCAGTGTGCAGTGGTTCACACACTGCCCTCTCACACTCTGGGACTGAAAAAGACCAAAAGAAGATCGTAAAACTGCTGAGAGTCCAGAGTGAGGGGGCGGGGAGGAGATGTGAAGTATCTGATAGAGTGAAACAGGGGTTACCATGGGGATAAACAAAATTATCTGGTCAATGAGTGAATGGGAGCCGTTAAAAAATAAGAACATAGGCAAATTAACCCAAGGAAAGAGGAAGCATAGCTGAAAATTGTGTTGGAGATGAATTCTGTCTGTTGAACTACTTGGAAAGAATTTTACACTGCAAAATAGGTGCTAAAGCAAATCCTGTTGAAAAGTCAGAAATCACATTTTTCAACCATACCAAAACACTTAGACATGCCCAATGTTGCTCAACTCCAGCATGAATTAATCTTCAAATTCAGCATCAGGCTTTCTGAAACACGCATGAATGTTTTTGGCCTTCATTTTCATGAAGTACGATTTTAATACATATTGTTAAACTCCATAAAAAGCAACTTTAATATTCTTTAAAACACACATAGATCAAATGCTCTGTTAACCCAAGCCTCTAGTTATCAGAAGATTAAAATGTCCATCACACTTTTCACTTAGATGCATCACACCTTAACAAAAATATTATACCTAATTATTTGCTGGGATAAAATAACAATGTTTTTTTTCCCCAAAGAGACTACAGTGAGAAAACTGTTTCACAAGTATTCACCCTACACAGGCAGCAGAGTGGTTAAATTACTGCTCCAGCAACCCAGTGCCCAAGGCTATCAATCAGAGATCCAGGTAGAAATTTTAAATCTTGATAACATGGATCCACAACAAATAAGGAGAAGATGGCGGCACGACGCAGCTTGCGCGGCCACTCCGGTGAATGATATCTGTAATCTGTCAAGTAGTGTGTCGTGCATAATCCTGATCTGATGGAGACAGACGTGAGAGAATGGAGGAACATCTGGAGAAACTTCTGAAATGCTTTTCTCGCTGCCGCTGTTACTGTGTGATCCAGAATCACCAGAGGGGAAGGCCCTGAGTCCCCGGCTTTGCTTGTTGCTCGGCGGCCGGGACGGGGTCGAAGCGCTTGGCAGCGATGGTGCTCGGTGTCGAAGGGCTGGTCGGAGGCTCGAAGTTTTCGGACAGACTCAGAGTTAGCTATGGTCGGGTGCTTCCAATGCATCGACAGTTGTTGGTGCCCGGAGGTTTATGGCAGACAGAGTTTCTCCCTTCTGCCGCCTGCTATCGGGGGCTATCGGGAGTCGATCGGAACTTTGAGACATTTTTTTACCATTCCCATGGTCTGCTCTTTGTCAAATTATGGTATTGCTTTGCACTGCTGTAACTATATGTTATAATTATGTGGTCTTGTCAGTGTTAGTCTTTGGTTTGTCCTGTTTTTTTGTGATACCACTCTGGAGGAACATTGTATTATTTCTTAATGCATGTATGCATTTCTAAATGAAAGTAAATAAGGACCGAGTCCTCATAATCTAATCTAATAATTAAAAATAATAACCACAAGAAGTAATGGCTTGTCATAAAAGCCCATTTGGTTCACTGATGCCCTTCAGGAGAAGGAAATCTGTCCACCTTTACCTGGTTTTACTTCCTTGTCACTCCAGATCTACCCCATGAAATTGCGTCTTACTGGTTACGCAAGTCATGCAGCTGAAACATTATTGACACGTTCAAACAGAGGAAGAACATCTCCAGACTGAATGACCAGAGGGACTGCAGGGAGGTCTAGAGGGTGCTTCATCATCACCTTCTCAGCATCATTCAGGGATAGGCAAAAAGTACTAGTTTTGGTAGTGAAGAACAGATCACAAAAGGTAAATAGATATCAGAAGGTGTCCATGGTCACAGGAGCTCATTGTGGAATATGCAGTTACTGAAGCTTCTGCAGTAACTTTACTTCTCTCCGCATGCTTCCCTTGGGCAACATTCCAACTACCATCGAAAAGGCAGGTATCTGCTTCAAGGTCCACTCCCCATGGTTCTCAGTTCCTGGGATACACCCCACAATCATTCCAGTGTTTATGTGAGGAGGGAGGGATTCAAATCTCATACAGTGCCACCAAACGTGAATATTCATTATCCTGTCTCACTCTGCCTTCCAAGATAGGGATCTAAGGTAAAATGTCTGTCCCTTCCTTGGTCAAGATACAATTAGTTCATCACATAATTGTAACATCAAAGGAATTTGGGCACCATGGAAGTGTACTGGTTAGTGTCATCCTGTTACAGCCCAGGGCATCGCAGTTCAGAGTTCAGTTCACCACACTCTGTGAGAAACTTCGCAGTAATTTCCCCTTTGCTTCAGTTTCCTCCCACAGTACAAAGACGGACCAGTTAGTTGGTTAATTTTTTTATGTTCCTGTCCGCGCCTCGTGGCACATCGGGTGGCAACCCCGCCACTTCTTTAGCATTTGTCCGTTTTTTTACAAGGCCGAGGTGCTAGCTCTATGCTCCAACTCAGCACGGATAGATAGAGTGCAAGGAGCTGGCTGAATTCAAACCCAGGAACGCTCACCTCAAAGTCCAGCGCAGATGCCACTACGCCACTGGCCAGCATAGTAGGTTAACTGGTCATTGTAAATTGTCCCGTGATTAGACTAGGATTAAACTGGTGGGTTATTGGGCAGTGCAGCTCGGTGGTCCTGACAGACCTGCTCTATGCTGTAACTCTAAAAAAAACTTCCAACTGCTTGAGTTTTAGTAGACTAGACTTGTTTTATCTAAGTATGTCCATTCTGACCCTCTTGTATGGCCAGAGCTGAAGCTGAAAGGGTGTCAGCTGAGGTCTTAGCTCTGCCAGGCTGCACCAACTAAACAAGGGTGTTTACCTGCTCCTTCAGACCATTGAGTGATCTCACTGAGAATAACGAAAAGCAGGGAGGGACAGGCAGGGGCAGGTCTTTCCACCAGCCAGAGCAGTTACAAAGAAAGAGATGTAGGAGGCCAGCCAGTTAGAAGAAATGAAGAGACATTCCTTTATTCTGAAGGTTGAGGATTTTTGTAGTTCTCTTCCTCAGGGTTCTGAATGCTCTGTCACCAAAGGGCTTGAGATACAGCAGGATGCCGTCACCAAACAAGAAACAGTCCACTCTGACGCACTTCAAATCATACTCGGGGATTTTGGTCGAGTTTGGTTGAAGAAACTCCTGCCCAATTACCATCAGCATGTAACCTGCAACACCAGGGGTCCCAACACTGCTGAAGTAAGACAAGGAATATCTGCCATTCCACACCCAGATCGCATTTCAGGAAATCTGATCATGTGGCTGTCCTTGTCCCGCCTGCATACAGACAGAGGCTAATGAACAATGCTCCAGAGATTAGAACAAAGAGGTGGTTGCAGGAGACAGAGCAGTGGCTGCAGGATTGCTTCAAGTCAGTGGACTGGGCCATGTTCAAGGACTCATCTGAGAATCTGAGTTAATACACCACAGTTGTCACGGGCTTTATAAAGAGAGTCGCAGATGAGTGTGACCCCACAACATCATTCAGTCTTCCCCAACCAGAATCCCTGGATGAACCATGAGATCTGCAAACTGACGAGGGCCACTTCAGAAGCATTCAAGGCTGGCAACCAAGGAAGTTTCAAGAGGTCCAGGTACGATCTCCGGAAAGCCATCTCACAGGCAAAGTGGCAATTCATGACTAAGCTTGCAACTATCAAGGATTCTCAGCAGCTGTGTCAGGGATTGAATGCTATCTCCTTCCACAAAGCGAGATCAACTCACATAGGTGACACCAGGGCTGTGCTTCCGGATGAGCTCAATACCTCTGTGCTTGCATTGACTGTTAAAACATGGTGAAACCATCACGAACTCCCAGAGCCCCTGATGACCCTGTGATTTCAGTCTCTGAGGCAAACATGCCAGCATCCTTCAGGAGAGTGAACCCATGGAAAGCATCCGACCCAGATGGGGTACCAGGCCGAGTACTAAAGACCTGTGCTGATCAACCGGCTGGATTGTTCACTGACATCTTTAACCTCTTGCTACAGCAGTCTAAGGTAGCCACCTGCTTCACACAGGCCTCAACTGTACCGGTGCCTGAGAAGAATATAGGAACAGGTCAAAAGCTTTATGTTCCTCGGGGTCAATATCACAAATGACCTGACTTGGTCTAACCAAGCAGAGTTCACTGCCAAGAAGGCCCACCAGCGCTTTTACTTCCTGAGAAAGCTAAATAAATTTGGCCTGTCCCTTAAAACCCTCACTAATTTTTATAGATGCACCGTAGAAAGCATTCTTCTAGGGTGCATCACAACCTGGTATGGAAGTTGTCCTGTCCAAGCTGAGAAGAAGCTGCAGAAGATCGTGAACACAGCGCAGCACATCACACAAATCAATCTTCCGTCCTTGGACTCACTTTACACCGCACGCTGTCGGTGCAGTGCTGCCAGGATAATCAAGGACATAACCCACCCAGCTAACACACTTTTCGTCCCTCTTCCCTCCGGGAGAAGGCTCAGGAGCTTGAAGACTCGTACGGCCAGATTTGGGAACAGCTTCTTTCCAACAGTGATAAGACTGCTGAACGGATCCTGACCCGGATCTGGGCTGTACCCTCCAATATCCGGACCTGCCTCTCGGTTTTTTTTTTGCACTACCTTACTTTCCCTTTTCTATTTTCTAGTTATGATTTATAATTTAAATTTTTAATATTTACTATTGATTTGTACTCCAAGAAGCGCGAAGCGCAGAATCAAATATCGCTATGATGATTGTACGCTTTAATATCAATTGTTTGGCGACAATAAAGTATAAAAGTATAACCTGCCTCAATGACTGTCATCCAGTAGCACTTACATCCACTGTGATGAAGTGCTTACAGAGGTCGGTGACTTGGATCTGCTCTAATTTACCTAATCGCACAACAGGTTAGTTGTTAACCTGCAATTTCTTTGGCTCCTCACTCAACCCTGGAACATCTGGACAGCAAAGATGTATACATCGTGATGCTCTTTATTGACTACAGCTCAGCATTCAATACCGTCATCCCCTCAGAACTAATCAATAAGTTTCAAGACCTTGGCCACAATACCTCCTTGTGCAATTGGATCCTCAATTCCCTCACTTGCAGATGCCTCCTCTACAATCCCCATCATCATAGGTGCACAGTCCTCCTGATCTACTTGCTTCATACTTACGACTGCGTGGCTAAGCACAGGTCCATATTTAAGGAGACAAATCAGCATACAGGAGGGAGATTGAACATCTGGCCGAGTGAGGCCACAACAGCCTCTCACTCAGTGTCGGCAAGACCAAAGAGATGATTATTGACTTCAGAAGGAGATGACCAGAGGCCCATGAGCCAGTCCTCATCAGGGGATCAGAGGTGGAGAGGGTCAGCAACTTTAAATTCCTTAGTGTTACTATCTCAGAGAACCTGTCCTTCGCCCAGCACGCAAATATAATTATGAAGGAAGCACAGCAGCAGCTCTACTTCCTTAGAAATTTGTGAAGATTCAGCATGACATCTAGAACGTTGACAAATGTCTATAGATGTGTGGTGGAGAGTATATCTATTGGCTGCATCATGGCCTGGTATGGAAACACCAACACCCTTGAACAGAAAAGCCTACGAAAAGTAGTGGTTACAGCGCATTACCTCACGGATAAAGCCCTCCGCACCACTGAGCACATCAACACAGAGCATTGTTGCAGGAAAGCAGCATCCATCATCAGGGGCCCCCACCACCCAGATCATGCCCTCTTCTCAGGAGCAGAAGGTACAGGAGCCTCAGGATTCACACCACCATGTTCAGGAAGAGTTATTACAAGGAAATGAATCTGAGCTGTATACAGTGACATATATGTAACTTTGATAATACATTTACTTGATTATATTCAAAGTACAAAATCAACAGTTTGGACATCAGGGAAAGAGAGGACGTGGGTTTGAGGGCAGGAAAGTGACAGGACGTCAGATCAGTTGTAATCTCAATGAATGTTGGTGCAGACCAGCTAACGGGTTGTCAGGGTCTTGAGGCTCTTACGGACTATAGCTGCTTCTGCTTCTGACGTAAATATGCAGCACCTTCATGAAATGGTATTTACAATCTGATTAAGTCACAGGCAATCATTCAACAATTAACTATTTTGCATGGATTAAGCTATGATATTGCTTCACAGTCCAAACAATACCACGATCTGAACAAACACTAAATAAACAAGGATGGGGCATGGGGAATGCCAACAGAGACTCTGGACCATTGCTTCACCTGCTAACTTGGCTTGTTAGCATCTCTGGAAGTCACGTGAATGTTGATGAATCCAAAGAATATACCATTTGGCATTGGACACAAGGGGGCTTACAGGGAGTACACGAGTACTGACAAAACCAACAGTCCACACCAGAAGACACTGCGTACATTAACGCAATAGTCAGCTACCAGCTGTTCTGATAAATTTTTGAGGCTGTACGAGGCTTACTTGTCGCCACTTAGCTTTTAGGTGTGATCCCAACACTGGACAAAAATTTAGTCAAACAAACAAAAAGCCCCTGCCTCCTCAAAAGCAGCTGAGCAGGACAAGAAAAATCAATCAGTATGACTGCTGTGAAATTACAGGCAATGCAAAGCAAGGCAGTGACGATCCTCTCAGATCTGTTACCTCACCTGTGCTGGGAGCTCCACTCTGTAGTTCAAGTCTCCAAGCCAGAAGAGATGTGTGAACCGATTAGTAATGTCAAATGGACTCAGGTTTTTGTCTCCAAGGTTAACGAAGCGCAGGATGTTAATGTAGTTTTGGTTTCGTCTATCAAAGGAGAAAAGTAGAACAAGCCATTAAAGAACAGTCTTTTCACTTTCATGCTGCAGTTGTGAACTGTGGAAACATGCCCTATCATACCAATCACAAGAGCTTTCAATTAGTACCCTCCCCTTGAACTTTCTAATCTCCACAAACTTCACACGTTTCCGATTGACTTTTGAAGATTACTATCAAATATGCTTCTCTGCTGTTTCAGGACATGCATTCTTCTTCACGCTAAGTCACTGTCTGAAAATGTCTCTGCCCACTCGCTTCCACTCAGTTTCCCCATTCCAACTGGCCGCTTCCAAGCTGAGGTTACTTGTCAGCAGATCAGAGAGCCAGTGTAGAATTTCCCAGATGTGCTCAGCTTACCACCACTCCAGATGATGGGTTTATTCATTAAGGCAGCAGACGGCAGCTTCAAACACAAAACAGGCAAACAAAATGAATGAACCCTGCACACAGGATAGATTGTATCGAGAAATCTTGGGCAGACTCCAGTTGCAGGACATGGGCACTTATAAAAGAGAAGGCTGTATTAAATTGAGACCTTCACAGATACAAGACATCCCAAGTGCTCTACAACAAAAGAGGCAGCTTTGAAGCATAGTCGCTGTTGCAGTGCAGAAAGGACAGCAAGTAATTTTCTGCACAGACTGGTTCCAACAATATTGAAGGATTCCAGCAAAAACAAAAGCTTTCTGTGTGGAATGATGTTGGAGGCACAAATACATATCCCAAAATGCAGGCAAGCACAAGGCTGCTTCTTGCAGTTCTCTCGATGTGGAACTTCCATAAAATCTCCAAGGAGTGCTTTGCAGGAGCATCCACCTCACTAACTTACAGGCAACCAAAAACCAAGCACCCAACGATTGACTGCTCTACAGGGATCGGAGAAAGATACTGCTTTGTTGACCAACGGTCAGTGCCATCCTAATAAGTTTCAAAGAGGGACAGAATGCCAATGGTGCCACAGGTTGAAACCCCACCGCTGTGGCTTCACTCTTACCTTAGCTTCTTCCCACCACCGGAGGTCAGGTGACTGTTGATGAATCCAAAGGATGTACCATTAAACATGAACGACACACCCACTGCCCCTTTATTACCTGGAAAAAAAATAACACAGTAAACCATCAGATTGCCTGCCAATCAAAACAATAACCCTTTACTTCAAGCAGCACACATTCATTGACAAGATATGTATCATACCTTCTTCTATTTTCAGTAACTAAGTACCTCGTACCCCAATGCCAGTATTCTGAACCCAGATAAAACTACTAGCCACTTGAATATTGCTGTCTATGTGAGGTTTGGATGCCCTCCTTGTGACCACGTGGGTTTCTGCTGGATGTTCCAGCTTCCTCCCATTTCCCATAGGCCTGCTGGTTGGAAGGATTATGAATCACTTGGTCAGTTATAGAACCTAAGGGTAGTAGATAGGAATGTGGGAAAATAGATCACAGGGAAAATTAGTGTGGAACTGACAGTGCTTTGTGAATTCATACGGAAATAAAGTAAAGGCATCCGTTAGTCTTGCGAGACCACGGATCTGCACCTGGAAAGTCTTCACTCTCCAGGGCACAGGCCTGGGCAAAGTTGTATGGAAGACCAGCAGTTGCCCATGCTGCAAGTCTCCCCTCTCCACGACACCAATGTTGTCCAAGGGAAGGGCATTAGGACCCATACAGCTTGGCAACAGTGTTGTCGCAGAGCAATGTGTGGTTAAGTGCCTTGCTCAAGGACACAACACACGTTGCCTCGGCTGGAGCTCAAACTCACGACCTTTTGGTCGCTAGTCCAATGCCTTAACCACTTGGCCACGTGCCACAAATAAGGAAGATACAAAATCAACAAGAGAGCAAGTGGGATCTACAAGTTACCTCGATCTCTTGGCTCTGGAGTTCATTATAGCCTTTTTCCAAATGTAGGTAAATATAAGTATAAATACTGGAACTCCTTAACAGCATTGTGGGATAGACCTCATTGGCTGGCAGGGCCTGAGGGCCTGAGATATGAGGAGAAGTCGGGCAAGCTGACACATTATTCCTCAGAGCGTAGAAGACAGAAAGAGTGACCTTGTCGAGGTGTATAAAATCACAAAGGGCATAGATAGGGTGAATGCATAGTTTATCTTTCAGGGAAAGGGAATGCAAAACTGGAGGGAGTAGATTTAAGATGAGGGGGAAAGATTCATAGGGAACCCGAGGGGCAACTCCTTCATGAAGAGGGTGGTGCAATATAGAATATGCTGCCAGGGGAAGTTACAATAACAACTTTTTAAAGACGTTTGGACAGGTACACGGATAGGAACAGATCTGAGGAATTGGGGTTAAAGGCAAGCGGATGGGACTAACAGATAGACATCTTGGTCAGCATGGAAAAATTGGACTTAAAGGCTTGTTTCCATGCTTAGTATCTCTATAGCCTGCTTACAGCAATCAGCACCATGCTGTTTGCTTTGGAGATTATTAACTCTCCACAGTTTGGAGAAATGCCACTCCTGCTGTCTCTGTAAATTCTCCAAACCTATTGGCAGGATAGCTAATTCAACGTTAGCACCATTCCCGGTGTCAAGGTCTTGATGCCATCCAAGATGCTCTATTGGAAGAAACTACATTTGCCATTACCTGATACTTGATTTCTGAAACAACAGCTCTACTCTGAGCTCTGGCACAGTAAGAGATCTTTAGCATGTTAGAGAAAAGGTTCCAGAGTCTCCCCAAAAATGTAAAAGATCCCCACCAACTGCGGAGCAACAGCATGGACTTGGTGAGCCGAACGGCCTATTTCTGTACTCTATCTCACTACGACTCCATGAACTTAATAGAATCGCTGGCCCATGACTACTCAAAGTGGGGAAGGTTCATTCCAGATGCCATTGAATAATGTTGAAACTTAAACAGGAGACAACACCCTGAATTAACTGCCCACCACCCCCAATCCTACAAACTTCCATGTGCCGCACCTGTGCCAGAGCATATGTATTTCATATAGGACTCTCGGCCAGAACTGGCAGGAGCAAGTCATCCTTGGCCACAAGGATACGCCCCAGAAGAAGGGAGAGCACTAGCTAAACAGATTGCACTGGTTCTAGTGGGGAGTTCACCACCAGTTTCTGAGTGACTGGGGAGCGGGGCAATAACAAATAGTTCTCTCTGGTGATGGCAGCATTTCAAAATGAACCAGAAAAATCTTAAAAATGGTCATCTGAATGCTCTACTTCCAAAAATAATCACAAAAAGAATCAACACATCCCAAAGTTTGTCACAATGAGTGATAGATTAGGTTATATTGACACCTCAAACGAGAGTCCTGATAAAGGGTCTCGGCCTGAAGCATCGCCTGTTTATTTCTTTTCTATAGACACTGCCTGGCAAGCTGAGTTTTCCAGCGTTCTGTGTGTCTTGCCTTATATTGACATCTATTGGTCAGGGCAATCCCAGGCCATGTAAGGAGACAGCGTCCACTTAAACTTAGACAATGGCATGCTGCACTGGGAGTACTGGATCGTGACAGGGCAGTCAGTCACACTCTATACCATCCAGTCCCACAGTGTGAAAGGACAATGTGTGCCCCATTGTACCACTCAGTCCAAATCTAAGGAATTGTTCTGTCTGTCTGAACCAAGCACTTGTGAAGATCCTTTGTGTTTGAAAACAATTCACTGAGTGTGTTCCCCAGCACATACGCCCAGATTTCCATAACATTTGTACCAAGAGCATTGGCTATTCCAGTTTTGACACTGCTTGTAGAAATGTGACTGATCCGATTTTCATGTTCCGGTTTTGCAAGGATAACGATGCGGATATTCCACAAGGTCTGAGTTGCAATCTATGGGGGAGAAGTAGTACAATCAGTCAGATCAGAATTGCATTTCTTGTAGTATAATTTGCTTGTTGTACACAGTGTATTGCTGTCACGGGGTGGGGGAGCTGTGTGGGTAACATTGAAACAGGAGTGGGAGGTACAGTGAGCGCAGTTAATTATTAAACCCGTTGCTTTAATGAGTGAATTTGGACAGAATGATACTTCATAGAATTAGAGGAGGGATTTTTATGCTGCACGTGCATTGATTGCAAGATCCACTATTTTGGCTACTATCGATTAGATCCCATAATCACATTCTAGCACTCTAGCACTGTACAAGCTGAATATTGGGAGTATTGTTATGTGGCAGACCTGTTCTCTGCACCTGCATCAAGAGGCCTGTTTTCATACCAATTGGGTAGGCAGGTCACCTAAAATTTTAGTTTCCAGTTCATACCAGAAGAGGCCCATGAAAGATCGTTAATCTGCTATGTTACCTTGGCCTTTCTCAATAAATGAAACCTGACCTGTTTTGTTCTGCCCTCAGAGCACTCAGGTTCAAGAATTCCCTATGCACACGTGGAAGTTTACAGCGACATAAACTTAACTGGCCACTCTGAAACACTCTCTCCAATCGCCATGGGCTTATATGGAGTTTAATACACTTACATGTTTAAACTTTATATAGGTGATGTCCTTCAGCATGGATTTGAGCAGTTCCACCCATTCCTTCTCTCCCTGCGTATCCTCCTGAGTGCCAATAATGTAAATGTCATGGGGAATGTCGGCGGCTGTGTCATCCCGAGTCTTTCCCTGGCCTCGACACTGGAACCATGATCGTATGTCCGCAGGAGGAGAGGCATTCCCTAAACAACAGATAAATTTTATAGCACCACCTTCAGCCCAAAGAAGCTCCCTTGGCATTTCAAACTGGTCATTATCAGATGAAATGTGTTGACAAGTAACCAAGCTTTCTGAAGGAGGTAGGTTTTACAAGAAGTTTTAAACACACTGTAAGAAGGATGGGGTCACTATGGAGTAGATGCAGAGGAAATTTACCAGGATGTTGCCTGGGATAGAGCATTTCTCTCCCAAGGTTGAACTTGTTTACCTTTGGGATGGAGAAGAATGAGAAGTGATCCGATAAGAGATGTACAAAATTGTAAGGGAGAGATTATAGGAAACATTTCCCTGCAGCAGGGACGTAACAGAGGGGATCAGAGTTGGAGTTTTTCCATCGAGGGTGGTTGGTGTTGCACGTTTAATATTTCAATAATATTTGAGTAATCTTGTATGTACAGCATATTACTTGATAAACACTTGTTAGTTTAAATAATTAATTATGGGTTATATGTAAAAATACGTTAATTGCCTATGTCATCACCCTATCACATGATATGTGCACATCTCACTTCAAGTCAAAGTTACACCCACATTCTTCAGACTCCCATGTTTTCTTTGAGTTAGTTTAATGTTTTGAAGTTACACAACATAACAACTGAAATCTGGAATGCACTGCCTGAGTAAATGATGGAAGCAGGTTATTCCTACAATATTTAACAATATCTTGATGAGCAGTAGAACCGCCAAGCCATAGAAAGCCAGGTGCTGGGATATTGGTTGGGAACATGATGGCTGATGGGCCCTTTTCAATGTTGTGAAGCTTGACAACAGAGAGAGGCGCTGAGAGGATATTCTGAAGCTTTGCGCCTTCTCGGTTGAAGGAACTGAGGAACTCCTCCCCTCAGAAAAAACTGAGGAAGAAGCAGAGTACCGTGGGAATTGTAGGACTGGATGAAGCTGGAGCGATAGACAGACGTGATGTGAATCTTAAAATCAATGACCCAAATAAGTTCTGTAAGCACAAGAATAGGGGAGCAAAGCACACTTCTAAATAACTGACTGGGGTTCGATATTCTTAGGAGCTTTTATCAGCAAGCTCTCAATCACCAGACCCCAGTACCTTATTTACGTACTTATAGAGATACAGCATGGAATAGACCCTTCCAGCCCTTTGAGCCGACTGCCTAGCAACCCCACCCGATTTAATCCTAGTCTGATCATTGGACAATTTACAATGACCAACTAACCTACCAACTGGTACGTCTTTGGAGTGTGGGAGAAAACCAGATCACCCGGAGGAAACCCACATGGTCACAGGGAAAACATACAATCTCCTTATAGACAGCAGGGGAATTGAACCTGGGTCGCTGATACTGTAAAGCGTTGTGCTAACCACTACACTACCCTTTTCTTTGTCTTGCTTCCAGTGAACCTGCATCAAGCCCAGTCAAGCACTGAAACTTATATAACTGCAGGGTTTGGGCTTTCATTTCCCCTCGCCAGTTGTCTGGAGAATTGTGGTGAGCCACCCTGCTGAACAGCCGTAATCTCCGTCATGCTCTCTGCTGAACTTTGTTGAAGCAGAGAGGAAATCAGTCATGTTAAGATAGATTAGTTATGTAGATTGTGGAGGGGTGGCAGATATTAGTAAACCAAATGATTTTTGATTTAATTTTGCTCACATCATACCCTTTTATTTCTGGATTTTTGAACTGCTGGTAACTAGATTCCTAACTGAGCCAGTGAAGTAATGGTCATGTTTCACGGAATGGTCAATTTAACTCAGAGCAAGGACTGGGTTGTTCTAACCATAGCAGAAGGAGAAGGGCAGGACTGCCAGCTCGATATTGCACGACACAAATGCCACAGGGGTGATAGAGGTAGAGGTGGTATTGTGGGGGAGGCGGTGCATTTTTGATCATGGAGGATGTAACCACAATACTGAGAGATGAAATTCTTGGGAGATTGTTAAATGGGAGGCCATATGGGTAGAATTTAGAAACAAGGGGAGAGTCACATTGGTGGAACTATATTTACAGAACCCGCCCCCATTGTCAGCAGGAACTTGAGGAGCAGGTGAGTAGAGAAATTGTAATAATGATTAGGTGGGATTTTTGGGAGATGTAAATTTCCCTTCGTATGGATGAGCCAACCCAGAATGTTAAGAGAATGGACAGGGTGGAATTTGTCCAGAGAAGTTTCCTAAACCTCAGGACCCTAAACAGGAGGGCACAATAATGGAACTCTTCTTAATAGCAGAGGCAGGGCACGTAACTGTAGAGGCAGAGTGGGAGCACTTTGGCTCTGGTGACCTTAACTTTATTACTTTTGAGATAGTTTTGGAAAAGATAGGGCAGGTCCGTGGTTAGGATCTTGAAATGCAGCTGGGCTACTTTTGGGGGAAATCTAGCAGAGATCAATTTGGAGAGACTGTTTGAAAGGAAAAGAAGAAATGGCAGGAAATGGGAGGCTTTTAAGAGTGTGACAGCAAGTACCAAGAAGCGGTATTTTCCCGTTATGGTGAGGGGGAAACCTGGCAAGTATATGGTACCTTAGATGATGAAGGATATTGAGGTTCAGCTCAAGAAAAAGGAAGAATACATTGAGTTTAGGAGGTAGAGATCGAGCAATTTCTTAATAAGTATAAATAGGTTAAGAATATTCTTAAGAGGGAAATCAAGAAGCTTCAGAACTTGGCCTCTGTTCCGCCTTCTGCAACTGGATCTTTGACTTCCTTATCAGAAGATCACAGTCAGTGTGGATTGGTAGTAGCACCTCGCTGACAATCAACACAGCTGCACCTCAGGGCTGTGCGCTTACGCACTGCTCTACTCTTCCTACACTCGTAACATTGCAGCTAGGCACAGCTCAAGTGCCATCTAGACATTTAACAATGACGCCACTGCTGTGAGCAGAATCTTAGAGAGAGCGATGAAGAGGCGTACAGGAATGAGACAGATCGGCTGCTTGAGCGACGGTGCAACACACAACATCAGCCACTGACTGTGGACGTCAGGAGAACACACAGCAGTCCTCATTGAGGGGTCAGGGGTGGAAAGGGTGAGCAACTCCAAGTTCCTGAGCCTCAACATCTCACTGGATCTGCCTGGACCCAACAGACTGATACAATCACAAGGAAGGCACGCCAGCGCCTCTACTCCGTTAGAGTTGGAGGAGATTTGGTATGTCACCAAAGACTCCTGAAAACTTCTACCGATGTATGGTGGAGAGCCTTCTTGCATCACAGTCTGGTATGGAGACCACCCTCTCCAACCCCAATGCACAGAATTGCAACAGGCTGCAGAAGGCTGTAGACTGAGCCAGTTCATCAAAGTCATAACCCTCCCTGCCAACGAGGACATCTTAACAATGCACTGCCTCGAGAAGGCAGCATCCATTACTAAGGGCCCTCACCATCCGGGAAACAATCTCTTCGCATTACTACTACTGAGGAGGAGGTACAGGAGTCTGAAGACCCACACTCAATGCCTTAAAAACAGCTTCTTCCTCTCCACCATCAGTTTACTGAACAGTCTGTGAACCAATCAGCACTACTTAATTTTTCACCTTTTGTACCACTTTTTTAATAATTCACCGTACTGTACTGCTGCTGCTACACAGTAAATTTCCTAATATATGGCATGATAATAAATCTGGTTCTGATGAGGACAAAGAAAGGGCATGGGACGGAAATGACAAGTAACGTTAAGGAAAACACAAGAAGTTCTATAGCTATGTTAAGAGTAAAAGTGTTGCTAGGGGACAGTAGGGATCAGCAGGACTGCCTATGTTTTGAGCCGTGGAAAATGGGTGGGATTTTTAAATTTCTCCTGTGTCTACTGAGAAAATCATGATTGCTCAAGAGATAATGGATTCAAATGGAAGTGCTTTGGAAGATATTTACATATATTACTAGGGAGGAGGTACTTGCTGCTTTAAGTTGGACAAAACCTCAGGGCCCGACCAAGTGCACTCTCAGACTTTGTGAGAGGTGAGAAAGGAAATTGCAGTAGATGTTATGGAAATATTTACTTAATCATTAGCTGCTGGTGAAGTTCCTGAAACGGGAAAATAACTGAAGTTGTTCCATTGTTTAAAAAGGGTAGCAAAGACCAGCCAGGGAAATAGTGGTCTGTCAGCCTGACATCAGTAGTGGGGAAATTACTGGAGGGAATTCTGGAGACCAGGAACTACCAACATTTGGACAGATAAACCTTTTAATGTTCCTTGGAAAAAAAAACTCTGAAAGATTTGACAAACATGACTTCCCATGCTTTGTGCTTCCCATGGAATCCAGGGAGAGCTGGCCAGGTGAGTTTAAAATTGGCTTGGAGGCATGAAGCAGAAGGTGGTGCTTCAAGGTTGCTTCATTAGCAAATGGAGTAGAGTGTCACAGGGGTCAGTGTCGGGACCTCTGCTTTTTGTTATTTAATAAATGATTTGAATGAGAATGCACAAAGCTTGATCAGCAAGAATGCCGATGACACAAAATTAGTTGGCATTATTGATGATGAAAAAGGTTGTCATAGATTAAAGGGGGTTCTTGACTAGTTAGGAAAGTGAGTTGAAGAGAGATAAATACACTCTGTAGACACTTTATTAGGTACTGTACACCTGCTCATTAATGCAAATATCTAATCAATCAATCAATCAATCATGTTGCAGCAACTCAATGCATAAAAGCAAATGTGCAGTTGCTGGAGAACACAATTGAGAACCAAAGAGCAAGCTTGCCGTATTGTAGGGAAATGAGGAATTGTTGTGTTCTGTGTTTTAAAGAGATGTGGCTTACTCGGAGTATGCCAGCTAGGGCAATCAGACCTGAAGGCTTCTCAATACACAGGACAGACCAAACTGCTGATTCAGAAAAAGCAAAAGCTAGGGGTGTGTGTTTCATGATGAACAGACTGTGCAATAAGGGCTATCTGTTTATATGTCTCTGAGGCTATAGTGAGAGTATCAGAATCAGGTTTATTATGTTGATACTTGCTGTAAAATTTGTTGCTTTGAGGCAGTACAGTGCAATATATTAAAATAAAGAAAATAAAGTTACGATACAAAATATAAAACAAATATGTAGTGCAAAAAGAGCAAAATAGTGAAGTAGTGTTCATAGGTTCAGAAATCTGATGGCAGAAGGGAAGAAGCTGTTCTTAAAACATTGAGTGTAGCGTGTGGCTTTAGGCTTCTGTACCTCCTCCGTGATGGCTGCAATGGTCTGGATGGTTGGGGTCCTTAATGATGGATGCCACCTTTTTGAGGTGTCACCTTTTGAAGGTGTCCATGATGATGAGAAGACATGTGCCCACGATCTGGTTTGTAACCCTTTGCAGCTTTTTCCAATCCTGTGCATTGGCATGGTGGCGATGCAACCAGTCAGAATGCTCTCCAGGGTACAATCGCAGAAACTTGCAGGAGTCTTTGGGGACATAACTAATCTCCTCAAACTCCTAATTAAATATAGCCGCTGGCGTACCTTCTTCATAATTGCATCAACATGTTTGGCCCAGGATAGATTTTCAGAGACGTTGACATCCAGAAATTAAAAAATGTTCATCCTTTCCAGTGCCGGCTCCTTAATGAGGACTGGTATGAGTTCCCCTGATCTGCTTTTCCTGAAGTCCACAATCAATTCCTTGGTCTTACTGATGTGGAATGCAAGGTTGTCAGTGTAATAACAGACATTATTTTAAATTACAAAACTTTTAAATGCTTTTCCTAAATTCAAAAGAAGTTAATGTATGCTATACAGGACAACAGTGAGCTGGGAGATGCGTTATGCAGGACTCAAGATAACAGAAATTGTCACACTAATTAAATGAGGTACAAGATTGTTTAACAAATTGCTGAACTGACTCCCAAGGGCTGTCTTGTATTAGGAAACAGTTTGTCTCAGGTGGGTCTTACCCATGTTCCATGTTCCGATGAAGATGTTGATCATGTCTGGTTCTGGAAAATCCGAATGTTTATTTTTCATCAGTTGCAGAAGCTGGCAGAATCCTTCCCGCTTCTGGTAACAGAAAGACGAAGGTAAGCACAAAATGACAGGTGTAACCCTAAATGCTCTGCTCAGACTTTCCGAGTCCATAGAGGGCAAATCAACCATCACGCAAGGACTACTGAAGGTGCCAAAGAAAGATTATTTGTTTCTCTATTTGTTCTTTCCCCAGAGCAATAATAGGATCAGGTGCCAGCTTGCACAAACAATTTTTCACTGCCCACACTCACCTCACCTCCCACTCCAGTTCTTCCGCACATTGAACTTGCTATCCAGCTTGTGCTTTTTCCAGTCAGTGGCATTCTTGCTCATCCATGTTTGATATACTCAACTCTTCTTCAGGAGTACAGTTAGCATCTAAAGCTCACTGATAAAATGTGGAGGGCTATGGTCCATGTTCTGCACTATATCAGTTTTCTGATTGTTAACACAGTTCCACACTAACATGAGGCAAGAAGCTGTAGACTGTATAAGAGTGAGCCTAAACTATACATAACTAATGCAGTATCTGAGATGGATATCCTGCTCAAAATTCATCCAATTGTGCCCTTTGATAAGAGAACAAGTTTACCACACAGACAAATATGCTAAGCTAACGAAGAGCAACTAAGTTATGGTGTTATAAGGTGAGGATGGAGAGGATGGGAAGCAAAGTATTTAAGGAAACAGCTCTGGGGGGATAGATCTAGGTTATTAAAATCATGACATATTGTATATACTGATCTTGAGAGAAAGGGTGAAGAGATGTTTTGAGCTCAGTTTTAGCAGTGGGGCTCTTCACAATCGCATGGTGTTTTCAGATCCTGGGTCAGTCGAGTTGGAACAATCTTTAATTGAGTTGGGAATGTGTTAGGCAGAATACTGAGTTGAGAGTGCATTGCACAGCATGAGAGGGCTGTGAATCTCTTAGGATAACAGAGCTGGTGATATTGATGCAGCAGCATCTATTATTCATCAAAGCTGTGATAAAGGTGGACTGGGATGGTTGGGGTGAGAAACACACAGACCGCAGTGCAGTGCCTATAACAAACCTTGGAGTCCGTGAAGACATACTCCTTCCGTTGTGTCTTCTTCATCTCGGAATCAATGACGATCACCAACTTGTTGTGGAACTTCTGTGATTTGATTAACTGCAAAACTGAAACAAGTCGCTCCCATAAGAGACTAGATAGTCAATCACTCAGTTCATTACCTTCGAGAGTTATCAAAGGCTGGCGGGAAGCTGGCTGGAACAGACCTGCTCAACTGGTATATTTTGCGTCACTAGATACATCATTAGAATATTGTTGAAACAAGAATAAGGACAATATCAGTAATGAAATGACAAAGGGTTCTCAGACAGTTGTGGGGGGGGGGGAAAGGGAGTGAGTCAGAACAATAGCAATATCCTAGATACTAAAATTGTTATTAACAACATAGTACCCCAAAACAGCGCAGGGACCCAGCACAGCCAGAAGGCCCCAATAACTCCACAGATGTACCAGGGTAGCTGGGGTGAACATATAGATATGATTAGACAATCCCAACATGTACTGAAGTGACCTGTCCCATCAGCTGCTGCAGTACACCAGCATTCTTGCCTATGGATGATAAAGTTGTGGTTTAGAAATTATATGGCACTGGGAGGATTGTGTTATTGGTAGTGTATAATGTGCCAACAGATGTTTGCCTATTTCATGGGCATTTTGTGGAAAACTCTATGGATCAGGTGGTACATTTCAAGCAAGAGCCTGCAAAGGTAAACAGGAAAGTCATGAATGCGGATGCAAGTAGCTGGAGAGGGAGGATAATTGCTTTGGGTAGGAGCTGGATGATATGGTTTAGAAGGGACTGAATCATGGGGAGAGGTCGCTCATTGGTTGCTGGGGATTGTGGATGGTGGTGGATCAAACCAATGATTTGGTAGGGTTGATGGTCAAGCCTTGACGAGAGTTGGCCTAGTGATCTGGGAGAGGAGCACAGCCGGATCAGGGTGTAGGTAAAGTTTGCAATCAATGAGGGTTATGGAGAGGTCAAGTGATTGCTGGCACTGGGGTGGAGAGGGGGAGGTTGCAGCAGCCACTGAGGGTGACGCTACAGTTCAGAGGAACTTAGAGGAACAGCCTCAAGTGTGTGGAGATCATCTCAAGTTGTGAAGATTGGGTGGAGCATTTTCTATTTTACTTAAATATCAGACTCCATGTACTGGGACCCCCACTTAGTCCGGTTCACTCTAAGTAGAGCTGATCCACCATTCTCAAGAGCAGTGGGGGCTCATTTCTGCATGAGTGACTCATGCCATTCATGTAGATGTGAACCATAATCACAGGAAGTCTTCATGCATTTTACCTTCAATTTAAATTGCATTGTGTATCACACACGAGCATTGCAAAGCATTTCTAGACATGAGTAAGACTTGGACCGATGACTCAGACAGTGCAACGATGAGACAGGGCTCCACTGGAGGTGCCTTTTCTGGGGTGGCAAGTTAAACTGAGCTGTTCTTGACATTATTCAATGGGGACTATTTCCAAGTGTTTTGGGAAGCACCTATCCATCACACAAGATCTACAAATGTCATTATCATAATCCAGTCCACGGGACTGCCCTTTGCAATAGCTAGCTTCCGTGCTTTCAAGGTTATAAAGTGACCATGTGCTTCACTGGTGATTATGAATGTCACAAGGGCATGCAAAATACCAGCTAAACCATTCTTGCTAATCAAGGGGTATCAGTACCTAAGGATATTTGGTAGTAACCAACAGGTCCTGGTGGAAAAGTCAAAATCCCATGAAGAGGAACTGAAATTAGCTAACACACAGTGACAAATCTACACATCTCAGCACCGCACAGAAACCAAGCTCCCCTCCATGGACTCAGTCTACACTCCTCAAACCCTCAGTAAAGCAGCTAGCATAATCAAAGACCTCACCCACCCCAGACATTCCTCTTCCTTCCCTCTACCATCAGTCAGAAGATACAAAAGCCCGAAAGCATGTATCACTTTGCTGAAAGGTAGATTGACCCTACTGTTGAATGCTTCTCTAGGATGACAAGATTGCCTCTTGGCCTCACAATCTACCTCATCGTGATCTTGAACATTGTTGTCCACCTGCACTGCACTTTCTCTGTAGCTGTGATTCTTTATTCTGCATTATGCTATTGTTTTACTTTGTACTACCTCAATGTAATGAGTTGATCTGTATGAACAGTATGCAAGTCAAGCGTTTCACTGTATCTCAGTAGATATGACAATAATAAACCAATTCCTATTCCAGAAGAGAGAGAAATAGGCAATTTAGCACACTGCCGGCTACATTACAAATTGATCAGCGTTCTTACTTTTGTTATGACTGTAAAACTTATCCTCATCCTTTGATTTCTTGACGATTAGTTTCCCATGCTCTACGTCCACTTGCAAATGAAGTTTCATCAATATTCCAAAACTTTCCGATTTCACCTGAAAAATAAAACGATGTCATGCATAGCAGTAAATATAAAGCAGTTAGGGGCTCCTTGCTCCACTCCTCAGTTGAGCTCCAACTGATTACAAGTTACTCAAAGAGAAAAGGTGAAAAAGCAGAGGATAGAGTTTAAGCAGAGGATCAAGGGAGGTTCAAATGGTAAGGATATCAAAGAGGAGCTCTGGACATAGGACAGACCATGCAAGCTCCCTGCATCGGAACAAGAACTTTGTGAATGTTACTGAAAAATTAAATCACCCACCTCAAAAATCACTGGCGATATTTGTGACTGCTGGTCTTCAACATCTGTGTCTGGAGTCTCCGGTTCATAATCCTTCACCTGTGCAAGGGGGATTAGCAACAGAATGGGACATAAGTGAGCTGATCAGCATGCTTCCCACCCATTCTTTCTCCTGCCAGGTTTCTGAATTTTGATGGGCACATAGGCTACATCAACTCTGATAGCCGAGGAATATTAGGAAGTGGTCATGTCACTCAGATTCCTACACCAATAATCTACAGACCAAATTACTAGTCCATGAAGCAAAGAGATGCAAATAAAAAATAGAAAATGTTAGGGACAATTAGTGAACACCAAATCTCATAAACCAGGGGTGTTCTCTGCTTTGTCTGGATCTGTTGTCTTTTTATGGCCTCAGCAGTTGGGACATTACTGTTGAACTTGTCCACCCTGAGCCAACTTGCATTGTCTTCTTTTGAAAATGTTTCTTGTTTAGTTACTCGATAAGGGATTGTGTTAAAATTAAAAGGAGGCATCAAAAGCTATTACGATAGGAACAGTCAATCCTATAGATACTCGTCAGGACAGATAGCATGAGAGCATTGGGCAGATTGTTGGTTCAAATTTCAGCATTGGCAGTCTATTGTGTTGCAAAGGTGTGGAGCATTGGATCATTCCTGAAACAAAGGGTGTAGCGGTAAGCAAAAGATTTTACAGTACCAGCGACCCGGGTTCAATTCCCACCACTGTCTGTAAAGAGCTTGTACGTTCTCCCTGTGACCACGTGGGTTTCCTCCGGGTGATCTGGTTTCCTCCCACAGTCCAAAGATGGGCCAGTTAGTAGGTTAATTGGTCATTGTAAATTGGCCTGTGGTTAAGCTAGGATGAAAATTTGGGGTTGCTAGGTGGTGTGGCTTGAAGGGCCAACAGGACCTTCTCTGTGCTGGTTTTCAACCAATGAATAATTGTACTTTCCATGGAAATGTAGGAAATAATTTCACTACTGAGAAACCAAGGTTCATACGATGCAGTATAAGCTTCGAACAGAAGCTCACTCATCAGCTCATTCAAGGTGAGGACTATAGAAAGTGAGACCTTTACATTCACTAAACAAAAGTGCCTGCTTACGTATCAGAAAAGAGCATTGTTTTAAACCAAAAGAAGTGGCAATCACTTCTGAAGAGTAGCCTTGAGCAGAATTACTGTGAGGGTCAATGTCCCACAATAAACATGATGTTATTCAGTATCAGGTTACCTGGTTTTCCATGGATAAGAGCATTCTATTTAGCTCTGCAGCCGCAGAAAGCAGTTTTCTGATATTGTCTTCTGCAGCGATCTACAAATAATCATATCGATAATTAATTATTAGTTTTCGTCTCCCATCGATCCAAAATGGTATTACATTTGTTAGATTTTTCACTCAATTTGCAAAATGAGCCAAAGATGAATCCGACAGAGTTAAAGTGACCATCTAACCTGACTATATCTCTCTCTCCATTGCCCCCCACAAAGAATGGATACCCATAAGCAAATGCAGAAAAAAAGTAAATTCCCAGAAAACATTGAAATGACCTCCAGTGGATCAGAAGATTTCTGACTGCAAAGTGAATTTGTGTGCAATCAGCTAATCGTCTGAGATGTGGGAAATCCCACCGCTGTCTGTAAGGAGTTTGCACGCTGTCCCCATGACCACGTGGGTTTCCTCTGCGGGCTCCAGTTTCCTCCCACAGTTCAAAGGTGAACCGATTGGTAGGTTAAATGGTTATTGTAAATTGAACCACAGTTAGGCTAGGATTAATTCGGGGGAAATTGCTGGGCGGCGTGGCTTGAAGGGCTTGAAGGGCCTATTCCGTGCTGTATCTCGATCAAGGAAATAAACAAACAGTCAAACAGACAGAAACTACCTCACTGCAAAGTGAGACAACCCTCAAATACCGACTTGGGCATCTGTCCAAGTGAGGGATGGAACATTGCTCATCCAAGAAATGGATGCCCCTCAAAATGACAATAAGGAGAGTCTATTTGCCTAAATCTTCACAGTGGACGTTTTACCATTGGCCTTGGAGATAAAAAACAAAATATACTGTTGAGCCCTGAAGCTGCCTACAGTGCAAGCTGTCTGCCACTGTCAGGGCAGTGTCCCCCAGAGACAAACCCAGTAGATGTAAATTAACCTCAGTGAAAGGAAGCCTTTATGGGACTGTGCAAGCATTCTCCTGGCTGTCAGGTTAGGTTTGAGACATCCCATTTCACTATATCTCACACACAGGAGTTTTCCCTGATGACCTGGTGGATACTTACCTATCAGCCAACATCATTAATCAGACTGTCTCAGAAGTTAGCCTGTACCATTGATCCTATACAGAGGAGGTTGTTGCATGGTACTCTACCATTTGTTTTGACTGTAAGCTACCTACATTAAAACCAAAACTCCACTAAGAGTGTTGATGTACCATGAGGTGATGGAGAATTTCTTTGCCATATTGTAATTTTTTTTTTGCCTGGGGAAGGTCCAGAAACAGCACTTTGCCCTGATGGTTAGTGGTAAGTGCACCATTTCTGTGCTGAATGTGGTTACTTCACCCAACAAGTTTCAGCCATTCTACTCTTCTTTTGATTCATTGTCCAGACTTCACTGGGTTTGTTGAAAGGGGCTGAAAGTATTCAGGCACTCACTAGTGAGTGGAGGGAGGGCAGAGCCAGGGTTCCCTCTCCCATCCCCCTCTGCCATACATGGCTCCTCTGTAGACAGAGTTATGTGCACCAAGTTCCTGGGAGCTCACATCATGGATGACCTCACCTGGTTCCCTCAATATCACCTCCCTGAATTAGGCGACACAGCATCGCCTCCATGTCCTGAGGAGATTGAGACAAACAAGGATGTCCCCTCCCATCCTAACGGAATTTTACAGGAGCACCATGACAGCGGCCTGACAAGCTGCATCTGGGTTGGGAACAGCATAGCATGGGACCGGAAGTCCCTACAAAGGACTGTGAGAAGGTCTGCAAGGATCATACGGGTCTCCCTACCTTCAATCAGGGTCATTAATCGTGAGTACTGCATCTGCAGGGCCCTTAGTATTATCCAGGATCCCACCCATCCATCCAGCATTCTCTCTGACATCCTACCATCAGGCAGGAGACTCTGATGCATAAACGCAAGAACGGTCAGGATGAGAAACAGCTTCTTCCCTCAGGCCATTAGGCTTCTGAACTCCCTGCTACATTGTATTTGGAGTGTCACTGGATAATTTGTACTGTACCCTACAATATTTCATTTATGCACGTTACTTTGTTCATCTACGCATAGTTCATTTGTAGATTTAAGTCTTACTTCTTTCCCAAGTTCTTGTGTGTTATATGTGTGTTATTTTGTCTCGTTTGGTGATATACATGTATATAGTTAAATGGCAATTAACTTGATTTGACTTGACTTGAGTGACCTTTAATCTATAAAAGACCAAAAAGGTCATGGATAAGGAAGAGTATTAAGCTTCTTTACAAGGTAGGGAAGTGCAGAACTAGAGAACAGAGGCAAAGGTGAGAGAGGAGAAATGCAAAGCAAACTTGATGGGTAGTTTTTTTCCCCCACACAGAGGATGGTAATTGTCTTGAACGAGCTGTCAGAGGCAGATATAATTACTACAGTTGAAAGACATTCAGACAGGTACTTGGGCAGGGAAAGGATAGAGAGATACGGGCATAATGCAAATGGAATTAGTGTGGATTAACATTACAGTCAACATGGATGAAATGGGCCAAGAGGGCCCGTTTCTGTGCTGTAGGTTTCTATGTTTCTAAGTAGTATCCCTGGTAGTCACGTGTCAGGTCAAAACATCACTGCTCTGAAAGGTAGAAAGATGAAATATTTTATCAATAATATCTATTAATTATAGCACTGTTAATATAGAAAAGCCATTGTAGGATGCTTTGTGGATGAGTTGACAACAAATAAAAATGGTGACAAATTGCATTAGGAAATGGAAAACTGACTGGTTGGTCAAAAGAGATGGGTTTTGGAAAAGGAGATTGAGATACAGGGAAGCTAAAGAGGGAATTCTAGAGCTTAAAACGTTGATAGCTGAAATCTCGGTCATCAAATGTGAAGTTACTAAAATTGGGAATGTTTGAGAGTAAGACGTAGAAATGCTAAGAGTAACCCTTTATAATCTGAAGGAGTGTGTAAGAGAAGCAGAAGGAGCTGTGTGAGACTCATTCAGAAAGGCCAAGACTTCCCCTGTGCTATTTTTACTGAGCTTTACAGTAGTTGCTGTGCATCAAAGGAGAACAATGTGCAAAACTCGTTTACAACCAAGCTTCAGCAAGATTAAATGTGAGATTAGCGTTTCTTTCAAAAGAAGGCTGATTTGAAGTCAGCCGCAGCAGGAAACACTGTTTGATGCTGCAGATCACATCGCTGTACAATCTGAAGTAAAGCAGCGGCAAACCAAATGGGAATTGGACTTCAGGTTCTGAGGAAAGTGCAAGAAATTTCTGATAAGAGGTCATAGAGCAGAAATGTTTACCCTGACTTCCACTCCATAGGTGCTGCCTGACCTGTAGAAAATTTACAGCACTTCCCCTAATTACTTAAGGAAGTTTCATCAGTTCACTTTGGTAAAGAGATTTTGACCTAAACTGACTAAAAGATTCTTAAAGGAATCAATAACACCAGTACTGCCAAACTATACACTGTGCTGCAGAGTTAACCTGTGCACATTTAATTTAGGAAATGTTCAAAGGTTTTTTATTAATGATGGGGGAGGAGGGGGTTAAATAAACTTAGAGAAGAAAGGAAGCTGGGGGTTGGGAGGAGGAGTTGGTGGTTAGGAGAGGTGTCTAAATGCTTGATGATAAAAAACGGGTTTTTGTGTCATTTCTAAAGGCAAAAGAAGAGACAGTGCAGATAGCACATTCCTAGCTTTTAATAGTGTGAAAAAAGGATGTGCCCCAAATTATAGGAGCTTGATTTTAGAATATGGGATGAGAGAGACAGATGGTGGGGGGGGGGGGGAAGCAGGAGAGGAGATGTGGGGGGTGGGGAAGGGTGAGGGGTTATGGGGGAGGGGAAGAGGAGAGGGCGGAGGGCAAAAGGTGGAGTAGAGAGTGCAGAGGGATGGTGGAGGGGGGACTGGTGAAGGGGGACCCTATAAGACTGTGTCCAACTCTTGAGTATATACAAATGCAGAAAAGTCCATTTAAGATTTCCCCTATCTCTTATGGCTCATGCATAAGTGACCACGCTGATCTTCAAGTTGACCTATTTTGACCCTTGCTCTTAATATATCCACAGAAGTCCTTCCACCTTGTCAGCCAGAGCAACCACTTGCCTTTTTTTTAGCCCTTCTGATTGCTCCCTTGTGTCCTCTTGCATTTCTTATACTCGGGTACCTCACTTGTTCCTGGCTGCCTTGACCTGCTAAACACCTTCTTCTTAACCATATCCCTCAGAAACCAAGGTTCCCTTAGCCTGTAAGCCTTGTCTTTTAATCTAACATGAACATACAAACTCTGTCCTCTCAAATTTTCACTTTTGAAGATCTTCCACTTACCAAGCATCCTTTTGCGAGAAAACAACTTATCCCAATCCTCACCTGCCAGTTCCTTTCTGATGCCATTCTCCACTTTAGAATCTCAACCTAAGGTCCAATCCTATTCTTCTTCATAATGATCGAAAAACTAGTGGAATTATGATCACTAAATCCAAAGTGCTCCCCTACACACACTTCTGTCACCTACTCTCGTTCCTAGATAGGAGATCTGATATTGCATTCTCTCTAGTTGTGACCTCTATACAGTGATTAAAGAAACGCTCTTGAACTGGTTCAGATCAGTCATTATCCCATTGAGTGCTGGAACAAGCTTGAGGGGCCCTAGTGGCCTGCCACCACTCCTGCTTTCTTGTGGTTTTATGTTGTAGACTGTTCATGTCGAATTTTTCTGTCAAATGCAGGCAAGTTTATCGGGCCCAAATGTACGATATATGTTTCCAGAAATTCTTCTGTTGACAGAGCTGGTGCCCATGAAAACAACAGAAAATGTGGCTTTATAGGGTAGTTTGAGACGCTACCATGTGACATTGCTGCAGAATGCAAGTCCTGGCATGTCCCAGCAGAGGTCTCAGGGCTCTCAATCCCCCTGGTAAATGAGTTAAACAAACATGAACACCTGCCCTACAAGGATGACAAGGAAGAAAAACAGTTTCTGCAGAACCTATCTGGCCCACAGTTTTAGAACACTGCTTCACTAGAAACAGAAGCAGAAGTAGAGCTGTCAGCCCCTCATTTCTGCTCTGTCATTCAGTAAGATTATGGCTGATCTTTTCCCTCAGTGCAACTTGCTTATTATGCCTTGATTCCATTCATACTCAAAACTCTATCAATCGCGCTCTTGAATAAGTCAGTCACTGAGTCTCCACAGTCCTCGTGGATGGAAAATTAACCCCTGAGTGAAGAGATTTTTTCCCATGGACAACTCCTAATTTGTGACTATGTCTCTAGATTCTAGACATCCCTGCCAAGGAAAGCATAAACTGCATGTCCCCACTATCAGGCTTCTTGAGAATGATTATATCACAATGAGATAACCTTTTATTTTCATCCTGAACAGTAGTGACTCTCAGCAGATCTAGTCATTACATCAATTGTAACTGTTATTGTGTTAACCAGTACTACCTCAATCTACTTATGTTTTGAAATGATTTTTATGAACAAAGAAAGTTTTTTAAAACTGTATCTCAGGTCATGTGACAACAATAAACCAATCAACATTCTGGAGAATATTTTCTCCTGATATGACATTTCTGCCATTCCAGGAATCAACCTGATTATACTTAGCTGGTCTTATTTAGGCAGAACCATTCTATTCTCTCTGTTCCAAAAGCAAACTCCCTCTAAAATTGGAGCAAGATATCTCTATTCCTGTATTCAAATCTTCCAGCAGTAAAATGCCTTCCCAATTCTTGCTGTTTCTGTGTGTTAAAGCAAACTCTAAATCCAATCTTCAAAATCTCACAAAAAATCATTAAATCTCCCAGCATCATCCTAAAGTGAGTCTAAATTAACAAATTATTTTGAAGTGCTGTTGAGGGGCAGTACAGCAGCACGGCGCTTTACAGTGCGGGCGTCCTCGGGTTCAATTCCTGCCACTGTCTGTAAGGAGTTTGTACGCTCTCCCCGTGACCACGTGGCTTTCCTCTGAATGCTCCGGTTTCCTCCCACAGTCCAAAGACATAGCAATTACAGGTTAATTGGTCATTGTAAATTGCCCCATGATTAGGCTAGGACTAAATAGGACGATTGCAAGGCAGCGTGGCTCGAAGGCTGTATCTCAATAAATAAATACTCAGAGCAGTAGTCACTCAGCAACCCCCCCGCCCCCCACCACCACTTTTTGCTAGTATCGGGAGAAGATTCACTCAATCAGTACAAGTGTTCTGGGAGCTCAGTAGAAAGCTCCACCAAACTATACAGATGGAAGAATAATCAGGGCAGAGCATATTCTACGATGGGCATGAGCAAGGGCCTCTGCAGCCTAGCCTGAAGCTATTTTATGGAAAGAGGATTATATTGCTTCTCACAATCGAACACCCACAGGTGTTTTGGTGACTCCACTTACTTCCCCATGTTACAATAGTGACGATGGTTCAAAATTGCTTCACTGGATGGAACTCATTTTGGTTCTGAAGTCATAAAAGCACTATGGGATATATTTTGTAACAAACACCCTATCAAGGATAAAGCCGGCTTTGCCACTAGGGAGTATGTGAGGAGCCTTTAGGATAGGAAGAAATGAATTGGGGATGGGGGGGTCGGCGGTGGGGGAGGACTGTACACAAAAACATTTTGAGCTGTCTGGGGAGATAGATTCACTGGTACCGAAAGCCACATAGCAGTTATGAAACACCAGCTTTGTTTACTGCTGTTGTTTGCAGTCTGATACGGAGTAAATGCAGGTTGCAATTGAACCGGAGACTCAGGGGACACTTCAGTTGCTTTTCTGCATGGCTAAGCTCAGCGGGGAGCATTGGCTTGGTGTTTTGTGTCAATTTGATTGGCTCGTCATCAGCCATAACCAGCAGCGAGAGACAAACAGTGTGTGTGGAACAGTGGAACATGGGAACTACTATTCACATGCAACTCACTTGGGCTTGAGCATGTGTTTCGATGAGACTTTTTCTGATCTGGTGTAGCCACAAAACAGGGAAGATTTCCAATATTTATCCCACAGGTAAGAAAACATGGTTTGTAGGCAATCCAAATATGGAGAAGGCAGGGATTCTCCTTGGCATTCCTTCCATTATCTGAGTTTAGATGTTCCACTTATGGAATCATTAAATGGTAGAATCCTTATAGCACAGAAGGAAGCCATTCGGCCCATTCAGTCAATGCTGACTTATTGTTGAACAATCCAGGCAGACACATTTCATTACATATCCTGCCATGCCTATTGTATTTCCTATTTTTGGGTGAAGATTCTGTAATAATCATCAAAATAAAGGAGTTAAGATAATCTCCAACTGAAACAGCGAATACATTTTGTACCTGCCATCATTCCCCATCAGCATGGGGGATGATGCAAGGTGGGAATACACTTTAGTTTCCATAGGTAGTTTAAATGATCCACTTGTCACAAATATTAAATAACTTCTGCAGGTTAAAATGACCTTGTCCTGAATCTTAAGCTGATGAATGTGTTATAGCACAAACGAAAAAAAAAATCTGCAGATGCTGGAAATCAAAGTAATGCACACGAAATGCTGGAGGAACTCAGCAGGCCAGGCAGCATCTATGGAAAAGAGTACAGTGGATGTTTCAGGCTGAGACCCTCCATCAGGCCCAAAATGTCGACTTGTTTACTCTTTTCCATGGATGCTGGCCTGCTGAGTTCCTCCAGCACTTTGAATGTGTTATACACCCAGTCCCATTCCCGTTTTTTCTCAAAATCTCACTCAACATTCGAATGGCCATTGTTTGTATTCAGATTTACACTGCAATTGTATATGTTGTCATAGTAACAGACCTGGCTCTGTGTGCTTCCTCCTGGCGACGGCTGATTGCCAAGTAGTCGCTGTGATGTCTCAAGTGGCGACATTATCTGCATTAGCTCACTGAAACACATGAGAAACAGAATGAGAAACAGAATGGCATTATCTGCATTAGCTCACTGAAACGAATGAGAAACAGAATGAGAATGAGAAACAGAATGGCATTATCTGCATTAGCTCACTGAAACACATGCAAACTCCAAATGAGAAACAGAATGGCATTAGCCACAATCTACAACTTTTATGTTAAGCATTAGTAAACACAACAAAGTGCAGAACTGAAGGGCATTCCTGTGAAGGTACAGACATCACCCACTATGCATGCCCCTACTGCATTGTCAAGGAATGCGATTATCACACTAGTCATTAGAATGGTCATTGCTTGCATTCAGCATTTTGTCAAATGAGGTTCAAGGTCTGATGCTTGATGCATGCCGAATGCACTGACTCTAGTCAAGGTGCAACGACTTGGCTCGGTGTCAACAGTAATGAGTTCTTCCCTTTGTTGGAATGGATCGCAAAAGGACACGGGTAAAGAAAAAAAAGCAGGCTAGTCTGGTCAGGTTTTTGAGGACTGTAATAAAAGAACTTTATTCACCTCTGGTCTTGGTCACATCGTCTGTCTGCTTTGCTTTTGGTAAACCATTGCACTATGACTGAGTCAAGAAAGTAAAGGGGATGTGTTTCCCAAATTGGCTGTTAGGGCCATCAGTTTGCACTTTTGCAAGCTTACCTAGAGGATAATTTTTTATTCCTTTATTTCTTCAATGAGAACAAATTCCACCAGCACTAATAACCCTGTACCCTCCATACTCCAGGTGAACTTGCAAAAGTGGAAACTAACAGCCTAAACAGTCAACTTCCCCTTTATTCACTGAAGAGGACTCAGTGATATTATCAGAGCAGATCTCAGACAATATGCTCAAAACCAGAGATGAAAAACAATTAAATTAAGCTTTTCTCATATTTCAGTTCAGTCCTCATATCATCTCTTCAGGATTAACTTGTTTTTCTGCCTTCTACCAATGAAACCATATCTCCCTGTACTTCAGGATTTGGCCACGGGTTCTATTCTCAGTCTTCAACATTTACTCTGTGGGTTTAGTCATTATTTACTCTCCAAAAGTGGAGCTTCTTCCTTTGACTAGCCTCCTGCTTTCCCTTCAACAACATGTAATTTTCTGAGAAGACCCAATTCAGACAAGGTCTGAATCCTCCTCTCAACCCCAAAGAGGCTCTCCTCACCCTGCCTTACACTCACACCATCTCACCTGCAGCCTTCAATTGTTCTTCTTTTCCCATCATCTCTATTTTTCTCTCTATCAATTTTACCATCAGTCTTCTTAATGTTCCAATTTCATTTCTTCTAAACTATAAGGGATTAGATAAGCGAACACATGGAAAGACAGGTTGGCAGAAATACCACGGCTTTCTGAGCCAGAAATTATGTCTCAGGAATTTGACTGAGCTCTTTGCAGAAGTAACTATGAAGGCTCCTGACAGCAGGGCAGTAAATGTGGTTTTCTTATGGACTTCTGTAAGGTCTTTGATAAGCTTCTGCATCATAGGCTGCTGTGGAAAGTTAGATCACAATGGGTTCTAGGGAGAGGTAGATCATTGGACACAGAATTAGCTTGATGGTTGGAAGAAAAGGGCAATGCTGGAATATTGTTTTTAAGACTACTGGCCGATGACTACTGCGGATCCCCAGGGCTCAGTGCTGGGCCCATTGCTATTTGTCATATAGGTCAATGACTTGGGTAAGAACATACAAGTCAGTAAGTTTGCAAATAAATCTAAATAGATGATGTTATTGACAAATGAGTAGGGGGCTTCCGCAGTGAAAGGTAGGGCCCTGGAGAGTGCTGTAGAACAGAGTGCCCTGAAAGTGATATTGCAAGTAGTTGAGGTGCTGAAGAAGGCTTTTAGCTTGCTGGCCTTCATTGGTCAGGGCGCCGAGTTAAGAAGTTGGAGTGTTATGTTACAGCGAAAATGCTTTTGGAGAATTGTGCTCAATTTTGGTCTCCCTCCTCTAGGAAAGATGCCACTTAGTTGGAAGGAGTTCAGGGAAGATCTACAAGGATGCTGTTGGGAATTGAGGGGCTGAGTTATAGAGAGAGGCTGAGCAAGCTGCGAGTTTTTCCATCGGAGCCTAGAAGAATGAGGTGGTCTTACCGAGGTGTATAAAATTATGAGGGGCATAGACAGGGTGAACGTGTAGTGTCTTTTCCCCAGGGCAAGGGAATCAAGAAGTGGAGGGCATCGGTTTAGCGGAGAGATTTAATAGGAAACCGAGAGACAACCTTTTCACCCAGGGAGTTGTCAGTATATGGATTGAGCTGCCAGAGGAAATGGTTGAAGCAGGTATATTAGCAGCATTGAAAAGGTACTTGGGCAGGAACATGGATAGGAAAGGTTTGAGAGATAGGGACAAAACACAGGCAAATAGTACTAGCTCAGATAGGAATCTTGGTCGGCAAGGACCAGTTGGGCTGAAGGGATTGTTTGAGATCACCCTAGTACATCCCATTCCTTCTGCTTTGTCATCTTTGAAACCCATTCCAAACTCATTTTGTCTCAAGATCAGCAAACTGTGGAAATGCTGTCCTCTCTCTGCCTTCCATGATTCCCACTATAGGCTTTAAAAAATTTAGTCTTCTTCACCAAACCACTTTATCCTGTTTGCTTTATATGCTGACTGAGAAAACACATGGTGATTGGAGAGTCAGTGCTAACTGCAGACCCTTGAGACCCATGTTCAGTTCAGCTACTTTTATTTCCGTCCTTCTCCCACTCTGACCCCTTTGAAAGTGGCCTCCTGCACTGCTGAACTGAAGCCCAACACAAGCTTGAGGAACAATACCTCCCTTTCTGTTTGGGCGCGTTGGCGACTTAATATTGAACACTCCAACTTTAGGCAACTCACCTTTTCCCCAGTCACCTAGGGCACATCCTCTTCTCATTGCCACCAATATGGAGGAGGCACAAGAGACTGAAGACACACACTTAATCTTTTAGGAACAGCTTCTTCCTCTCCGCCATCAGATGTCTGAATGGACAATGACCCAACTACCGCTGCCACAAAACAACAAATTTCACGACATATGCCAATGATAAATAAACCTGCTTCTGATTCTTTTCTTCTCTGCACCAGGGCCGCTGTTGGTTATCGATATGCAATATTCTCTCAGTTTACTTTCTCCATTGGTAAACCCTAATCTGCTGGGCATAACTACACATAACACAAGGCAAAGAAGCATAACCTGCCTCTGGATGCCACATCAACCCCAATTCCACTCAGTCTATTGGAGATATTCCTTTTCCCTTTCTATTCTCCGCTCAACTCACTGCAATTTAAAACTAACTTGTTTTCTCTCTTTCCCAGTTTTGACAAAAGCTCTCACACCAGAAACATTGACTCTGTTCCTCTTTCCACAGATGCTACCTGGCCTGATGAACGTTTCCAACAGTTTCTGTTTTTGTGCCGTGCAATGGACTTGCCCAGAGTTGCTCTCAGAGCCCTACATGCAATAGTCTGCTGAGGATTAATTGGTGTACACCACGAGTTTATCCTTGAAACTGCTGCTAATTGGAATACGTGCTCACCTGCTGAGACCTTTGGTGAGTATGCCGAGCAAAAGCCTGAGCTGCCACAATTCTGTGGACGTGCCGTTGACACGTTCAGCATCCTTCAGCACACCCCGCTGAACATAGTCACGGAGAGCCTCCTGAAATCCAGCTGGAACCCTGGAATATTAGAGAAAAGGTCCAAGAGTCCAAAGGTGCACATGGTTACATCTTAAACAGAACTTTTTGCTCTGAGGAAGACCGCAGAACTAACTTGATTGTATATTATCTTTCAAGTGTCCTTTTTCCCCATAGGAATAGAGAATCCCCTTTATAGAGACATTCACCACTAACCAGTGACCTAAAGGGAGTGTCGCTGGGCTTGTCATTACCAAGTTCTGGTGTGGTACTAAACAATGTTTGTATTGGAGATTGAGCTGGGGAAGGCTGAGCTCTGATATTAAGGAACTTCATTCTTAATTTACTTTCCAAACCCTGCTGACCCCCGTTACCAGTTGTACATTCACCTAAAACCAGCTATAGTATCTTTTGGAGGAACGTCACTGGAGCTCTGACTACAGTGGCTCAGACACACTGGACTTCTGGTCACCCTACGTAGGTTCACATGCTACCAACGGTGGTAGATCTGGATGGGGGCACAACATCAAGATGATGAGATCAATTGGAACAGAAAGGTGGCCTCGATCAGTGCACTGCTATCTTCAGAAACGTCCCACAAAGCCAAGAGAGGCTTGTGAGCTGTGATGCAGTTTGCCTCATCCTCCTCTTCCTTATCAGCAACATCACTGTCCAGTGACAGAAAAATGTGGGAGAGGGGAAGACAGCGCCTTGAAAGATGGACACAAGGCGAGGAAGAGTGGAGAAACAAGATACTCTAAGTGACATTGGTCTGCAGGGCAATGGAGATTAGGACCCCATCTTTCTTCCATACCATGTGATATCTTCCCTGGTGAATGACAATGTGTTGCCTTAGTCCTGAATGGACCTTATAACCAAGTCCATTGTATTTTTACTTAGTGCCTCCTTTGCAAGAGGAGTCACTGAATGCTGGACTACACTAACATAGAAGGAGGAATTAGAATAGTACTGGATCAAGCACTTTAAACATATATAGCATGATACCACAAGAACAGGCCTTTTGGCACACAGTTATACCGAACTAATTGAACTAAATGCTTAAATAAGCTAATCCATTTTGTCTACACAATGCCATTTCTCTATTCTCTGCACATTCATATGCCTTTCTAAGAGCCTCTTAAAAGCATCTATTGTATCTGTTTCCACCGTCACCCCTAACAGCATATTCCTGGCACCTACCACCTACCATGTAAAACACTTACCCCATGCATTTCCTTTGAATGTACCCCTTCTCATCTTAAATGCATGCCCTCTCATATTAGACATTTTGATCCAAAGAAAAAGATATTGGATGTTTAGTCTCTCTATGCTTTTCATAATTTTAATAAGTTTCTTTCAAGTCTCCTCTCAGCCTCCACTACTCCAAAAACAACTCAAGTTTGTCCATAAGCCATTGCCCCCCTATTCTCCCTCTAGTTGCCCTCTTGCTCTTGATAGAATGCCTTGGGATTCCCTTTAATCCCATTTGTCAAAGATTTTTCATGGCCCCTTCTGGCCCTCAACATTCCCTTCCTGGGTCCTTTTCGATCTTCTTTATAATCCTCAAGGACTCTGCTTGATCTTTGCTTCCTAAACCTTCCATAAACTTGCTTTTTCTTCTTGAGTAAATTTATCACCACTCTTGTAATCCAAGGCTGCTTACCTTGCTATCCTTCTTACGGGAACGTGTATACTATGGTCTTGTTCCTATATCTTATGGTCTTATAAGAGGTTGATAGGTTCTTGATTGGTCAAGGCACGAAGGGATTAAGGGGAGAAGGCAGGAGACTGAGGCAGAGAGGAGAAATGGATCAGTCAAGATGAAATGGTGGAGTAGACTCGATGGACCAAATGGGCTAATTCTGCTCTTATATCTTATGGTCTTATTAACATACTTGTCCTGTACTCTATGCAGTTGGTCTTTAAAAAAATCCTCCATGTCAGGTGTATACTTGCCTACTAACTCACCCTAATCTCTGCCATAACCTGTCCTGCCACGACTTAATACTCTTCCATAGTTATCCTTATTCATAGCTATCTTAAAACGTAAGGAGCTGTGATCTCTATCCAGTTCTCCCACTGAAAGGTCAGCAACCTGGGTAGGTTTCTTTTCCAATACCAGGTCCAGTAGGGCCCCTGCTCTGGTTGGACTATCTACATAGTGATTTAAGAAATATCTCCACAGGTGAGGGGTCTTTAGTCCAAAGTGCCTACTGATGTGGTCTCACCAACATCTACTATCACTGTTAACATGTTGAGCTATATCTGAGTGCATATGGTCAGGCAGGAGGATGGTACCAGTATTAAAGGCTTAACTTGCTGCTCCATTCTCTTAGCAAATGCTGGTTCACCTGTTGAGAGGTCGGCAAGGAAATGGGCAGGTTTGTCCAGTTTGGGGTATGGGAAGAGCAGGAGTTGGGTAGTAGATGTAGAATATATTCAGATCTCAGGCTTTCCCAAGCCAACACCCATTTTCTACCCCCCCCCCACCATTCCTTCCACGGCTGACTGCCCACCGTTCTCAGTGGTCAGCTTCAGCTACTTACATTGTCAAAGCTCCTGTATCCACTCCTTCTAGACGCTGTGTGAGTATCTCATTGACCAGGCTCTGGTTAGCATCGCACTTGGTCTCTGTGCGGGAGTCAGTGACATCAGTGGCACCTTCAAAATGCCAAGAAAAATAGCTGTTAGGATCACCTGTTACTGAATATCAGAATAAACCCTGGATGAAGGTGTATAAAAAACACACCAGCTCCGAGCTCCAATCCAAAGGAACACACCTATTGAATTCTCCAGGGTGCACATATCTGGGGAGGGAGGGGTGTGTTAGATAGTAGGGTCTTTGTGCTCAGCGTTCTCCCTCTCACATTCAGACCAGACTACAACCTTAGATCAATAAAATATGGCACTAGCTTTAATAGGTTTTGCAGCAAAGCTCAATATCACACCTACATTCAACCAAACCCCAGGGGAACCCTGCTGAGTTCAGGGTCCAAAGTGGAAAATGGAGACACAGGAGACAGCAGATGCTTGAATCTGAAGCAACAAACAATTTGCTGCTGGAAATCCAGTGGGCTGAGCAGCGTCTGCAGGAGAAAGGGATCTGTTGATGCTTTGGATTGAAACCCTGTATCAGGAGAAGGAAGGAGGATAACCAATATAAAGAGGAGAAGAGGAATAGGGACAGAGGTGATTGGTAGACCTGTCTCTGCCCTCTCGCTCTCTATACTGGCTACCTGTCTCCACTCTCAATCCTGACATGGAGTTGTGACCTTTCTCCTCTCAGACTTGCCGAGTTCCTCCAGCAGGTTGTTTGTTGCTCCAAGATGGAAAACCCGTTTCATTGTTGTTCCTGTCACAATCTACTCCAACAAGTAAACCCACCTGGTCCACACCATTCGTCAGATGACATCCTCATGTTTCCTTGTTGCATTCTTTAATTCAGGACATGCATTTCAAAAGAGAGTTAACAGACCGTTTAAGCCCTGAGGCCACGAGAGCTGAGCTTTATCCTGTCCTCAGGTAAGCTGTCAATGTATGCAGATACAATATGGGCAGA
Organism: Mobula hypostoma; assembly: GCF_963921235.1. Classification (NCBI taxonomy): domain Eukaryota; kingdom Metazoa; phylum Chordata; class Chondrichthyes; order Myliobatiformes; family Myliobatidae; genus Mobula; species Mobula hypostoma. The sequence continues at coordinate 83,164,877 of NC_086100.1, read as the reverse complement.
AATAACATGCCTACCTGGAAAAGCAGGTTTGTGGAATTTACCTGGTCAATTTCTGACACCTCCCTCCTCTTTCTTGATCTCTGGAGACGGTTTATCTACCGATGGCTATTATAAACCTGCTGACTCTCACAGCAACCTGGACTTTACCTCTTCCCACACTGTTACTTGTAAAAATACCATCCCCTTCCTCTCAATTCCTCCATCTCTGCTGCAACTGCTCTCAGGACTCAGGGTTCAATTGTTCAAAGAAAGTGGCTTCCCTTCCTCCATCATCAATGCTGTCCTCAACCGCATCTCTTCCATTTCACACACATCTGCCCCCACCCCACCAGCCTCCATGTCCAGCACATAGCTCTTTGTAACTTCTGCCATCTCCAATGGGATCCCACCACCATGCACATCTTTCCCTTCCCCTAAGTCTGCTTTCCACAGGGATTGGTCCCTACGCGACTACCTTGTCTATTTGTCCCTCCCCACTAATCTCCCTCCTGGCACTTATCCTCGCAAGCAGAACAAGTGCTACACCTCCTCCCTCACTTCCATTCAGGGCCCTAAACAATCCTTCCAAGTAAGGTGACACTTCACTTGTGAGTCTGTTGGAGGCATCACCAACATACAGGAGGCCTCACTGGGAGCACAGGATATCGGTGAGACCCGACGTAGATTGGGAGATCACTTCATTGAGCACTCACTCTCCATCTGCCAGAAAAAGCAGGATCTCCCAGTGGCCACCATTTTAATTCCCATTCCAATATGTCAGTCCATGGCCTCCTCTACTGTCATGATGAGGTCACATTCAGGTTGGAGGAACAACACCTTGTATTCTGTCTGGGTAGCCTCCAACCTGATGGCATGAACATCGATTTCTCAAACTTCCGATAATGGCCCCCCTCCTCACCATTCCCCATTCCCATTTCCCCCTCTGACTTCACCTCCTTGCCCGCCTATCATCTCCCTCTGGTGCTCCCTCCTTCCCTTTTTTCTATGGCCTTCTGTTCTCTCCTATCAGATTCCTCCATCTCTAGCCCTTCATCTCCTTTACCAATCAACTTCCCAGCTCTTTACTTCACCCCTCCCTCCCTTCCTCCCAGTTTCACCTATCACCTACTCCCTTTCACTCCTTTCTCTCCTCCCTCCACTTTCTTACTCTGACTTCTTATCTTTTTTCTCCAGTTCCGATGAAGGGTCTCAGCCCGAAACGTTGACCGTTTACTCTTTCCCGTAGATCCTGCCTGGCCTGCGGAGTTCCTCCAGCATTCTGTGTGTGTTACCTGCCTACCCTAATGGAGTGAAAGAGCACCAGCCCAGGGCAACGCATGCCACTATGGTGTTGTCCAACTGGTGCACTCAATTTAGGCAAGAACTGAGGGGATCTCCCTCAACTCAACGTCTCACAACCACATCAGGCTGAAGGAACCACTCATCTCAAATGCAACTCCAGCTGACTTTCCTGGGGTGTTCAACTGGAACTAACCACAATTCACTAGGAGGCATGGTAGCACAGTTGGTCTCTCAGGACCAGAGACCTGGGTTCAATCCTGACTCGTGGCGCTGTCTTAGTGGAGTTTCCGGTTCTCCCCATGACTGCGGGGTTACTGTTTCCTCCCACAGTCCAAGAATGGTCGATTAGTTTTAGTGGCCCCTGCTGGGTAGGTGAATGGTAGAACTGTAAGGGTGGGGGGAATTGATGAGAATGTGAAGAGAGTAAAATGAGTTCAAGTAGGATTGGTATAGTGGGTTCTTGGCTGTCAGCTGGCTGAAGGATTTGTTTCCACACTCTCTCTATGATTTATTAACACCAGTTTAAAAAGCAGTTTGATTCTCCCATTACCTGCTTCTGTCTCTGGGCTCTCCACCTCTTCTACTCGCTCCACAGGATACCGCAGGTGAGTCACCAGCCCCATATTCTCTTGCTTATAATATTCAATCAAGTCGGGCATCTTTTCAAAATTCCTCGACTTGATCCCTGCTGAGGACTGTGAACAGATATACAGTATTTACCAGAACGGTCAGCAGCTTCAGTCCTCACACCTGTATTATTCCCCAACAACCTCCACCCACCACCCCACCCCCACCCTGCCCATCATCCCCAGAACCTTCAGGGTCGCTCACTGAGCAACTCAAAGCTGTTGGTGTGGTTTTACATAGTACTTTTACCGAACCACAAGGGCTCGGTCCAGCTCACACTCGTTCCTTTTTCAAGCTAGGCTAGTTGCAAAGTGTGTGAGAAGGAATCGTAGGCAGGCAATCACATAATAAACTATAATCTTGCATATCAGCCTTCATGCTGAAACTCATACATGGGATCAAAGCTTCAGGCGTCATAAGCATTTATTCAGGCACAGTCAATCAATCCTAGCAGCAATTCAAGAAAATGGTTCACTACCACTCTCTCCAAAGCAAATAGGGATGGGGAATGACAAGAGAGTCTGCAGACGCTGGAAATCCACAGCAACACACACAAAATGCAGCAGGAATTCAGCAGGTAAGACAGCATCTACGGAAATGAATAAACTGTTGATGTTTTGGGCCAAAACCCTTCATCAGAGCATAACTATTTTCCACGGTGAGTCAACGGTGGGTGCAGACAATGATGCGATTTGAGTGTCGGCCCTTTGAGCATGCAATTTTAGGAGAAATGGTTGCAAAGTCTACTTGTTCTCTGAATAAAAAGGAACTTCCACTTCTCTGCCAGTGAGGCTGAGAATTTTACTGCGAATAAATCTTACTGATGTCATTGAGAATTCTGTCAGATAAAGCTTCTTGTGCTGGAAAGAACTAAACGGATAAAGGGAGTTAACTTGGTAACCACAAAGTGCCCCAGAATACGCACAAAATTGCTCTGCTTCAAGTTAATTTGACTTTTAGTAGAACAGCACCATTTTATTTGCAAGCTGTTAACACACTTTTAGCTCAGCAGAATTCCATAAGTACCTGTTACATATCCCGTTTGATCGTCTGTACCAAATTAGCTTCATTTCTGACATATACATTAAACTACAAAGCGAAATATGTTGTTGTGTCAACAACCAACATAGTCTGAGGATTTTGCTGGGGGCAGCCCCCAAGAGTAGCCATGCTAATGGTACCAACTCAGCATGCCCACAACTCACTAACCCTAGCCAGACATCATTGGACTGTGGGAGGAAACCAGAGCACCCGGAGGAAATCCACGCAATCACAGGGAGAACGTACAAACTCCTCTCAGACAGCCTTGGGAATTGAACCCAGATTGGTGATCCACTGGTGCTGTAAAGTGACACTACCCTTCCGTGTCACCATTTAAGATACAGGAATTGAACAGGGGGTGTGAAAAATTACAGGCAGCCCGTGCGTGTGCGTTTGCAAAAGTGTGGAGGAAGGTGAAAGGGCTGAGCTGAGTTTCATTCCCAGCCACCACATGTCAGAGGACTCTTCGATCTACGGGCTGCTCACAGGGTTGCACACGGAGACAAACACCGGGTGCTGCTGTCAGATCATCAATTCGGTTAAAGACTCTCTTTGGTTGGCCCAAAACCTTTTGGTCTGACAGCACATTGAGACGTCCGTGGAAGAATGCTACCGACTGACACATCCAGGCTGCAGGACTACACGCTGAGGGACACACTGAAGTTTGGTGCAGTCACCAGTGGGGAAGGACCACAATATAGGGTTCTTTTCCTGTTGAAGGGAGCAGCTGGGTGGAGAGAGGAAGTGTCTTACACTGGACAGCAATTTTTTTTTTGCAGCTGTTGCTTTTTCAGAAATATTTTGTGGTGATGATAAACTACTTGAAGTTGAACACAAATGTCATTTCATAATACTTGTACCACACAGGAATTTGGAGAAACACAAAATTAACTTTTATTGAATATAATAGGTTCAAAGTATGTAACTTTGCAATAGTTCCACTAAGCTAAAACTGTTTTGCTGATGATTTTTGTTTGTACTTAGTGTCTGAGACTTCTCATTTAAGTGTCTAACAATAATCAGCCAAGATTTATAGATTCCAGTTGCCCTGACACCGTTTCTCCATGACCGCAATGTCCTGGTGAAATTCTTCACCATGCTCCTCACTGACAGTGCCAAGACTTGCAGGGAAGACATCTAAATGGGAATGCAGAAAATGAATCTTCAGTGACATGTTGCACTCCATGGTTTTTGTATGCTTGAAGCATGTTGTCAACCAGCTGCATGTAGTTTGGTGCTCTGTAGTTGCCTAGAAAATTTTCAACAACATCCTTGAATGCCTTCCATGTGATTTTTCCCAGTCCCACTAGAAATTGTTCGAGTTTCCTGTCATTGATGACCTGTTTGATTTGTGGACCAGCAAAAATGCCTTACTTAATCCTGGCTTCAGTTATTCTGGGAAACATCTGTCTCAAATATGAAAATCCTTCACGGAAATGTCCGTGCCTGGTGACAGCAGATTCCATTCTTGCGGTCTTCAATCCAACTCAGGTTTTGCCTTTGACCAGGTCATTCAACTCAGATTGAGTTGTCAGGCTCACTGGACATAAAGGGTTCAACATGACAATGAATTTCCATTCTTAGCTCATGCCTCATGGCATCTTCGTCAGACTCCTTTCGGCTCCTTGTCTCTGGTGGCTTTGGTACTGGAAGACTATCACTGTGTGGCACAGGTCTCATGGCTGAAGGGAGACTGGGGCATTCAATGGATTTCTTGTTATTAAGCAGAGAAACCAGACACACTGGCCAGACAGAAGTAGCAGTCTGTCACATGATCCTTCTCCTCTTGCCATACCATCAGGGCAGTGAATGGCTTTGAATTCAGAGTATCTCTGAGTCAGGCTCTAAGATCGACAGCTCATGTTGTGCAGCGAATGTGAGGAGCCCAGGCTTCGACTCGGGAACCAATTTTACACCCAACGTAGAGCTCATAGGCTTTCTTAATAAAAGGAGTCATGGCCTGTCTTTGAGATTTAAGCGTATACTCACTACAAACGTCATGGCTGTTGTAACATTGGTAAGACATTTTGCAACCATAAATACTCCCAAAAATACAATTACTTTATTATAATGAGTACACACAATATGCTATGGGCGTAGAGCATACGCATCAACATGATCACAAACCTATATACCTGTAAACATAATGTGTAGAACGGAGCCTGCACAATGCTTTTATAGTCTTTCGAAAATCCGTCCTGGACAAGATAGAAAACCTTTCACCTTACATTGTGGACAACATTTTAAATGACCTGAATTTTGAATTGAAATCACTAATATTGTTGTTGGTGGTCCTTTCCACACCAGGAGCTCGATGCTCGACCCAGCATGGTTGGAAAGCATGCAAGGCGCCGTCCAGGTTTAAACCCGGGTCCACTCACCTCGAGGTCCAGTGCAGATGACACTACACCAACCGGCCGTCATAACAAACATCAGTGATTACAAAATAATGGCGCGTGATAGGGAAATTTGAAATTTCATGGTGATTTTCATGATCACCAACTCAAAATCCATAAATGCACTTTGAAGTATTCAGAAAGCAAAATCTTTTTGTCCACTCCACTGTAATTATAATATTTAATATAAAAACCCAGAGTGCCACATAAATGGCAGCAGTGCTAGAACAGTATGGAAATGAGTGGATGGTTTATTCTTATAAATAATATTTTACTGTGAACAAAGTCCATTTTGTTAAGTAATGTTACCATCCATTTATCTTTCTCTCTGGTCTAGATGAATTTCAGCCTTAAAGCTGCTTTTGCTTATGGAGTTTATTGCAGTGTCTTTTCTTTTGGACTCAGTTTTGATTAATTCTATACCATGGTTTCAAAACAGCTTAATGCTAGTCAATACAAGCACATCCTTAAATGACCCCTTTGGTTTTCTAAACACGAGAAAATCTGCAGATGCTGGAAATCCGAGCAACACAAACAAAATGCTGGAGGAACTCAGGAGGCCAGGCGGCATCTGTGGAAAAGAGTAAGACCTATCCTGATGAAGGGTCTCGACTCAAAGTGTGGACTGTTTTACTCTTTTCCATAGATGCTACCTGGCCTGCTAAGTTCTTCCAGTATTTTGTGTGTTGCTTTGGTTTTTCAATGGGTTTTTCCATCTTGATCTAGTGATCTGTGTTAATGATGCAAACATGCCAGAATAAGTGGGATCTCCCAGTGGCCACCCATTTTAATTCCACTTCCCATTCCCATTCCAGTATGTCCATCCACGGCCTCCTCCACTGTCGTGATGAGGCCGCACTTAGGTTGGAAGAGGAAGAGTATTTGGGTAGCCTCCAACCTGATGGTATGAACATCAATTTCTCGAACTTCTGGTAATGCCCCTCTTCCTTCACCATTTCCCATCCCCTTTTCCCCTCTCACTTTACCTGCTTACCCACCCATCGCCTTCCTCTGGTGCTCCCCACTTTTTCTTTCTTCCATAGCCTTCTGTCTTTTTCACCAATCCACCTCCCAGCTCTTTACTTCATCCCTCCCCCTCCTGGTTTCACCTATCACCTTATGCTTCTCTCACCTCTCCACCCACCTTTTAAGTCAACTCCTCAGCTTTTCCCTCCAGTCCCGTCGAAGGGTTTTGGCCCGAAATGTCAACTGTATTTTTTCCCCACCATAGATGCTGCCTGGCCTGCTGAGCTCCTCCAGCATTTTGTGTGAGTTGTTATAATTATTGGCCTTTTTAAAACTTACAATCATCCAAATACATATTTAGCATGTGGAAGGAACTGCAGTTTGTAGCCTCTTTCATGCTGTTTATAGAGCAATGTACCATTAGTCAGCAGATTGGCAGATTACTTATCTTCCATTCAGCATCGTGCCAAATTCCCTCAAGTAGAGTCTCCTTACTCCAGGTCCTAGCAGATGAATTTTTCCGTGAGTTGAAGTTAACTTCTTATACAAGAGTACAGGGAACTTCAATGCTCTCAGTCTGTCATGGGCCACTGAATTGAATTCAATTCAATTGACTTTATTACTTACATCCTTCACATACATGAGGAGTGAAAATCTTTATGTTACATTTCCATCTAAATGCACAATTTATAATAACTTGTAATTAATAGTATGTACAACAGGACAGCCAATATAACATAGAAATAAAATTGTATCAGCCTGAATTAATCAGTCTGATGGCCTGGCGGAAGAAGCTGTCCCGGAGCCTGCTGGTCCTGGCTATTATGCTGTGGTACAGTTTCCTGGATGGTAGCAGCTGAGACAGTTTGTGGTTGGGGTGACTCGAGTCCCCAATGATCCTTCGGGCCCTTTTTACACACCTGTCTTTGTAAATGTCCTGAATAGTGGGAAGTTCCCATCTACAGATGCGCTGGGCTGTCTGCACCACTCTCTGCCTAGTCCTGCGATTGAGGGAAGTACAGTTCCCATACCAGGCAGTGACGCAGCCAGTCAGGATGCTCTCAGTTGTGCCCCTGTAGAAAGTCTTTAGGATCTGGGGACCCAAAACAAACTTAAGCCGGCTGAGGTGAAACAGGCGCTGTTGTTCTTCAGGAACGTCATTTTGATAACAAGGAGCAATGGGTCATCGTGAGGTGAGGTGCTGCAGCCAAGATAATCTCCTCCACTCAGCTGCAGCTGCTGCTGCTGCTGCCGCCTGCCTTTACAAGACACCTTTCACTATTTTTAACCGAGGGCTGCCTGATGTGTGATGCAACTGTTATGACTGAAATGTCAGCTCGCAGCACAAGCTGCGAGACAATGATGAGCACTGTGGCAAGGCCATTGTATTTGATTGACTGGGACTGTCACGAAGTGAAGAGGAAGGTGTGGTATGCTGAGTAATACCACAGGTCTTCGGTGCAGCTGGTGGAAAATTTCTTTGCAGATTGCATCTCAGAGTTGTACAGTGAGAGACCTGTACCTACGTGTAAAAAGCTGCAACGTTAAACAGATTTGTACCCTGTGATCTGGAGCAAGGCTGGGCGGGGGTGTGGGGTGAAGTCAAGGTTTTGAGGTGGTGTGTTCTTTGCCCCATTTACAAAGGGCTTCTATCTGCTCCAGGTTTGGCAGTTTCTCAGTTGCAAACTGAAGGTTCCTCCTCTGCTTTATGTGATGATGGACCAGACATTCCTAGGAGTTTGTGGGATGTTGAAGTTCTTCAAGAGAGAGTACTGAACAGGTTCTCAATCTTTTCCTCTGTCCAGCTGGTCATATCTTCTCAAAACAGAGCTCAGAGCAAAGGGTCCATCTTAGGAGTGTGGCACTGGGCATGGGAAAGACATGGCCTGGTAAATGTGGCGAATGGAGTAACTCAGTCCTCAGTCCTGGGGAGGCTGGTTTGCATATCATACTACAGAGAGAAGTGTCATGTGAAGCTAGGCAGCTGCACTTAATTGGAGGGAACCATACTAGTTGCAGCACTTGGAATTGATTTTTCCCGTGCTTCTGTCTGTAGCTCAGTTCTCAGAAGTCTATAGGATGGCTGGGTTTACTACTGCCTTGAAGACTGTGAATTCTATATCTGATCTGGATCATTGCATTGGAAGCCATAGAGGTATCACTTCATAATACAGATACAGACCTGGTGGGTACACGTCTATTTAACATTTTTTTTTTCAGCTGTCCATCGATTTTCGATGTTGACTGAGGCCTGGGCAATTGGTATGGAAGACCGGTAGTTGCCCATGCTGCGAATCTCCCTTCTCCACACCCACCGATGTTGTCCAAGGGAAGGGCACTAGGACCAATACAGCTTGGCACCGGTGCTGTCGGAGAGCAATGTGTGGTTAAGTGCCTTGCTCAAGGACACAACACGCTGCCTCAGCTGAGGCTCGAACTAGCAACCTGCAGATCACTAGACCAACGCCTTAACCACTTGGCCACGCACCACATGTTTAACAATGGAGTATCTTACCACTGGGTACAGATCTCTCACTGTACAACTCTGAAATGCAATCTTGCTGAGTACTTGTCTTTCACTGTGTAACCCAGTTTCTTGCTACAGTGTGTAAGATCTGCCATTTTGTAACTCTGGAGGATTGAGCTCTGGGTATGCCCTTGCTACTCAGCTAACTGCAACTTTTTTTTTTAATGAGTTTCTACATTACAACAAAAAAAAAACACCAATGAGAAGGAGGTTTATACAGTGCAAAACCAACGTGTCTGGTGTACAATTCATAACAGTAAAGAAAAAACACCCAGAATAAAATCATATAAAGTTAGTATCCTCCCCACCCTCCCACTACACAACTCCAAGCCAACCATTACGATATAAAGAAAAGTTAATCAGAGCTTTTGTCACCACAGAGCTGTTAATATAAAAAAAGTGTATTGCCTACCACCTAAACTATAATATATCTCACATCATTAAAAAAAAGTGTGAAAGTTAACCAAAAAAGCTGGAAGTAAGGGATTAAAGTACTGAAAGAAAGAGGAGGATAAACCTTTAAACTAAAGAATTATGAAAATACTCAGGAAAAGGTCCCCACACCTTATGGAACTTTACATCCGAATTAAGAAGTGAATAATGAATGTTTTCAAGGTCTAAGCTGGACATAATGTCTCTAAGCCATTGAACATGAGTGGGTGGGGCAACATCTCTCCACCTGAGAAGAACTAAATGTCTAGCCAAAAGAGAGGCAAAAGAGAATGTTTGACATTTAGTCGGACTCAAACACGTGTCAACTTCACCCAAAATGCCAAAAAGAGCAATCAAAGGGTTAGGTCCTATGTGGCAATTAAGGATATAGGGTACAGTTAAAAAGACATCTCTCCAAAATTTCTCTAAACTAGGACAAGCCCAATACATATGGATAAGAGAAGCCTCGCCCACTTTACATTTGTCACAAAAGGGACTAATATCAGGATAGAACCACGATGATTTAGTTTTAGACATATGAGCCCTTTGTACAACTTTGAACTGAAAAAGGCAGTGGTGAGCACATAAAGAGGTCGAGTTAACTGACTTAAGAATTGAATCCCAAACCTCGTCGGACAGAGAAATATTCAAATCATGCTCCCAAGCAGTTCTAATTTTACCAAAGGGGGCATGCCTCAAGGTCGCTAACTTATCACGAATAGTAGATATTAAACTTTTACCCAATGGGTTTATACAAAGAAACAATCACAACATTCTTTTTCGGGCATCTCAGGAAAGCTGTGAGGTGGGAGGAGAAGATGGCGGCACGACACAGCTCGCAGCAGCCACTCCGGTGATGTCTGTTAGGGTGCCGTGCATAATCCTGATTTGATGGAGACAGATGTGAGAGCACAGAGGAACATCTGGTGTAACTTCTGAAATGCCTGCTTCGCTGCTGCTGCTACTGTGTGATCCAGAGTCTCCGGAGGAGAAGGCCCCGAGTCCTCGGCTTTGCTTGGTGCTCGGCGGCCGGGGCAGGGTCGAAGCGCTCGGCAAAGGAAGGTGCTTGGAGAGGCTGTGTCGGAGGGGCTGATCGGAGGCTTGAAGTTTTTGGACAGACTCAGAGTCCGCTGTGGTCGGGTGCTTCCAATGGTGCTGCATCGGCAGGTTTGCAGCGCTTGGAGGTTCATGGCGGGGAGAGTTCCTCCCTTCTGCCGCCTACGTGAGATGATGAGGCTATCAGGACTTCGAGACTTTTTTTTTTACCGTGCCCATGGTCTGCTCTTTATCAAATTATGGTATTGCTTTGCACTGTTGTAACTATATGTTATAATTATGTGGTTTTGTCAGTTTTAGTCTTGGTTTGTCCTGTGTTTTCTTGTGATATCATTCTGGAAGAACGTTGTATCATATTTTAAAGCATGCATTTCTAAATGACAATAAACGAGGACTGAGTGTCCTCATAATCTAATTAAAGGGTTAATAAAATGTCTAATTTGAAGATATCTAAAGAAATGAATATTAGGTAGGTTAAACTTTGCAGACAGTTGTTCAAAAGTTGCAAAACAATTGTCTATGAAAAGATCTTCAAAACGCCTGATGCCCTTTCTGTACCAATCATGAAATGTTAAGTCTTGCATAGAAGGTTGGAAAAGATGATTATAAAAGATGGGACTAAAGAGAGAGAAACCATGAAGACCATAATGTTTTCTGAACTGAGCCAATATTCTCAGAGTATGTCTAATGAGAGGATTAACAATTAGTTTAGGCAAATGACAAGGAAGTTCAGATCCAAGAAGTGTGGAAATGGAGAAATCCTTATGAGAGTTCAACTCCATTGCCCCCATTTTGGGCAATGTATATTGGCTGCCCAGTAATAAAAAGAAAAATTGTGCAAGGCCATACCACCTTCCCTTTTAGGTTTTTGAAGGTGAACTTTATTAAGTCTGGAACATCTGCCCTTCCATAGATAGGATGAAATAATAGAATCTAACAAATCAAAGAAAGCTTTAGAAATAAAAATTGGTAATGATTGGAACAAGTATAAAAATTTAGGAGAGATATACATTTTAACAACATTAATTCGACCCACCAGAGACATGGACAGGGGTGACCAGTGTGCCAAACTCTGTTTTGTATGATTTAAAAGATTAGTAAAATTTTCTCAAAAAAGATGCTTAAAGTTCCTTGTCACAGTAATACTGAGGTAAGTGAATTGATTATGTACTACTTTAAAAGGGAGGTTATGAAATTCTAATATTTGTGCTTCTCTGTTAATTGGGAAAAGTTCGCTCTTGTGTAAATTAAGTTTGTATCCGGAAAGCTGGCTAAAGTTATTAAGAGGTGAAAACAATGGGGGTAAGGAGGTAGTCGGATTTGATATAAAAAGTGAAAGAACATCAGCATAAAGAGAAACTTTATGCTCAACACCCCCCCCCCCGACCTCCAAATCCCCGTCAATTCAGCACAGCTACAAAATGCAATTGCCAATGGCTCTATGGCCAGATCAAAAAGTAAGGGACTTAAAGGGCAGCCTTGCCAGGTGCCACGTTTAAGGTTAAAAGATTGGGATTGCTGAGAGTTGGTCAAAACAGAAGCAATGGGGCATGAATATAGCAATTTAATTCATGTAATAAAACTTTGTCCAAAGTCAAATTTTTCTAAGACCTCAAAAAGATAATTCCACTCCACACGATCAAACGCTTTCTATTCAAGAGTCCTAGTTGAAGGTGAATACAAGATATTAAATAAGCACCTTGTATTAAAAAAGGGAGGTGATTTTTAATAAAACCAGTTTGATCTTCAGAAATAATCGAGGGTACAATGTTCTCCAATCCACATGCCAAAACTTTAGCCAAAATTTTAACATTGACATTAAACAAAGAAATCGGCTTATATGAGGAACACTCTGTTGGGTCTTTGCCTTTTTTGGCTAAAAGAATGATACTTGCCTCATTAAATGATGCTGGCAATTAAACGAATCAGATAAAATCGAAGGTTAATTGAGGCAAAAGCAGTGAGGAAAATGATTTATAGAATTCTGCAGAGAACCCATCAGGTCCAGGAGATTTACCAGACTGCAGTGCGGAAATGGCTAAAGATATTTCCTCTAATGATAATAGCTCATTGAGTTTTGCTTTGAGATCAAGAGAAAGCCAAGGAATATTTAAACTATTTAAGAAATGCTTGACAGAAATGCTATCATTTAAAGATTCAGAGGAATAGAGTCGAGAATAATAATTCTTGAATGATTCAAGGTAATGTTCCCATTTCCCATTCGAATTTTAGTAATTTGTTGTTTAGCTTTAGAGCGTCTTAGTTGATTGACTAAAAATTTACCGGATTTATCACCATGAATATAAAACTGGCTCTTACTTTCAAGAAGTTGGCGTTCAATTGGATGAGTGGAAATAAGCTCAAACTTAGTTTGAAGTTCCACTCGCTTCTTGTACAGTTCCTGATTTTTGGTCTGGGCATATAGTTGGTCTGTTGCTTTAATTGGATTAACCAGACCTAATCTCTCTGTATGGGTCTTTCTTTTCAAATTCACAGTACATGAAATTATTTGACCCCTTAGATATGCTTTCATGGCATCCCAGACAACCTGAGTTGAGGTTTCAGATAACACATTAGTATCTAAAAATAAAGTTATCTGGTCCTTCATAAATTTTACAACATCATTATCCGACAACAGGGTCGGATTAAAACACCAGTGTTTATTCATTTGGGGGAGACCAGGAAGAAATATAGACAGAGTAACTGGGACATGATCTGAAATCAATATACTCTGATAATCACAAGAATGAACAGATGGAATCAGCAGGTTATTGATTAAAAAATGATCAATTCTAGTAAAAGTATGCTAACTGCAATTTCAAAGAACTTTATTTTAATGGGTTATAAGGTTCTTTGAATTACCATTCCTGCCCTTGCTTGTATCTCAGCGTTTACTACAGTTTGAAACAGGCATGTGACCTTGGGGGATTCCCAGATAGGGCTGATGCAGTTATTTAGAATGGTTACATGGTGTGGAAATTTATTCTGCTTCCTGATTTAAGTGGGTGGGAAATGCCTGTGCCATGAAAGTTAGCATGCTTTCAAAGAAATATGGATTTTTAATTTTTTCCCTAAGTGTCCTGGAGTTCTGCCTTCTAGATTTAGAGCTATACGTCACAAAACTAGGCTGTTCAATCCAGCTGGTTCACACCAACCAATAATCCCATCTAATGTATCCAATTTTCTGGCAATTGGCCCACTTCCATGAAACCTCTCCTACCCATGCACCTGTCTACGTGTTTTTTTTAAAAAGTGTTCTTAAAGCATCTGCCTTAAGCACTTTTTCTGGCAGCTCACTTCTTAACTGGGTGAAAAAGTTGCCCCTTGGGTTCCTATTAAATCTTGCCCTCTACTAATTGTTCAACACTAGGAGAGAGACCTCTGATGTAACTACACACTTTGAGGTCTGCATTACACTCAATAGGAACAGATAGTGTAGTACATTTTCAGCCTCCTCTTACACTTACAATACAACACTGAACACAACTATAAGGGACCACTCAGCCTAACAGAGCAACATGGCCATCCATTATAACTTGGCTCTATTAGGCACCTCCTACAAGCCCCAGCCATCACAAGTCCCAGATTCAAACCTCACCCACACGAAGCCTCAACCAGAAGCCCCACCCACAACAATCTTCAACCAAAATCCCCAGGGCACAATTCTCAATCAACCAGCAAGGCCCATCAAAAGTTCCACCACAGAAAGCCCTGGCCACAAGTCCCTGATTGCTGGAACATAACGCGACAAGTTCATTGGGTAGACAGTAAAACTTCCCACTAGAATCCATGATGAAAATTAGATTAGATTAGATTATGAGGACACACAGTCTCCTTTTATTATCATTTAGTAATGCATGCATTAAGAAATGATACAATATTCCTCCGGTGTGATATCACAAAACACAGGACAAACCAAGACTGAAAAACCTAACAAAACCACATAACTATAACATATACTGTAGTTACAACAGTGCAACAATACCATAACTTGATGAAGAACAGTCCATGGCACAGTAAAAGAGTTCAAAGTCTCTCAAAAGTCCCACATCTCACACAGACAGGAGGAGGAAGAAAACTCTCCCGGCCGTGCCCGACCATAGTCCGACTCTGAGTCATCCGAAAACGTCGAGCCTTCGATCAGCCCTCCGACACGGAGTACCAAGCACCATCTCTATCCAAACGATTCGACCTCCATCTCAGTCGCTGTCAGCAGGCAAAGCCAGGGATTTTGAGGCCTTCCCTCTGGAAGATTCTCGATCGCCCAGTAACAGTGGCAGTGAACCAGCGTTTCAGAAATTTCTCCAGATGTTCTTCTGTGCTTTCACATCTGTCTCCATCAAATCAGAATTGTCCACGGCCCCTATTTAACGGATATGATATCAAATACACAGTGCAACTTGAAAAATACAGCAAAGCATATTCGAACAGGCACTGTAAACTTGAGAACCACCTCTTACAACCAGAACTGGAACAAGGGAACCACTAAATGATATCAGTGGTGTTGGTACAGACAGGTGCGTTTGTCTCCCAGCAACGGGCAGGTTCAAATAAACATTTAACTGAACATCTCAACAACCAGAGGAGAGAGTTGAAGGCAAGACACACAGAACACTGGAGGAACTCAGCAGGTCAGGCAGCATCCATGGAAGTGAGTAAACAGTCGACGTTTAGGGCCGAGACCCTTCTTCAGGGCGGAGAAGGAAGGGGGAAGATGCCAGAATAGAGAGATGAGGAGAGAGGAAGGAGGCTAGCTGGAAGATGATAGCTGAAGCCAGGTGGGTGGGAAAGGTCAAGGACTGGAGAAGAAAGAATCTGATAGGAGAGGAGAAAGGGAAAGAGGAGGGGACCCAAGGGGAAGCAATAGGCAGGTGACAAGAAGCGAAAGGTGAGAGTGAGGAATAGAAGAGGAAGAAGAAGAAGAAACCAGAAGGAGAAATCACTATCATACCATTGGGTTGGAGGCTACCCAGATGGAATACAAGATGTTGCTCCACCCCCCCCCCCACCCTGAGGGTAGCCTCACCTTGGCAAAGGAGTTGGCCATGGATCGACATGTCAGAAAGGAAATGGTTTTGCTCTGGTAGCAACAATGATTAATATTTCCTATTGATTTTTGAACTGTGGTCAGATAAAGAACATTCATTTTCTTCAGTTTAAAATAAATATCTTCTAGGTAGCAGAGCCTGGATATTAACTGCTTACGTGTTGTAGGGAAGAGAGGCCAGGAGAGGTAGAGAGACTTGAGGTTTGCCACCTTTGGTCAGAACAGGAAAGAGTTAAAGTCTCAATGTTGGTGTCATGCATCAAACATAAAACATGATCCCTAATCAGTTTAACCAGATGTTTCCGCAGTCAAAAGGGCTCTTTTTAAAGAAAAGGCTAATGAAATTAAAACTGTACTTTCTAATTGCAGGTCCATTTACTGCTTGGGCATCTCACAGAATGAGAAGTAGTTTACTGGTTATAAAATGGCCCCAAGGGCCAGAAACAAGACAAATCTCTACTGGAGACATTATCTCTCTCTCTCTATATATATATATATATATATATCTCTCTCTCTCTCTCTCTCTCTCTCTCTCTCGCTCTCTGTGCAAAATTGCTGGATGCGTTCTCTTTCAGACACACGGCTTGGCTGCTCTCACAGCTGGTGAAGAAATTTGCACCTGTAGTGTATTCAATGTTTGAGAAATAAAGTATATTCGTTCACTAAAGTAAAATGAAGTACACTAGTTATCCTGCGCTCCCAAGCTTTTCCTTCAATTAATTTCTGGAGTTACAAAGCATAACAGCATCAACTAGACATGGCACTGTGGTAAACCATATATATGTTGTAACTGGGTTAACTGTCTGGACACGCCCCTCTGCTGACTGCCCCTGTGGCTTCTCCCACAGATTCCTGTATAAAGGTGATTTTGCCTTGCCCCTCCCCCTCAGTCCAGGGGCAGACACTCACCATGGAGGTCGTATTGTACAGCGAATAAAAGCCTTTCAGTATTTTACCCAACTTCAGTCTTTTGGAGTAATTGAAGGTGCTTCACACACACACAAAATGCTGGAGGAACTCAGCAGGCCATGCAGTATCAATGGAAGGGAATAAACAGTCAACGTTTTGGGCCTAGACCCTTCATCAGGACTTCAGACTCAGAACATCAGGTATCTAGGCAAGAAGCTGAAACAGAGGTCAAAGGTCAAATCTGCTATGGTTATACTAAATTGTGGAGAAGGTTCAAGATGATGGGCTTCTCTCATTTTACGTCTTTATCGGTTTGGAATCATCTTGGAAAACAAAAGTTGCCGTGCAGTGAAAATATGCTTTATCCAGCACAGAGTAAAACTGCATCAATTTCCCAGCCTCTCACTGAGAAGAGTTCCAGTAACAGTGGAAATTTTCTTCAGATGTGAAATTCCTCCAGTGAGTTCAGCAGTAGGGCAATGTCCAAAGTCCATCTCTGTAATTTTTAACTTCAGTAATCAGACAGACGTCAGGTCATAGTCATCATTCCTGCTTTCCCTGAAACCTTGCTATTTAAGGGGCCAACACTCAAGCAGTGAGATATGCAAGCTTAAATACAGCCTCATTCACTAGCCAGGACTGCTTTGCCCATGCAGATCAGGGTCACAAGCACTCACAACTCTTGTAACTTGGGTTCACTCCCGGCTGCCACTGCTAATTTTGCCACATCTCACAGCTTGCTGCCAACTGCTGTAATAAAATATCCAAGCCATCTCCATAATGTATGAAGATTTCAACTACCCTTTTACTGTTATTCTTAGGAGTGGGCAAACTGGGGTTTGGCTGCATTATAGCTTCCCCAAAATGCAGTCAGATAGACAATGCACTAGTGTTCTTAGAGGAACCTTTATGGTAATCTCTTACAGGAATTGCTAGCTGAAGTTCTTGATAGCTCCCTTACACCAAAAACATGCCTCCTGCTGGTACTGTTCTTCAAAAACCTGATCCGCTGGGAATAGTGTCCCACCAACCCCATCTCTCTCCAAATTACAGAAGCAGCCTCACTTTAAGCTGCAAGACTGCCCAGCAGCTGAAAAGATGTTGCATGTAATGTGTATATGATTCCCTTTGTGGACTGGCAAATCTAGCTGAGAGATCTCACAATGGACATAATATAAAGCAGAAGGACACGATAAACATGACAACTGATCACAAACCCTACTATTGAAGATCATGATCTTAATAGGCTATGATACAGACACACAAAGCTATTAAAGCAGAGGTCCCCAACCTTTTTTGCACCGCGGACCGGTTTAATATTGACAATATTCTTGCGGACCGGCCGACCTGGGGGGTGGAGGGTGTTCAAGTAGGGTTAAGCTCACCTCAACGTCTTTTACAGTTAGGGTTGCCAATTTCTCACTCCCAAATAAGGGACAAAAGTAGCAGACAAATCCTGGGACACTTTACCCCAGTAAAGACTACCATGACCGTGAAGCCTTGCGCGGGCACCTGTGTGTGCATGCGTGATGCGCGTATGTGCCGATTTTTTCCCCCCACAAATCGGTTTTGCCTTCATCTTCCCAACTATACTGTACATACATTATTTCTACTTTATATAGGCTGTGTATTTATCATATCACTCCTACTTTTACTATATGTTAGTGTTATTTATTTTCGGTTTTATGTGTTATTTGGTATGATTTGTTAGGTTATTTTTTGCGTCTGGGAAAGCTCAAAAATTTTTCCCATATAAATTAATGGTAATTGCTTCTTCATTTCACGCCATTTCGGCACGAAAGGTTTCATAGGAATGCTCTACCTTAGCGGGGGGGGGGGGGAATACAGGACAAACCAATTTAGCCCAATATATGGGATGTCTCGGCAATATGGGACAGTTGGCAACCCTACGTTCAAGTTCAACAGTGCGTGACAGGGAAAGAGGAAAAGCGCAGCTGACTCATATCGTTTCCTCATGGCCCGGTAGTACATGCTTTGCGGCCCAGTACTGGTTCGCAGCCCAGTGGTTGGGGATCGCTGTATTAAAGTCATGAAAAAGTATTAAAGATTTTTTTGGGCTGGTTTCCCTCCATTTGTATGTGGATTTGTAATGCGCATTTGGACTGCCATGATTCCTGTAGCAATGAACACCTCATTGGCTGTTGAATACTTTGGAATGCTCGGAGTGGGTGAAAAGTCTTGCAGAAACACAAAGGTTTCGGTAATAAAGCCATGAATCATTTAAATAAGGAACAAGTTAAGTGCATCAGATTTAGCTGAAGAAACATCACTGGCCATGTATAAATGGCCATCCAGCAATTAAAAATGTTTATGAGGAATTACTTGGTGAGATAAAAAGGAAAATTTACAATAGATAAGGTAGCAATGGTAAATAGCACAAGGCACAGCTGCCAAGAGCAGCATCATAATAGGAAGGACACACACACACACAGTTTAAGCATGTGCTTATTTAAATAATTCATTATTGGTTATATGTACAGTATAAACATGTGAATTTTATAATCATCACACACACTGCTCGCTTCAGGTAAACGTGAAGTTAGACTCACATTTTAGACTCCCATGTCTTCATTTGAATTAGTTTAATGTTTTGAAGATACAAAACATAAAATTATGCCCCCTGGTATGTGTTAATGTGATTTGAGAAAATATGGGCAGCAAGGGGGGTGTTTCAGAGGCAAGTTAGGGAGCTGTTAGGGAGGGTTTAAACTAATTTGGCAGGGGGTTGGGAACCGGAATGACAGAGTGGAGGAAGGGGAAAACAGAAATAAATCTAAGATAGTGAGCAGTAAAGATGTCAGGAAAGACAGGCAGGTGATGGGGCAAATTTGTAGCCATTGGGATGTGTTGCAGTGAAATCAAAGCAAAAAGTATCAAATACTGGTCTTAAGGTGTTGTACTTAAATGTACGTAGCATAAGGAATAAGGTGGATGATCTTGTTGTACAGCTACAGATTGGCAGGTATGATATTGTGGCCATCACTGAGACCTGGCTAAAAGATGCATGTCTCTGGGAGCTGAACATCCAAGGATACACGGTGTATCGGAAGGATAGGAAGGTAGGCAGAGGGGGAGGTGTGGCTTTATTGGTAAGAAATGTTATTAAATCATTAGAAAGAGGTGATATAGGATTGGAAGGTGCAGCATCGTTATGGGTTGAGCTTAGAAATCGCAGGGGTAAAAGGACCCTGATGGCAGTTATTTATAGGCCTCCAAACAGCTGCAGTGATGTGGACTGCAAATACAACAGGAAATAGAAAAGGCTGGTCAGAAGGGCAGTGTTATGGTAATTGTGGGGGATTTTAACACGCGAGTGGATTGTGAAAATCAGGTCGGCACTGGATCTCGAGAGAGAATTTGTAGAATGTCTGCAAGATGGCTTTTTAGAACAGCTTGTTGTTGAGCCCACTAGGGGATCAGCTGTACTGGATTGGGTATTGTGTAATGAACCAGAGGTGATTAGAGAGATTGAGGTGAACGAACCCTTAGGAGGCTGTGAACATAACATGATTGAGTTCA
This sequence comes from Mobula hypostoma, assembly GCF_963921235.1. Classification (NCBI taxonomy): domain Eukaryota; kingdom Metazoa; phylum Chordata; class Chondrichthyes; order Myliobatiformes; family Myliobatidae; genus Mobula; species Mobula hypostoma. Next base: position 83,145,055 of record NC_086100.1, on the reverse strand, counting down.
CTGTGAAATTTGAAAAAGAGAAGCCGAAATCTGATGTGTCGGTATTTCAATGGAGTAAAGGAAATTACAGTGGCATGAGAGAGGAACTGACCAAAGTTGACTGGAAAGGGACACTGGCAGGAAAGACGGCAGAGCAGCAGTGGCTGGAATTTATGCGAGAAGTGAGGAAGGTGCAAGACAGGTATATTCCAAAAAAGAAGAAATTTTCAAATGGAAAAAGGATGCAACCGTGGTGGACAAGAGAAGTCAAAGCCAAAGTTAAAGCGAAGGGGAGGGCGTACAGGGAAGCAAAAATTAGTGGGAAGACAGAGGATTGGGAAGTTTTTAAAAGCTTACAAAAGGAAACTAAGAAGGTCATTAAGAGGGAAAAGATTAACTATGAAAGGAAGGTAGCAAATAATATCAAAGAGGATACCAGAAGCTTTCTCAAGTATATAAAGGGTAAAAGACAGGTGAGAGTAGATATAGGACCAATAGAAAATGATGCTGGAGAAATTGTAATGGGAGATAAGGAGATGGCAGAGGAACTGAACAAGTATTTGCATCAGTCTTCACTGAGGAAGACATCAGCAGTATACCGGACACTCAAGGGTGGCAGGGAAGAGAAGTGTGCGCAGTCACAATTACAACAGAGAAAGTACTCAGGAAGCTGAATAGTCTAAAGGGAGATAAATCTCCTGGACCAGATGGAATGCACCCTCGTGTTCTGAAGGAAGTAGCTGTGGAGATTGCGGAGGCATTAGCGATGATCTTTCAAAAGTCGATAGATTCTGGCATGGTTCCGGAGGACTGGAAGATTGCAAATGTCACTCCGCTATTTAAAAAGGGGGCAACGAAGCAAAAAGGAAATTATAGACCTGTTAGCTTGACATCGGTGGTTGGGAAGTTGTTGGAGTCGATTGTCAAGGATGAGGTTACAGAGTACCTGGAGGCATATGACAAGATAGGCAGAACTCAGCATGGATTCCTTAAAGGAAAACCCTGCCTGACAAACCTATTACAATTTCTTGAGGAAATTACCAGTAGGCTAGACAAGAGAGATGCAGTGGATGTTGTATATTTGGAGTTTCAGAAGGCCTTTGACAAGGTGCCACACATGAGGCTACTTAACAAGATAAGAACCCATGGAATTACGGGAAAGTTACATACGTGGATAGAACGTTGGCTGATTGGCAGGAAACAGAGAGTGGGAATAAAGGGATCCTATTCTGGTTGGCTGCTGGTTACCAGTGGTGTTCCACAGGGATCAGTGTTAGGGCCGCTTCTTTTTACATTGTACATCAACGATTTGGATTATGAAATAGATGGCTTTGTGGCTAAGTTTGCTGACGATACGAAGGTAGGTGGAGGGGCCGGTAGTGCTGAGGAAACAGAGAGTCTGCAGAGCAACTTGGATAGATTAGAAGAATGGGCAAAGAAGCGGCAAATGAAATACGATGTTGGAAAGTGTATGGTTATGCACTTTGGCAGAAGAAATAAACGGGCAGACTATTATATAAATGGGGAGAGAATTCAAAGTTCTGAGATGCAACGGGACTTGGGAGTCCTCGTACAGGATACTCTTAAGGTTAACCTCCAGGTTGAGTCGGTAGTGAAGAAGGCGAATGCAATGTTGGAATTCATTTCTAGAGGAATAGAGTATAGGAGCAGGGATGTGATATTGAGGCTCTATAATGCGCTGGTGAGACCTCACTTGGAGTACTGTGGGCAGTTTTGGTCTCCTTATTTAAGAAAGGATGTGCTGATGTTGGAGAGGGTACAGAGAAGATTCACTAGAATGATTCCGGGAATGAGAGGGTTAACATATGAGGAACGTTTGTCCGCTCTTGGACTGTATTCATTGGAGTTTAGAAGAATGAGGGGACACCTCACAGAAACATTTCGAATGTTGAAAGGCATGGACAGAGTGGATGCGGCAAAGTTGTTTCCCATGATGGAAGAGTCTAGTACGAGAGGGCATGACTTAAGGATTGAAGGGCACCCATTCAGAACAGAAATGCGAAGAAATTTTTTTAGTCAAAGGGTGGTGAATCTATGGAATTTGTTGCCACGGGCAGCAGTGGAGGCCAAGTCATTGGGTGTATTCAAGGCAGAGATTGATAGGTATCTGAGTAGCCAGGGCATCAAAAGTTATGGTGAGAAGGCGGGGAAGTGGGACTAAATGGGAGAATGGATCAGCTCATGATAAAATAGTGGAGCAGACACGATGGGCTGAATGGCTGACTTCTGCTCCTTTGTCTTATGGTCTAAGTTGTTGTTTGTTTTTTACAAAGTGAGTAGCAAGTTCATAGAAGGCCTTGCCAGGGATGGTGGAAGAGGTAGGTACATTCGGGGCATTTACCAGTTATTAAGACAGGCACATGGATGATCAAAAAATGGAGGATTATATAGGAGGGAAGGGTTGGAGTGCCCTAAGAGTAGGCTAAGTGGTCAACACAACATTGTGTGCTGTGTTGTTTTATATTCCATTTATATTAAAAATCTGGATTAATTTTGGAATGGATGAGTAGGTCAGAAAGCAGAAATTATATTTATATTTATTATGTTGAAAGACTGGAGGATATTGAACTTCATAGACTTGGAAAAAGACCTTGTAGAACCATAAGATTGTAATCAGTAATGAGAAAGGATAATTCAGAGTAGGACTCACAGTTGAAAAGGTTTATAAACACAAGAAATTGGTTATTAGATAAGGAAAGTAAATTCTCAAGGCTAATTGACAGTCAGAGAAGTACAGCACAGAAACTGGCCCTTCGCCCCATCTAGTCCATGCTGAAACCATTTAAACTGCCTATTCCCATTGACCTGTACCTCTCCAAATCCCTACTATCCACGTACCTATCCAAACTTCTCTTAAACATTGAAATAGAGCTTGCATGCACCACTTGAGCTGGTATCTCATCCCACACTGTCTTGACCCTCTGAGCGGTTACCCCTCATGCTCCCTTTAAACTTCTCACCTTTCACTCTTAACCCAAGACATCTGGTTGTAGTCCCACCCAACCTCAGTGAAAAAAGCCTGCTTGCATTTGCCCTATCTATACCCTCACAACAGAACAGTTTAATGCCAGAATAGATTTTGTTTTATAATTCATTTTTAAGACTTAATGTTAATTGCCTGGAGAGGTGATAATGAACAGCCTTCCTCAACCATTGTAGTCTTTCTGCAAAGGTACACACACAAAATGCTGGAAGAAATCAGCAGACCGGGCAGCATCCATGGAAAAGAGTAAACAGTCAATGTTTTGGGCCAAGACCCTTCATCAGGCCTGAAATTTTTACAGTTTACTCTTTTCCGTAGATGTTGGCCTGCTGAACACTATGGGGACATTTCCTGCTCGTTGCACATTGGCGTTAGTTGTCGATTAATGCTTTTCCTTCCATCTAAAGATGGATGGGACAAGAAAACTGTTCTGAGGAACTCCCGCAGTAAATGTTTTGGTGCTGGGGCCATTGACATCAGTCAAGTAAAGCCACTTCCTTTTTGTGAGGTACGAGTCCAACTATCGGTGTGTTGTTCCTTTGCTGCCTATTGGCCAGAGTGCCTCAATGTTAAGGGGAAGTCGCCCTCGTCTTTCTCAGGAATTCAAATCTTTTGTCTACGTTTGTGACAAGGCAATGACGATATCTGAAACCAGTGGTCTTGGCAAAACTCAGCATGGACATCAGTGAGCAAGTGCTGCTCGATAGCACTGGCAAAAGCAACTTCCTGACTCTGCCGATGCTTGAGAGTAGACTAGACATTAATTAGTTGGATTGGAGTTATCTTGTTTGGGACATACCAGGCCATTTCCACTAGTGCCATAATTATAATGGAACAACTAATGTTGAAACACAGGTCTCCAATCCTACATCTCAGCTGTTGTCTGGTTTCATAGCCAGTGCTCTCAGTCTTTTCTTCAGGTGGGGCTGGAGACTCACTTCTGCAATTGCTTGGTTCTCAAAAGAAGCAAGATAGACCACATGCTCTGCAATTCTACCTGAACTTGCTTGCAAAGGCTTCAGCCTTTTGAGCATTTAAATGCTGGAGCCTGTCAGCAGTGAGAGTCAGGTTAGGATGAATGTTCTTCCTCAATACAGGAGACAGAAGCTTCAAAGAGTGTTTATTACCTTAACTCTAACAGCAAGGCATTACATTTGGTGCTTAAATTCTATCAATACATGTCCTATCACTATACCCCTTTTACACAAGTACACTGCATTTTCTACCTTTTTTTCTTATCCAGGTCAGTAATAGATAATTGGTTGAGACTGATTGGTCAACAGCTTCTACATTATGGTGAAAGTCAGCTGCAGGTCCAGCAGATATGAAGACCGAAGCATCCAACTACAGCAAAGCTACAAATAAGGAGAATACAATGTTCAAACTGTACACCATTCCAATAAAACCACAACTTCTGGTGTGAATTTAGCTTGCTCAGGTACCACTAGACCTGTCACGGGTCCTCTTTGACATCTTTAGAATGTCTCTGGTGGAAAGTAAATGCTATCTTAGAGTTTGGTTTAGTTAAGCAGACTGCAGGAAAAGATAACCACAGATGCTCAACCACATAGACTAAAACCAACTCAAACATTTTTACCTATCACTAGGTATGAAGAGCATCAAGTGCCATTGCAGTATGAATGAATGTTCAAGTGACTTCTTTACTACTCAACTCCCAAGATGACTTCAACAAAATCAAATTATTGGCCCCTATAAATGAACCCCATTGGTTTCGGTGTGAATAAAGTGCACTAAACATTTGGAGCCTAGAGGACACTGTTGTGGACCTGCTCTCTTCCCTGATAATTCTTCCCTCTACTGTGCCTCACTTTAGTTTCATGACAGCAATAATGTCCAACACTGAAACTCCCAAAACCTTCTCCATTCTTACACTGTAGATCTTCACTCTGATCCAAGACTAGGGAACATATGCTTAAGGCGAGCAAGAGGGTTAGAGGGGATCCAAGGAAGGATATTTTTCCTATCTGGAATGCAGTTGATGGGGTGAAGGCATAAACTAACAAAATTTAAGTAGTTTCTGAATTAGCCCCTGAATCACCCAGGCACAGTATGCCAAGTTCAAGTACAGAAAGGTACTTGATCACCAGGATACACATGTGAGCTGAAAGGCCAGTTTCTATGATGAATGAGTATGATTTTGAGTCTAAAATTATTATGGTAGTCAGTAGCAAACGTTAACTGAGGTGCACCGAGAGCCAGGCCTCTTTCAACTATTAAAAAGCCACTCTCCTGGTGTCCTGAATCATGGGTTCAATTCTGTTGCTGGTGACCTGGGCTGCAAAACTCCGTTATATGGGATTTAATTGTGAAAAATCAAACATCACAGTTCAAGTGAACCAAATTCATCCAGCAGTTAACCAAGAATAGTAGACTGTGTAATAAATATATTTAAAAAGTCTTTCACAACTCCAAAATATCACAAACTACCTCACACAGTCCTAACTTAGATTTAATCTGGAAATTAGTCAGCCTGGTGTTGCTTAGTTTGGTCTAACAAACCAGCATTGAAATAATGACTAACAAGTTTGTTGTAATGGTGTCGTCAAACTCGCAAAGACAAGATTACCACAAGATCCTTTAAGCAGAACAGAGGGGACAGAAGTGCTTTGACTCAATCGGCACTTTCTACAAGGCAGGAGTATTCTCTCAGCACCATAATTACACTGCGGTCTTGCATGTTTGAGTTCAAATAAATTTATCAAAGTACATGTAAGACCCGTGTACAACCCCGAGATTACTTGCAGGCATTTACAGTAAATACAAGAAACACACCAGAATCAATGTCCACCCCCAAAAGGGCAGACAGAAAAATCAAAATGCAAAGGCCAACGAACTGGGCAATACAAAATAATTCAAAATAAATAAACAAGCAGTAAATATCAAGAACATGAGATGAAGAGACCTTCAAAGTGAGTCCAGAGTCTGTGGGAACTGTTCAGTAACGCGGCCAAGTGAAGTTGAGTGAAGTTATTTCCTCTGGTTCAAGAGCCTGATGGTTGAGGGGTCATCGACGTTCCTGAACCTGGTGGTGTGAACCCTCAGGCCCTTGCAGCTCCTTCCTGATGCCAGTAGCAAGAAGAGAGCATGGCCTGGGTGGTAGGGGTCCCTGATGATGGATGCTGCTTTCCCTGCGACAGCACTCTGAGTAGATGTGCTCAGTGGTGGGAGGGTTTTGCTTGTGATGGACTGGGCCATATCCACTACTTTCTGTAGGATTTTTTGCTCAAGGGCATGTGTGTGTTCATACCAGGCTTGAAGCAGCCAGTCAATATACTCTCTTCCATACACCTAGAGGGATTTGTCAAAGTTTCAGATGACGTGCCAAATCTTCACAAGCTTCTAAGTAGTAGCACTATCGTGGTTTCTTTATTATGGCACTTGCGTGCTGGACCCAGGACATATCCTCTGAAATGATTACACCAAGTTACTCTCCACCTCTGATCCCTTCATTGAGAATTGGGTCATGGACCTCTGGTTTCCTCCTCCTGAAGTCAATAATCTGATCATTGGTTTTGCTGATATTGAGTGAGAGGCTGTTGTTGTGCACCCCCCACCCCCAGCCCAATTTTCATGCTCCCTCCTATTTACTGAATCATCACCACCGTTGATTCGGCCATTGACAGTGGTGTCATAAGCAAACTTAAGCATGACACTGGAACTGTGCTTAGCCACAAGCATACAGTCTTGTGGTGCACCTGTGCTGATGGAGATTGTGGAGGAGATGTTGTTGCAAATCCCAACTGACTGGGGTCTGCAAGTGAGGAAATCGAGGATCCAGTTAAACGAGGTATTGAGGACAAGATCCTGAAGTTTATTGATTAGTTTTGGAGGGAAATGATAGTGTTGAGTATTGAACTGTAGTCCATGAAGGGCATCCTGGTGTATGCATCTTCTCTATCCAGATGTTCCAGGGTTGATTGAAGAGCCAGTGAAATGGCTCCTGCTCTGGACTTGTCCTGGTAGGCAAAATTGGAGTAGATTCAAGGTCATTTTTCAGCCTCATCACCAATCTCTCAAAGTACTTCATCCTGTGGATGCAAGTGCCACTGGATGATAGTCATTGAGGTAGGTTGCCATGTTCTTCCTGGGCACCAGTATAATTGAAACCAGCTGGAAGCAGGTGAGTGTCTCAGACTGCTGAAGTGAGAGGTTAAGGGTATCGGTGAATATTCCAGTCGGTTGATCAGCACGGGTCTTTAGTACTCGGCCAGATACCCTGTCTGGGCCAGGTACTTTCTATAGGTTCACCCTCCTGAAGGATGCTCTCATGCTGGTCTCAGAGACCGAAATCACAGGGTCATTGGAGGCCGTGGGAGTTTGTGAAGGTGCATCTATGCCCTGATGGTCAAAGTGAGCATAAAAGGCATTGAGCTCATCTGGGAGTGAAGCCTTGTCAGCTATGTTGCTTGATTTCATTTTGTAGGAGGTGGTAGCATTCAGGTCCAGCCACAGCTGTCAAGCATTCATCAGTGATTGAAGTTTGGTCCAGAATTGACACTTTACAAGCAAAATCGCTTTCTGGAGGTCATGCCTGGACCTCTTGTATCTTATTTGGTTGCCAGACCTGAGTGCTACCTGATTGGCCCTCAGCAGATTGTGGATCTGAGGGTCGTCTATGGCCTCATCTTGAAGTCAATGCCTCAGCAGAAAAGAATGTCCCCAGCATATGAGGAGGTCTTTCTAAACACAATAACCTTGCAGAGTCCAGAGTAAAAGCTGGTGTAAAGACAAACCAGCAACAAATTATTCTCAATTGACATACAGTATTCAGAATCATGGCAGAGACCCAGTTTTTCTTTTTATCCAACAAAAAATTGAGGAGCTCTTTTGGACCATTGTCTTAAAAAATAAATCAGGAAACATGACCAAAGGTAGCAGAGTACTGAAGCCACTAGTAGCTTTATCACCAGTGTGGCTCTCCTAGAAAACAATGGAACAATCTTGTCCAAGATCCCAGAAGGGTAGTGATTTTCATTTTGGAAACCCACCAGCTCATTTTCTAGCCAGGTTTCCAACATAAAGTGTATTTAGACACCACCCACCCCCAACTCCCAGAGTGTGGAGGCATCTCTTCCAGCTAGTGGTCTACCAAGACATAAAACAGCTCTCCCAATAGACCACCAGATACAACCTGCTAACGTTCACACTTCCTCTCCAAGTCAACAGGATCTATGACTATGCAGAGCACATCACAAGTTCCATACCTGCCCTGCATGGAGACAAGCTCTTCACCCATCTCCTCGAAAGACCTGCAGATAAAATTTCTTTCCAAGCAGAAAGCCCACCATGATTAACTACTGAGCTTTATACATAGTCTTATGGCAGCATGCAGAAATTGAGCAAAACACATGCAAAGGCCAAAAGAGCATACAATCCACTGTTGCACATATTCCCCTGGTCAGGAGAGAGAAAGGCTATTGACAAATCAGCCCTCTGGGTATGTTACCATATCTTTGACCAGATACATATTGGCCTGATTGAAGTGGTGCAGCGTTGTACAAGACTGGTCAGGGTTGGTCGTGTGGGTCAGCATAGTGCCCAGACCGGTGGCTGGTGCCAGCAAAATAAAATCTTGCAACCTGTGCTGAGGGATGTTTCTTGATGCAAGTTTCTTCAAAAGGAGGGGATTGTTCCATTTGTGATGTTGACTGCCTTGCATTATAAAATAAATTGGGAAAATTTGTTTATTACTGTCACACTACGGAGGTACAGTGAAAATATTGCTTACCATCCATACAGATCAGTTCATTACAACAGTGCATTGAGCTAGTAGAAGGGAAAACAACGGCGTACAGAATAAAAAGTGTCACGGTTCACGTAGATGATAAGCTGCAAGGTTACAATGAGGTAGATTGTAAGGTCAAGAGCTCATCTTATCACACTAGGGAAACATTCAACGATCATATAACAGCAGGGTAGAAGCTGTCCTCAAGCCTAATAGCACTGGCTTTCAGGCTTTTGTATCTTCTTCCCAATTTGGCGGTGGGGGGGTGGTGGTGGGGGAGAACAGAGAGTGTCCGGAGTGGGTGTGGGATCTTTCATCATGCTGGCTGTTTTACTGAGGCAGCGAGAAGTGTAGAGGCCATAGAGGGGCAGCTGTTTACTGTGATGCACCGAGTTGCATCCACAACTGTCTGCAGTTTCTCGGACAGTAGAGCGAAGTAGTTGGCATAGCAAAGCACGATGCGTCGGATCGAACGGTTTCTATGGTGCATGGATAAAGCGCCAAATTCCTCAAGCCTCCTGAGGGAGTACAGCCATGGCTGAGCTTTCTTGGCCGTAACGTCAGAACGGTTGGACCAAAACAGGCCACCTTCAATGTCCACTCTCATCCTCAGCCCCACTGGTGGAAACAGCAGCCTGTACACTGCCCCCATTTCTGAGGTTAAAGCCAGCTCTTGTTTTGCTGACATTGAGGAGAACGTTCCATATCACTAGCTTTCCCTCTCCTCCCTGTACTCTGACTCATCGGTATTTGGGATACTACCCACTCTGGGGGTACCATTATGCAAATTTTTAGAATGATGGGGTTTGAGCAGAATATGGTAGTCTTAAGTGTACCGGGGGATAGAGCTGGGGTCTGAGGATGCAACCTTGTGAGGGGTTGGTGTTGAACATAATTATTGCAGAGGTTTTGGTCAGAAAGTGAAGAATCCAGTTGCAAAGTGAGGTGAGATCCTAATCCCAGGATTAGGAGTTTGAATACGAGTTTGCTTGGCGCAAAGACTCAGATAATTATTCTGAAGAAATGCAGTCAGATAAATATTGAGGATATCTGTTGTGTATTTAATAGTTCAATATATATTTTAATTGCACAAGTTATCACACTACCACATGATACGTGCGTGCCTCACTTAAAGTAAACTCGAATTAGACTCACATTTTTTGACTCCTGTGTCTTCCTTTGAATTAGTTTAATGTTTTGGAGTTACAAAACACAGCTTTATCGTGAAACTTCTTAGCCAGCAGTTTAAACACTGTCATGCTTTCTCAACATATTTGGGAACATCAGCCTCAGTTGTTGAGCTAAGGCCTGCAGTGTGATGTGAGCCCATAAACCTAGGTCAGGAGCGAGAGAGCTACCACAGACAAGAAGACTGATGAAAGTGTCTGCCTGCTAAATAGCTATCCAAACGATTCATGAAGAACCTCAAGTCGAGTGCTGGTTGCTTGATGCAATTTTAATGTAACCACCAGCAATTTGCAGAGACAAAACTCATGGAACAGAGGCTGAAACATTGAACTTAGAGGATTAATTTTAGATCTTAATGCAACTTGTGGTCACAGAAAGAGGAACAATAAATAAAATACAACTGCAAATTGGTTAAACAAACACTGCTGCAGGAGGTAGAGTTACTGTTCAGATAAATTAGCATCCAGCAGCCAAAACCTCTATTATAAATTGATTTTAAATTAAAAAGGAAAAGATTTGGACCCATAAAAGTTTGGAGTTTTTTAAACAAGCCTGTTTCAAATTGAGCGGAGTCCAGCTATGATGTAAATTTATTCAAAGGAGGCAAAATGGTGGTTTCATTCTCCACATGATACAAAATGGCTGACTGAGGTTCATCAGTCTGCAGAAAAGCAACCTACTATTTCAGTCGTTGCTGAGCAACTGATTGAAAATTAAATGTTAGATTGTTTGATAAAGCCAGTCCTATTTCAATAACAAATAGAAAGTGGCAAACCATTATACAAATACATCTATGGACTCTCAGGGGATAAAATACCATTACTGATTGAAGCAAATAACAACGTATTAGAATGGCATCTCCAAACTTGAAGAGAAACAACATTAAAATCCAGGACCATATAGGAAGTTGAGAGGGACTGAAATTGATGGAATCTGGTGGAATAGCTTTGCCCACACATATCCTGAGTTCTAACATCCTGCTTCTTGTATCATGTTGCCATTGTCGATTTTCAGAACAGTGGTTCGGCCAAAGGTCTTCAGTTGCTTTAATCAATGAGACTCCCTCCATTATATCAAGAACTGGGATCATTGCTAATGGAACAGTATTCAGTTTTATTTAAAAAATGCTGGTGAACACAGCAGACCAGAGATAGAGACAGAAAGATCTAGAAAGAGGAGGGAGGTGTCGGAAATGGACCAGGTAAACTTGAGGGCAGGGTGAAAGTTGGAGGCAAATTTAATGAAGTCAATGAGCTCAACATGTGTGCAGGAAGCAGCACCAATGCAATCCTCTCCCTTCTCCAATCTCGTATCCCTTTTGCCTATCAACTTTCCAGCTCTTAGCTCCATCCCTCCCCCTCCTGTCTTCTCCTATCATTTCGGATATCCCCCTACCACTCTCACTTTCAAATCTCTTACTAACTCTTCTTTCAGTTAGTCCTGACGAAGGGTCTCGGCCCAAGACGTCAACTGTACCTCTTCCTATAGACGCTGCCTGGCCTGCTGCGTTCACCAGCATTTTTATGCATGTTGCTTGAATTTCCAGCATCTGCAGATTTCCTCATGTTCAGTTTTATTTGCTCACCTACTTTCTGGCAAGTAGTTAAGAATATCCAGCCTCTACAAGAACCAAGGAATGGCAGTCACCAATAAAAGAGAGAGACTCAGAACCTCTTCTTGTCATCATCCTTAATACCACAGTGTTGCAGAAGTATAACAGAGCCAACCACAGAAATACTGTAATTCCAAGAGCAGATCAGATGCTAGGTATAAAGCAATAGTCATCTACACCTGCTCAAAGCCTTTCCACTATCTGCAAGGTACAATTCCATGGTGTTACGGAATACCTATTATCTGCTTGGTTGAGAGCAAATCAAACACTTAAAAAATCTCAGCAATATCAGTCATAAACTACCTTGCTTAATAGCACTCCAACCACTGCCTATACCATTGTACTCAGTACAGCCACTGGATCAATGTATAAACTGTATTTGTGGTCACTTGTCAGGACTCTTGATAGAACCTTTACATCTAGAAGGCCAACAGCAGCAAACAATTGGGAACAATGCCAACTGGAAATTCACTTCCAAGACATATTCTATCCAGACTTGGAAACAGTTTGCTCCCCCTTTCTGGTCACTGCAGAAAACTCTGGATCTCTACCTTGATGCACAGTGGGAAGGCTTTCATTGCAAGAATTGGCAAGGTTCAAGTTAGTTCAACAAGCACTATAAAGAGCAACTAGGGATGAGAATTAAATATTGGTCTTGCCAGCAAAGTTCATATTGCAAGAATAAATATGAACATTTGCATTGAGCTTTGATATGCAATGGGCCTGATGAGAGCTCAAGTTGGAAATGATCTTAATAATTGGGGCTCCAAAACAAAGTGCACAAAATGTCTTCTGGATTTCCCTCAATTTCCTGCAGTAACACAAGTGAAATTCCAAATGGAGTGACAAGCCTTTAATTCACTTTCACCCCAAATACTGTGCCTTATAAGGCACATATCCCTTTGCCTGAGAAGGACTCTTTGTACTTTTAAACTGGTAATCCTATCACTAAGTAACACTACTAATGCTTGGATTTTCTTTTTGTTCTGACGTACAGTACTTTTATACCTGGAAGTAAACTGGCAAAAGTAACTTGGCCTGTATTGAGAGGATTGATGTTTGTTGTATTCTTACATCTAGTGAACACCTGGGCAAAAGCAATGGCTGTCCCAGGTACTGTCCGCAAGTAACTTATGGACCAGTTATTACATCTGGCGTGCTTTAACTACTGTAAAAAGCAACGAGCAAAAAACATAGATTCTGCCCATAAGAGACAAAATTTGCAAGTCTCTCCAAGTAGTTAGTACCAATAAATATTGAAGAATACCTGATTTATTACTTTGCTGTTACTGTTTGTCATACAAGGATAATTTCCACTCAGTCCAACTAGTGAAAATTTACACAACTAAAATACCAGTTTCTTCTTTAACTCTCCCACAGCCCCGCAATAACTTCATATAATGTTTAAAAGGTACATCTAGAGGGGTGTCAAATCACCATTAAATTTGATCCTGAACATTCTCCCCAATGGCAGCTTTGGTGAAGTAAGTGCCATATATAGAACACGGGGAAAAGGTGGGAGATGCATTTATATAATTCCAGTAGAACAGCCTACCAATATTCACCAAACTCTCATGAGAGAATTGCTGGTGGAAGTGGTCACAGTAAAAGGCAAATCAAAGCTCAAAGTACATTTATTATCAAAGTATTTATACATTATACAATCTTGAATTTTGTCTCCTAACAGGCAGCCACAAAAAAGAAACCCAAAAGAACCCATTTAAAAAAAGGAAGACTGTCAAACACCCAATGTGCAGAGAGAGAGAAAAATCATGTCAAACAATAAATGCATGCAGCAGATAGCATTCTGAACTGAACACTCATCTTCAACAGCACAAACCAGCTGGTGGAGCTGTAGCCAGATTGCTAAGGTGAACCACACAAACCAGCTGGTGGATCACTGCTGGTCACTCTACATCACGAAAGACTCAGGAGAGATTGCCAATATCCTGACAGATGAGGCAAGTAAGCTACAGGAAAAAAAACTGCCCACTGTGGAGAATAGAAGATTACTGTCAGTTTAAACACTCTGCTGGAGTTCCATACTTGCAAGGGCTATACAACGCCTGAGCAGATAAAGATCAGGTAGTAATGATGCATGGTGAAAAAAAGTCTTACATTCTTGCCACAAGTACAAGGGAGAAACTGTGGACACTGGAATCTCGGACAACACACACAAAGCTGGAGAAACTCAGCAGGTCAGGTAGCATCCGTGGAGCGAAATGGAAATCAATGTTTCAGAGTCAACTGGGATGAAAGACAGAGGGGAGATAACCAATATAAAAAGGTGAAGGCTATTTGTGGAGCAGGAGCTGCCGCCTGGTGAGAAGTGATAGGCAGACGTGGGGGTGCAGGTGCGGGGAGGAGAGTGGGGGGTCGGGGAGGAGCGAAAATAGTGGCAGAAGCTAGATGAAAGTGGCAAAGGGTTGAAGGTGATGGAATGTGAGAGGAGATGAAGGTTAAGCATGAGATCAAGTGATGGGGAGGCAAGGGTAGATGGGAACAATGCTGGAGAAAAGCCAGTGGGAGCAGCGTGTGGCTGATAAGGAGGAGGAGCAAGAGACACTGATTAAGCCAACAGAATATTAAGCGTCAGAATTATGTCTAATATTTGTGGGGCATGGAGGCAAGAGATAAGCATCTCTATTGTGAGGAGGTAAGAACTGCCAATGGACCTGCTATCCTGCTGAATGGCCTCATCGTTACTCACAATGACTCCGTGTCACAAACAGATGAGGAGGTTTTCAAGGACACTTGTGACTGGCAGCTGACTTTGCTCAATGGGCTTGAAGCAAAAGTCTGTCCCGTCACTAGGTGTGCCGAGATTCTTCACCTCCTTTCCTGAAACTGATGCAACTGAAGTCTCAAAGAATATACTTTCATGTCGAGTCTTGTCTTTACTGATAACTGAGCCAATTTTGTTAACCATTGCACATGTTTGCAAAGTGACGGCAGCACTCTTGGGTCAGGCAAAATGACAGGATGGGATTTTATCCATGACAGGCAGGAAGAGAGAAAGATACCTGTCCAGGCTATTAGTTTGCTTCTGATGATCACCCAAGTGCAGGACCAAGCTTTGGAATACAACTGCAGCCATTTTCAGATGACTGGTTATTCTACATAAAAACTGGTTAACTGCTTGTTTAAGTTCCCGCCAATGTTTTGGGCTGAAACATTGACTGTTTACTCTTTTCCATAGATGCTGCCTGGCCTGCTGAGTTCCTCCAGCATTTTGTATGTGCTACTTTGATTTCCACCATCTGCAGTTTTTCACTTTAATTAGGCAATAGTTTGCAAATTCGGCTGATGGTGTGAGTGGACACTGATTCTTGAACTGCAGTGTGTGACTGCTGGTTAAATGTTTGCTATGCTCCCTATCACAGAAAAAAGAAGTCAAAGATCGAGAGGAAAGAATTTACGGCCAGAACTACTGTAATTTCTCCTCATAAAACAAATCTTTTTTCAAGTATGCAGGAAGGGGATAGTTGCAAATATTACACAAATTAAAAAACAAATCAGACTCTTTCACGAAAAGAAGCTTTCTAGCTAGATGAAAGAACGATTACATAATCAGTTCTCCTTTGGCAGAGGATTTATTGTGTGCAATTTTTTAAATAAATAAACTTCTCCAAATTCTTCAATTAGATTCCAATCTACAGTTTATTCTGGTACCTCTCTATGAACCATTCAAATTATTCAATTACATTGCAGACTGTAACTCCCTGCAACATCTCCATTATTTGATGCAAATTCTACTGGAGGTCTTCACTGAAATCATAGAATTTGTCAAACAAGCTGGAGTTAGCAAGTTGCCAGTTTCAATGGAACAGGCCCAAGGTCCATATCCAAAATGAATTGACTTGCACAGAGACAAAAACTTAGAGAAGCAAAGCAAAGGCATTAACTTTTTTTAAAGAATGGGTTAATGTAAATCAGTTAGTAACTCAAGACAGCTTTTGTTCATCTGCAGACCACATCAGGCAAAAGACACTTGTCTCTTCCTCTTTTGGTCACCAACTTGGAATCAGTGCCTTAGCAACTTCCTCAAAAGTACTGAAGCAGAACATCTCACTGCAAAAGTCTAGCTAAGGATTCAGACTCCGACCACTGCAATGCTTCCAGACTCAGTTATTACACCAGAGGTTTCTGGAACCGTATTCAGATCAATCATAGTTCCTAGTTTTGACCTGCTTCCCACCCACAAGTTACTCACTGAGCATTGAAAGTGTTTCCCACTCCAATTATATTCTTAGCTTTGAGGTCAATTTTGCTCGTCAAATTTCTGTTCACAGTCTTACTGCTTCCAACCCAGCATGAACATTAGCAAACAGAAATTTTGCTTGTCAAATTTCTGTTCACAATCTTACTGCTTCTAACTCAGCATGAACATTAGCAAACCAGCTGGGACCTACAGTACATACACCAGGACTTTACTTTGCAAAACAGAATCAGAATCAGGTCTAATATCACTGGCATATGTTGTGAAATATGTTGTTTTGTGGCAGCAGTGCATTGCAATACATAATTTTAATTACGATAAATATATATAAACAATTAAGTTAGTGCAAGAAGAGAACAAAGGAAGAAAAAATAATGAGGTAGTGAACATGGATTCATTGTCCATTCAGAAATCTGATGGCAGAGGGGAAGATGCTGTTCCTAAAGCATTAAGTGAGTGTCTTTAGGCGCCTATACCTCCCCCTTGATGGTAGAAATGAGAAGAGGACACCTACTGGGTGATGGGGTCCTTAATGATGGATGCCACCTTTTTGAGGCATCACTTTTCGAAGATGTCCTCGATGCTGGGGAGGTCAGTGCCTATAATGGTGCTGGCTCAGTTCGCCACTTTCTGCAGCTTTTTCTGATCCTGTGCAGTGGCCCCTCCACACCAGATGGTGATGCAACCAGTCAGAATGCTCTCCATGACACACCTGCAGAAATTTGCGAGAGTCTTTGATGACATACCAAGTCTCCTCAAAGTCCTAATGAAATATAGCCGTTTTCATGCCTTCTCTGTAATTGCATCATTATGTTGGGCCCAGGATACAGCTTCAGAGATATCGACACTCAGGAACCTAGCTCACCCTTTTCATTTTCGAATGAGCTCACCCTTTTCGATGAGGACTGGTGTGTGTTCCCTTTCTGAAGTTCACAATCAATACCTTTGTCTTATTGACATTGAGCGCAAGGTTATTGCTGGGCCACCGCTCAACCAGCCAGTCTATCTCCTGTACACTTCCTCGTCACCATCTGAAATTCTGCCAACAATAGTTGTGTCATTGGCAAGTTAATAGATGGCATTTGAGCTGTGCCTAGCCATAATTGTGGGTGTAGAGAGTGTAGAGCACTGGGCTAAGCATGCATCCTTGAGGTGCTCCAAATCTATCAAAGGTCCCTACCATCTGGGCCATGTGACTTCCTCTCTGCTACCACCAGACAGGACGTACAGAAGCCTGAAGTCCCACACCACCATGTTCAAGAATAGCTACTTCCCTTCAGCCATTTGCTTCTTGAACCAATTTATACAACCCACAACACAAACCTAATACCTACCTCAGTCGAGCAACATTGATCCCTTGGCAATACAATGGATTTTTTTTCATTCTGTTCTTTCTTGTACAATTTGTTTAATTCATGTTACTCTTGTGGACGCTCTGTATCTGATGCTATGTGTCTGTGACGCTGCTGCAAGTAGGCGTTTCATCGCACTTGTGACTACTTGTGCATGTAACAGTAAACCTGATGTTGGCAAACTGCACAAAACCTTTGCCAGTTAGAAGGGTTGAGTTCAAGCAGATTTCAGGACAGATTCCCATTTAATTTTCACAGAACAGCACCTGATAGTAACAAACACACACAGAGGAAGGAGTGAAGCTCACATGTAGGACATAGCAGGGGGAGTGTTGGCATGGTTAACATAAATGGCAAGGGGAGATTCAATTTAAGTTTGTGTCACTTAGCTTTAATCAGGTTTATTTATGGTATGTCATTAAATTTGTTGATTGGTGGTGGATTACAGTGCTGACAAAAATCTACAAAATAATACCGCAAAAGTTTAGCAAGATCAGTACTTGAACAGTTGCAGAAATCCAATTGCAAAAAAAAACTGTTCCTAAATCATTAAGTGTGTCCTTTGTGCTGCTGTAGCACATCCCCAAATTAGTAATAAGAAGAGGGATGTCCCAGATGGTGAGGATCCTTAGTGACAGATGCTGCCCTCTTGAAGATGTCCTCAATAGTGCAGAAGGCTTGCTGAGTCTACAACCTTCTGCAGCCTCTTGTAGTGCTGTGCATTTGAAGCTCCACACCAGGCAGTGATGCAACCAGTTAGAGTGTCCTCTGCTGTACATTTGCAAGAGTCTTTGATGACATACCAAATCTCCTCAAAGTCCTGACACAGCAGAGCCACTATCATGCCTTCTTCTGTGTGATTGCATCAATGTGGCAGACCCAGAACAGATTTTCTGAGACACTGATGGCCTGGAACCTTTTCCACTCTGACCCCTGAGTGAGGACCAGCGCGGTCTCCTGACTTCCCCTTCCTGAAGCCCACAATTGATTCCTTGATCTCGCTGATGTTGAGAATGAGGTTGTTGTTGCAACACCATTCCAGCAGTCGATCTACAGTACCCCACTCTAGTATGCTTCTCAAATGGCAACAGCAAACTTGGGTGGTGGTTGACCTGTGAGCTCAGCCACAGTCATGTGTGGAAAAAGTAGAGAAATAAGAAGGTTGATCTGTACTGATATTGGTAGTCAGCCAGGAGACACTACTGACTGATCTTCCAATGTGGACACTCAGCATCCAGAGACTCAGGTTTTGAAGCTTCGTGATTAATCTTGAGGTGGGTGATGGTGTTGAATGTTGAGCTGTGATCGATAATTACTAGCTTGGTGCTTGCAGAGTGGAAAGTCAGTAAGACTGAGTCTGCTGTATACCGGTTGTGGTGGTAAGACTGGACTGCTGCAGTTCCAGGTCCAGTACCTACTCAGGGAGGAGGCAATCCTAGTCATGGGCAACCCCTTGAAGCACTTCTTTACATTAGATGTGAATGCTACTGAGCAATTGTGATTGAGGCAGCTCACCTTGCTCTTCTTGGGCACCAGAATGACAGCCACCCTTTTAAAGCAGGGCAGAACCTCACAGCATCTGAGAGGTTCCATCATTGTTTAGTCAGTCTGCAGCAGAGGATGCCTGCTCACTTCTTGATTCCAAGTTTGCTGATAGGGTCAAATTCAGCTGAAGGAAATCTGCAGTAACTGGAAGGAACTGCAGAGCAAGCAGATACATTGCCAATGTAATTTAATGCAGGAAAAAAAATGCCGATTTTGAAAATAAAATACAAATCCTTCAAAAAGTAGGAAATATGGCCCAGTCCATCATGGGTGAAGCCCTCCCCTCCATTGAGCACTGTTGCAGGAAAGCAGCATTCATGATCAGAGACCCCCACCACCCAAAGTCATGTTGTCTTTTCGCTGTTATCATACAGGACTCACACTACCAGGTTCAGGAACAGTTATTACTCCACAACCATCAGGTTGTTGAAGCAGAGGTGATAACTTCATTCAACTTCACTTGCCCCATCACTGAACTATTCCCAGTTTTCAGGACTCTCCATCTCATGTTCTCGATATTTATTGTTTATTTATTTATCTCTTTTGTATCTGCACAGTTTGTTTACCCCATTGGGTGGAGTCTTTCATTGTTTCTATTATGGTTCTTGGATTTACTAAGTATGCCTGCAAGAAAACGAATCACAGGGTCGTACACATGTCACCATATACTTAGATAAAAATTTACTTTGAACTTTGAAAGTGTATATTAAATGGTCAACTTCTAAGAGAATATAAACCATAAAGGAAATCAAGAGGATAAATAGACTGTTAGACTGAGCTCTCCAGAATGAAAATAATCATTTCAATCTTCCTCTGGAATATTGGTTAAGGATAGAATTTTTCATTCATTTCTTGGCAGGAACTTCCACTGTTCCAGCTCATACCAAGAAGCCTCCCAAGCCTAGTTCATGCCAGCACTCTCCATATCTCAGACCCAGAATAACAAATGTCATCACCATCTCTGCCTCAGGTCATGCAGCAGCAATCCAACCTTGAGAGACTTAAAATGGGGGCCAAAGTTTGAAAGTGTTCCCGAATTCCTGTCAGCCATGGCCACCTGCTCTCCGTTTCTGACAAGACCTGCATGAGGATCCACACACTGATAAAAATATTAGAGTGGGCAATTTCTCAGGTCTAAAATAATTTCTTCCAGATTGTTTTTAAATGCTTTTCGTCACATACTTTGTTGGAAACTGATGAGCTAGTACCTTCAGTTTTGTTTTTGTCAACCATCATGTTATGGGGTGATAACTTCTGAGTAGACCAATTGAGTGAAATTTCTAAAGTCTTTCTCCCAATGTGATCACCATATTCTATCAGAAAAAAAAATGATTTTCCATTTACCAAGGTGAATGCCTTTAGAATTTACAGGCACAAATGTCTTGAGGATATCATTCTCCCATCCAAATCAAAAACAGCGGGTTCAATACATGTACACAAAGCTAGGTCAGCATCATATGGTACTGAGGGAGCGCTGTATTACTATCAACATTCAGATAAGGACATGACTTATGTTTCAGGTGGTCTTAAGGTTCCCAGTGCACTAGTTTAAAGAGCAGAATTCAACCCCCACCCCAATTTCTAGAGTCTAAGGCAATATTATCCCTCAAAAGGTTTCTCCTCACCCTCACTTTGTTAATTGTGAAAACTTCCCACAAATGCGTAGCTGAATTCTTACAAAAAGCAAAATGAGTACACTTTAGACTAAACTGGCTGCAAAAAGTTTTGGGATATCCTACAGTCATGAAAGGCATCTCAAAAGTTCAAGTCTCTTCATTTTAATTATTCAAATTGACTCTTAAAAAAAATAGATAATTCTTTGATAGGAGGACATTTGGCAGCAAGTAGCCTATGATTTTTGACTGAAAATTAAAAGTGTCAGCATCATAACAGCCCTTCTGACTCAAATAGCCTGCACTGCTCAATTACACCCAGGTGACTAATTAAGCTACTAACCTGTCCGTCTTTGGAATGTGGAAAGAAACCAGATCACCTGAAAGAAATCCACAGTCACGGGGAGAATGTCAACACTACTTACAGATATCAGTAGAATTGAGCCTGGGTTGCTGGTGCTGTCATACCATTATGCTACCGTGTCACCTTCAACTTACTATTGAAAATTCCCCAAAGTTGGTACAGTTGATATTATTCTTCTGACTTCAAGCTGTAAACCCACATTGAAGTGCAGCTGCACAATATCTGACTGCTTTACTGAAGTTCATCCAAGTGGTGCCTTGTTTTGTGTCTTGCCAGGATAGCTCTTATTCCCGCATTCCTGTTCTACAATGGGCAGCATTAGTGAACTGCAGCTAGTCTGCAACTCCTTTTCCATTTGGTGGATCCAGCAAACATATTCCATGTTCTTGCACTCAAATGGACCGTTGATGTACAAATGAGAACACCAAGTGTTTGGGACCAACTCTAATACAAACTGCTTGATCATTCCCCCTTCCCCAACATGGTTTCCGCACAGCCTCCTGAGAGATACTCACACAAATGTGGAAAAAATAACTAAAAGGATTAAACTTCTCCAAGTCTCAAAGAGTGATCATTCAGATCTCAGGGAAATCATGGTGGCATAGTGGTTAGCACAACGCTTTACAATGCTAGTGATCTGGACTTAATTCTGACACTGCCTGTATGTTCTCCCTGTGACTATGTGGGTATCCTCCAGGAGCTCGGGTTTCCTTCTACATCCCAAAGATGTATGGGTTAGGACTTTAATTGGGCACTTACGTGTATTGAGCAGTGGTGGCTTGGTTGTGGGGGGGGGGGCAGGAGTGGACAATACAGTAACAGAAGGACCTGCCTCTACCCATGAAGATCGAGGGGGGCACAAATTTGACTGGGCATCAGTGGAGGTCATAGCACAATCAAACGTGCAGCATGCAAGAGAATTTCTAGAAGCGTGGTTTTCCACAAAAAATTCCGTAAACAAGCACGTAGACTTTGATCCTATTTATGAGCCGATGCTGGCAAAATTCCAGACAATGCAGAAGGTTCGCCACACAGCCAATCAGTGACGAGATATCCTCCCCACATCACAACTGAGCTTGAAAAATGACATCCATTCAGCTGATTGAGAATTATACTGAGGCCAAGCATTCAACGGACACACCACAATCAGCAGCACACTGGCAATGTCTCCTCACAATGTGACTAAATTGCCAAGATCGGAAAAGAACTCAACCCAACCATCAACCACTCAAGCTACACATCTTCCAAAATATTTCTAATTAACAATGCGCTCAAAATTCCAACTCTTGATATCAAAATCTAAAGATGAGTATTGCCGTTTCTAGCAAAACTGCATTGTTCTACAGGTCACACAGGAAGCCCATTCTCAGTGTCACCAGCTTTCAATACACTTCTAACACATTTGCTACTGAAACTTTGGTATCAGCCGCTATTTGAAATGAATTGCATCTCATGAGCTTTCACACAGTTCTGCTCTTCCAGGCAGAGATGGTCACTAGTTCTACTGCAGTTCACTATTTAGGTAAATGAGATCACCTACCTGTATAGACAATGAGTTATCTTCATTTATAAAAATCCTGTAAGTGTAGATAGCTTTTTCATATCTGGGGGGGAAAAAAGCAAAATTATGACTGGTTCAGATGGAATATTCACAATTGCTTTAAGAGCATCCAATTTGATCACTACTGCTCCTAATCAACAACTACACCCACCAGCATCTCCCCAAATTGATATCACCTTGTTCCTGTTGCAAATCTATTAACTTGCATTTAGACAGACATGTAAATAGGTGAGGGACAAAGGATAAGGTCCCCAATACAGGAAAGTAGGAGATTAACGTACCATGGCAATTTGTTCACATGGACATCATAGACCAAGGTTTCTGTTTCTGTGTGCTACAACCATAACCCAATGAAATTCTACCCAGTAAAGTTTCACAAAAGGTAGCAAGATAATGAGCAGATACACAGGGGATGCATTTAGACATGATACTGGGGATAAGTTACCAGAGCCCTTTTGGGCATAGTAATAGGACTTTAAAAACATCCACCCAAGAAAATGGACCAAACGAGTATTTGAGATTAACACTTCATCTGAAAGCCAACACCCCAATCATACTCCCTCTTATCTGCACTTTGCAATCTCTGCTGGGGGGGGGGGGTGACCGTTTTGGAAAATTCTGGATGTTATGTTTAATAACTTCAAAACATTAAACTAATTTCAAAGGAGGACACAGGAGTTTGAAATACGTGCATCTGACTTGGTGCTTTCTTTAAGCGAACTGAGCAAATATCAAGTGGCAGCATGATGACGTTATGCAATTCACTTATTTTTACATATAACCTGTAATGAATTATTTACACAAACACACTCAGTTACTGAAATATTAAATACACACACTGGAAAGTTTCATTCCGATACACAGCAATTGATAAAGATAATAATCTCCAAAGCTGGATTCTTTCCAAGGGAGACTGCCCAGTCTTTGACCCAGGGCACCAGATGTAGATTATAGTGAGCAATTAGTAAGGAGCAATACAACACACACAGGTTACAGTGCAAGCACTGGGAAATAGAGATGCAATCCGACTCCTATTGTCCTTATCATCCGTTGTTCCAATTGCACCCAGCTGGAATCTAACCTGCATTTTATAAAGCTTTAGCACAGTTCTTTGATTTTATACTCTATTTCTCTATAGTAAAGGGGATCCTC
Organism: Mobula hypostoma; assembly: GCF_963921235.1. NCBI lineage: Eukaryota > Metazoa > Chordata > Chondrichthyes > Myliobatiformes > Myliobatidae > Mobula > Mobula hypostoma. Next base: position 83,121,720 of record NC_086100.1, on the reverse strand, counting down.
AAATCGATGGATTACAGTTTCAGGATATCGCCATAGTTGAAATTGCCTCTCCTCATACTTCCTCTGTACTTCATATCACTGTACTGGTGTTAAACTGCATCAACCATGTGTTTTACCCATACACTCCTGAACTCTGTCACTAACACTGTTCATTTCCAAATGTATTATCACTTACCCACTCTGATATTGCCCCCATGTATACAAATGTAGGACATTACTGGGTACACTTGCTTAACTTCCATGCGAACCCACACGTGCACAAGGTCTTTTCCAACTCATGTAGTAAGCTTTCATTTCTCTCTCTCACTTCTCCTTCTCCAACTAGGTCAGTATGATCTAACTTTTGTTTCCCCTCACTGTGAGTTAATTGCATTGCATCACATGGAGCTGAATGAAACTGATCATGCAACAAAGTGATCTCATCAAGTCCCTTGGTCTGCACAAAATGCAAAAGCACTCACTTACTTACACCACCAACCCACAAAGCATCTCAGATTAACATCAACTGTTATCAAAAGTGTGGCATTAGCTTACAGAACATAAAGGACATAGAACACTGCAGCACACTACAGACCCATAGGCCTCAACATTGTGCACGTTACCCTACTCCAAGAGCAATCTAACGCTTCCCCCTACATAGCAACTCCATTTCTCAAGCATCAATGTACCTATCTAAGAGTTTCTTAATTGTTCCTCTGTATCTGCCTCTACCACCACCTCTTACCATTCTGCAAAAAAAAACTTACCTCTGACGTACCTCTATACTTTCATCCAATCACCTTAAAATATGCTCCCTGGCATTAGCCATTTCCACACTGGGAAAAAATTCCCTGACTGTCCACACATTCTATGCCTCTTATCATCTTGTACACCCCTATCAAGTCACCTCTCATCCTCCTTTGTCCCAAAGAGAAAGGTTGAGCAAGCCAAGACATCCTCAGCATCCTGGTAAGTCTCCTATGCATCCTTCCTATAGCGAGGCGACATTACCTCACGTTACCTCAAGGCTCTTGAACCCAAATCCCCAACTAATGGAGGCAAACACACCATATACCTTCTTAACCAGCCTATTAAATAGCATGGCAACTTTGGGAGTTCTATGAAGGTGTACTACTCTGTTCCTCCACTCTGCTGAGAATCCTGCCATTAACCCTGTATTCTGACTCAAAATTCAACCTTCTAAAGTGAATCACTTCATACTTCTTGTTAAACTCCATCTGACACTACTCAGCACAGGTCCACATCCTGTCAATGTCATTTTGTAACCTGCCACAATCTTATCCACAACTCCACGTGCTGTATCTCAATAAATAAACAAACAAAAATCTGCAAACTTACTAACCCACACTTTCACTTTCTCACCCAGGTCATTTATAAAAATCATAAAGATCAGGGGTCTCAGAACAGATCCCTGTGGAACACCACTGATCACTGACCTCCAGGCAAAACACACTCCTTCTACAACCACCCTCTGCCTTCTGCGGGCAAGCCAATTTTGAATCCATGCAACCAAGTTTCCCTTGATCCCATGCCTCCTGACTTTCTGAATGAGCCTACTGTGGAGAACCTTATCAAATGTCTTACTAAAATCCATATGCATCACATCCACTTCAGTACCACCACCAAAGTGCTTTGTCATTTCCACAAAAGAATTCAATCAGGCTCATGAGGCATGACACGCCCCTCACAACGCCATGCTGACTATCCCTAGTTAGACAATGCTTCTCCAAATGCTCATAAATCCTGTCTCTAAAAATCTTCTCCAACCTTAGTTGTTATGGAAATAATAAGAATTGTTCTGCTACTGAGATTAATGCTGAATCAATAAAAATACCACACCTGATTTATGATACAAAAATAATCACATCAAACTGAGCATAGGCAATGGAGTAACCTTCTCCCGTCTCCGCTAGAATAAACCTTTACTATCTATGACTCCCATCAACCTCTTGCTGTGTTAACCAGAAACGTCATGTCAAAATACATCGAGTAAAGCTGAAATGGGATTCTAATGCCCACAATCAGACTTGCTGATGAAAAAGGACCCCATTGATTTTAGAACAACTTTCCATCTAGCTGCTTAGGTGAGCAAATCAGTCCCACATAGAGAAAGTGATCTGGCTGACCTTTTATTTAATCTTTGCTTTCAAAATTATATCACTAAACCTTTAGATTAGGGATTGAATAAATTAATTAATTCTAATAAAGATTTTTAACAATGTAATCACTGATACACCCAGGCCATGCTCTCTTCTCACTGCTGCCATCAGGTAGAAGGTACAAGAGCCTCAGGACTCGCACCATCAAGTTCAAGAGCAGTTACTACCCCACCAGGATCATAAATAGAAGACGATAACCGCATTCACTTGCCCCAACATGGAAATGTTCCTACAGCCAATGATCTCACTTTAAAAACTCTTTATCTCATGTTCTTGTTATTTATTGGTATTTATTTATATTTTTGCACGGTTTGTTTTCTGCACTCTGGTTGACCTTTCATTAATCCTGTTATAGTTACTATTCTATAGATTTGTTGAGTATGCCCACAGGAAAATGAATCTCAGGGTTATTGTACATGATGACATCTGTACTCCAACAACAAAAGTTACTTTGAACATGAAAGGTGTTACCATCTTGCTTTAGTTAGAGATGAAACAGCTAATCTTAGATACCAGCTATGGTTCGTCGGTACACTTCTTACTAGTTGAAAGTTTGAATTCAAATCCCACTAGAAAGGCAGGAGCACACAATCAAAATTTATGCTCCAGTTTCAAATTGGTGCTGTATTTCAGAAGATCTTTTAGATACAAAAGACAAAATCAGACTTCACGGCAAAACATTATGCTATTATTTTAATAGAGAATAGGCAATTTCTCCATGGATGCTGGCAGATACTTATCCCTCAATTAACATTTATCAGCCAAATGTGCCCAGTCATAAGTCACATTGCTATTTGTATAAACTTGCTGCTGCATTTATATTAAACAAGCGATTAGTTTCAAAGACACTTGATTAGCTGTAAACAACACTTTATCAATATAGACATGAGGAAATCTGCAGATGTTGGAAATTCAAGCAACACACACAAAAAATGCTGGTGGAACGGAGCAGGCCAGGCGGCATCTATAGGAAGAGGTACAGTCGACATTTCGGGCCGGGACCTGAAACGTCGACTGTACCTCTTCCTATAGATGCTGCCTGGCCTGCTGCGTTCCACCAGCATTTTTTGTGTGTGTTGCTTTATCAATACACCTTTCTTTAGGTGTGATCATCTTCCTTCCTAAAGGAGATTGGGAAAAAAATAAGTCAGGAATAGTGAAAACCAACTGCAAGATACAGCAGAAATAAAAATTAGCTTTCCTTGAATGAATATATTATATTCCTTGCTGCAGGTGCCTATTTTTCTTTGTGGATGATTGGGGTGGCACGGTAGCATAGCAGTTAGAACAGCCTACTGGGTTCAATTCTCGCCACGGCCTGTGAGGGGTTTGTATACCCCCCCACCCAATGACAGCCTGGGCTTTCCTCCAGGTGCTCCGGTTTCCTCCCACAGTCCAAAGATGTGCCAGTTGGCAGGTTAATTCATTATAAATTGTCCAGCGATTAGGCTAGGATTAAATCCAGGGATTGCTGGGGGGCGTGAGTCGAGCAGCCTATTTCGTGCTGTATCTCAGTAAATTAGTAAATAAATGATGAACGAGACACAGTCATCTTCGGGCTTTCTTTGCCAGGTTAGCTTTGGGTGCTAACGTAAAATGCATGATCTCAAATAGGCTGCCAACAGAGAGAATGTACATGAGCTTTGAAAAATAAGTCATGGGGCATTAAACGTGGCAGTGCCAAGATAATCTAAAGAAGGCAGATGAGCGTTCATGAATAAAGGCTTGATACAGTGGCAAGCAACACAATGAAGTTCAACAGAGTGCAAAGCAGAAAGCTTTGGGAGTTATTTTATCTGTAACCCTTCACCTGTGATGGCTACCGACCAGAAAAGCCACTTTTGGTGGGTAGTTCACCAATTGAGACAGCAACCATTCTAATGGAGAAAGGTTCGATAAACCACAATCACATTGAACAGCGGGGCAGGCTCAGAGGGCTAAGTTACCTGTAATTCAGAGAAATCTTGTAGGGGAAGTAGGAGAGGCAAAGCTCATGCGCTGCGTCATGCTTCAACTCTTAAAGCAGGTTGTGAAGTGCCTTTTCCAAAGACCTTTACTTTTGTGCTGTCAGAAAGGTCAGCCAAAGTAAACTACACGAGACTATTAGTGAATGAAGAGCCTGTCGAGGTCACTGGTATTTCACATTGATTATTAATCATTGGAATGATCAGTGTCATCCAGTCCTACACTGTGGGGAACTCTGTAATTTCCAAAAATGAAGAAATGGCTTGTCTATATTGTCACCTATCCTTCTTCCACTTCTGTGGTACCTTCTACTCCATCCCAAATATCTGCTCCTTGGGTTCTCTACCACCATCTACTCAAAGCTCAAAGTAAATTTATTATCAAAATATGTAGATGCCACCATATGCTACCCTGAAATTCATTTTCTTGCAGGCATTCATTCACAGGAGAAACAATAGAATTTATGAAAAACAATACTTACCAAAGACTGACAAACATTAAATGCGCAAAAAGCAAATTGGGCTAATAAAAACAGTATATAAGCAATACTGAGTTGTAAAGTCCTTGAAAGTAAGTCAGTTCAGTGTTGAGGTGAGTGAAGTTATCCACACTGGTTCAGGAGACCCGATGTCTGTAGGGTAATAACTGTTCTTCAATCCGACATAAGACCCCTGTACCTCCTACCCAATAGTAGTAGCAAATTTAAATATTGCACTGGACTTGTACTTAGCCACACAATCATAGGTATAAAGTGAGTAGAGCAGGGGGCTAAGCACACAGCCTTAGATGTGCCTGAACTGATGGTGATTATGGAGATGTTGTTACTGATTGGGGTCTTCAAGTGAGGAAATGGAGGATCCAGGTCCAAGTCATAGACTATGAAGCACACTACCACAATTTTCAGCCAGATACTGAGTGCAGCAGTTGAAGCAAAGATATGGGTTCAATCCTGACCTCAGGGGCAGCATGTGGAGCTTGCAAGTTCTCTGTGACGGCTTTGATTTCCTCCCACTTCCCAAAGACTGGAGAACAGAGAGATAAATTGTCCTTAGTGTGTGGGTGAGTGGTGGCATGGTGGGTGCAGATACAATTAATGGTGAACCAGTGGGGGGGCAGGGGGAACCCAAGCGGCTGGCCCTCTTCCCTTGACTCTACTGATGAAAGAGAACGAGCATGGCTCAAGAGCAGAACCAATGAAGGTCATCAGCCATCAAACACCTTTTATCCAAAAATTATGAAAAGTCACTCATGCTACAACAACAAAGCTGCACAACAGAGGAAAGCAGACCGATGCCAACCGTAATTGAAGAGTCTACACAAATCTGCTTCACCTATTCATTCTACGCAAGCAAAGCACAAACCGGAAGTCATCAGATACTGCAAGCAGATGATAAACCATAAGGCCATCTCCTTTATAGTGCACATTTACATAATTACACAAGCCTACAGCACAAACAACTGATCAGTTCCACTATTTGTACTGCAGCTGGTTGCAGAACTGGAGCAAATTGCATTGTATGGTAACAGGAAAAGCTCAAGAAGGTGGCAGTGACAAATGTCAGTTGATCAATATAGCCTCATGAAAAACTCTTCTCAAACTTCTGAATCCTTGTTACACATTGCTGTGCATACCAAATTAGTAACTATATTTAAGGCAGAATTAAATTTTTGAACTTCATGGAGTATTATGGGCTGTGATAATGTGGCTGTCAAATTAAGGATAAAGTACCCAGCAGCTGTGATTTTATAGAATAGAGGGTCAAGCTCAGGGAGTCTACGGTCTACAGTTTCCATTCCCTGTGCTCTTTAAATGGGTGCAATTTCTCACTGCTTTTCACCCAAGCCTAAAATATTCTTTAGTTCCTTTCTCCCCCTTACTTGTACCTAAATGAGGACTCATTTGCTTGTGAGTCAGTTCTGTTTTCTTGCTGGTCTCTGGGGAAAGAGACGTCTTCTTAACTTCCGCTAATATTTAAGTGACCACCTTATCTTCATCAGCCATAGCTTTGTTCTAACAAGTGGAACCATTATCTCAACAGTCCAATTATAACTTAAAAGAACATCAGGTCGGCAGATTGCCTTCTCTCTCCCTACAGTATAGAGCTTCAACCCATTACGCTTTTCTCAAGTAGATACTGGTTTCCTTCCTGCGAAACTTCACTGCACATTCTGTAGTTCTTTACATCTTTTAAAGAACATGCAAACCAGGATTACACCTGGTGATGCCAAATGTGATCAATCGAGTATGCATTCTTTCCAATCCGCCAAGAAATAACTGCACACGTGTTTTTTCTTCCTAAATTTTACTTTATTAGTCAGTGTCTCCACTTATAATGATTTGTTCATCTCTACCCCAAAATCATGTTGCTCCCTATGCCATTTCATCACTTATGAAGCACGGCAGGGTAGCGTAATGGTTAGCACAACGCTTTACAGTACCATGGGTCCAATTCCCACCACTGTCCGTAAGGAGTTCATACACTCTCCCCATGTATGACCGCGCACATTTCCTCCGGGTGCTCCGGTTTCCTCCCACAATCCAAACACCTGCCGGTTGACGGGTTAATTGATCGTTATAAATTGTCCCGTGATTAGGCCAGGATTAAATCGGAGGTGTCTGAGCTGCACGGCTCTAAGGGCTGGAAGGTCCTATTCCCCACTGTACTTCAATCAATCAATAAATAACGGACAGACGAGTTATTTTCTCTGGGCATCAGAGGCCAAGGGTCACCTGATAGTAGCTTAAGATTATAGTTGCGCAGATAGGGTAGAAAGTCAGAATCTTCTTCCTAGGGTAGGGAATGTCCAAGGTCGGCGGACAGCTACTTAAGGTAAGGCGGGGGGCATCCCCCATCCCCAGCACACCGTGCCTGGAACTGGTTGCCCGGGGAACTGGCGAAAGTAGATATGACAGTGACACACAAGAAGCTTTCAGACAGGCACATGAATATGCAGGGGTAGGTATCATGTGCAGGCCGAAGCAATCCAGTTGAATTTGGCATCATGTTCAGCAGACACTGTGGGACAAAGGATCTTTCCCTGTGCTGTGCTGTACTGTTCTATATTTTATGAATATATGCATCTGTATTACGGAATCCATCGCCAATTACATACCCATTTTTCAGGTTCATTGATGCCATCTTCTAGGTGTCAGAAAGCACAGGTACAACTCAGTAATAAACTGATATTTACCAACATTAAAATGTAAGATCACATTGAAATTCAGAACGCAGCTGGTTGATCTTTGTACATGGGACCTGAATGGATAGGCAGAGGGGAAGTACAATGGAAAAAGTGAGACTAAGAGATCTGGATGCGGCCGCCGATGGACACCCACCTGAGATAGAATTTCCCAGGTATTTAATAACATTCTGTCATAACCTGGCATATTTAGGAATGAAAATAATGGAACAACAGCCAGCATACTAGAGCGCAGAACCAAGCTCTTTGACCATGTAAACCTGTTTTTATTAGAACTGCACATCAAACTGTGACTCAATACTGATTGATTAAGTGTAAACTCACATTTGAAAACCTGTTGACTACACTGCACACAGCCATCTCAAAAAGTACATCTCATTTTGGGAAACTCATTACAGCACACAACAGAAAGTGGGAATGCCAGGCAAAATTGCCTGGGATTTAAACAGAATGGTCCAAAAAGGGAAGTATTGCCAGTAGTGGGGAGAGCATTGACCTCCTGAAGCTCTCCCTTGATCAGAGCCACCAGCTGAATTGTTCAGGGGCTGCACTGTACCCAGTACACAGGTGGGGAAAGGGGGTTGCACTTCACTAAGGAGGGGTTCCACCTCAGCCCCAAAAACACACCTATAGGAGGGAGAATAAGGGCTCAACCCTTCAACATAGGAAGATGGGGCCTATTCCAGGCACAGCGTTTTGGGGATGGGGAAAGCTTCCCCTCTTGCCTTCAGTAGGTTTCCCCCAACGTGGGACATTTTTACCCAGGGAAGAAGATTCTGACTTTCTACCCTTTCTGTGTGGAGTCTCAACCACACAGCATACATCTCAAGAGGGAGAGGGGCTGGTGGGGGGAATGTGGCACCGGACCCCAAACATACACCACACGGGGAGGGTCCTCACGTCTACAGGCACACTGCGGAAAGAGCCGATCTAGTCCCCACCCCAACACGGATTCCCGGTGAGGAATCCTATTCACTGAGATCAAACCCCGAAGGCGGCTCCGGGTTGCAGCGCGGACCCAGACCGATAAAAACCCGGGAATCCAGAGACCCTGCCAGAGCCCCGGAGCAAATCGGTGGGCGATGACCTGGGTGAGAGGGTTGTGGAAGGGTGGGGGGGGTGGACATTCTCTTCCTCGCTGCCAAAAGTAATGACCCTCCCGCACCCACAACCTGCCTGTCTAACCCCGCCCCGGAGTGGGCTGCAGGGCAGTCCCGGTCCAAGACAGCCGGGCATTGGTATCTCCTCAGCGGTCAGGGGCGCGGCTGCCCCGAACCGGCGTCAACGAGAGCCATTCCCTTCTACCCCCACCGAAGCCACAGAGCGAGCCCCGTCCCGTCCCGTCCCGTCCCGTCCCCGTCGCGCCGTTCCGGTAACTTACAGCACACAGAGGGCGAACGCGCCTCCGATGGACTCGCTCTGCCGGACCAGAAAGCTGCCGTCCTGTGCAGCCTTAGCCAGCAGCTTTTCGGCCATGGGCCGGGAGATGTCCTCATGGTACCACCGCTCGTTCATCTTCCCTCGCCTTATTCCATCCAAGCACCCGCTGCCCGGTTCAGTTCAAGTCGCAACCCCACCGCGCCCCTGAAGCAGCCCGTTCTACCCGCGAGGAAGCTAAACTGAGCTTCACTTCCTCATGCTATTGTCAGACATACAGAAATAACACGTGTGTTGAAGTTTATTCCAAATGCAGCACCATCAGTCCAATCATCTCCAACCTCGCCAGCAGCCAATAAATTGTTCACGGCTCGTTTCACTACTGAATCGGTCCGTTTAAACGGGCAGTCTCAATACGTCTAACCATTCGCAAGAGTCTGTGTTAAAGTTTCTCGGTATATGGTCGGACACAAGGCTAACATGGAAGATGTGTGTGAATAATATTACAGCGAGCTGTAAAAAAAAACCCTTAATGTACTGAGGTATTTAATTGGGAGTGATTGGGATGCAAGTAGGAGAACTCAAACAAATGTATATTGCTTTAATCAGAATGTATAATTGTCTTTGATTATGGTTGTGTTGCCTCTCTGGGTCAGCCTCACCAGCGGTATTAAAACCGCAGGATAAAGTTCAAGCTCAGGCATTGAGATTATGTTGCGGAGCTATTAAATCATCCCCGATTTCGGCGTTACTGGTAGAAACGGGTGAGGCTCTTTTACGTCTACGCAGGTTATAGTTAGCAGGGGATTATTGGGTTAACATAAGTGCCACGTAAAGTTGCCTATTTAATACTGCCAACATTAGTAGTGTTGGAAGCACTGTGTTCCTAAAGTCTCCAATTCTGGGTGGATGGGGAATGAGTGGGCACAGAATCTTGGGTTCTTTAATATGGAATTCAGAGTCCCAGAGTACCACTTTCTGTTGCTCCTCCGTGGTTTTTCCCTTTGCCTGGGGTTGATTTAGGACTAAAGGAAAAGATGGAGATGAGGAGTGTTTATATATCAGTGACACAAGAAGTTCAGTAATATATGCAAGGCAGATATTATGGATTCTTACATATCTACACAGGTGGTCCAAAAGACCCAGTGACAGGTCATTCAGGTGTTTCTGTATGTGCTCCAAAGTTTCAGGTGATAATTAAGAAGTGTTTGTCAAAGTATCAATATTCTTGTCTGAGATGGTTGCTCTCATTTTCACCTTGAATGGGTCAAAGAAGTATACTCTGATCATGTACTTTTGTGCTCTGATTTGTTCTTCGTCTTCACATCTATTAAAACAGGTATTTCAAATTGTAGACTAGACATTCTTCTTGAAATTGGAGGGCATCGGTTGTGCCCGCAGGGATGAGGCTTTCTTTTGCATTTCTTATGGTCCCTGCCCATTTTGGGGTTGGAGGGGACAGTGTGGCAAACACTACAGTCAACCAATCACTTACAATTAAGGATATGCAGTAAATGTAGTGGGGCCTGCATAGGGATGAGGTGAAAGCCATGAATAAAATGTTGGGATAAGGAAAAGAAAAGATGGTGTTTACATAAAAATCAGAGGATGGTGGGAACCCAACTGGGAGATTTGTATAAAAGGAGGAAGAAGTTACACTTTCACGTTTACATATTGGACATAGTAAGTTGAATAATTCCCTGTTCAGAATTAATATACTGCACATGATACAGGCATTTGTGGGGTGTGCACTTGTCAATAAATGGTGCCGTATACTATTGTTTGAATGTGGTTCCTTTGAGGAGCAAAGGAAACATATAATTTCTAAATTGAGATCTTTGGGACAGACATGAAAAGTTTGTTAGGATATCACTGCCATCGTAATGTATATAAATGCGTATTTGACCTTTTTGATATTATTTTGAGTTTCATACTGGGTGGAATTTTAATGAGTATACTCCCTCTCTCTTTGCTCCACACTCCAACTCAGTAGTTAGTGTATATGCATCTGATGTTGGGCTGCCAACCACCATTGCAAACTTTACAAGCTGAAGAAGAACACCTAACTATCTTGCTTAAGTAGCAGTTTTCATAAAACCCAACTACGTAGTTAGCTAGTGATATACAACCAGTATTTGTATGGCAATTGTCCCGTATCAGACCGCAAAGCACTGCAGTGGGTGGTGAAAACTGCCCAGCGGAATATCGGCACCCAATTGCCTACCATTGAGAACATCTACCATAAACGCTGATGGGCAGGGCAAAAAACATTATCAAGGATGCATCTCACCCTAACCATGGACTTTTTTACTCTCCTCCCATCCGGTAGGCGCTACAGGAGCCTCCGCTTCTGCACCAGCAGGCTCAGGAAGAGCTTCTTCCCTGAGGCTGTGACCCTGCTGAATCTCTCATCACAGCGCTAAGTAGTATTGCATCCGTATTGGACTGTCTCAGTACTTTTATATTTGTGTGCTGTAGCACTTACTTTTTATTTGCAGTTATTTTGTAAATACTATTCTTTTGCACTTCTGGTCAAATGCTAATTGCATTTCATTGGCCTTGTATCTGTACTCGGCACAATGACAATAAAGTTGAGCCTAATCTAATCTAAAATTTATCTACTAGATCTAACAATACCCAATTCTGTTACCAAACGTGAAGAACCCACTTTTACTAGGGGCTTACCAATCCATCCAATTCTTCCTGAAGGGTCTTGGCCGGAAACATTGACTGTTTACTCTTTTCCATAGATGCTGCCTGGCCTGCTGAGCTCCTCCAGCATTTTGTGTGTGTGTAGCTTGGATTTCCAGCATCTGCAGATCTTCTCTTGTTTGCAATTCTTGTCATGCCATTTTTACCCAGTCTCACTACCAGCTGGTCAGTGCAGTCCTTTCTACCCTGGAGTATCTACTTCATTCTCACTACAGGGGATTCAAAATGATAAAAAGGTGCGTTACCGATGTGCCATGACTCTGCCTTCCATTACCATCAAGTGGCACATGACTATGTATTGTTTCAAGGTGGGTAGCACAAGTGGGGTCAAAGGAAGGCAGAGGGAAATCTTTACAATGACTGGAGACAAATTTCGCGAATATGCCTCTTCTATCATCTAGGAGGCAGGGAGCAGGACCTTCCATGCTGACTACTTCTAACTTACCATCTCAGTCATGTACCGTCCTGACTTGGAACTATGTTGCTACTTCTGTATTGTTGATGGATAAAGATTCCTTGAACTGCCTTACCGCTCACAGTACAAATGTACAAGAAGGTGCCTCATCTGAGATAAGTACTGTACCGGTCTTGTCAATGATATTCACAGTCTGAAATAGAATCAGGTTTCTTATCACTGAAAATGTCGTGAGGTGTGTTGGTTTGTGACAGAAGTGCAATGCAGTAGTAGTCCAGAGAGAGCAAAGGATAGAGAAGTATTCATTGTCCTTTCGGAAATCAGATGGTGAAGGAAAAAGAAGCTGTTCCCAAAATGCTTCAGGCTCCTGTACCCCCTCACTGATGGAAATAATGAGAAGAGGGCGCGTGCTGGGTTGTGAGGGTTCTTAATAATGGTTGCCACCTTTTTAAGGCATCGATCTTGAAGGTGCCCTCCGTGCTGGAGAGGCTAGTGCTCATGACGGAGCTGGCAGACTTTGCAACCCTCTGCAGCTTCGTCCAATCCTGTGCAGTGGCCCCTCCATACCAGATGGTGATGCAGCCAGTTAGGGTGCTCGCCGTGGTAATCTGTAGAAATTTGCTAGTGCCTTCGGTGACGTAACAAATCTCCTCAAACTCCAAATGAAAAATAGCCACTGTGCGCCTTCTTTGTTACTGCATCAATATGTGGGGCTTAGGATAGATATTCAGAGATGTTGACAGCCAGTAACTTGAAACTGCTCACACTTCAGTTCTCTGAATTAATAACGTCTTCCACAAATAATTTCCAATTCAGAAAAAAAATCCAATGAATACTCCTCCCCATTCACTCCTCATTTTAATTTTCTATTTGTATTATCATACATCATTTAATGCCAAATGCCTTACTATGTTTAACTAGTCTCCTAGATGAAACTCTATTAAGTGCCTTTTGATAACCTGACAATAACCTTTCTCTCAATGTCGGCGAAAGACGAGCTTATCATTGATCTCAGGAAGGGGGCAGTGCACATGCTCCTGTCTACATCAGTGGGGTTGAGGTTGAGAGCATTGAGAGCTTCAAATTCGGAGGAGTGAACATCACCAATAAGCAACGTCATAGACCACATTCAAGAAAGCTCACCAAAGCAGGAGGCTAAACAATTTGTCACGTGGCCATCAACTCTTACCAACATTTATCGATCCACCATAGAAAGCATCCTTTTTGGATGCATTACAGTTTGGTACGACTACTGCGCTGTATGTGACTGCAAGAAACTGCAGAGAGTTGTGGCCAGTTCAGCACATCATGGAAACCAGCCTCCCCCCATGGGTTTCCTATGGTCTTGGTAAATCAGTCAGCACAATCAAAGACTTCATGCACCACAGTCATTCTCTCTTCTCCCCCTCCCATCATGGAAGTGTGTACCACCAAGCTGAAGAACAGTTTCTATCTCACATTACGTCTATCGAATGGGAATGGGATGTGGGTGATATACTGCGTCCGGTGCTCCCGATGTGGCCTTTTATATATTGGCGAGACCCGATGCAGACTGGGAGACCGCTTTGCTGAACACCTACGCTCTGTCCGCCAGAGAAAGCAGGATCTCCCAGTGGCCACACATTTTAATTCCACATCCCATTCCCATTCTGACATGTCTATCCACGGCCTCCTCTACTGTAAAGATGAAGCCACACTCAGGTTGGAGGAACAACACCTTATATTCCGTCTGGGTAGCCTCCAACCTGATGGCATGAACATTGACTTCTCTAACTTCCGCTAATGCCCCACCTCCCCCTTGTACCCCATCTGTTATTTATTTTTATACACACATTCTTTCTCTCACTCTCCTTTTTCTCCCTCTGTCCCTCTGAATATACCTCTTGCCCATCCTCTGGGTCCCCCCCCCCTTGTCTTTCTTCCCGGACCTCCTGTCCCATGATCCTCTCGTATCCCCTTTTGCCTATCACCTGTCCAGCTCTCGGCTCTATCCCTCCCCCTCCTGTCTTCTCCTATCATTTTGGATCTCCCCCTCCCCCTCCAGCTTTCAAATCCCTTACTCACTCTTCCTTCAGTTAGTCCTGACGAAGGGTCTCGGCCTGAAACGTCAACTGCACCTCTTCCTAGAGATGCTGCCTGGCCTGCTGCGTTCACCAGCAGCTTTTATGTGTGTTGCTTGAATTTCCAGCATCTGCAGAATTCCTGTTGTTTGTGGAAGTTCAGAAAATTAACTACATATTCTCTCTTTCAATAAGATCACGGCCCATTCTTCTGTCTTGAATCTTTGCTGACAATTTGTGATGGTGCAACTGGTTAAATGGCACAGGAAAAAAGAGCTTTCAAACTAGCTTGTTTAAGTTGTGCCATGGGGGCGGCTCGATAGTGTAGTGGTTAGCGTAATGCGACCTGGGTTCAATTCCACTTCTGTTTGTAAGGAGTTTGTGCCTTCTCCCTGTGACTGTCTGGGCTTCCTCCTGCAGTAACAGTTTCAACCCACATTCCAAAGATGTATGGGAGAGGAGCTAATGGGCCAAATGGGTTTAATAGGTTGGCATGCACTCATTGGGCTGAAAGGACGTGCTACCAAGTTATATCTCTAATAAAAATATAAAATAAATAAAGTAATCCAAACTCAAAGACTTTACAATATGTTTCCAACATGATTCAATGTGATTCACTGGCAGGCGTGAAGATTAATGAAGTACCAGTAATTAGAAGTATGTTTATGAGCCTAATCCACTTGAACTCAGCAGCACGCTATATTTCATATAACAAGTCACATTCCAAACTATGTGCTCCCTGTGGTGCATCTCATACTAAACAACCTGTTATCTCCTGCGTGACACACTGACAAACACAATTAACCCATTTCCACTCCCCAGTTTAATTCATCCCACCAACTCAACTCATTTCTGTGTTCTTTGTAAACATTTACGGGCTGTCCCTGGGTATTGAACAGATTCCACTTTGACAGATGTCCTTAAGTCGATTTTTGTCCATAAACTGGTAAGTACACAAAAATAGTTGCTATAGTTACCATACATCCACTGTATTACAATGAAAGGCATCAAAAGCACACAAGACTAATGCAAAAATAATGACTAGAAGTGGAGAGAGAGTGGAAACTAGTTCTGCCATTTGTAGGAATGAACACTGGATTTTGAATTTAATAATATGGTGGGAGCTCAGTTTTATGTAGGAGTGTCCATAATGTGGCTGTTCATAACCCAGGGATGGCTTGTATATACATTAAATATATTTGAAACAAGATCTTGTATCAAAATCATTGTGAATTGATATTAATATATTAAACTGTACTTCGGGCAGATGGGGCTCATCAGCCGTGGTTGGCAGCTCATTTAGGAGAAGGAAAACTCTGATCTCCAACCTCCGCCACCTTGGGGCTGTACCCACTCACGGGGGAGTCTTCAGAAGTAAACCCCGAGGGAAAAATTTGGAGCTGGAGTCCCTAAGGCAGTCCTACGTTGAGTTCAATGCTGACAGGCTGCTCCTGTGGTGCTGCTGGTGCCAAACTGTATCAGTCTCCACCGTTCCTTTGGGCTCATCAGATGTGTGGATAGGGGGAGCCTGCTGCACTGGCAACAGCTTGCTCTCCACATCATACTGCCCAGGCTAACGTATCTAGACAGCTAGGATACAATATCCATGGTCAGCCCTGACCGATGGAGGCCTTATTAAACTGTACTTGTAGTTCATTACACTTATAACGCTAAAGCACGGAGTGCTGCTGTTACTCTTTAAGTGCTTCCTTCATCTTGCTGACGTTCTGCTCATCAGCATCAAACTATAACAGGGGTTCCCAACCTCTTTCATGCTTTGGTCCCCTACCATTAGCCAGGGAGTCCATAGTACTTACAGTACTTACTCAGTCCATTGCAGATCAGGAAAACAATCCGACCTCAAACTTTGCTCTAGTACTTCCAGCTCCAGAAGCCTGGATATCTACTTACAGACCTGGATCAAGTTTAAAGATGGTCCTTAACAAGAGTTTTGAATACAAAGGAGATGGGCTGTTGAACCAAACTGTCCTGAGTGTCATTCTATCAGAATCAGAACAGATTATCACAGATATATAACATGAAATATGTGGTTTTGTGGCAGCAGAACAATGCAAAGTCATAAAAAATCTAAGTTGTTGGGTGTGGATCTTCAGGTTTCTGTACCTCAACTCTAATGATAAGATTGCATGTCCTGGTGGTGAAAATCTTTAAGGATGGATGCTGCCCTCTTGAGGCACCAGTTTTAGAAAATATCCTCAATTGCAGGGAGGGTTGAGCATGTGATAGAGCTGGCTGTCTACGACCCCTTGCAACCTCTTGAGATCCTGTACATTGGAGGCTCCTTATGAGACTGTGATGCTCTGCATTGCATATCTACAGAAATCTGCAAGATCCTTTGGTGACATACCAAATCTCCTAACAAAGTAGAGCCACTGGCATGCCATCTTCATGACTGCATCAGTGTGATGGGCCCAGGACAGATCTTCTGAAATGTTGGTGCCCTGGAACTTGAAACTGCTCACACTTTCCACTGTTGACCCCCTCGATGAGGACTGGTGTGTGTTCTCTGAGGACCACAGTAGTTTCCTTGGTCTTGCTAATACTGAGCGTGAGTTGGCTGTTGCAACACCACTCAGGTAGCTCACTCCTGTATGCCTCCTCGTCGCCATCTGAGATTCTACTAACATCAGTGGTGTCAATGGTGAATTTATAGTTGGCATTTGAGTTGTGCTTAGCCACACACTCATGTTTGTAAAGACAGTAGAGCCGTGGGCTGAGCACACATCCCTGAGATGTGCCTGTGCTGATAATCAGCAATGAAGAGATGTTATTATTGATCCGCATTGACTGCGGTCTCCCGACGAGGAGGCTGAGGATCCAGTTGCAGAGGGAGTTACAGAGGCACAGGTTTAGAAGCTTGGTTAATAGTACTGAGGAAAAGATGGTGCTGAACATGAAAATGCGATCAATAAGCAGCAGCCTAATGTATGTCTTGCCATTGTCTATATGCTTCAAAGCAGAGTGGAGAGCCAGTGAAAATCTGTTCTGGCAGTAGGCAAAGTGCAGCAGGTCTAGGGCGCTGCTCAAGCAGGAGTTACTTCCAGCCACGATCAACCTCTCGAACAGTAGATGTGAGTGCAACAGGGCAACAGTCATTCAGACAGCTCACCCTGCTCTTCTTGGGCTCCAGTATGATTGATGCCTTTCTGAAGCAGATGGGAACTTCCAACTGCAGCAGTGAGAATGAAAGTGTCCTTGAAACTCCAACCAGTTGGTTGGCACAGGTTTTCAGTGCCCTGCCAAGTATACCTTTGGGGCCTGACGCCTTTGGTGGGTTCATCATCTTGAACGACCCTCGTACATCTGCTTCCAAGAGAGATCACAGGGTCACTGTATGCTGTGCGGATACGAGCAGGTATAGTGTTATTTCCCCTTTGAAAGTGTGTATAAAAGGCATTGAGCGCATCAGGGATTATAGCAGAAATTTTGTTAGGTTTCATCTTACAGGAAGTAGTGTATGCAAACGCTGCCACAACAGTTGTGAATCTAATTCTGTCTCTAGTTTCACAAAGAGTTGCCTTTTCGCTCTCACGATAGCCTTCTGTAGACTTCCTGTATGGTTCAGGATTGCTGATTTTAAATGCCACAGATCTAACCGACTGCAAGTGCCTTTGTTCATCCTGTGTTTCGGGTTTGGAGGACTTGGCATGTTCTCGAAGGCACACACTTATTCACAAAGGCCATGGCATGTTTTTCCCATCTGAAGATAGGTCCCTGAATGTGTTCCAGTCCACTGATTCAAAGCAGTCCTGTAAACGTATCTCCACCGCCCTTGGCCCTACTTTTGCTGTCCTCATCCTCTACATGCTGGGCATGTGGGGGCATAACAGGGAGCAGGTGTGTTGGCCACTCTGGTTCTGCAGGTGACAGTTTGGTAGTAGTTGGTTAGAAAATTTGGTTAGTAGTTGGGTATAGGGTGAAGGCAGAGGAGTGGAGATGACTGAAAGAATTGGATCAGCCCATGATTGAATGGCAGAGCAGACTCAATGGGCCAAATAGCCTTCTTCTGTTGCTACATCTTATGGTCTAAAATGTTTTAAGCTAACCTGGTTGATGTCCACCATGATGATTGGGAGGGCATCAGGGCGTCTTGGATGGTTGATCATGGTGCTCAGCTTCTGTAATGCCAGTTCGATGTTTGGGGTGGAATGTACACCGCTTCCACAATGAAGGCAGAGAAATCCCTTAACAGGTAGGACGGATGACACTGGACTACCAGATGTTGCAGATCGTGGGAGCAGGAGTGAAACAGAAACCCTACGTCTGTGCACAGTGGTGAATTCTCTCTCCAGGACCTTGTCCCTTTTCTTAGATATGTCATTGGTACCAATATGCCACCTCTGCCTATACCTGATGCTACTGTCCAGTGCGTGTGGTGGATGGTGTGGCCTTCAGGCTGGAGCACCCTATCTAGGGTGCTGGAGTTGAGCCATGTCTCTGTGAAGCAGATGACAGAACAGTTCCTGAATGTCCCTCCAGTACTGCATTCTTGGTCTGAGGTCTTCGATTTTATTTTCCAGAGATGCGACCTTAGCCAGGAGGATGGTAGAGAGACTGGGTTGAGGTGGGGTGGGATGTGGCTGAGGGGCCTGTGCTTCAATTTTATCTGGAGCTCTCCCCAGGTAGCCATGTTTCCTGAGACAATGGAAATCTCTCCTGGGTTTCCAGCTGCTGCACTTGCTCCAGAGTTCCGAGTCTGCTAGGCTTGAAGGTCACTAGTTCACTTAAATCTTTCTTACTGCAGTCTCTGTGGCTGCAGGTTTCTGTTATAGAACTTGTAATTGGGAATATTTAATGATTCCCTTGGGTGCTGCACACAAAAAAATCTCCCCTTTCTGGTGCAGCTTTTACCTTTTTTCACAGCTAGTTTATGTTGAATTGATGCTGATCCCAACAGGAGTGCAAGACTGGCCTTCTGATGACCAGGGACAAAAGTGGGGTTGCACTTCAGATAAACATCCAATGACTCCTAGTGGCAATCTTTACTGGGATAGCAGTTCAGTCCTCTCCCAGCAGCTGCTAACACCATTCCAAAATGGGAAGTGGGTACTCGGATGAGGATATGATGAACAAGTTGCACCTGTTCAGCGACTCAGCAGTTCTGCTAGAGTAAGGTAAGAAACAGAGAAGAGAAAGCAAGTTGGACAAAAACATTGAATCCATCAGGGAATATTGAAGTATTTTACTTGTAGGGACTATGGTGAGTCAATGGAAACAAGCAGGGCCTTTCGGGACCTACTGCGGTGCTTGAGATCGTCTGAGTTATTAAGCACTTGGCAAAGGCCAATAAAAGGAAGTTAGGTTTAGCGGAACAGCCACTATGGGAGCGGATAGAGTTGGACTGGGGAACTGTGGATTTGGCTTGAGAGAATTTGGCGATGAGTGGCGGAGGTCAGGCTGAGGTTTCTGTCAAGTTTCTCTTCCTTTTGTTACAAATGCCTAGCTGAAGAGTTGATCCCAGGTCAGTGGTGTGCTCCTTATGCAAAATGGGGGAGATCTGTGAGACCTCCAGTCTCCCTGATTGTGATGTCTGTGAGAAGTGCATCTGTTATTGAACTAGAGCTAAATAGGGTCATGTGGGAGAATGAGAAGATGATAGACAAGAGCCACAGGGAAGTAGTCACAAGTAAGTTGCAGAAAGTAGATATCTGGGTGACTGTCTTGAGAGAGAAAGGCTATAGGCTGATAGTGAGTATGGTGTACCCCAATGAAAAGCCTACTGCTTTTGGATACTCTTGGGAGGGAAAACAAACCAGCAGGAAAAAGGTGCACTGACCAGGTTCTCTGGCATGGAATTTGGCCCCATGGCTCAGAAGTGGAGGAGGAGAGGAGGAGAATGTGGTGATAAGGCTTTCAATAGTTAGGGGAACAGACAGGAGATTCTGCAGATATGAAAAAGATCTCTGTTGCCTCCCAGGTGGCAGGGTCAGGGATGTCTCAGATCTAGTCCACAGCATTCTTAAAGGAAAGGTTGAGCAGCCAAAAGATGTGGTACATGTTGGTACCAATGACAAATCTAGGAAAAGGGATGAGGTCCTGGAGAAAGAATAAAGCAGGGCCTCAAAGGTAGGAGTCTCTGGATTGCTGCCTGCTCCATGCTCAGGTACCACTGAGGATAACAGTACCATGGTTTCGCAGATGAATGTATGGCTAAAGTGGGAAGGGGCAGGGTTTCAGATGTGTGGATCACTCGGATTTCTTCCGGGGAATGTATGAACTCTATAAAAGGAATGGGTTTGGCACAGCCAAGAAGGGCCAAAAGGCCTGTTTCTGTGCTGTAGTGTTCTATGGTTCTGTGGTTCTATCCTTGTGGGCTGGTTTGCTAGGGAACATTCTCATTTCAAGACCAAGGTAAAAACACAGCATTGATTTTCATAATTTATCTGCATATTTCTAACAGCTCATAGCTTTCAATGAGAAAACATAGCAAAATTATGCATTTGATTATATTTCATTCTTGCAATACAAAGAAGCCATTTCTTTATCATCAAAAAATAATATCTAGCAAAAAAAATGAACAGCAGGAGGGATGCAGTGGGTCGAGCAGCAGCTGTGAAGGCAAAGGAACGGTCGCCATTTTGGGTCGTGACCCTTCATCAGGATGCTTGGCCTGCTGCTTGACCCACTGAGTTCCTCCAACGATTTGTTTTTACCTCAGGATTCCAGTATCTGCAGTTTCTTGCGCCTCCACCATCTTTCAGATTGCTGCATCAATGCATTCAAAACCAGCTCATTGAAGAGGTTATTGGGAGCCTCGTCTTGGCAGAATTTTAAGTTATAAGAAAAGGTAGCCAACTGCAAGCATTTAAAGGAATCTTTCACAATTTCTCAAAACGAAGTATTATTCTCTGCAAAGTATACACTGCACTTGGAATCATGGGAGAGAGAAGAAGGAGAGCCATTTCTACCATCACAGATGCAGCAGAGAAAGCGTCAAGATGGCTCTGGATAAAGAGGGCAGATCTGTGGGTTGCTGCTAGGACACAGGCCGAGGTCTGATCAACCCCAGTCTGGTCGCCTGGGAAAGGGTGTATGATGTTGAAAGACCCGAAGTTTCTGTAAGAACTCGGACAAGTACATACCTCACAGGAAAGGTGATAAATCTGTGACCAACTGAAGGGGATCAAGGTATGATTAGATTAAAGGAAGTGGGCAATAATGTGACTGAAATTTTGGTGAAGATTGGGATCGTTTTTTGTAAGTGGCAATGGATGACCAAAATTTAAGAGGGAAGATATGGTATAGTATATGATAGTAAGTTAGTGAATTTAGAGTCATTGAGTTATATAGCACTGAAGCAGGACCTTTAGCCCAGCATATCCATGTTGACAATCAACCACCATCTCTACAAGTCCCCCTTTGCCAGCACTTCATCTGTAACTTTCCATTCATTGGCAATTCAAGTGCTCATCTAGATCATTCTTAAATGTTGTTAGAGTCATTGCTTCCACCACTCTCTCAGGC
Source organism: Mobula hypostoma (assembly GCF_963921235.1). Classification (NCBI taxonomy): domain Eukaryota; kingdom Metazoa; phylum Chordata; class Chondrichthyes; order Myliobatiformes; family Myliobatidae; genus Mobula; species Mobula hypostoma. The sequence continues at coordinate 83,100,346 of NC_086100.1, read as the reverse complement.
AGCGCAATCCACATTCCAAATACCTTCTGGGTGAAAAAGTTGTTCCTTAAATTCCCTTCGAAACCTCTTACTGCTTTACGTAAATCTACACCCTCTTGTTATGGATGTCTATGCTAGGGGGAAAAGTTCATTGTCATCTGCCCTTCATAATTTTGTCCACCACTATCAGGTCCACCTTCAGTCTTCTCTATCTCATTGTAAATAAACCCAGCCTATACATTGATGCCTTCATCCCAGGCAATGTCCTGGCGAACCTCTTCTGTATCCTCTCCAGAGCAATCTCCTCCTTTCTCTAAAAAACACGCAAAAGTCCACAGATGCTGAAAATCCAAAGCAATGCACACAAAATGCTGGGGGAGCTCAAACAAATCAGGCAGCATCTATGGAAGTGAATAAAAGTTGATGTTTCAGGCCGAGACCTTTCTTCAGGACTTTTCAATAATGTTGTTACCAAAACTGTATACAATATTCTACATGTAGCATACCAATGTTGATAAATTTGTACTATAACCTCCCTGCATTAATATCTATATGCCACCAAATGAAAGCTAGCTTCTCACATGCCTTCTCCGTTACCATATTTACTTGTGCTGCCACCTTCAGGAATATTTTGAAATTTGGATGATATTCCAGAACCCAAAATTAATTTTATTTTTTATTTCTGCAGTTCTATTTCCAGTCAGGAGATGGCGCTGGTTTTCAGTGTATGTTGACTGTAAAGACAAAAATATTTTCAAAGAACTAATGTCACTCTCTTGAATGGCAAGAGAGTAACAACTGCCTCTCTCCCCATCCCACGTCCTTCACCCCATACCTAAGCCTAGCTAAATATGGGAAAGTTTTTACTCACCTTATCCATTAGGATTCCATCCCCTCAAATAACATTTGTACCGTTTCGCCACAATTTATTCCATTTTTAAAGATTAGTAATCAAACACGGTTCCCTGACATTTTTTATGTGGTTGTAAGTCTTTAATTCGTTCATTTTCAGACACTGGGAGAGATGGAACAATTTCCCTAAGACAAGACTGACTTTCAGATAAGGAATGAGAGTGGTGGGGAGTGCTACCAGTTATGTGCTTAACATTCTGCTTGAAGATGGAAGTACTTGTGGGATTATGTACCTTTGCTGTGGATTAGGTTATTTTCCTTGTTGGTGTGATGGAAAATCCAACAAAAAGTAGTGGATTTGGCCCTGTACATCACAGGTAATGCCAGTCAACCACTAAAACGCCGCCTATGAAGCAGCATCTAACCCCACCACCCAGGCCATGCTCTCTTCTCGCTGCTGCCATCAGGTAGAAGGTACAAGGGCCTCAGGATTCACATCACCAGCTTCAAGAACAGTTACTACCCCCTAACCATCAGGCTCTTGAACAAAAGGGATAACTGCATTCAACTTCACTCACACCATCATTGAAATGTTCCAACAACCAGTGGTCTCACTTTGAAGGACTCTTTATCTCATGTTCTCATTATCCATTGCTAGTTAATTATATTTGTATTTGCAGAGTTTGTAGCCTCCTGCACTCTGGGCTCATTGATCCTGTTACAGTTACTATTCTATAGATTGTTGAGTATGCCCACAGGAAAATGAAGGTTGTATATGTTGAACATGTAGGTACATTGAGAATAAAATTTACTTTGAACTTTGCTGAAAAGTAAATGGGTTGCATCTTTACCAGCTAACACCGAGGTTTGTTTCGAGAAGGAAAGAACCATTAATATTAGATCATAATTTATTTGTTACTTGAACACAGAAACCATAGTTAATCTTGTTTGGTTAAATCACATGTGAGATGATAACTATGTGAGGCAATTGTCAAGGTGACACCTGAAGTCATGGCCTATTCCCTTCACTGAATTCTGGGCCTCCAAAAAAAATTTTTGGACTAAATCTGCCAAAAGTGAGTGTGTGCACCATATAAAATCCCATTGTAACCGTGCAATCAATGCTACTGTTCATTTTGTGAGCTGTGCTGTGCACACCGTGACCTCGGGTAGATCGCAGGCTAGGGTGAGGTGCAAGTACTTCCTAGGGGTTGTTGTCTGGAAAGAGTTCAGTCCACCTGGATGTATCAATGAAAATGGAGCAGGACCCATGATAAAACCAGAGGCGTGGCAGGAAGCTATCAATAGTCCACACATCCTTGGCACAATCGTACACCTCCAGCTCCACACTGTAGTCTCCTTCCATTCCTGTCCAGTGGCCACCAGTGACATAGATCTTCCCAGCAATCGCCACCATACCACCATTTTCATGTAACTTATGGAGCAGCTGGACCTGAAAGAGGAATGAAAAAAGCAATGGATCATGCACATAGTCTATGTGTACAGGGGTTACGTCACAGTACGATGTGTTTAATCTTTGTATATCATTGTGCACATGAGCCTTAAATACATAAAGCACCAGGACAAACTCGGCAGTACAAAAAAGATGGAAAGAAGCGGTGGATCAGGGGCTGGCAGGTGATAGGAGGGGGACAAATGGGAGTGGGCACACTCATGGCTGTCTCTCGATTTGAAGCGTTGACTTTCCATGGATGATGCCTGACCTGCTGAGTTTCCCCAGTGCTTTGTGTGATGCTCCAGATTCCAGCATAAGGCATGGGAGTAGAATTTGGATCTGCTCCACCACTTGAACACTGTGATTTATTTTCCCTCCCAACCTCATTCTCCTGCCTTCCCCCTGTGACCTTTGACACCCTTACTAATCAAGAACCTATCAACTTCACTTTAAACCTACCCAGTGGCTTGGCTTCTACAGCCGTCTCTGGCAGTGAATTACACAGATTCACCATGCTCTGACTAAAGAAATTCATCATCTGTTGTAAGGAGATGTCCTTGTGTTTTGAAGCTGAGCTCTCTGGTCCAAGACTCTCCCACTACTAGAAACATCCTCTGCATATTCAGTCTGTCTAGGCCTTTCAGTATTTGGTAGGTTTCAGTGAGATTTCTCGACGCCCCCCCCCCCCATTCTTCTAAACTCCAGTGTAGTCCCTTGTGTCTACACCTTTCTGAACTGTAGGTTTCCTGCATATTGCTCTGAATTGTCTGCATACATATTCACTAAATAGAAACTCCACTGGACCAGCTACATTAAAACTGTACCAGTTAGATGCTATGTATCCTGCAGTGACACCCCAATGTCTTTCTGCCACCTACCAGGCCACAGTAATCCCTACTCTCCCGTAGTTTTCCGAGGACTCCCCTGCCCTACCTCAAGGCATGGGAAAAATATTACTAACGCTGCCTTGGCAAAATCTTCCAAATTCAATAGAAACATCAACAAACTAAAATCAGCCTTCTCCCAGGCCAACGTCCCAAGTTCAATTGACCTGCCCAACACCAGATTCTCAAAACAAGCACTTGATTCTGAATTCTGTCATGAGAAGAGTTGCTTAGTGAAAAAAAATTCAAAACCTCCTTCAAAAGATGCAACATCTTCCCTGATGCCTGAGAATCTCAGGCCCAAGACTTGCCAAAGGAGAACATTTGTGATGGTGATGGTAATGAGAACCTTGAGTTAGGAGCACAAAGACTAGAATGAGTGCACCATCTCAGAATCTATGTCAGGCACCTTCTTTCCTGTCTGCGGAAGAGCTTGTGGTTCCCACATTAACCTCATCAGTCATCCCAGAGCCCACAAAACCCAGAACACGTTTCTTCTGTCTTGAGGGGACCAGGCAAAGGGAGGGGAAAAGAAGAAAGACAAAGTGAAGCAGGAGATTAAAAGGAGAAAGAGGAGAGGCAGGATAAAAGGAAAAAGGAGAAAGGAGAAGGATGAGAAGAAAAAAGAGAAGGAGATTATCCTTACTTTCTGCCACAAATTGGCTTCAGGATCATATGCATAGACTTTCTTTGTGTTGTCTCCAATTAAATAGATCACTCCATCTACCGCCACACATAGAGGGGATGAGAGGTACTTTGGAATGAAGGGAGACGCAATGACACTCCAGTTATCTGCAGCAGCAAAATTAAACACACAACATTTTAAAATTACAGTGGCTTTAAGATCTGAAGAGCATTGTTGTGAGGAACACAAGGAAGCTGAAGGGATTGTGATTATGGGAGCAAGCGATTAACGTCTGTGGGTAGATGACTAGCCACTGGCTTAAGAACACTGAAGTCTAATCAGACCATTCTTCATTACTGGGTGTTGCCATCAAAAGATAATCTGCTCTATTAATGTAAAGATTTGCCGTGACTGGTATTATGGTCTGCATTAGCTTTCCCTGTATTCATAAAATTACTCATGGGATAATTACTGATGATTTCAGTGTTTATCTCTATTTGAAGTTCCCAGCATAGCCAACTCACACAGGCAGCATTAATGTTTGGCTGATAACTGATAAGTAACATATAAAATACATAAGTGAGGCCTCCAACGTGAGAGATTCTAGCCAACTTCCCTTGACAATCAATGACATGATCTTGACCAAATCTCCAGCCATCCACAGCCTGTTGGTGGAGCTGGCCCCCAGAAACCAAAAGCAAGCAGGCCAGCTACAGAAAACAAGTCAGAGGCCAGGTATTCTGTGATGAGTGGCTGACCTCCCCACCTTCATTCCACCATCAGGCAAGAACTCCAATGCATAAAGACAAGAACGGTCAAGATGGGAGACAGCTTCTTCCGTCGGGCCATTAGGCCTCTGAACTCCCTTATGCATCGCATTCAAAGTATCACCGGATAACTTGTACTGTACCCTACAATACTTAATTTATGCACTTTACTTTGTTTATCTACGCTTAGTTCATTTGTAGATTTAATTCTTACTTTCCTAAGTTATTATGTGTTATGTGTGCTACTGTGCTTTACATCCTGGTCCAGAGAAATGTTGTCTCATATGGCGGTATACATATATATTGTTAAATGACAATAAACTTGACTTGACTTTCTACATATTATGTCAGGAACATATTGATATATCTCAGTTTCACGGAATGAATATAACTCCTGTGATGGTCAAGCCACATAAGGGGCAACCCTTCACCACTTGACCAATCATTCCACCCACCACTAACTCAGCACAGACACTCTGTGTACTGCAGCAGCACGCTAGGGCTTCTTGCATCAGAATCATGCAATCAAGACCTCCACCAACTAGAAGAGCAAGGTCAGCCAATGATTTGATGCTACCAACAACAAGTTACCTCCATTTCACACATCTCATTAAATTATGAATAAAAATCATTCTATTCTTGTCTGTAGAAAAAAACCCTGAAATATTCCACTCCAAAGCGCAGTGAAAGCATCTACTCTATATGCACTAGAGTGTCAAGATAATAGATTACCATCACCTTCTCGAGGCCATTTGGGGTTGAGCAATAAATATTTGCTTTATTGCCATTGCCTGACCCTGCACTTGAAATAATTTTGATCACCTTACAGAAAAGATGAATGGAGTTGAATTTGAGGACAAGCGGCCAAGGTTCAGCAGAATGCAAAGGTTATCCTGGCCTGTTTCCATGCTGTAATTGTTACATGGTTACATCCTGTGTGAAAATTCTGAGTGGAATTAACTTGTCTTGAGAAGCCATCCCAGTGAACTATCTAAAATGGTCTGGCTTAATGCTCAGGCACAATTTCCCATTGACAGATTATAATTTCTGTAGGGAGACTGATATAAAAGGAAATATAATTATCCAAGAGCTACGAATCTTTGCAATTTATTACCCTTACTTGACTCAATTATTAAGAATATCAAGTCAAGTTTATCGTAATTTAACTATATACATGTATATAATATATATAACCATATAATGTATATAGAAATGTGACATTTCTCCAAACCAGGTTGTAAAGCACAGTGGTACACATAACACACAATAACTTATGAAGGCAAGAATAAAATCTACAGATGAATCGCGCATAAGGAAGAAAGTAAAGTGCATTAATATTAAATATTGTAAGGTATGGAACAGATTAAGCAGTGACACTTTGAAGGGGATGCACCAGAGAGTTCAGAAGCCTAATGGCCCGAGGGAAGAAGCTGTTTCCCATCCTGACCATTCTTGTTTTTATGCATCGGAGTCTCCTGCCTGAAGGTAGAAAGTCAAAGAGGATGCTGGATGGATGGATGGGATCTGCCTGAGACCAATAGAAATTTGGACACAAATAAATGTGATGAGGTATATAATCCATGAACTAAATTGTCTTAGAGTCTTCAAGAGGCAAACTGGGCCTGTTTCTGCATTCACTTCCTATGCCATGTACTCAATTACTTCAACACATTGAATGCTAAAAGACCACGACACTTATAAGTTAAAAGAAAAAGACAGTCTTTCGGTCTCAGTGAAATAGAGTTGTCACCAGATTTAAAGTTTGGATTGTGCAGAATACATTTGCTTCAAAATGACTTGAAAGCATTTTGTTAGAATTTGTCAATAGGTTTGCAACGCATGGTGATGGAATGTTGGCGTGGAATCACGTTTAAAAGAATAAATTTAGGATTAGTCTCTGGCATTCCCCTCTCATGCATCATCTACTCTGTACAAATTCAGCTTTGCTGCTGTCAACCAACTCCCAAAATAAGGCCACCTCTCCCATTATTTACCGGGGAACCGGTTTCCCTGGTGACACCATGACTCTCCGATTTCTTGCTTTAATTTCAGACAAATCCATGGGGCATTCCTCCTGAGAAAGCGTCCATCTCCAAGACAATGGGGGAGGCAGCAGAAGTAATGAGAAATAATAAGTCTGTGAGGCATTGGCAGTCGAAGAGGGTTCATGTGTGGAGAAAAGTGGAAACAGCAACCAATTGCCAAAATTAATAAGAAAGGAGGTGAGAGAGAGAAAAAGAGTGGAAAGAAGTGGAATGGAAGCAAGAGGGAAAAGAAGTAAAGAGGCTAGTTTTATATATATGTATGTATACTCTATATATATTCATTATGATCATGAAGCTATTCAGCCCATTGACCAAAGAAATAAGGGAAAAGAATGGACTGGGAATGGAGTACAGGTCATAAAATTAAATATAGCAAGGTATTTATTAGGAAAGAACAATTAAAGGCATCCATCAAATGTAGTATATTCACTTCAGTTTCCCATGAATCACACTGGCACCTACCTATGACAGGATTGTAACACTGTAATGTGAGGACATTGTACTTGGCTGCACATGAGCCAATCACGTAGAGCTTTCCCCCGCAGCCTGTAGCTGTGAAGTTAGTAACATACTTCACTGTTGGACCAATCAGAGTCCAGCTGTCGGTGTAGGGATCATAGCGTTCCACCTCCACAACATCCAGTGTGGTTCCTGCAATTCAGAAGGTACCAAATTTCACTACACAGGATTGTATGAATTCATTTTCCTTCTGCTGTGATAGAGACATTATATCCCTCTCAAACACAGTCATTTCTTACCTTGTATCTCTACAAATGCAGGAAATATCAGTGAGAAAATAATCCCCGGGCGATGCTGCAATTAATTAGGCGTGTTATTGCTTTCTATATGAAAACTACAGGCAACACAGGAGGAAATCTTCACTGCACTCAGAACTATCCGGGGGAAAAAAAAAGTTTTCTTGCAAGAACTATTTTCTCCAGAATTATTTTAAAGAAAACAGATAAGCATTTGGAATATCCAATTCCAGTGGGAATTCTGGACATTCTGGGGAAAGCACATTATGTAGTAGTGATATCCTGAAGAGGATTATGTACTGAAAGAACATTATGGAGGTGCCACAAAGAATGACAGAGTGAAGCAGCTGGTAGAGCCGCCGCTTTCCTGCTCCAGAGAGGCAGGTTCAATCGTGACCATGAGTTCTGCTTGTGTGTGCTTCGAACATTCTTGCCAAGACCACGTAGGTTTCCTTCAGCTTGCTCATTTGCTTCCACATTCCAAAGACATGTGCGTTAGTATGTTAAATGATCGCTGTAAATTGCCCCTTTTAAGCTTGTGAGTAGTAAAATCTTGGGAGAGATGATGAGAATATGGGGAGATAAAAAATAGGGTTAATATACGATTAGTGTGACTGGGTCAATGATTGGTGTGTACTTGGATCACAAAGTATAGTCCCACGCTGACTATTGTGAATATGCAATAAATGGAAAGATACTGAGACGAGTAGAGGAATAGAGGGGTGCACATCTGAATTCTTAAGGGTAACAGGTTGATAGATTAGTTAAAGAGTGGTTTGTGTGGTTCAGCGACATTGAGCTCAGTTAATTCAAACTGACAATCTCTTATTTCCATGGTTACGCATACATTCACAGTATCTGTAAAGCTCCAATAAGCTTTCTTTTCTTTCAAGCTACAAGCTACTGCAGGCAGCTGTAGAAGATAGAGTCTCATGGACGAGACAGGATGCTTTGAATTTAAACATCACCACTTTCATGCCACAACAAACAGATCTGAGTGCAAAATTGATTTGTATTCCAGGAGGACCTAACTAGGATGTCAGTGCAGAGTAAACCAGATTGGCCGATTTCCATCATCTTTTTTGTTTGCTCTGCCACGCTACCTCCAATGGCATAGATTTCTCCATTTAGTGCTGCTGTTGTGTGGTTGGTTCTGGGTTTCAGCATTGGAGCAATTGGTTTCCAAACCCCTTCTTTGGAGTCGAATTTCCAGGCCTGGGTTGTCGACCAAGTATCTGTCCTGCTGCCTCTGGAGCCTCCTGTAAGGGCAAAAGTAGAATTGTTTGTCAACTGAACTTTGGATAAGTCCTCAAAAATCTCTTTTTTGCCTTTTAATACTTGCAGGAGTTTAGGTTATGGTTTTGAAAAACATCACAGACTTCCTGCTTCATTGTAAAATTTCAGAGCCGATAAACAAATTGGGAATTAGACAAAGGCCTTGATCCAGTTGGATGCTAGAATTGGAGGCTGGTTATGCAGCTGAGCATAACTGTGGGTCAGAGCTAAGACAAGGTGATAATTAGGAAATGTGATTGCAATTGATAAGTGCGATACTAAGTAGGGGAAGAGTGGGGAGTCTTGGTACTGTGGGGAGCCAGAAGGAAAGGATGGAGGTAAGGGAACCTATTATCTGTGCTTCTTAAACTTGGGTTGCTATGTAATTCAGTGCCTTTGCAATATTATTGATCTGAGAGTTCATACTGTCTCACAACCATATCTCTTCATTTCCTGAGTAATAATGCAAAGCCCTGCTGCTTTAGGAGTTATATCATTAATGAACATGCTGATATTCTGGAGGATATCTCTGTCAGGAAGGATGAAGTGCTGACACATTAAAATGGATGAATACCCAGGGGCAGATGGGATCTATCTCAGGTGATAAGGAATGCAATGGAAGAGTTTCCTTGAGTTCCTAGAAAGATTTTTACATCTGGTGATGTACCAGAAAGCCAATATTGTTCCCTTGATCAAAAAGAGAAGTAGGAATAAGCCTGGAAGCTACAGGTTGCTGAGCCTCTTACATCAATGGTAGGGAAGTTGTTAGAGAAGATTCTGTGGGACAGCACTTATGTTTACATGGACAGAAAGGGACTGGTTAGGAGAAGTCAGTGCAGTTCCGTGCAGGAGAGAGAACGACACACACAGCTGATGATTTTTTTTTGAGAAGGCAGGCAAGGAGACAGGGCAGTAGATAGTAGGCTGGTGCAGAATGTTACGGCACGACTGATCCAACACATGCTGCTGAACTCGATCCAAAACTGGAAAGTTGATAGGGGGCCAAGAGTAATTGTGGATGGATGTCTATCATACTGGTAATTTGTAACACTGGAGTCGGTGTTGGGACCTTTGTTGTTTGTAATACAGTACATACGGGTGACTTGCATGTGAATGCAGCAGGGTATGATTCCTACGCTTGCAGACAACATAAAAATTGGTGGAGTTGAAGATAATGAAGAAGGTTGTTCAAGGATACAGCAGGACATAGATCAACTGGAAAGCTGAGTGGAGCAATAGCAAGTGGAATTTAACTCAGACAAATACCAGGCACTTTGGGAAATTAAATTCTTCTAGGACATAGAGTATATGGCGGGAATCTTAGGTGTGTTAAGGTACAATGAAACCTTGGGGTACAAGCTCATAGCTCCCTGAAAGTGGTGACTCAGAGGGATAGGGTAGTAACAAGCATTTGGTACACTTGCTTGATAGGTCAAAGCGTTTAGTATAAGAAATGAGACATCATATTGCAGTTGTATAAGTTATTGGTTAGACTATGGTCCTGGTCACCACACTGTTGGAAGGATGTTATGGTAATAGAGAGGGTGCAGAAGCAATTCACCAGGTGGCAGTTTTACTTGCTGTGATTTATCCCAGAAATTCATAACATCTGCACTTCCCACTCACAATGGAATGCTGTGCTTACTCCCATCCCCAGATGCAGTATCCATGAATACTTCGAAAGGCTACCTATATTAAATATCCATGGGGATTGTTCCAACACCTTGGGATAGTGAGTCTCAACAAATCCATTTGAATGCTGAGTTGTTGTAGCCCTCTTCTGTCATAACATTATTGTTTATTTTTTACCCCTGCTAATGAATGAGCCATGATCAAATGGGGGAGCAAATACAATGGGCCGAATGGCCTAATTCTGCTCCTATGTCTTATTGTCTTTATGGTCTAATGCAATATTATGTTTGAGTCACAGGTGTTATTTTAAGCAGAGATTTTAAATCAATTTTCATTATCTGCAGGTGAGATTTTAAAACAAGTTTTAATTGAACATTAAGAGGAAACAAAGTTCTAGAGCCATTGTAGGATCCATCTTTTGAGTAAAATCAATAAAAGTAAATGGGTTATTTATTCAGCTTATTGCTGTCTGTAGCACTCACTACTGTTAATAGAGGCAGTCTTTAATACAACATCCGTATAATTAACTGTGAAATTTATTGGGACATTCTGAGGAGGTGAATTGTGATGCGTAAAGGCAAGTTCTTCCTTCCATAAGTTTGTGCTGAATGTCTTTACCATCTCACCTGTAATGTAAACATCGTTGTTCAATGCTGTGATGGCAAATCCCCACTTGTTGTGATCTGGGAAGTCTGGCAGGAGGCACCATTGCTCTGTGGGTGCAAGGTGACAGATTAGCAGCACCATCACCACCTTCAACCGAAAGCTGCTGGAAAAGGTCCACTCAAATCCCAACCACTCTCAGTATCTAGAAACCAATGCTGGAAAATTAGGTAGGTGCGATTATGTGCGAATTGTATCACTCATTAATAACAAGTCTACTACATTGTTCTTGAAGATGTAAGAATTGATTGCAGGCTCCAGCCTGTCTGTACAATTATACACTGTTCTCAATCTGAAAGAAATGCTCCTAAATATAAATTCATGTAAAAAAAAGTTAAACCTGGTATCTGGCTCTTACTATAAATAACATTAAATCCACGGATGATGGTTCTTGAGGAGAAACCTTTTTATGTAGCAAGTTGTAATGCTTTAGAATGAAAGAGAGGATAGAAAAGATTGCAAAAGCGACTTCAAAAGAGAAGCAAATATGTATTTCAAAGTGACATAGTTGCAGGACAGAGGAATGGGGCTAACTGGATTGACCCTGTCAAAGATCCAGCATTGACAGGGTTGCGACATGTCTTAAATTGGCCATATATGAACTAAAGGTGATGATCAGGTTGCTGGCAATCACGCAATAAAGATCTGAACAGGTTTTCATGTTGTGGCATGTATCGAGAGGGATTCCCCTTACTTTGAGGCTTAATCATTATAGAAAATTGCCAGCACTTGAATCCACAGAACATCCAGTTCAGCATATCACTGTATCACTTACTGGTCCTACTGTTGTAAAACCCGCAATTTCTTGACAAGATCTGATTATCTCCAGCATCTTCATCTGAGTCCTCCAATGCCCGTCCTCCAATGACCACCAAGACCTCCTGAAACCTCTTGAGATTGGGTTCATGTCTTTGCCTAGACTCAGCCTAGAAGTGAGGGATGAAGAGCAGAGACAATTCCATCCATATACAGTATCCATTTTTGTTATCATTGCTATCCACGTTCTCTGTATTGCTTTAATTCCCAGCCCATGCATCAGTATGGCAGAGTCCCAATTGCAGAGGGTGTCATTCTTTACTGTGGATCTCCTGGTAAACAGTCAGTGATGATCTCAAGCACCACTTAGTATTTCTCTAGTTACAGGCACAGTTAGTCCTAGTTACTTTTAGTTGTACTGCACAGAAACAGGCTTCTTGGCCCATCACCTCCATCCTGACCTTCCTGCCTTCTACATGAATCCCATTTGCCTGCATTAGATCCATCTCTTATTCTACACCTTGTCTACATGTCCCTTAAACATAGTGATTGTACCTGATTCCACCAGCTCCTCTGACAGCAAGTTCCAGAAGTCAGCCATTCGCTTCCTTCAAATTCTCTTTAAAATTTCTTCCTCTCATCTTAAAGTTATACGCTTCTGTTTTTGATACCCTTACTGTGACTGTTTTCTCTATCTCTGCCACTTATAATTTTATATACCTCCCTCAAGTACCCTCTCAGCATCCTTTACACCAGGGAAAATGAACTCAGCCTATGTAATGGCTCCCCATAACTAAAATTCTCCAATCCAGGAAACATCCTTGTGAGTCTCTTCTATACTTTCTCGAACTCGACTACATCCTTCCTATAGTGTGGTACCAGAACTCCACACAATAGTTCATGTGGTCTTATCAGCGTTATATAAAGTTGCAATATTATATCCAGGATTTTATATTCTATGCCCCAAACAATGAAGCCAAGCATGTCATATGTCTTCTTTATCACCCTAATTACCTATGTTGCTGAGATATGGTCCTGATTTTAATCTTCTGCCTAAATTTCTAAGCTAATTTTGCCGGACTTTATCCTTATTTCTATCTACTATATGTGGTCGTACCAATATACCCTGCAGCCTCTGCCTGTTGTTCCTCCTTTTTCCAATCTAACACATCCCTGATCCTGGCATTAGAGAGAACACATCCTTCTGGAGTCTTGCTCTCAGTCACTGAAGAGATTTGTTCCCCTCACCAACAAATTTCGTCTTCTGCCTTCTGCTTTAATAAGATGTTATTACACTTTTTAATAGTAACAGAGCATAACTTGAAATCACACTTTAAGGATATGAAAGAAATTTAGTAAACAAATACCTTAAAAGTTGAACAATTAAAATGGAAGCATTGAATCTAATAAAGACTTCACCTAATCTTTCATAACTGACCTTTAATGCAGATAGCATTTCCCTTGAAAAGAATACATCCTTGGAGATTTTTAACAGTGAAAATGGGTAGACATAATGTACTTGGGTGTTAGGGAAGAGGGATCTAAGAGTAGAGATACGAAGACTGCTGAAAGTAGTGGAAAGGGTTAACAAACACGATGAGGTTGGATGCTAACAGAATAATGTTCAAAAGCGAAGATCCTTGATTACATTACTCTTCGAGTACTGTGAAGAGTTGTGGATATGGAATCAATGGAGAAGGTGCAAAACAAATTTACAAGAATGACACTACTGGAGTTCATGGTGACCAGCTAAGACTAATCACAGCTAGGACACTTTCCTCTACCAAAGGCAAGGCTGAATGATTTGACAGAGGTCTTCATGATTTTGAGGGGGCTTGATAAGCCAGAGGGAGGGAAGCAAACTCAAGGAAAACCACTGTAGAATTACACACATAAATAAATCGAAACTTACCCAATGGATAACTGAGTGGTGGAACTCACCATCACAGGAATAGTTAAGATAACCTGTAGAGCTGCATTTTAAACTGAAGAGGGGGCGAGGAGACTGGGGAAAAAGCTATATATTTGAAGTTACATATCAAAGAGCATGGGTGGGCTAATGAGTATGAACATGGCTTAGTCCTTTTTCTATGCTTTACATAACTTGACAATTAGCCGGCAATAGAATTGGACTCTTGGCCATATCGCAAAAGACTTTTCACTGACATGCAAGTTTGGGGCCTTCCAATGTTAGAATGAAATCTCTACCTAATCCTCCCATAAACCTGGCTCTGGGTCCTTGGGTAATTACAGAAGATCTTCTTCGTCCAGAGGATCGGATTAATGCATTAAGGAGGCCACAGGGTTCCTCAAAATCGTTCTTGCAGCAAGTCGCCCTCAGAAAGATGGGAGGGCACTATTGGGTATCTCTATTTGGGGTGTACGCAGGTACTGCCCTATCACTTTCCATGGCCTATTCCAATAGTGTCTCAGACAGTTCTTGAAAACAGAAATCAGAGGCAGATAGGAGTGTCATCATGTAATTTGGGCTCTTTCACAACTGGCCAAAAGATATTTGTCTGGTGGAAGCGGGTGAGGAAAGGAACTTTAGGTTACGTGGCTGAGGGGCTTTCAAACCTCACTGTATAATCATTTCACTCTTCCAACCATCCACTATCCCATTTAAATTTGATGGTGACTGATGTTGGATCCGTGGAATTAAAACGCTTTCTGCAGGCTGACTGAATGTGGGTTCAGTGCTGCACTCTGCAATATAGCCAATGAATGGCCCACGTAATTCTCTGGCCAGTCATATTTTGTATACACATTCATGATCTCAAGATACTTCCAGTCTGTTACACAATATTCGCTGTAAGGTAATAGCACAGACTGTTCTTTCATCCTTCTCAAATAACACTGGAGATTCAAAACAGCATAGGGTTACTCAAGAATGAAACTACCCATAGGGTGTCATTGCTGGAAGAAACCGCATGCTGGTGTGACATCAAAAACTATCAGAGCAGAACATAAGCAATCTAGATCTGCCAAGAAGATAGTTTGATTTAATTTCAGCCTAGAATTAACCTCCAGTGATCTGTTCTTTGCATATAAACTACTGACACTCCTGGATAGAATTACAGCCCGTAATGATTCCAGGCATCTGTTAGTCACATGTAAAACTGAACCCTTCAAGTTGACTGCACAGCCTACCACTCAGCCTAACTGCTGGATAACCCTTATCTCAAAAGTGTTCTAAACCTTGATAAGATTCCAACATGTAACTCACTCCCAGATATTCAAAATCAGTGGCCGCTTTATTAGGTTCATCCTCTGCCTGATGAAGAGGCCACCGAGTGTGTGTTCGTGATCTGCTGCTGTAGCCCATCCACTTCAAGGTCTGACATGTTGTGCATTCAGAGACGCTCTTCTGCACTCCAATTTTTTAATATGTGGTTATTTGAGCTACTGATGCATTTCTGTCAGCTTGAACCAATTTGGACATTCTCCTCTGACCCCTCTCATTAACAAGGCGTTTTTGCCCACAGAACTGCCACTCACTGATGGTTTTTTTTTGTATCATCCTCTGTAAACTCTAGAGACTGTTGTGCATGAAAATCCCGGGAACCAGCAGTTTCCGAGATACTCAAACCACCCTGTCTGGCACCAACAATTATTCCACGGTCAAAGTCATTTAAATCACACTTCTTCCCCATTCTGATGTTTGATCTGAACAACAACTGAAGTTCTTGACCATGTCTGCATGCTTTTATGCATTGAGTTGCTGCCACATGACTGGCGGATAAGATATCTGCATTACCGAGCAGATGTTCAGGAGTGACTAATAAACTGGCCTCTGAGTGTATATAGTATCTCACACAGAGCTCACCATCTCATCATACATCCAAAGAGCTTTATCAAAAGCAAAATTGGATGCTGAGCCACAATAGGTAATGTTAGTGCGTGACCAAAATATAGGGCCAAAGGATATGTTTAAAGAAACATCAGAGATGAAGAAAAGGTGAAGGTGGAGCTACTTAGGATAAATATTCCAGAGTCTCTGAGCTCAGGCATGGTTGCTGTATATCGATAGAAATGCAGGAGGTTTTGTGACGGCAGGGGAGACCATGGATGAGTCTGAGAACATAGGTGTGAATTTTCAAACTGTAGGTCTGGAAGCCAAGATTCATAGTGAGCACAAGGGCTACATGGAAAAGGGACGTTACAGTGAGTGGAATGGAATGAAGTAGAAAATAGGCAGTATGCTTGAATCTAGGAGGCAGTTCATTATGGGGGAGTGGCAATTCTTTTGTGGTTGGCAGAGCTACTGCTTCACAGCTTCAGCTACCTGGGTTCAACTCTGACTCTGGGTGCTGTCTGTGTGGAGTTTGCATGTTGACTGATCCCAAGTGGGTTTTTTTCCCTGGTACTCCACTTTGCTCCCACGTCCTAAGAAGTGCAAACTGGGAGGAAAATTGACCACTGTGAATTACCCTTTGTGTACAGGTAGGTGGAGGGTTCTGCTTTAAATTCTTTGCTGGTATCATATCAGAGCAAGTGTCCTGGAACCAGCATGTAAGTGCCATCACAAAGGTAGCAGCTCTACTTTCTTAGAAGTTGCGAAGATTCGGCGTGGCATCTAAAACTTTGACAAACTTCCATAGATGCACAGTGGACAGTATCCCAACTGGCTGAATCATGACCTGGTATAGAATCACCAATGCCAGGAACAGAGAAGTCGACAGAAAGTGATGGATACAACACAGCCCATCACAGGCAAATACCTCCCCAACATTGAGCACAACAACTTGGAGTGCTGCCGCAAGAAAGCAGCATCCATCATCAAAGACACCCAATATCCAGACAATGGTCTCTGGTCACTACTACCATCTGGTAGGAGGTGCAGCAGCCTTAGATCCCACACTACCAGGTACAGTAACAGTTATTACCCACAACCATTAGGCTCCTGACTCAGCAGAAATAAATTCACTCACCACATTTCTGAACTAATTCTACAACATACAGACTCACTTTCAAGAACTCTACAACTCAGTTTCTCAGTATTATTTTTTATTTGTGCAGTTTGTTTTCTTTGACCCATTAGTTGTTTGTCCGTATTTGTTTACTATGTAGAGATTTTCATAAATTCTATTGTATTTCATTATTTTCCTGTACAAGAAATGAATCTCATGATTGTATATGGTAGCATATCCAGACTTTGAAAATAACTTTTACTTTGATGTTGACTTTGAGTTGAGGTTAGATTATAGGGAAAGTTAGATAATATGAATTGGTATTGCACTTTGAGCTTCCTTCTATGTTGTAAAGACATTTGGAAATTATTCTGCATGTAAAACATTCTCTTGGAGCTCACATTCTCTCAATCTATGAATTATCAGACCATTTGACACAATTAACATCAGCCCATACCTTGCTGTGGAATCTCTCTATCTGTTTTCTGCAATGGTCACACTCCTGAATGAGTTTGTCAGGCAAAAGTTGATCTCTGAGATACTCTGCAGACAGCATTGGGAGGTGAACAAGCTCAAAGAGCTTGGGAAGGAAGCAGCTCCTCTCTGCTTCATTGTACCTTATCCACCTGAGGAGGGCTTGGACCAGGCACTGCTCCTCTTGGACTTGCAGCAACTCAGCCCCCATGTAGGCCAAAAGCCTCTCACTGCCCAGTAGCAGAAACTCCTCACTCTGGGACACCGCCTCAAAGTTCTCCTGGAGGAAGGAGTGTGCTTTGGCAATGACCTCTGGGAATCCGTACACCTCCCCAAACTCATAGATGCCCAGGCAGTTGGTGTGGTTGATCTGCTGCTGAAGATAGCGGCTGCACACCTTCTGCACTGTGCTGAACTGCAGCAGGTTGGAGGTCTGGGTCAGGGACTCCACGTTCTTCTGGTTAATGGTCAGCTTCCCTGTATAGGCGAAGTCGATCAGGGTCTCCATCACGGCAGGGTCCACCTCCTTGAGCTCCACCCGGGCTGAGATGCTCTCTATGAAGTCCCCCGTGAACATGGCATGGAAGTACATACTGCACAGAGCCAGCACACTCCGGTGGCAAGGGAACTCTTGACCGCGCACCAGAAGGGTAACATCCGAGAGCTTTGGGTTGGACCTCATGCTTTTCAACCCTTCCAGGATACTCTGGGCGTGGGAGGGAAGGCAGTAGTCAAAGTCATCCACGTTTCGAACCATTGTGTGATCATGCAGAAAGTCGGAGGCTTCTACTGATTGGCAACAGCCATTATCTGCAAAACAGGACAAAGGCGGGTAAGTGGACAGTATGTAGCAGCTTTGGGGGAATGCTTGTTGAGCGGCTATTGGTAGGGCTGCTGGGTCCTAGTGCCAGGCAGGTGACTTCAGCTTTCCCAGTGGCCTCTCAGAATGAACTCAAGCTGCAAGCAGCAAGCAGCGCCTGGGCACGTGGATTCACACAAAGTATAAATTATACATAAACTGCATAAGGCACAAAGATCAAACATTGAGCACTAGTGACACTAGTGGATAAACACAATCAGAAACAAGTCCATGGTAGTGCAAGAGGTGGTCTGTAGTGTTCTGATGCTGAGGTAGGATTAGGGTTGTGCAGGTCAGTTCAAACACGTGATGGCTGCAGGAAAGCAGCTGCTCTTGAACCTAGTAGTACGGGACTTCAGATTTCTGTAACTCTTGCCAGATGGTAGAAGGAAGAAGAGGGAATGACCTGGCTGGTGGGAATTTAGGGGCTGTATGTGGCCTGCGGAAGGGCTACCTTGGGGAAGATCTATTTGAGAATCTCTCAAATGGACTTAGATCATCCAACAGAACCAAATCAAAAGAGAACTGATAATTCCTCCTCACAGACCTGGCCAGTATTCGCCCCAAACCCAACACCTTGTGCAGGGTTGCTGTGTGCCCATTGGCTACAGAGTGCATAAGGGACATAACTTGCATGGCTATTTTATCGCCTGCAACATAGGTTGGGATATTGGGACATCAAGATCGCATGACAGCCACAGTGTGAAAATGACTTGCAGTGCTGCCCAGCTCTCCACAGTGACTCAGCTGAAGCTCCTGTTGGGCTGCTGGTTCACAGCTCTGGCAATCCAATCAGCTGTTCCACATCACGGCCTGCAGAGGCCCATCTTGCTGGCTCTCCTGTTTGCTCCCTCGTCTCAAGGAAGTGTGGGTTGGTGTTTCAAGTCAGATTTCACCTTCTGTGAGTGATCAGGTCTGGGGGAGGTTGGAGGGAGTGTGGGGATAATAAAGTGCGGTGAGTGCAGGATTAGTGTAGGTGGGAGCTTGGTGACTGGCACAGACACAGTGAGCAGGCGGACCTGTTTCTGTGCTCAATGGCTCCATGACATTCACATAATTGGTTACAAAGCACTTTGTGATCTCCTAAAAGGAAAATCAAAGGGGCTATGCAAACGTATCTTTATTTCTCAAGAGGTTATAAGTCCAAAGGGTGAGGAGATAGGAAAGAACCTTTCAGTGAAGTTGAAATACTATCATTGAGATGCTGGCAATTTGACCTGCAGCACCCGGTCAGAGCATTCTATCTCTTGGCATGACTGCTCACACAGGGAGGCTGTTGACAGTGGGAACCTTGTCTTACATTGAGGGTGTTTGATGCCGTGCAGCCTGTCACATGGAACAGCTTGTGACACAAACACATCCGGTGAGAGGCACGAGACTGGAATCACAAGAGTGACCCAGGAAACATGGGGCAAGTGGGTGGCCCTGTTATATGCAGTGATTTGGTAAAACACAGAATGGTAACTGTAACACAGAGCCTCCCGTGAAACGTGGAGGGGTGTCTGACACAAAACGACCCTATGAAATGAGGAGGGGCATCTGACACAAAACTACCCTATGAACCATGGAGGCGTGTCTGACACAAAATGACTCTATGAACCATGAAGGAGTGGCTGACACAAAACTACCATATGAAACGGGGAGGGGCATCTAACTCAAAATGACCCTGTGAAACATGGAAGGGCCTCTGACACAAAATGACCCTATGAAACACCGAAGCACCTCTATCACAGAATGACCTGTGTCTCGATGAGGCTGAAAGTCAGAGTGGTCTTTGAAACTGAGTAATTTATGACAGAAAACAGACAGTGAAATATGGCGGGACTTGTGACAGAGCAGTTGTTGAAACAGAGCAGGTCATGACATAAGCAACCCATGAAACACAGAGCCCCTTTCAGATCACAGACACATGTGACTCAAAACAAACTATACAGAAGCTAAAAGGAAGAGCGTTCCGAAGGAGAGCGGAGGGAAATGTGGCCTAGCCCTTACTCATTGTACCACAGTCATGGCTGGCTGACTTTTCCGAGATCTTTGGCTCTATAAAGGAGCTATTTTTTTACCGCGAGACCTCTCTCCTAACAGCAGGGATCTTTCCTCTTAAATGCTCCAAGCACAAACTCAAACTTACCCAGCTCTTGAAATATCTTCTTGGAAGTTTAAAATTGCTTTTTGGCAGATTCTTCGCTGAATGTAGGCTTCACTTAAAGCAACGTAGAGGACTCTGACAGGACAGCAGCTGAGCTGTCAGTGCTGTGTGGGTGTTATGTCTTCATTTACATCGTCATGGTCCTGCCGTGGGATGTTATATTTATCCTCTCTGGGGACACAGCACTGCCTGGAATATCAGACTGCCTGTCCAACCACCTGTTCTTAAAGCAACACTGCAGTAAAAGAATTTCTGCCAGCAAGCAGCTCCTGAGCCATTCATTTCAATTGATACCGTGGTCAGTAGATCCGAATGTGGCTACTGGCTGGACAACTGCTCGCTGTTGATGTGCCAGGACCGACACGGTCTGTATGCAGCAATAGCGACACATCACGGACAGCCTCTGCCCATTCTCAATACAGTCACTGAGACAGAGAGCTATAGCACCGAAACAGGCCTATAGGCCCACCGAATCCATGGCAACCATCTGCACTAATCCCCATTGATCCCATTCCGTTAGTCTCCCAACATCCACACCAACTCTTCCCCGGATTCTACCTGTGCACTACCAGCAATGTACGTTGGCCAGTTAATCCACCAACTCACATGAATTTGGGCGACAAGGTGTGGTGGAGGGGGGTGGGGAGGACCCGAAGGCAGGATAAAGAGGGTGGTAGCGTTTGCTTGGAAAGTACTGGGAAGGCGAGCCGGGAGATGGAGAAGCATTGAGCAGGATTTCAGCTGGGAGAAGGGATAAGCAGGCCCAAAGTCTGCAATGATGTTGTTGTGAACCCTAAGGGCCTCTGCGGCTTGCCATGGAGCGTTGGGCTTCAAGGTTTCTCGAGTGCCAGTATTTACTAATTGCTGGATCTGTTAAGACCAGATTCTTTCGGTTTAGTCTTGACAAGTTTACTGTGATCGGCTCCTGCTTCCCAGAGTCTATGATTATTTAAAGGGGACACTCAGTGTGCTCTGTTAGCAGAGTCCTACTGTGTGCTTGGGAGTGTGATTCCTCTCGCAGTGTTGCTGGGTCGTGCCTCCGATGCTCTGCCAATATTTCTATGCCTAACCTCTTGTGTTTCTGTCTCTTCACGGGGAGGCTGCCACTCCCCCGCTCCTGGGTCGAGTGGTTGTCAGCACTCACCGTGACTGAGGCTGCCGTCCGCCACACACCTGGGTTGAGTTGGTGTCTGTGACCACCGTGACAGAGAGAGTCAGCCGTCCCTCCACACTGGGTCGAGCCCTGCGAGTGTGCACCGTAGCGGATATATACTGATTCAAAAATCAGCAGTACAGGTGTCCCCCGCTTTTCAAACGTTCGCTTTACGAAACCTCACTGTTACGAAAGACCTACATTAGTACCCTGTTTTCACTTTCAGAAGGTGTTTTCACTGTTACGAAAAAAAAGCAGAGTGCGATAAAAATTCAACGTGCGATAAAAGGCGGCGCATGCCCTGAGCAGCCGCTCTCCCCCGGATTTTCACCAGCATTGCTTAAACACGAGCCTGTGAGCAGCCGTTTGCAAGGTGAGTTCTAAGGTATCGGAAAAGCCTGAAAGAGCTCGTAAGAGTGTTACACTTAGCGTAAAACTAGACATAATTAAGCGTTTCGATCATGGTGAACGAAGTAAGGACAATGTGAGTTTGGCTTGTGGAAGCTGACGAACATGATGTTGAAGAGGTTTTGGCATCCCATGACCAAGAACTGACAGATGACGAGCTGATGCAATTGGAAGAAAAAAGGATAACAATCGAAACAGTCGTAATGATAAAGTACGACTTTAATTTTGAAAGGGTACGTCAGTTTAGGGGATATTTGCAGGATAGTTTGAGTCCTGACAAAGAACTGTGTGACAGAAAAATGCATGAGGCTCAGCAGTCAAGCAAGCCTTCCACATCAGCCACAGCAGACGACGAACCTCGACCTTTGATATCGAGGCGGGCAGAGATAGAAGAAAATGAGCTGCCTGCTCTAATGGAAACAGATGATGACTAGATGACACACCAGTGTCCCACCACCCCAACCCCCAGGCCAGGGTCAGATACCGATTTGCGGAGAATGCAGCGGTAGCCGGGAGGCACACAGCACATCTTTAAGAAAAAAGCCGAAATAAACATGCTAATTAATTAGGTGCGGCACATAATTGTTGGCCCAGATCAGAGACGATGCAATCGGCAATCGGTACTGATCTGGGCCGACAATTAATTAATTAGCATGTTTGTTTCGGCATTTTTCTTAAAGATGTGCTGTATGCCTCCTGGCTACCGCTGCGTTCCTGCATGCTTCGCGGCAATGTATCGCTCAGCGGCCTGGAGGGTGGGGGCCACTGCACCACCCCAACCTGCAACGACTCAGTCTAACACACCATCATCAGTGTGCTCAGTGCTGTTTTCCCAATTCTGGTAAGTGACACTACACTGTACATATATTATTTCTACTTTATATAGGCTGTGTATTTTTACGTGTTATTTGGTATGATTTGGCAGCTTCATAGCTTATATCATTTCTGCTTTTACTATATGTTACTGTTAGTTTAGGTTTTATGTGTTATTTGGCATGATTTGGTAGGTTATTTTTGGGTCTGCGAACGCTCACAAAATTTTCCCATATAAATAAATATTGCTTCTTCGCTTTATGACATTTCGGCTTATGAACTGTTTCATAGGAACGCTCTGCCTTCGGATGGCGGGGGAAACCTGTGTAAGCTAAAACTGCTAAAGCCCTGGTCATGACTGCAATTAGACCTTTTTTTTTGCAGCCATCCTGAGAATGGAATACAAATGTCAAGTTAATGAGCCCCTCAACCCTAGAGATTACGCAAGTGACCTCCGGCAGGCTGTGATTGGTGGTCTGTGCTGAGCTGCTTGAGGCTAAAAGTAAATTCCGTGCCCTTGGGCTAAAGTGGCCCAGCTGTGAAGCATGCTGGTTTGGGGAGTAGCGGACCCAACTGCGTTGAAGATGACAGAACAGGACGTCCGTTCACTCACACGCGCACACGAGTCTGCTGCACCCAGCAGAAAGCTGGCAAGTAACAATTGTGAGTTAGGTGAAAAAGGCCAGGTCCTGCAGAAGTAAATAAACTCTCTTTGACACGACTATTTCAAAGAATAGACAGAAGTAGAAAGGTACAAAGGAGAATGCTAAATTTCATTGCCAGGAGACTTTTCAGCAATCACTGGGAAACTGAGGGATCTCCTAGTATTTTTCCCCTGGTAACCCTGTTTAATGCGTCCACACACTCAGCAAATTTGCAACAGTGTGAGAGCAGTGATGTTCGCCACAACAAGGTTCCCAGTGTGGGCACCAGGCTTGCAAACACAGGAATGAAACAGGAAATGCTTGTGTTTCCCTTTTCACCTTGAAGCGCTCTGTCTTCACCGGAATGTAAGGAATTTAAATTGTAATCTTAAAGATATATTTGGAAACACACTGAAGGTCCTTTGAAGAACTGCCAGACATGGGCATGCTGTACAATGCCTGCCCTGTAACCAATATTTCAAGTGTTAACCCTGTGACACTGCTTTCTTCTGTCAAGCACACACTCTGTTGATTCAAAAATCTTCAGTGATTACACCAGATCTGGGAATGGGTGAACATTTTTATCACAATTAGCCCCTTTGCTAGAGAATCTTGAGGCAAAAACGATGACTAAAGAAAATAACTATTATTAATCTGTTAGAAAATGTGCATTCAATTTCAGACAATCCTTTGGCTTAGTACTTAAGCAGACACATCTGAACTTAGCCCACAGTGTCCAGGCTACATCATGATTCAGTTGTCCTGGGTTAGCTGCAGCCCACTGGTGTCAAATCCATGAGCAATAAATCCCTTCTTTGTTTTATATATAGTATGTCTTTTATGTTCCATAAAGGTGGTGCATCCTGAGTTAGTCCATGAGATATCAAGCACAGTGACACCATATAGTACCCTTCCTTACTGGAGTCCTCTTCTTTAGCTCAATGGAGGGTGAGGTGCTTGGTGCTTGATGCTTGGCTCGATCCATCTCAGAACCACACAGCATGAACTAGGCCCTCAGCCCACTGTGTCCTTGGCAACCATCAGTCAGCCTTCTGCACCATTCTAATCCTACTCTTCCTTTAGTGATCCCATCAGCCATCAATGGTAAGGAACTTATTCAAAAATAATTCTAAAGGGAAAGGATTAAACTACACTTGGAAGGGCAGGGATTGATCAAGGACAGCCATCATAGATCTATTGGTGGAAGATCCTGTGTGATTAAGTTAACTGAGTTGTACTTTGAGATGGTAACTAAAGATCAGTGCATTGGTTGTGGTTGATATGGACCTCGACAGGGCCTTGGACTATGTCCCACATTGAAGGCTGATCCAAAACATTAGAGCCTATGGAATCCAAGGCAAGTGGGCAAATTGGATCTAAAATTCAAGAATAGAAGAGGTCGTTGATGGAAACTTGTTACTGTGATTGGAAACCTGTGACTAATGGTGGATTACAGGGAGTCATGCCAGGACATTTGTGTTGTTACATAGATTAACAACTAAGATGTGAATTTAGGGGATATGATTAGCGAGTTTGCATCATACAAGAATAAATGGTGGTGTTATGAATAGTGAGGACTGTCAAATAAAGTTACAGAAATTATTCAAAATAATTCTGAGGGGAAGGATTAAATTACACTGGTAAACTAGCCAGGGCTATTGTGGGTGGAATTTAATCCTGATAAATCTGCGGTAATGCACTTGGGGGGAGGGGAAGGGTAGAAGTTAATGAGGGTAGTACATTTTCCATTAATGGTAGGGCCTCATGGAGGATTAAAGAACAGAGAGGCCTTAGTGAGCAGTCTGAAGATCACCAGCACAGGTGGTGAGGAATGAATAATCCTGAGAAGTGTAAGATGATGCTTATATCATTCGCTGGGGACGAGAAGGTAAGTAAAGGGAGGTCTTGGTATAACACCATAAAATTAGTTAGACCCCAGTCGGCATACTATGTGCAGTTCCGGCCACTGCGCTATAGGAAGGATGAGGGATGCCGAGATTCACCAGATTCTTGCCCGGATGGAGTACGTTAGTAAAGAGGAGAAATTAGTTAGGCTGGGTTTTCTTTGTTTGGCGCAGAGGAGGCTGAGAGGAAACTTGATAGAGGTGTAGAAATTTGTGGGAGTGAGAGCTAGTAACAGACATTTTAAATATATATACTCAGGTTTGAGATAGATTTCGGGATTATTAGGAGGTTGAGGCTTATTCGGAACAGGTCGGAAAATGGAACTGAAGTTAAATTCAGATCAGTTATTGAAGGATATATATGCTGGCTCCTCCTGTTCCTATGTCTAATATTCTGGACTTTGACCTACCCCAGTCCTGAGCTGTGACAGATGTCTGATTGTCCAAAGGTAATAGCATTGACTCTGCGATGTAGTCTGCCGAAGGGAGGTGGTGGGGAGAAAGTCAGGAAAAAGAACACAACTAAAGTGGTCAGATCTTGATGTACTTTTTTAATTGTCTTAATTCTCCTGAGAGTCCTGCAGAGCAGCAGATCTTTTGGGGGCAAACAAGGAGATCCCATCCTTGAATTCCCGGAGGGATCTGACAGCCTCACCCAGTTATGCTGTAACAGCTGTCTGGGACTTTAAATAGTTTTTGGATTTGAGTCGTTGAGTCACAGAAGAGTACAGCACAGAAACAGGCCCTTCAGCCCATTTTGTCTGTGCCAGACCATTTAAACTGCCTAGTCCCATGAACTTGCACCCGAACCATAGCCCTCCATACCCCTACCATCCATGTACCTATCCAAACTTCTCTTAAACGTTAAAATTGAGCTTACATGCACCACTTGTGCTGGCAGCTTGTACCACACTCTCACAACCCTCTGAGTGAAGAAGTTTCCCCTTGTGTTCTCCTTAAACTTTTCACCTTTCACCCTTAACCTATGACCTCTAGTTGTAGTCCCACCCAACCTCAGTGTAAAGGCCTGCTTGCATTTACTCTATCTATACCCTTTATAATTTTGTATACCTCTATCAGATCTTTCCTCAATCTTCTACATTCCAAGGAATAAACTCTTAACCTATTCAATCTTTCCTTACAGCCCATGTCCTCCAGTCCCAGCAAATTCCTTGTAAATTTTTCTGTACTCTTTCAACCTTATTTGCATCTTTTTTGTAGGTAGGTGACCAAAACTGCACACCATACTCCAAATTAGGCCTCACCAATGTCTTATGTAACTTCAACATAACATCCCATTTCCTGTACTCAATTCATTGATTTATGAAGGCCAATGTGCCAAAAGCTTTCTTTACCACCCTATCTACCTGTGCCACCACTTTCAATGAATTGTGAATCTGCATCCCCAAATCCCTTTGTTCTACAGCACTCCTCAGTGCCCTACCGTTTATTGTGTAAGACCTACCCCTGGTTGGCCCTACCCCAAGTGCAGCACCTTGCACTTTTCTGCATTAAATTCTATCTGCAATTTTTCAGCCCATTTTTCCGGCTGGTCCGGATCTCACTGCAAGCTGTGATAGTCTTCCTCGCTGTCCACTACACCTTCAATCTCGGTGTCATCCACAAATTTTCTGATCCAGTATCAGACATTATCGTCCAGATCACTGATACAGATGACAAACAGCAATGGACTCAGCACCAGTCCCTGCCGCACTCCACTAGTCACAGGCCTCCAGTCAGAGAGGCAATTGTCTTCTACCACTCCGTGGCTTCTCCCATAAAACCAATGTCTGATCTAACATACTATCTTATCTTGAATGCCGAGCAACTGAACTTTCCTGACCGACCTACCATGTGGGACCTAGTCAAACACCTTGCAAAAGTCCATGTAGTCAACATCCACAGTCTTCATCAACTTTCCTGGTAACTTGCTTGAAAAACTCTATAAGATTGTTTAAACACTGCCCACTACACACAAAGCTATGCTGACTATCCCTAATCAGTCCCTGTCTATCCAAATACTCATATATCCAGTCCCTTAGAATACCTTCCAATAACTTTCCCACTACTGATGTCAGACTCACTGGCCTACAATTTCCTGGTTTATTTTTAGAGCTGTTCTTAAACACAGGAACA
This sequence comes from Mobula hypostoma, assembly GCF_963921235.1. Taxonomy (NCBI): domain Eukaryota; kingdom Metazoa; phylum Chordata; class Chondrichthyes; order Myliobatiformes; family Myliobatidae; genus Mobula; species Mobula hypostoma. The sequence continues at coordinate 83,073,207 of NC_086100.1, read as the reverse complement.
ACATAAATTATCCTCCAATCCTCGATATTTCACCTGATGCTAAGGGTGATTTAAACATCTCTGCTAGGCCCCTGCAATCTAGGTACTTGCTTCCCACGGGGAGGGTCTGAGGGAACACTTTGTCAGGCCCTAGGGATTTATCCACCCTAATTTGTCTCAAGGCCGCAACCCCCTCCTCCTCTGTAATCTCTATGGGGTCCATAACCTTGTTGCTGCTTTGCCTCACTTCTGTAGATTCTGTCTCTGTCTCCCAAGTAAATGTAGATGCAAAAAGTCCATTTAAGATCTCCCCCGTCCCTTTTGGGTCCATACATAGATTACCATTCTTATCTTCCAGAGGATCAATTTTGTCCCTTCGTATCTCAATCATACATAAAAAATACTATCAAAATTGAATTCATGCAATTAAAAAGTATTAATTTTCCCCCAAAAGAAAATTAATGCATAAGTAAAGCAGAATTAACTTTGTTCCTAATGTACAAGCCTCCAAACCCCACTAACGGTCACTTGGGATTCAGTTCTAATCCAAGAGATAATTCCCTGGGGCATCTCAGCAAATTCAGGCTTAACCACTGCACTCTGGGTTCTGATAAATTTGGCACCATTAAAAACTGACAGTTTTATTTCACATAGCTGTTGTTATCTGGTGAGATTAAGCTCCATATTTTTGTGTTGAACCTTGCTCCATATTTGTAGGAGTTTTTAAAGAAGTGTTAGTGCTTGAATTGGCTCAATATTCAAAACCATTTATTTCCAGACATGTTTTCATTGCAAGTAGTGTTTGACCTGCTGTGTCAATTAACCACAAAGTGGTGTCTGTAAGATTGCAGTGAAATTGCACTCCACTATAGTAAAACCAATTACAGTTATTTCCTCATATGGTCATGGTTATGAAAGAGGGGTTTAAACTCTCTTGATTTTGGAGGAAACTCACAACAGGAAGCTATTAAAGCACTTGCCTTCTGCCATTGAAAAGACACGTGGAGAAGTGGCTGGTCTGGTAGTGAACTGAAGACTGTTGTCTCTGGGTCCTCGCTATTCCAGGTATTTAGAGATGATGAGGGCAGCATTCCATGGCAATGGCTACAGTTGTCTTTCATTATATGCAAGCTGTTTCAGCAACACTGTCTGTCCTCCTCCATCTTGATTCTCCCCTTCCTTCCTTCTCCCTTAATGCAGTCTGGAGAATAATGGAAACACGAGGAAATCTGCAGATGCTGGAATTTCAAGCAACACACATAAAAGTTGCTGCTGTATGCAGCAGGGCAGGCAGCATCTATAGGAAGAGGTACAGTCGACGTTTCGGGCCGAGACCCTTCGTCAGGACTAACGAAGGGTTAGTCCTGACGAATGGTCTCGGCCCGAAATGTCGACTGTACCTCTTCCTATAGATGCTGCCTGGCCAGCTGCGTTCACCAGCAACTTTTATGTGTGCTGCTGGAGAATAATGGAAATATTTTCCATGCATCTTGGATGGCGTCTGTGTTACAGGAATCGGTGAGTTACTCTACAGCCTAATCAAAGCTGCAGAAGTGAACACTCTTCCCTCACTTCCCAGAATTAACCTTGCACAAGTTAAGTACTTAAATGAGATGAATTTGTTAATTGTATGTAAGTAGACTGGTAGACATGGGACAGAGCTATTCAAAGTTGAAAACGTAATTTCTCCCAACACTACAACCATGAACTTTTCCTCTTCCTTGAATTCTGGTCATTTGTGTATCCTAATGCTTGATTCTTGACTTTCCTCCTGGAATATTTCCGAATCTTCCTCATTCATTCGACTTCCTCGACAATGACCTCCGCTTCCTATGATTCCCTGCCACCTTTTCCCTTATTACTAACTTTGGTCTGTTAAAAACATTATGTGAGTACAGGTCATTGATGCTGAGGTAACAGGCATAAGTTTAGTGCACAGACAACAGTGTGGCTTATCTGTTTGATAGATTTACCTTTAAAATACTGCTGAAGTCATGAGTGTTTAATCAGCATGACTCAGCCCAATGATCCTCTGGAGCAATTTCATTAATCAACTGTGGCAGGCTCCCAACATGGTTAATGCTCTCTACAGGAGCCCTGGGAGAGGAAATAGAGCATTGCAGTAGTAAACCAGGCCACAGCCATCATTTGGCCAGAGAGGAGATGTGGCCCACAGTTCTGAATAGCTGATTCCTCACATTCTGTGAAATGTTATCTCTAGCGCTGTCTTATTGGCCTTGACAAACTTCCCATGGAAATCAGGTTGGTTGACAGTCCGGACTTACAATCGGGCAGTAACCACCTGGGTTCTGAAAGGAAGTAGGCCCCAAGCCTAAGGAGGAAGAAGCTAATCTTAGTGGAGCTGGCTTTCCAGTGTAGCTACTACAAGAGGGTAGGGATACAAGGTTAGGTGTAGTTCCAACTCCGGAGTTCTTACTGGGCTGGGTATCTGCTGGGTTATTGGCATAGTGGATGGGAGAGCTTCAGTCTGCAACTCTTCATGGGCAACAACTTTTCCATGAAGCTATTCTCACCTCCCCTTGATGTCCATGTTTTCCATATCTGGTTAATGGCTTCCCTTGGGAGAGAAGTCCTCATCAGACTATAAGTTATATAGGGAGATGGGAAATTACTTAATCTACAAGCCCATTCAGTGCTTCTACAAAGTTACGTAGTAGTTGAGTTATAATTCTTGAGAAGACAATATAAGAGGGATTAACATTTTGGACCCAAATGGGGAAACCCACAAGCTGAATAAAACAGGACTTTAGAAGTGTCTTGCACAAAGAGTAGCACCTCCCTGAATGTTGATCAGTGGAACTCAAAGCAACACCGCCATTATGACCATCTTAGAGTGGGAAGACTTTGGCTTTGACTTATCAGGCTTAGGCGAGATCAAGTTTGGTCGAAGTAAGCATCTGGTGTTTCTTCTTCTTCTTCTTTATTCTTCATTCCTTGTCTATTAGTATGCTATTAGTTCAGTTGGAATGGCTCACAGGGCTGTGTTGTGTCCTATGTGTGAGATATGGGAATTTTGGGAGACCTCCAGCCTCCCGATAACCACACCTGCACCAGGTGCACCGAGCTGCAGCTCCTCAGGGAACGTGTTAAAGAACTGGAGCTGCAGCTCGATGACCTTCAGCACATTTGTGAGACTGAGGAAGTGATAGATAGGAGCTACAGGGAGGTAGTCACCCCGAAGTTGCAGGAGCCGGGTAACTGGGTAACTGTCAGGAGAGAAGGGAAATGGGCAGCCAGAATAGAGTACCCCAGCAGACGTTCCCCTCCACAGTATCCCGTTTTGGACACTGTTGAGGGGGTGACCAGCCAGGGGAAGCTGCAGCGACTGGGTCTCTAGCACTGAGTCTGATGCTGTGGCTCTGAAGAGAAGAGAGATGACGGGGGCTGCCGTAGTGATCGGAGATTCCATAGTGAGAGGAATAGAGATGAGATTCTGTGGATGCGATGGGGACACCCGGACGGTGTGTTGCCTCTCAGGTGCCAGTGTCAGTGATGTCTCAGAATTCTAAATGGGGAGAGTGAGCAGCCAGATGTCTTGGCACATATTGGCACCAATGACATAGGTATGGGAGGTGAGATGGAAAGAGAGATTTTCGGGAATGAGATAGAAAGCTGAAGAATGATCTCCGGGGAGTAATCAATGAAATACTGCCCGTGCCACGCGCCAGTGAGGTTAATAATAGGAGCACTTGTCAGATAAATGTGTGGCTGATGAACTGGTAGAGGGGGCAGGGGTTCAGATTTCTAGATCATTGGGATCTCTTCTGGGGAAGATATGACGTGTACAAAAGGGCAGATTTACTAGAGAGAGGGTTTAAAGTAGTCTGGCAGGGGGATGGGAACTGGAGTGAGAGGGTTGAGGATGGGGCAGTTGGTTTATTAACTGAGGCTGTGTGTAGTGAGACTGCTAGCAAGGAGAGGCTGATGACAGGGCAAAATTGCAGTCAATGGGATGAGTTGCAGTGTAAAAGGGGGCAAAGTAAATGTAGCCTGGGGAAAAGTACACACTCAGGACAACAAATACTTTCTCGGGTTTTAATTTCTTTATCTGTTTTAGATGTTTAAGTGCCAGAAGAGGGTCGCAAAACAAAGCGAATGAATTTACAACCAGTTCTTGCCGTTACAATCTCAGTTTAACTTTCGATCCACACCCTCGTGAATTGCGTATGCAGTATAAAAAATACCAGAACTAATACGGTAGTGGCAATCCTGAAGGAACACAATACAAACAACACTAGAATCCCACCCACCCTGCATCTTATACATAACAGCAAAAAATGTAAGCGAATACATCTCATCTACGACGTACACACGTGCTGAACTTCTGAACAGAGACTAAACATTCACGTTACGCGGTTACGTGCACAATCAGTCCCGATACAATAAAGTTAGACAAAAGGTACACCTTGGCACAACTTTTACAAGGTATTGCCTGGTAGTTAAATTACAGGAAGACTGACCTACTTGGATTGTGAAGAATTTTGCATAAGCCATGTGATCCAGCGTCAATGCCTTTACTCATGAAAATCTAAAACATCCACATGTAAAACATATCAAATTACCGATATTCTTGACTCGCCAACAAGCATAAACGAATTCACATGGATATCATCAATTAATGCTCACCATTCCTCACCATGCCCAGTCTCGGGGAGGAACTCAATTCCAACAGCATCTTCAGCAGAAACAAAATGGTCTCCCCACTATCCCGCGCGGGTGTAATGACATCACCATCTCCACTTAAAGGCACAGACAACTATTCTAGTATTACTTGGATGGATGCCTAAGTACAATTTTAACGATACTGAATAAGATCTGACGGTCACCTGGTTACATAAAAAACGGTGATGAATACAGGACTGAATGTCTTATATTTGAATGCATGCAGTATTTGGAATAAGGTAGATGAACTTGTAGCGCAATTAGAGATTAGATATGATGTTGTGCACATCACTGAGTCATGGCTGAAAGATAACTATAGCTGTAAGCTTAACATCCAAGGATACACCTTGTATTGAAAGGACAGACAAGTAGGCAGATGGGATGGGGTGGCTCTGTTGGTGAAAGATGAAATCAAATCCTTTAACAGAGGTGACATAGGATTAGAAGGTGTCGAATCCTTGTGGGTAGAGCCAAGGAACTGCAAGGGTAAAAATATACTGCCTCTGAACAGTGACAAAGATGTGGTCTACAATTTATAACAGGATGACGCTACCATGGCTGATAAGAGAAGTCAAAGTCACCATAAAAGGCAAAGAAAGAGCAAAAATATTAACAGGAAGCTCGAGGATTGGGAGGCTTTTTAAAAAAAAACAATTGGTAACTAAAAATGTTATAAAGAGGGGAAGATGGAATATGAAGGTAAGCTAGCAAATCATATTAAAGAGGATACCAAAAGTTTCTTCAGACATATAAGGTGTAAAAGAGAGGCGAGAGTAGATATAGGACCATTGGAAAATGATGCTGGAGATGTAGTAATGGGAGACAAGGAAATGGCAGATGAACTAAATAAGTATTTTGCATTGGTCTTTACTGTGGAAGACACTAGCAGTGTGCCAGGAGTTCTAGAGTGTCAAGGGACAGAAGTGAGTGAAGATGCCATTACTTGGGAGAAGGTGCTTGGGAAACTGAAAGGTCTGAAGATAGATAAATCACTTGCACCATATGGTCCACGCTAAGGATGCTGAAAGATGTGGCTGAAGAAATTGTGAAGGCATTAATAATGATCTTTCAAAAATCAATAGATTTTGGTATGGTTCTGGAGGACTAGAAAAATTCAAATGTCACTCCAGTCTTCAAGAAGAGAGAAAGGCAGAAGTAAATAAATTACAGACCAGTTAATCTGACCTCAGTAGTTGGGAAGATGTTGGATGTGATTGTTAAGGTTGTGGTTTTGGGGTACTTGGAGACACATGATAAAATAAGCCGGAGTCAGCATGGTTTCCTCAAGGGAATATCTTGCCTGACAAATCTGTTGGTATTCTTTGAAGAAATTACAAGCAGGATAGACAAAGGAGAATCAGTGGATGTTGTGCATTTGGATTTTCAGAAGGCCTTTGACAAAGTGCCACACATGGGGCTGTTTGACAAGTTAAGAGCCCATGGTATTACAGGAAAGATACTGGCATGGATTAAGTATTATCTGATTGACAGGAGGCAAAGAGTGGGAATAAAGGGAGGGCTACCAGAGACTAGTGGTGTTCCACAGGCGTCTATGTTGGGATTGATTCTTTTTAAATTATATGTCAATGATTTAGATGATGGAATTGATGGCTTTGTGGCCAAGTTTGTGGATGATATGAAAATAGGTGGAGAGCAGGTAGTGTTGACAAAGAGAGGCTGCAGGAGTTAGACAGATTAGGACAGCGGTCCCCAACCACCGGGCCGTGGACCAGTACCGGGCCGCAGAGCACGTGCTACCAGGCTGCGAAGAAATGATATGATTTGGCGATTGGAGTCAACTGCACCTTTCCTCATTCCCTGTCATGCCCACTGTTGAGCTTGAATGCACGCGAGGTCATTACCCGCGCATCGTCCATGTCAGCGCAGGAAGGAGATCCACTCCTCGAGCTTGCCGGCAGGCTGAAAAGTATGTTTGACATAACATCTCTGTCGGCATTCTGTACCAAAGTCAAGGCTGAATATCCTGAGATAGCCATGAAAGCACTGAAAACGTTGCTTCCATTTCCAACATATCTCTGCAATGAATGCAACGAAAACTAAACTGCAGAATAGACTGGACATAAGGAACCCCCTTCGAGTATCGCTGACTCCCATCACCCCTCGATGGGACCGTGTTATTGCAGGGAAACAAGCCCAGGGCTCCCACTGATTCAGCGATATTGATGTGTTGCAATTATTTTATATGTTCATATGGGGAAAATATGCGCTGTGTGTTTAATATCCAAACGTTACTTAAAATGTTATGATGCTATTGACTTATAAGTGACTTATATAACCATATAACAATTACAGCACGGAAACAGGCAATCTCAGCCCTTCTAGTCCGTGCCGAATGCTAATTTCACCTAGTCCCACCGACCTGCACTCAGCCCATAACCCCCCATTCCTTTCCTGTCCATTACCTATCCAATTTTTCTTTATCTTGTCGGAACTCGCGAATCTCTCCGAGAATCAAAGACAGAGTCAACGATTCCCCCTCATTATCTCCGTCCTGGCTTGCCGTGGGGGAGCTAGGCCCGTCGCCTTGCTGCGTCTCTTTATGTTTATCAGCCTTCGGAGCGGACTTTTTAATCTTGTTCTTAGACATCGTCCTTACCCCGTTTATTAATATAGTTATGCAATATTAAGTATTTGTCTAAATTCGATTTTGCGGCAGTTTACCTTCTTTTTTGTCGAGAGATCTTTTCCTTACACCGCCATTCCCTTGATGACCCGGAAGTTCCCCCAATTTTTCTTTAAATGATAATATCGAACCTGCCTCTACCACTTCTACTGGAAGTTCGTTCAACACTTACTTCAAGCTCCCCTGTCCTCCCTTGATAATTGACTTATCACTATATTCATGCGAGGAAAATATGTGTGTGTGTTTAATATTAAATTCATTAGATAAACCCTTTTAGAAATGAAATTGAGCATATTAGCCACTTATCACCTATATTCCGGTCGTGATTAACATCCTCCCCCACTGAACAGAATAGCCAAAAACGACTTGTAGAGAAAAAAATCGGTACATATAAGCATGCGCAAGTCACGCATGCGCACTGGTGCCCACGCAAGGCTTCATGGTAATTGTAGTCTTCTCGGGGTAAACACAACGTATTTGAATGCTACTCTTGTCCGTTGGCAACTCTACCCACCCCCACCCCCCCGGGGTCGGCCAGTCTGCAAGAATATTGTCAATATTAAACCGGTCCGCAGTGCAAAAGAGGTTGGGGACCCCTGGATTAGGAGAATGGGCAAGAAATGGCGGATGGAATACAATGTCAGGAAGTGTATGGTCATGCACTTTGGTAGAATAAATAAAAGAGTAGACTATTTTCTAAGTGGAGAGAAAAATCAAAAGTCTGAGGTGCAAAGGGACTTGGTGGTCCTCGCGCAGGGTTCTCTGAAGGTTAATTTGCAGGATGAGTTGGCGGTGAGGACGGCAAATGCAATGTTAGCATTCATTTTGAGAGGATTAGGATATAAAAGCAAGGGTGTAATGTTGAGCACTGTAGAGGCCTCACCTGGAGTGTTGTGTGCTGACATTGGAGAGGGTTCAAAGGAGGGTTAAAATGATTCTGGAATTGAAAGGCTTGAGAGGCATTTGATGGCTCTGGGCCCGTAATCTCTGGGCCTGTAATCTCTGGAATTCAGATGGATGAGGCAGGATGAGGCATTGAAACTTATTGAATATTGTAATTCCTTGATAGAGAGGATGCTTCCTTTAGTGGGAGGGCACAGAATAGAGGGATGTCCCTTTAGAACAGAGATGAGGAGGAATTTCTTTAGCCAGAAGGTGGTGAATCTGAGGAATTCGTTGCCACAGGCAGCTGTGGAGGCCGTTATTTGGTATACTTCAGGTGGAGGTCGATAGATTTTTGACTGGCCGGGCATGAAAGGTTATGGGGAGACTAGGGTTGAGAGGGAAATGGATCAGACATGATGAAATGGCAGAGCAGAAGTGATGGGCCAACTGGCCTATTTCCACTCCTATATTTTATGGTCTAATGGCTATCTCTTCACATGAATTGTTATGAAGTATCCTTGTTGGAAAGTAATGCCCCTCCTGAATAACAACACACAGTAAGATGCACAAAATGCTGGGGGAACTCAGCAGATAAAGCAGCATTCATGGAAATGAACAACCAGTCAACGTCTTGGGCTGAGACCCTTTCTCAGGACTGGAAAGGGAGTGGGAAAATGCCAGAACTAAAAGGTGGGGGGAGGGAAGGAGGATATCTGGAAGGTGATAGTGCAGCAGAGATCACAGTGAGAGAGAGTCCCACTGAACTCCGAGCGAAGAGGTTGACAACACGCAGTGGCAGACTCCCTCATGTGGCCTGTTTGGGAACTTATTTAAGGATCCAATAATTGTTCAGTGCCTCTCTACTAGCCTGCAAAGTAGTGCTAAATTGGAGGTCTTGCACAATTTGCGTAGAGAGTGCTAGACCCTGGCAGAAACGTTCTATCTATTATGCAATGGCTGTGGGCAGTCAGATAATCAGGTCACCCATAGATCTCTTAGGGAAGAGTTGAGGGAGTGCAGGCCTGGGTTTGGGGAGGAAGAAAGATATCAAGATATTGATGGAAAAACTATCTGGGGAAGAGAGGTTAAGGATTGGGCACATGGTCAGTGGTGGGGATAGGGTTCAGACCCAGATGTGGAAGCAACTAATACTGAAACAGGCCTCAGTTCACCCGCTGCCTCTGTGTTCAACAGCCCATGATAGGTAAGAATTAAATTTGCATAGGTAATATCTGACATCACTGTGCCAGGCTGCTAGCCTCTGTGCTAAACACAAAGAAAATATGGAATAAATGATCATTAAGGCTCAACTGCTGTAGACCCTTCTGTATTTATTGATCAGGTTTTAGATTAATCTCCTTAATGCACTTGAAATATGACTGAATGTCAAAAAATTGAGCCCAATGTCCATAAGGCCATAAGACATAGGAGCAGAAATAGGCCATTCGGTCCTTCATGTCTTTGTCATTCGATCAGGGCTGAGTTATTTTCTCTTCCACCCCTATTCTACATCCGGGGCGCCTAGGCGCGACTCGAGGAGCAGCAGTACTCTCAATGGATACGTTTAAATATTCCCGTTTCAGCCTGTTACAGTTAAAAAGCACAACTGCTTCCAAGGTCAGTACAGTCAACAAAGATGTCTTAATGCGTTAAAGCGAACTATCGCTGCTTCAAACCGACGGAACAACACAGTCTGTGGTCGGAAGTGCCCACAGAGAAAACCTTGGAGGAAGCGCGGGCGTAGATCAGGATTACAAGTGCGTTGAAGGAGACGGGGTTTTAAACTTCCTATACCGACGATCTTGCTGGCGAACATGCAGTCTCTGGTGAATAAAATCGATGAACTCAGAGTTAGGGTGCTGTATCAGACGGACACCAGGAATGCGTGTGTTCTTTATTTCAGAGTCCTGGTGAACCCCTTTCATACCGGATGCAGCGATTCAGATCGACGGGTTTACTATACACTGTCGGGATAGATCTATAGAGTCTCTCAAAAGCAGAAGTGGAGGAGTATGCCTCATGATCAACTCTTCTGGGTGCACAAATATGTCAATGCTGCCCCAATTCTGCTCACCAGACCTGGACTATCTAGCAGTAAAGTGTCATCTTTTTTGCCTACCATGGGAGTTCTCCCAGGGTCATTTTGATAGCAGTTTACATTCCACCTCAGGCCAATGTCAAGCAGGGTTTAGATGATTTGAGCAATGGGATCAACGTGCACGAAACAGCACATCCTAACGCCTTCACCATTGTTTTGGGAGATTTTAACAAGGCCAGTCTGAAAAAATCACTAAGCAACTACTATCAGTAGATCATTTGCAATACCAGAGGAAACAACACACTGGACCACTGTTACACCACAATTAAGAATGCCTACCGTGCTATTCCACGCCCTCACTTCAGGAAGTCTGATCACCTGGCTGCATTTCTACTCCCTGAGTATAGGCAGAGACTGAAGACTGCAGCACCAGTAGTGAGGACCAAGAAGGTATGAACAAGGGAAGCACAGCAGCACCTACAGGACTGCTTTGAATTGGTGGACTGGACTGTATTCAGGGATTCACCGTCGAACCTGAATGAGTATGCTGCAGTTGTTACTGATTTCATTAAAACCTGTGTGGATGAGTGTGTGCCTACAAAGACTTACTGTACATTCCCAAACCAAAAGCCGTGGATGAACCAGGAGGTACGTCGTCTGCTGAAGGCTAGATCTATGGCATTCAAGTCCGGCAACCCAGGCCTGTACAAGAAAACCAGATATGATTTACGGAGGGCTATTTCAAGGGCGAAGAGACAATTTCGAACGAGGTTGGAGGTGATATCAGATGCACAGCAACTCTGGCAAGGTCTGCAAGACATTACTTCCTACAAAGCAAAACCCAATAGCATGAATGGCAGCTATGCTTCACTACCAGATGAACTCAACGCCTTCTATGCACGCTTTGAAAGGAAGAACACAACTACAGCTGTGAAGATCCCTGCTGCACCTGATGACCCTGTGATCTGTGCCTCAGAGGCCGATGTTAGACTGTCTTTAAAAGGAGTGAACCCTCGCAAGGCAGAAGGTCCCAATGGAGTACCTGGTAAGGCTCTGAAAACCTGTGCCAACCAACTAGCGGGAGTATTCAAGGACATTTTCAACCTCTCACTGCTATGGGCAGGAGTTCCCACTTGCTTCAAAAAGGCAACAATTATACCAGTGCCTAAGAAGAATAATGTGAGCTACCATCGCCCAGTAGCACTCACATCGACAGTGATGAAATGCTTTGAGAGGTTGGTCATGACTAGACTGAACTCCTGCCTCAGCAAGGACCTGGACCCATTGCAATTTGCCTTTTGCTGCAATAGGTCAGCGGCATATGCAATCTCAATGGCTCTCCACGTGGTTTTAGACCACCTGGACAACATAAACACCTACATCAGGATGCTGTGCATCGACTATAACTCAACATTTAATACCATCATTCCTACAATCCTGATTGAGAAGTTGCAGAACCTGAGCCTCTGTACCTCCCTCTGCAACTGGATCCTCGACTTCCTAATCAGAAGGTCACAGTCTGTGCGGATTGCTGACGATCAACACTGGCACACCTCAGGGGTGTGTGCTTAGCCCACTGTTCTATTCTCTGTACACTCATGGCTGTGTGGCTAGGCTTAGCTCAAATACCATCCACAAATTTGCTGATGATACAACCAGTGTTCGTAGAATCTCAGGTGGTGATGAGAGGGTGTACAGGAGTGAGATATGCCAACAAGTGGAGTGGTGCTGCAGCAACAACCTGGCACTCAATATCATTAAGACGAAAGAGCTGATTGTGGACTTCAGGAAGGGTAAGACAAAGGAGCACATACCAATCCTCATAGAGGGATCAGAAGTGGAGAGAGTGAGCAGCTTCAAGTTCCTTGGTGTCAAGATCTCTGAGGATCTAACCTGGTCCCAATACATTGATGTAGTCATAAAAAGGGCAAGACAGCGGCTACACTATATTAGGAGTCTGAAGAGATTTGGCATGTCAACAAATACACTCAAAAACTTCAATAGATGTTCTGTGGAGAGCATTCTAACAGGCTATATCACTGCCTGGTATGGAGGGGCTACTGCACAGGACCAAAAGAATCTGCAGAGGGTTGTAAATTTAGTCAGCTCCATCTTGGGTACTAGCCTACAAAGTACCCAGGACATCTTTAGGGAGCAGTGTATCAGAAAAGCAGCGTCCATTATTAAGGACCTCCAGCACCCAGGGCATGCCCTTTTCTCACTGTTACCATCAGGTAGGAGGTACAGAAGCCTGAAGGCACACACTCAGTGATTCGGGAACAGCTTCTTCCCCTCTGCCATCCGATTCCTAAATGGACGTTGAAGCTTTGGCTGCTACCTCACTTTTTTTAATATACAGTATTTCTGTTTTTGCACATTTAAAAAAATCTATTCAACATACATAATTGATTTACTTTATTATTATGTTTTATTCTATTATTATTTTTTTCTCTCTCTGCTAGATTATGTATTGCACTGAACTGCTGCTGCTAAGTTGACAACTTTCACGTCACATGCCGGTGATAATAAATCTGATTCTGATTCTCCCGCCTATACCTTGTAATCTTTGATGCCTTTTCTAATCAAGAACCTATCAACCTCCACTTTAAGGCAACACACACAAAATGCTAGAGGAACTCAGCAGGTCAGGCAGCATCCATGGAAATGAACAAATAGTTGACGTTTCAGGCCAAGATCCTTCTTCAGTGTCTTACCAAAGTAAAATGGTGGGGGGAGGGACAGGAGGCTAGCTAGAAGATGATAGTTGAAGCTGGGTGGGTGGGAAAGGCTGGAGAAGAAGGAATCTGATAGGAGAGGGGAGTGGACCATGGGAGAAAGGAAAGGCGTCAGGAAACGGGGAAGAGAGAGGAGTCAAAAGGTGAGAATGGCGAAGGGGGCAGCGGGATTTTTTTTTACCGGAAGGTAGATTGATATTCATGCCATCAGGTTGGAGCCTACCCAGACAGAATATAAGGTGCTTCTCCACCCTGAGGATGGCCTTTGTTCTGAGGCTGGCCTATTGCTCCCACTATTTAAAACATCCTTGCCACATCAGCTCTGCCTAGTCTAGGCCTTTCGATATTCGATAGGTTCCAATGAGATCCCTCCTCATTCTTCTAAACTCCAGCAAGTACGGACCCAGAGCCACCAAACGCCCCTCATACGTTAACCTTTTAATTCCCAGGATAATTCTTATGAACCTCCTCTGGATGTGCTCCAATACCAGCACATACCTTTTTGGACATGGGGTCCAAAACTGCTCATGATGTTGTTACATTTCTGGTTTATATAGGTTGAGGTGAAGCATGTATCATACTGTGGATGTATCTGGGGTCTGCCTTTCCTGAATTAACAAGCAACAGAAATATTGGCAGAAGAGCAACATTTAAAAGTGTAAAAAAAAGAATTTTTATGACACATTTCAAAACTTTGGGAAATCCCTGAGCAAACTGCAGCCGATGAAACACTGTGCATGGTGCCTGCTGTAATGTAACAGAGAAGCCCATTATGCAGAGCAAGACTGGGTAATATCCCCATCACTGACTGTGAGGAGTTTGTGCGTTCTCCCCGTGACCGCACGGGTTTCGGCTGGTTTCCTTCTGGGCAGTTGCTTCTGGATGCTGTGGTTTCCTTCCACAGTCCAAAAGTGTACCAGTTGATTGGTTAATTGGTCATCGTAAATTGGAGGTACTACTGCAGTTGTACAAGGTCTTGGTGAGACCACACCTGGAGTATTGTGTGCAGTTTTGGTCCCCTAATCTGATGAAAGACATCGTTGCCATAGAGGGAGTAGAAAGAAGGTTCACCAGATTGATTCCTGGGATGGCAGGACTTTCATATGATGAAAGACTCGATCGACTAGGCTTATACTCGTTGGAATTTAGAAGATTGAGGGGGGATCTTATTGAAACATATAAAATCCTAAAGGGATTGGACAGGCTCGTTGCCATAGAGGGAGTAGAAAGAAGGTTCACCAGATTGATTCCTGGGATGGCAGGACTTTCATATGATGAAAGACTCGATCGACTAGGCTTATACTCGTTGGAATTTAGAAGATTGAGGGGGGATCTTATTGAAACATATAAAATCCTAAAGGGATTGGACAGGCTAGATGCAGGAAGATTGTTCCCGATGTTGGGGAAGTCCAGAATGAGGGGTCACAGTTTGATAAAGGGGAAACCTTTTAGGACCGAGATTAGGAAAAACTTCTTCACACAGAGAATGGTGAATCTGTGGAATTCTCTGCCACAGGAAACAGTTGAGGCCAGTTCATTGGCTATATTTAAGAGGGAGTTAGATATGGCCCTTGTGGCTAAAGGGATCGGGGGTATGGGGGGAAGGCTGGTACAGGGTTCTGAGTTGGATGATCAGCCATGATCATACTGAATGGCGGTGGAGGCTCGAAGGGCCGAATGGCCTACACCTGCACCTATTTTCTATGTTTCTATGTTTGTATGTCTGGTGATTAGGCTAGGATTAAATTTGGGGATTGCTGGGCGTTTTAGCTTAAAGGGCCAGAAAGGCAATAAGTAAATAATTAAATAATATGAAAGTGATAAATCAGGAATCTCAAGACATCTCAAATTCATTATAACATTGAAGGCAACAATTACCTTTGCTTCTTCCTGCTCAGAACTAAATGAAGAGACAGTATTAAAATACACTCAGTGGCCACTTTATTAGGTACACTTGTACATATGCTCAGTAATGCAAATATCTAATCAGCCAATCGTGTGGCAGCAACTTAATACATAAAACCATGCAGACATGGTCAAGAAGTTCGGGTATTTTTCAGACCAAACATCAGAATGGGGAGGAAATGTGATCTAAGTGACTTTGACCGTGGAATGATTGTTGGTGCCAGACGGGGTGGCTTGAGTAACTCAGAAACTGCTGACCCTCCTGAGATTTTCATGCACAACAGTCTCTAGAGTTTACAGGGAAAGGTGAGAAAAACTAAAAAAAATCCAGTGGCCTGCCTGCCTGTTTCACACAGCATTCTTTACAGCCCTCTTTCTGGGTTAACTGCATTAGCATATTGCTGTAAGCTTTACTCTAGCTAATAAATCAATCATTCTATCTCTTTACTTGGCTACATTCATTTTTCTCGAGGGGTCAAAAGTACACAGGTTTCATTCTAACTAATAAATCAATTGCTACATAGTGAAATACCATAGTAATCCCCTACACACTCAATAACAGACACTTAATGCATAGTAAAGGCATGGTCAACACCTGAATAAACACTTGATGTGCAATAAAAGCACACTTAAATAAACACTTAGAAAACAGAGTGTTACAATGTTTTCCAATATAATCCACCCTTTGAGATCTATAGGGTCTCACACAGAGCGAGGAGACTATGAGTCCACGCACAAAAGCTCAAATAAACTCCAGAATTTACTCCCAAATCTGGGTCAAGCTATAATTTCTTGTGCTTAGAACTCGAAGTGTTCTCTCCCTATCTTCCTAGGCCACTGAGCCAAAAACCTGTCCCTTCGTGTCTGAGACAGGAAAAAAGACTCAGGAGCCTTTACAGTCCACTGCCACATTATCATTTCCCTCCTGTACACCTTGCATGTCGTGTAAGCTGTAACAGTACATCATCGGTGTTTCTCTTTCCACTGGGCTTGATTCAGCAATTTCCAGGAGCATCGGAAAGCGTTTTGTTGCGGCCCGCACTATAGGGGACTTGAGACATGGAAGAAAACAGCACAAAACAATCGCACAGCTTACCAATACAATACCTACAGTTATCGCTATCTTGGTTAGCCATGCTCCCCATCCCCCTAGTTTACTATCTAACCAGTCAAATAGCTGATGTCCGAACCCTGCATTCTGTCTAACTTCTCTTCTCAGACTTTTCAATTTGTTCGTTGCTCTGGTAAATGATCCCTCCGGACTAGTGTTATTTGGTATAAAAGTACAGCACTGTTCTCCAAACATTACACAAACTCCTCCTTTTTCTGCCAACAGCCAGTCTAACACCTGTCGATTCTGCCACGCCACCCTACTAGTTGCATCCAGCTGTTGTCCTAGTGTCTCCAGCACATCATCGGTGTAGTTAATGAATGTCTGTTGATTATAATATATATCATTTATTCACTCAACGTTTTTGCTAACCCCTATCATGGTGTAAGTGCTTCCCAGCCCGCAGCAATCTCATTTCTTGCCTTAAACTCATTAGGTATACCTCTCGGCTGTCCTATACTGTCAATTCGGATCGTTGGGTCAGGTTCATATTTTCACCTCTTCCACCGCAGTGTCTGCTGCTTCGGAGCATCAAACTGTACTTCAGGAGATACTACAACTTCTTGAATCAGCATAACCCGTGTACATGTACCTGTCCAACTAAGGGGAAGCGTGGATTTCAGGCCTTCCTCCATTTCACACAACCACCCAAGTGTCTGCTAGTGGAATGTTCTGGACATCCAACGCACCTTCGGGTGGAGGGGTACCTACTATGTATCTTCGGCCTGGGGTTACGTCCCAAGTCTGCACGCGGTTACCCCTAAAATGGCCAACCGAAAAAGCACCTGTCTGTGTAAAGCAATCATAATTTAAATGATCCTGCATTATAAATTTTCCCACTGTGGGGGCCTGACTTCTTTTATGAATGGCCCAAGGTCTGCTATAATTACATTTATGGGCGAGCACATTTCGATCAATTGCAAGGGGCCTTGGGATAGCATACACCAATGAGGGCAATATGTGTGTTGTCAATACATTTATGATAACAAGGATCCACCCCGCTACAAATCCCCATGCTGCAAGTCTTGACTACACTTGGGCACTGCCGTGCACACTGCCCCCTCCGCTCCTTTCGCCACTGCGTGCAGGTAGAGGAGTTATAAGGCATGGGGGCTACGTGCTGCACGGGCTTCGCCCTGGAGCACTGATGACAATCCTGTATCCCCATCATTCCTGCTGTGTATTGTGCCCATTGGTACCACTGACTAGTATGTGTCTGTTACCACTGCAACGAGATAGTTTGAGGAGTCCTAACATTCCTATGCCATATCGGCCAAATTAATGGTTTCCAAGTCCATACAGGGGTTTGTGGGTGTATCATCCCAAGGGGCAAGACTGGTCGCTCCCAAGTCATGCTCACTGTCTGAAGGAGTACTGCTACCTACAACCCCATCCTTAGGATCATCAGACCTGTTCTCAAAACCAAAAACTTCCCTTATCATCTGATCACACTCCTGTGGTACAGTGACAACTTCTTGTTCTTCTTGTCTGTTCCCTGCTATCCATTCCTCTTCACCACTTACCTCAGGTTCCACACCTGACTGTACCTGCGGGACTGCTCTGGTGCAGTGATTGAGATGGTACCAGGTGGAGGGTCCCTCTACTTGAACTGCGGTGGGTGACGCCTTGGTTACCGTAAAAGGCCCTTCCCTTCTTGGTTTGTTCCACTTTCTTTGAAAAGCTCACACAGAGACCTGATCTCCTGGCTTGATTGGTCCTTCCCTTTGCATGATCTCCCGCTCTTTCCGTTTTTTCCTGTGCATAGATAGACTAATATATCATGGTTAGTTGCTGCATATATTGTTTTAGTTCTACTTCCAATTATTCCAAGCTAAGCCCTTTGTATGGTCCTCTCCAATGGGGCACTAGCTTGGGCCTTCCGGTTAGCATTTCATGCCGTGTTAGACATGTCACTCGATTAGTTTGCATGTGGTAACTCATTACGGCTAACGGCAGCGCGTCAATCCAATTGAGTTTAGTACCCGCACAAATTTTATTCAGTTTGGTTTTTAGAGTCCCATTAATCTTTCCACCATGCCCTGCGACTGAAGGTGATACACGCATCCAAACCTCTGCTTTATTCTTAGTGCTTGCGATACTAATTTGACCACTTTTTGGATAAACACTGAACCATTGTCTGAGCTGACTTCTGTAGGTATTCCGAATCTTGGGATCACCTCGTTTGTCAGGAATTTTACCACTGTTCCTGCCCCTTGATCTTTCGAGGGTACCGCTTCTACCCATCTACTGAATCTGTCGATTACTACTAACATGCATCTTTTCCCTCTTACTTTCCTTATCATGTCTACGTAGTCAATCACTAAATGTTTAAATGGCCCTTCAGGCACGGGTATATGACCTATTGGGGTTGTAATTCCTTTCCGAACATTATTCTATGCACATACCTCGCACTGCGACAGCACATGATCTACTGAAGCCTGTAAATAAGGAGGCCAAAAACCGTCCTTTTTAATTTTCCTTATTACTTCCCCCCTTGCACAATGATCCATCCCATGCGCTTCTGAAATCAGGATAGTCAACAACGGCGTGGGTGCTACCAATAAACCATCCTCCGTGCTCCACAGGCCGTCTGGGCTCTGCTTGGCCCCCCTTCATCTCCACATTGTCTGCTCTGCCAAAGTTGCCTTACCTTGTATTTCAATCAGGTCCTCTACCATAGGTTCCGGCTCCAAGCTTACCTGGGGCGCAATGAAGGCAGACATACATCCAAATGCTTTCCGGGCTGCTTCACCTGCAGCTTGATTTCCCTTAGTTATTACATCGCTTCCTTTTTTATGTGCCTGACACTTCACTATAGCCAGCGCTTTGGGTTTCATCATCACTGTTATTAAATCTAAAATTTGCTGACTGTGCTGTATGGGATCTCCATTACTCTTCTTAAATCCTTTCTGTTTCCACACTGCCCCAAACAAATGACACTCTCCATGCGCATATGCGGAATCAGTATAAATGTCTACTTTCTCACCTTCCATCATTTCACACGCTGCTGTCAGGGCTTTGATTTCCGCTAACTGGGCAGAACACGGTTGGGGGGCGAGCTTCCGTTCTAATAGTCCTAAAGCTTGTCTGATCTTGCTGCACTACTGAAAAACCTGCATGATTCCCATCATAATCCCGATAACAGGAGTCATCTACAAACAAAACCTTTTTATCTTCCTCTTCTAGTGGTTCGGATCGTAAATCTGCTCTTAATTTGGCAAATACCATTGTCTCCCTTACGGAGTCATGGGGTTCTCCTTCATGATCCAAGGGGACGTAATCAGCTATATTACTGGTAGTACATCTCTGTATAGTTATATCTGGAAATGTCAATAACATCTGATATGCTGCTATTCTGGCTGGTGTCAACACAAATTTACCTCTTTCCAGTATTTCTGTTACCTTGTGGTGTGTGTACAGGATCACAGTGTAGCCCATGGTCATGGACAATGCCTTTTCATAGGCATAGTACAATGCTGCTAGTCCCTGATAACAGGGTGGGTACCCCTGGGCCACTTCATCCAATTTCGCACTATAGTATGCTATTGGTTGTTTTGCTTTTCCTGTGCCCGTCTCTTGTGTTAGAACTGCTGCGACATAGCCTTCCTGCCGGTTAGATACATACAAATGAAAGTCCTTCTCATAGTCAGGCAAAGCTAACGCTGGGGCTGACTACAATTCCTGTTTAATAGTTTTAAACACTATTTCCGCCTCCCTTGTTATCACTGGGTAATGCCCTTCCCACCTGGGTTCTCTGGGCACCCCTAGCATCTTGCATAGGGGTTCACGGGTCCGCTTGAGCCTGTGGGGGCTGATCCTTGGCTAACCTGCGGTTCCCTTCTCATCGGTCCCTGCTGGTACGTGACGGGCCGTGACCTGAGTGGACAGTCTCTTCTCATGCGTCCTGGCTGGTTACACCCCCAGCACAGTCTCTCTATCTGTCTCTCCCCTTGTCTCCTCAGTGGCCCTCTTTGTCCATAACCTCTCTGTCCCCCTCCTTGGGGTTTCCAGTCCTGTCTGGGCTGCTGTTTAAATTTACTCTGTTCCTGATAGGGCATTCGTGGGAATGCTCCTCCAAAGACGTTTATTATTGGCATGGGGTTTTCTGGCCCCTGTCTGACAGCACGACCGATTCCTCCATACAGTGGTGTTTCATTCATTTCAACGGTTGCACTCAAATCGGGTGCTACTGGCAGCATCTCTTTTTCCTTCTTTTTGAGTTCTTCAAGCTGCATTTGCGTGAGCTTTCTTTGCCCCTCTTCCTGCTGTTCAATCAGCTTCCATTTGTCTTTCCTATATTTCTCGACCGCATGAATTACGTGGTCTCTAAATTCTTGTGAGTTCATTGACGTCAGTCCGACCACTTCCTCCAATTTAGATTTAACTTGCGGAGGCATTGCGTCCAAAACGGCGGTTTGGAACAGCGTGGTCATAAACGAGTTGCCTTCCACTTCTTGCTCAGTCTCCAGTCTCCACCTTTTCAACTGATTTTCTACATAGGCTGCTGGATTCTCAGTGTCGCCCAGCGGATCCCCTTTCAAAGCTTTGGGGTCCACTTTGGGTGGGTAAAACTTCCTGAGGGCCTGCCATACCCTCTGCCTCACTTGGTCAAGGCTGGTCCGGTCAGTCATGGGCTGAACGCATTTAGTAGTCCAGCCGTTTCCATCAACTCTTTTAATTTGGAGGTTCCCGTCAACCTTGTCAGCAGTGCCTTCAAATCTCCCATAGCCAATAACCGTCCCGTAGTTTCTTCTTCAAAGGCTCTAATCCACTTCCCTGCTCCTTCATGTAAGCTAGGCAAGGTGTTTTTCAGCCCTTCCAGGTCTTGGGAGCCCCAAGGAACATACTGTACTTGTCCTGACCCTCTTACTAACAACGGTATCACTCTATTTCCTTCTCTCCCCGTATTCTGATTTTCCTCCTCACCCGACTCCTCATCCCCTGTCTACACTCTCTTATACCCTCATACTCATTACTTGACTCTTGCTCTTCCGAAAAATCATCTTCTCTTCCGATAAATCATCTTCTCTTCCAGCCTGTTCAGTATCGTGTTCCTGTAACAGGAATTTTTCCTGACTTTTCCTCAGTTTCAATTCCCACAACTATTTGATATGTTCTCTTATTATCTTACTTTCTCGTTCTACTTTTTTCTTGTCTTCCTGCATCTCCTTCCACAGTGCCTCTCTCTCCTCCTCATATTTTCTTTTTTCCTCCTCGGTATCCCAGACTTTAAACTTTCCCTCCAGTTCTAGTTCTCCTGATAATACAGGGCACTGTTTAAGAGTCTCCTTCTCGTAATAAGGGGGAGGGGTTTCTACATTTCTCAGGTCTGGGTATAGAGTCGGCTCCCTATTGTTTCTCCTGTGGTTTACCAGACTGCTTTTCTTGTTTCTCAGTGTCTTCTTTACTTGCTACTGATATTCGTCCTTTCTTTCTCAATCTTTCTCCCTCCATCCTAAAGAGTTTTAACACTTCTATCTCCTGTTTTCTTTTTTCTCTCTTTTCTTGGATTTATCTCTTGGTTTGTGATTTTTAATCAGCGCCTCCATTTCCTCACATAAACTTACATCAAATGTTACTTCTTTCGGCCACTTCGTGAACAGATTTTTGGTTCTTTTTTCCCATTTTTCTGAAATTTCCGCGATCTTACCTTGACACACCGGGAATATTTTTTTCAGTATTTCTACTGCCGTTGTTTTCCCTGTCATGTTATTCTTCCCCCTTTTAAAGTATTCTTGACGTCTCACACCTTGGTAATACTATTTTCTGTAACCTATTTCTCTATCTAGCCTTATGGTTTCTTCTCACCCGCGTCTAAATTATCTACTTAAGCTATCCTTATCTCCTATTCTGTTCTGCCCATGCAGACCCCTTTCTCGGGCGGTATCCGCAGAACTTTCTTTTTGCACCTCGTCTATTCAGACCCTTACTTTTCTTAAGGCGGTATTCATGAGGATTTTCCCTTCTTTTTCTTTTTCTGCCCGTTCAGACCTTCGTCTCGTATGAAGCGGTAGCCACAGGGACTTACCAACACCACATGGAATTTTTCTTACTTAACTTCTCATTACCTTATTCATACTCACCACCCCCCCCCCTCACTGCAGTGTTCTTGATTAATCCTCCGAACCTCCTTTTAACCCTCAATTCTGCCAGATTCTTTGAATCGGAGAGACCCTTCGGCAGTTGTTTCACACTTCTGAGTCCCCGAGATCTCCCCAAAAACCAACAGAATTCTTAGTCCAAATTGTCGCTAAAAAGCACTTACCTTTGTTTGGGTGCACCCTGAATTCTGTTGGCTCTGTGGAGGTCCCCCAGGGACCGGGAAGTGCCCTCAATCTGCCGTTTCCTTCTTCCACGGGTCTCTTCCTGATCCTGCTGACTACGCCAGTTTTGTCGTGGTTTTACAAAGGACAAGGAGGCGCCGAAGATTCTTCAAGAAATGTTTAAACTTTAATTTGCAAACCAAAGCTGAGACAGTCAGTGGGCTAGCCTCTGAATGCCCGCCTGCCTGTTTCACACAGCATTCTTTATAGCCCCCTTTCTGGGTTAACTGCATTAGCATATCGCTGTAAGCTTTACTCTAGCTAATAAATCAATCACTCTATCTCTTTACATGGCTACATTCGTTTTTCTTGAGGGGTCAAAAGTACACAGGTTTCATTCTAACCAATAAATCAATTGCTACATAGTGAAATATCGTAGTAATCCCCTACACACTCAATAGCAGACACTTAATGCATAGTAAAGGCACGGTCAACACCTGAATAAACACTTCATGTGCAATAAAAGCACACTTAAATAAACACTTAGAAAACAGAGTGTTACACTGTTTTCCAATAACACTAGCTTTGCAGGAGAAGCCAAAGAGTGGTAGTAGAAGATTGCCTCTCTGACTGGTGGCCTATGACTAGTAGTGTGCCACATGGACTGGTGCAAGGTCTGCTGTTTTTTTATCATCTGAAATCTGGATGGTAGTGTGGTAAACCGGATCAGCAAATTTGTGAATGACACTATGATTGGGGACGTGGTTGTCAGCGAGGAAGGCTATCAAAGCTTGAGGTGGAATTTGGACCAGCTGGAAAAATGTGCTGAAAAATGCAAATGGAATTTAATGAAGACAAGTGGGAGGTGTTGCACTTTGGGAGACAAACCAGGGTAGGTGAATGGTAGGGCACTGAGAAGTGTGGTAGAACAGAAGGATCTTCAAACACAGAACCATAATTCCTTGAAATTGGCATCACAGGTAGATAGGGTCGTAAAGAGATCTTTTGGTACACAGGCCCTCGTAAATCAAAATATTGAAAGCAGGAAATGGGATACTATGTTGAAGTTGGAAAAGATGTTGGTGAGGCCTAATTTGGAGTATTGTGTGCATTTCTAGTCAACTACCTACAGGAAAAATATCAATAAAATTGAAAGTCTATGAAGAAAAGTTACAAGGATATTATGCGGACATGAGGACCTGAGTTATAGGGAGAGGTTGAATAGGTTAGGACTTTATATCCAGGGGATTAGATCAATGAGGGGAGATTTGAAAAGAGGTATACAAAGTTATGAGGGGTATAGAAAGGGTAAATGCAAGCAGGCTTTTTACATTGAGGTTGAGTGAGACTAGAACTAGGTTAAGGGTGATAGGTGAATTATTTAATGGGAACCTGAGGGGGAACTTCTCCACTCAAAGGGTAGACTGAGCTGCCAGTGGAAGTGGTAGGTGAGAATTTGGTTTCAGCCTTTAAGAGAGATTCGGATAAGTACATGAATAGGAGGGGTGTGGAGGGTTAGGGTTCAGGTGCAGCTCGATGGGACAAAGCAGAGTAATAATTAGACATGAACTAGATGGACTGAATGGCCTGTTTCTATGCTGTAGTGCTCTATGACTCTATGCATCGGGTCAGTGAGTGTACTGGGGGGAGCTGGTAAGGTGGGGAAGGTTAGGTTCAGGTGCACAGGGGACCTCCCAAATTTACCTGGACTGGTTCATTATATGTGCCTTTACTGTCAGTTCTTCTGGGTCAGCAAGGCAATAGACAAGTCTCAGTACAAGTCACCGAACCAACAATGTATTCAGGGTCTAAGTTTGTGTGGGTTTAGGTATTAATGACTGCTGTGAGCTGAAGGGGATTAAGGGTGCAGATCAATCACCGCTGGAGATTGCAACATGCATGGCCAGGTTATAAATCACATTTTTCATCTCGCACTGCCGGATTGCACAACAGATCCCAACCACTGATCCTAGACATATGCCTTCAGTCCTGTTTTGGCTCATTCTACGTTATTCTTTACATCACTGGCGGTAGTTCCTGATTCAACAGCTCAATGTACACTCAGTGACCACTTTATTATGTCCTCCTATGCACCTGCTGCTTAATGCAAATATCCAATCAGCCAATCAGGTGGCAGCAGCACAATGCATTAAAGCATGCAGATGTTGTCAAGAGATTCAGTTGTTGTTCAGACCAAACATCAGATTGGGAAAGAAATGTGATCCAGGTGACTCTGACCATGGAATGATTGTTGGTGCCAGATTGGGTGGTTTGAGTAACTCAGAAACTACTGATCTCCTGGGATTTTCACATATTACAGTTTCTAGAGTTTACAGTGAATGATGTGATAACCAAAACCATCCAGTGAGCAGAAGTTCTGTGGGTGAAAATGCCTTTTTTAATGAGAGAGGTCAGAGAAGAATGATTCAACCAATGGAAAGGTGCCAGTAACTCAAATAACCACACATTACAAGAGTGGTGGAAGAGCATCTCTGAACACATAACACATTGAACCTTGAAGTGAATGGGCTACAGCCACAGAAGGCCATGAACATACACTTAGTGGACACTTTATTAGGTACAGGAGGTACGTAATAAGTAGCCATTGACAGTAGTACTTTCAGTTGACACATACCTTCTGTTATTCAGTTTCTGGTTCATCGCTTCTCTCTTCCTTTGAGGCATGACAGTGAGAAGTATTACTTCTTTCTTTCCCTGTCAAGTGTGAGTGAACCCATTGATACCCAAATAACCGATTACCTTCACTTGGTGAGCTGTGTATGAAATTCCTCACAGCTTCATAAAAATTGAATATTAAGTTAGTTGACTGACATCTGCTTCTCTAGAAAAAAAGTATAATAAGCTTGCTCACAGTGCCCCAACCCACCCCTCCCACCCTTCTGAGCTCCTCCTTCATCGCTGCTGTCACCATCCCATTCTGCCAAACCCCTAGCTTGTTCACGGCCTGCACTGATCCTCAACCCCAGCCTTTCAGCCTCCTGTTCACTGTAACCTTCTCCCCCGGCCACTTGTCCTGTAGCTTCCCTCCAATCTGCAGCCCTTCACCTTCTGTCCCCTGTGCAGCCAGGCACCGGAATTCTTTTCGCCCTGTCTCCCTACCATGAACAGGTGGATTGTTTCTGGGCAGCAAGTGGCTGTGGGTGCAGAGAGACAGATGTCATACAAAATTAAAACCACTTAATTTAATTTTTATTAATTCTAAAGTAGATGTACTTGTCCCCTTGATCAGTAATCGCCAGTGCATTGGAGGACTCTGAACTAGTACGGACACACAGAATGCTGGAGGAACTCGGCACGTCAGGCAGCATCTATGGAAATGTATAAACGGTTGAAGTATGGATATAGTTATCTGATACAGCCCACACACTTATTCTCCTTCCCTTTATTTACAATTTGTCATTCTTCCTTCTCACTCAACTGCCTCTCATCTCACAGCAAATCCACAAGATACTTACAAGTCAGAGAGCTAATGTGTCAAGACTAAACTTTAAATTAATTGCCAACAGCTTCACTGTTGGCACTTTGCACATTGTCTCTATTCCTCAGCTTTTAGTCTTCTCTCACATCTCAAAGGTAAGATGGATTGTAGGTTAGACAACGGTAATAAACTGTCCCTAGTCTAGATAGGACTAGACTTGTATTCTCTCACATCTCAAAGGTAAGATGGATTGTAGGTTAGAACGAGAACGAAAATAAACTTTCAGAGAGAAATATGAGAACTAATATTTAACTGGATGTAACTGCTTTCAATACAGAGCCTGGGCAAGTTTCATTTGGAAACTACCCTATCTATGAGGTCACTGGATAGCAGGATGTAAGGATAAAGTTAAACTTGATTCCTCCTTGGTAGATATGTAACACTAAATGGAAGTTTGTAAGACAAATGTGGAATGTAGTAATAGCCTAGAGATGTGCATAGATACACATCCTTGAGTTTAGATACTGGTGAAGAGTGTTTTCCTCCTTACAGACACGTTGTCTCTGTTTCTAGGTTATACGCCTAGGCCACAGATCGCAAGAGATAAGAAGGTACAGGCTAAGGAATGGAAAAGTACTGGAGTAAAAATTATTTCAGATTTTTGAAGGGATCCATGGGTTGGCATGATTGTATAGCAGTTAGCACAATGACTTTACAGTGACAGTGATCACCAATAGAGGTTCGATTCCTGCTGCAGTCTGTAAGGGGTTTGTAATTCTTCCCCATGAACGTGTGGATTTCCTTTGGTTGCTCCAGTTTCCTCTCACATTCCAAAGATGTACGGCTAGGGTGAACTGTGGGCATACTCTGGAAGAGTGGCAACATTTGCGGGCTGCCCAGCACAATCCTTGCTGATTTGATTTGATGCAAATGACGCATTTCACTGAATGTTTTGATGTAAAGGTGAAAAGTAAAGCTTATCTTTATCTTGGATGTTGAAGGGTATAAAAAGGGGCAATTCCTTGGTGCAAGTGGGTATCTTCTCTTAGACTAGGTCACGACTAGTGTTAAGAGCTGGAGATAGAAACGAGGCAATCAAGAGGGATAAAACGAGGAAGAGAGATTGGAGAAGCCATCAGACTTGCAGCTCCCTCCAGCAGTACATTGTGTGGCATAGCTTGGTGGTTGATTGATAAGTATTATTTTGTCTCTTTTACCACTTTATTAACCATTTTCTTTCTGCAAGTTATTCTTTATGTAATTCCAATGAAGTAATTGCTTATAACTTTTAGCATTTGTACAATGCCTCTTTTGTTGGTGGACACCTCTTGATGCTAAAGCAGGAAAGAAAAAGGAATGAATTTTTGTTACACAGGACCACCTGGCTTCTGAGTGGGAAGAAATCCAGCCCAGAACTTAAATCCAGCAATACAGAAATGGATGAAGAGGTTTGATCGGCTAACACAGAGCCCCTTCTCACTGTTACCATCAGGTAGGAGGTACAGAAGCCTGAAGGCACACACTCAGCAGTTCAGGAACAGCTTCTTCCCCTCTGCCATCCGATTCCTAAATGGACATTGAAGCTTTGGACACTACCTCACTTTTTCTTAATATACAGTATTTCTGTTTTTGCACATTTAAAAAAATCTATTCAATATACGTAATTGATTTACTTGTTTATTTATTATTATTATTATTTTAGTAATTTTTTTCTCTGCTATATTATGTATTGCATTGAACTGCTGCTGCTAAGGCAACAAATTTCACGTCACATGCCGGTGATAGTAAAACTGATTCTGATTCTGAATTGTCACCTGTTAAATCCTGTCATGGAAATAATTCAGAAAAAGTGTAGGTAAGGTGGTTGATGGCTGGGCTGAGTTGCTCTCCAATCCTAGCAATTTACTTGTAAATGTTTTGTCACCATGCAAGGAGACATCATCAGTGTGCTGTTGACTGTAGCACGTCTGTATGAAGTTCACCACACAGCCAATCAGGGATGAGATTTCATCCCCACATCACACTTGAGTTTCAGAAATGACGTCCAATCGGCTGATTGAGAAGCACATAAAAGTTAAGCATTTGGAAGACACACCAAAATTAACAGTGCGCTGATGGTGTCTCCTCATATTATGATGAGATGTTAGCAAGTAAATTGCCAAGATCAGAGAACAGCTCAACCCAACCAAAGCCTGTCATATTAATGCATGTGATGTTCTATATGTGCACCAACAATTTCAGGTCATGAGGCCACCGAGGTGGATATGTGTATGACCTTGTTCCACAATCAGATGGGCTAGATTTCATTTGGTGCAAATGAAGCAGTTGGTAAACTCCATTCACAAGCATCAACCCTATCATTCAAATTACAAGAAAGGCTTTTAACATAGTTTACATTTCCTTTTAATTATTCGGCTGATCAAAAACACACAAACACACGGGTATTGACATTTTACAATAGATCACTCTCTGAGCAAAATCTCCACTTAAGGAAATCCAATCTGAACAAAATGACCCCTTGGAATGAACGCACGATTATTCTCCGAATGCTCATGGTGCGAAGATGAAAGGGTGACCTTGGCAGAAGGTATGTTTACTTAGAAGGATTAGTTACTATTTGCTGTGTGGTTATTCTAGAAGAATTTGTTGACTGTGTTAAATGTGTTGGCTCTAAGGGAAGCACTGAGGAGTCCCCCCTGGACATCCGAACTACACTTTCATTCACTCAGACAAAACCTTACCTAAAAATGGCACAACTTTCGAAGGGCCTAATTGGAGTTGGACAAATCTGAGAGGATGACTGTGAGCTCCAGTTGCTGGACAACGATGTCAGACCCACCCACTTCCTTCAAATTCCAGTGCTTAAAATTTCAATCTGAGAACTGAGTTGAGCCATTTCCAGCTGCTGGGCCAGTTAGAAGCTAGATCCACTCAGTGTGGTCAAACTTGGCACAGGGTCCAAAACATTCTCATTTGGTGACATGGATGCAAGGCAGCAATAACAAGTTCATCTTTGGATTAAGTTTCACTCTGATAAAGGACATTCATCCTGCAATTTGATCCAGTAAAGCAAGGAGAGGCTCCAGATGCTGGAATCTGGTACAAGAAACAGATCATGGGAAGAGGTCAGCAGGTCAAGCAGCATCTGTGGAGGCAAAATATGAGAGACAACATTTGGGAGGAGACCCTGCATCAGGACCAAGAGAGGAGAGGGAAGATTGCTGGAATATAGCAGTGTGGGGAAGGGAATAACGGCTGGTATGTGATAGGTAGAATAATGGGCAGGTGGAACTAGGTGTGG
Organism: Mobula hypostoma; assembly: GCF_963921235.1. Lineage (NCBI taxonomy): Eukaryota > Metazoa > Chordata > Chondrichthyes > Myliobatiformes > Myliobatidae > Mobula > Mobula hypostoma. The sequence goes on along the minus strand of NC_086100.1, from coordinate 83,044,224 downwards.
GGAGGGGGGATGAGAGAGGTAAACAAAGACAGAAGCTGGACAGGTGAGTTTGAGGAAGGAGAATACTGGCAATATGGGTTGCCCTGAAATTGGAAAATTCAATGAGTTTACCACATAGTTGTAAGTTACCCAGGCAGAATATTAGAAAATGTTCTTCCAAGTTGTAGTTTGCCTGTCCGTAGTAATGGAGAAGCTCGAGGACAAGCAGGTCAGGGTGGACGTGCGAAGAAAAGTTAAACTGGCATGCAATGGGAAGCACAGGATAGCCACTGCAAACAGAGCCTGGGCTAATAGTGATATGAATGGGTGTCAGATTATTCCATCCCAAGCATTACTGCCTGGCAGGTCTTACCGCATTTCAAATTGTCTGCCTCATTTGCATATTACCACAGTAGCAATGCTTCAAATGGTGCCTCAGTGGTGCTTTTGGATGAGTCATGAAATACCTCATTTAAGTGCAACTGCTTTACATTCCCGGTAATAAAAACTGCACTGGTCAAATTGCCACATTTAAAGAGTGAGCTAACACACCAGAGAGCCCAGAAGAAACAAAATCAAAACAACACAGCTGTTGGAAATCTACAAATAAATGCAGAAAATGTGAAAAACACTCGGCAGGTCAGGTAGTAACTGTGGAAAGCTAAGTAAATTTTTTTTTAGATTACAGAATAGTACAGCACATTACAGGCCCTTCGGCCCACAATGTTGTGCCAACCCTCAAACCCTGCCTCCCATATAACCCCCCATCTTAAATTCCTTCATATACCTGTCTAGTAGTCTCTTAAACTTCACTAGTGTATCTGCCTCCACCACTGACTCAGGCAGTGCATTCCACGCACCAACCACTCTCTGAGTAAAAAAAACCTTCCTCTAATATCCCCCTTGAACTTCCCACCCCTTACCTTAAAGCCATGTCCTCTTGTATTGAGCAGTGGTGCCCTGGGGAAGAGGAGCTGGCTATCCACTCTACCTATTCCTCTTAATATCTTGTACACCTCTATCATGTCTCCTCTCATCCTCCTTCTCTCCAAAGAGTAAAGCCCTAGCTCCCTTAATCTCTGATCATAATGCATACTCTCTGAACCAGGCAGCATCCTGGTAAATCTCCTCTGTACCCTTTCCAATGCTTCCACATCCTTCCTATAGTGAGGTGACCAGAACTGGACACAGTACTCCAAATGTGGCCTAACCAGAGTTTTATAGAGCTGCATCATTACATCGCAACTCTTAAACTCTATCCCTCGACTTATGAAAGCTAACACCCCATAAGCTTTCTTAACTACGCTATCTACCTGTGAGTCAACTTTCAGGGATCTGTGGACATGTACCCCCAGATCCCCCTGCTCCTGTCATTTACTTTGTACTCTGCCTTGGAGTTTGTCCTTCCAAAGTGTACCACCTCACACTTCTCCGGGTTGAACTCCATCTGCCACTTCTCAGCCCACTTCTGCATCCTATCAATGTCTCTCTGCAATCTTCGACAATCTTCTACACTATCTACAACACCACCAATCTTTGTGTCATCTGCAAACTTACCAACCCACCCTTCTACCCCCACACTCAGGTCGTTAATAAAAATCACGAAAAGCAGAGGTCCCAGAACAGATCCTTGTGGGACAGCACTAGTCACAATCCTCCAATCTGAACGTACTCCCTCCACCACGACCCTCTGCCTTCTGCAGGCAAGCCAATTCTGAATCCACCTGGCCAAACTTCCCTGGATCCCATGCCTTCTGACTTTCTGAATAAGCCTACCGTGTGGAACCTTGTCAAATGCCTTACTAAGATCCATATAGATCATCTATATCATCTATATGCCTGGTCACCTCCTCAAAGAACTCTATCAGGCTTGTTAGACACGATCTGCCCTTCACAAAGCCATGCTGACTGTCCCTGATCAGACCATGATTCTCTAAATGCCCATAGATCCTATCTCTACGAATCTTTTCCAAAAGCTTTCCCACCACAGACGTAAGGCTTACTGGTCTATAATTACCCGGACTATCCCTACTAACTTTTTTGAACAAGGGGACAACATTCACCTCCCTTCAATCCTCCGGTACCATTCCCATGGACAACGAGGACATAAAGATCCTAGCCAGAGGCTCAGCAACCTCTTCCCTCGCCTCATGGAGCAGCCTGGGGAATATTCCGTCAGGCCCCAGGGATTTATCCGTTCTAATGTATTTTAACAACTCCAACACCTCCTCTCCCTTAATATCAACATGCTCCAGAACATCAACCTCACTCATATTGTCCTCACCACCATCAAGTTCCCTCTCATTGGTGAATACCGAAGAGAAGTATTCATTGAGGCCCACGCTCACTTCCACAGCCTCCAGGCACATCTTCCCACCTTTATCTCTAATTGGTCCTACCTTCACTCCTATCATCTTTTTTTCTTCACATAATTGAAGAATGCCTTGGGGTTTTCCTTTACCCTACTCGCCAGGGCCTTCTCATGCCCCCTTCTTGCGCTTCTCAGCCCCTTCTTAAGCTCCTTTCTTGCTTCCCTATATTTTCCAATAGACCCATCTGATCCTTGCTTCCTAAACCTCATGTATGCTGCCTTCTTCCACCTGACTAGATTTTCCACCTCACTTGTCACCCATGGTTCCTTCACCCTACCATTCTTTATCTTCCTCACTGGGGCAAATTTATCCCTAACATCCTGCAAGAGATCTCTAAACATCGACCACATGTCCATAGTACACTTCCCTGCAAAAACATCATGCCAATTCACACCCGCAAGTTGTAGCCTTATAGCCTCATAATTTACCCTTCCCCAATTAAAAATTTTCCTGTGCTCTCTGATTCTATCCTCTTCCATGATAATGCTAAAGGCCAGGGAGCGGTGGTCACTGTCCCCCAGATGCTCACCCACTGAGAGATCTGTGACCTGACCCGGTTCATTACCTAGTACTAGATCTAGTATGGCATTCCCCCTAGTCGGCCTGTCCACATACTGTGACAGGAATCCGTCCTGGACACACTTAACAAACTCTGCCCCATCTAAACCCTTGGAATTAATCAGGTGCCAATCAATATTAGGGAATTTAAAGTCACCCATGATAACAACCCTGTTATTTTTGCACCTTTCCAAAATCTGCCTCCCAAAGTGAACGCTTCAGGTAGAAGATCAAGATTATTTGTCAGAGCAAATTAAGGCTAATCGTCCTTTCATTGATATTTTCATTCAAACTGATGACATCAGATAGCTGAAGTTTATTTTAATTCTTTTTTTATGTACTCATAAAGTAAAGAGTATCAAGAGTGACACTGGAATCTCTGAGCCTCAATAGATAATCAAGTTTCCTAAACACTCACCATTTTCACGTCAAATGTAGTAAGGCTTAAATCCAAGAATGACCATGGCATATATCACAGAAGGAAATCATTCAAACCATTTTGTCCTTGCCAGCTCTGTGAAAAAGCTATCCAAATAATCCTAGGAATGGTTTACTCTATAATTTCTACTTTGATACTACATTGATCTTCTCTCTCATGAGGATAACACAGACCATGATAAAATGCTGCATAAAGGAACACTCCACCTATTTGTTCCTCAGGTTCTTTGTTAATTTTTTCTCATCCGTACACTTACTGCTTTAATTGCTGGACACTCCAGGGCTATCTGGGAGTGCTGCCAACTCTAACGGTTATGCTTCTCTAACTTCTACTCCTCTCCCTTCAATGGCAAGGTTATTATGAAGAAGCTTGAAGATTAATTATTTGCTTCCACTGATGTATGATTATCATAGGATCAGCACTCTCTGCTGCTGACAAATCAAAGTATTCTCCAGATGCTCTGAACAAGAATCAATAAAGGATGATAAAGAGCCTGAAACATTAACTGTTTCTCTGTCCACAGATGCTGCCTGACCTGCCGAGTGTTTCCAGCATTTTCAGATTTTAAATCATGGAACTTTACATCTTTTGAAGGACCTATAAATAACTGGCGTAGTTTTTTGTGTTATTAGCTGAAGGAAGGGTGCTGGTTGTTAAAATTCCATATTCTTTAAATAAGGCTCTGAATCTCGTGCACGTACCCGAGCAGACAGAAACAGTCTCCACTTACTTACTCAATCAAACACAGCACAACCAACAAGGTGGTACTTCCTCATTATGGTCTGTAACTGAACTAGAGTTCAGGGCCAAAATTCCAGCCAAATACATCAATGCACCTGAGTTGATTGAGAGCACAGGAGCACATGTTGGTTAAATTTAGAATGCTGAATCAGCAGAACCTCTAAAAATACATATAGAAAGAATTCTTTTGTTCATTGCAGTGCAGTTGGTTATCAATCTGTAAAATACTGTATTTAAAAAATTACCATGGTCTCATTTGTTTTATATCATAAGGGAATGCAGATTTGTTCAATGTATATGAAATGCTAACCAGACTTAGGATCTTTTTAATAATGCCATTATGAACTTTGGGTTTTGTGCATTTTAAAGTGTGATTATTTTTAGGCTCTGAGACTGTGTACAGATTTTATACAGCTTGTTAACACTTAAGAAGAGCTGATGTATGCACTAGTCAGGATTAACTTTAATTGGGCTGTTAAAGGACTTTATGAACAATTAAGCATCTGTTCTCTTCCTTCTTGATTGCAAAAGTTCCAACTCCTTGAAGCCTGAATCCACTTCAACCATGTGTCTCTCCCACCAACTAAAGGAATTCTAACTGCACCAGTGAAATGAATAGTTATCTGATCCTATTCCTCAAAATCAAAAATCTCTGCTTCCTTGTCCTTCCAGAAGGCAAAGCTTCTGTCAATGTACTTGCAAATTTCCTCATTGCTAAAGGCTTCAAGGTCAGAGGAGTAGCCGTGGCCTGGGGGTGTTTCATCTTCTTCAGGGGTGGCACTTTGCACAATGACTTTAGGCACCGGTCTTATGGTCGGCTCGGACTGCGTGGGCGCAGCTACCATTTCTTCAGGGTTGCTGAAGAATCTTTGCTTAATGTCTTCAAATCCATTCTTCCATTCCCTTTTACCAGCATCAATCTCCTCAATGACAGCCTTGTGGAATGAACGGACCAAGTCCCAACTGAATTTCCCCAGATGGTCAAATACCTCAAAGCATAAAAGATGCCTCATTTTCCTTTCATCTGGAGGCAGGTCAAGTTCAAGGATGTGAAAGTAGCCCAACATGAAAAGATCAAGGGTCAGACTATCATAGTCAGCAGGGACACCATTGACGCGAGGAAGAAACTGCTCAGGTGAGTAGGTGATCTTCTGTCGATTTAATCGCCTAATCTGTCTGGATGGAACATGGGCAATGATTTTTCTCCAGTTGCTAATGAGTTTGGTGATGGTCTTTTGCTGTAAGAACAAATGTCTCAACTTTTCATTTGGAATGGACTTGTTGGACTGGGGTTCGAGATATGTTTTCAGCTCTGGTTTTCCACTATCCTTCTCTGCTTCAGTCATCTCTCCATCTTTTGTTGGCTCACTGTTATTTTCTACTGCAGATGTACACAAATTTTTCAGCTTCATTTTCAAAGACATGGTGTAAGTTGACTTTTTCCAGTGACCCAGGAATAGCACAACTATTCTTTCTTTCCTCAGACTGGTTGACTCTGTCACGGGGGAATGGGGAGCCTGCTCTTCCTCCACATCGTCCTTCGAGTTAATTCCCAGTCCACTTGTCTCCCCCATCCTAGCTGACTGCTGGACCTCATGCACTTGTCCTTCACTCAACTCACTTTTTTGAAGTCCAGTAATGTCTTTTTGCCAAGATTCATCTTTACAAGTGGTGGTACCAGGATAAACTCTTTCGACATTTTGAGCTTCATCTCTATGTTGAGGTCCTTTGGGATAAGACTCATCATAATACGTCTCTTCTGAAGTATCATCCCGGTTGGTGCAGGCCAGTGTTTTATCTTTCAGCGCACATTGTTTTTCAAAATTGGCCCTAAGTGTGCGTACAGACACGCCAAACTGCTGGATCTCTTTCTCTACTTTGTTCCTGCTCTTCCTTGAAGATGTTTGGTCGAACCTTGGAGTGAAGACAGCTGCCAATTCCACATTTGGCATTTTAGTAATTTCTTTGCTTTCATAATCCGCGCGATCTTTTTCATTTACGTTTGATAAGAGGAGTGACATAGTCCTCACAATCCCAGAGATCCTGTTGCACCAAACGGGCAAGGGTGTGTTCTCCTCCCTGCCTGAATCCTGATGCAGAAGCTGAGTATTGACGGTGATGTTGACTATGGGAGCAGGGAGAATAGTTCGCAGCTGAACTGCCAAACGGTTCAGCTCACCTTCATATTCCTTGCACTTCTTCATCACCTGGACATTTTCTATCTGCCTCTCCAGGTAGATGAGGTCATCCTCAGTCAGAAGCTCTCCAAATGGGCCCAGAATAGCATTGTGTTCTTGGGAATACCTCCATATCTCTGTCTGCAGGTAACCTCTTTCTTTGTGCTTAATGGAATAAACAATTGAGAGGGAGAGTCAGTTTGCCGCAATCACTGATAAGACAGACTTTCAAAGCAAATGTTTTAAAGCTTCTATTGTTTATTTGTAAGTTAGACAACTTATTTTTTTTGTTTGGATCTTTCTCTAATATGCAGTATTTTATTAGTTTGCATGATTTACTCCTTCAAATGGTGGTGAAATTCACTGATTTTCTACTTGAAATTGAATGATATCAGAATAATAGAATGAGAGAACTCTTACCCAAACATTACAGCCACAACATGTAACCTGAAACCTCAGCTGGCACATCACTGTCCCATCCTCTGTCATGGGTAATGATATAACACTAACCCATTCACCCTATCCCATCCTAAAGCTATGCTGGCTGGTGGTGTAGTGGCAGCTTCACCGGACTTCGAGGTGAATGGTCTTGGGTTTGAATCTGGCCAGCTCCTTGCACGCTTTCCATCTGTGCTGGGTTGAGTGTCGAGCTAGCAACTCGACCTCATAAAAAACAGACAAACACTAAAGAAATGGCAAGTTTGGCACCCGGTGCGCCATAAGGCATGGAGAGGAACAATCCCAAATTATTTTCGGCATTCTCCAGCCTAGTATGCTCAGATCAAGAGACATTCTGATCTATACCCTCCCTACGTGAACGCTCACTCCAAATGTCCAATATACTTTAATTCTCTTTTGCCTGAGCTACACCACCTTTGGGTTAGGTTAAGTATCAGTCCACTCTACCTCCCCCCACTACCCAAAATTCTGAGTCAATCTAAAAATCATGATGAGCCAAGCTCCAATCATTTTGACTTATGGATCAGTTTAACTCTTCACACACCTGAGCATCTTAAGTCAACTCAAATTTATGTTATTGGTGGAGGTTAGAATAGATGCGTTCAATTGAAAAATAGTATTGAGAACTTAACTTGGTAATCACAACTATTTTTGTTTGATATTGTTTTGTACTATCCAGCTCTAGAACTGAGCTTCCCTTTGATTTGTGAGCTGTTTGACCTGTAAGTATTACATGTTGACACTGCAGCAAGAAATAGGTGGGAACAATTTCCCAGCATTGATATTAACCCAACTCAATCAACTTACCATTGTCTCCTTGTAATATAGATCCAGGGCAATGTACTATAAATCCTAGAACAAAGAATGATTCTGTTTTTGAAATTTGGTGTGATCCATACAGGGTGCTGACTATAACACAGGGCAATAACAAATAAACACAGCAAATGATCAAAATGCTCATTTGGTTAGATAGCCTCCATAGAGAGAGAGAAACAGTGTACAGCCTTTCATCAGAGCTAGGAAAAGTTAGATATCACCAGTGTTTCAAGTTACAGAGAAGTGGAGACAACAAATAGAGACAGGAGAGACCACTGATACTGGACTCTGGAGCAACAAACAATCTGCTGGAGGAACACAGTGGGTCGAGTAGAATCCGATGGAGAACTGTAGATATTTTGGGGCCAAAACCTTGCATTGGGACTGAGGGTGGAGAAGGGAAACAGGCAGTATAAAGAGGAGAGGGGAGTGGTGAAACAGAAGCCAGCGATGACTGGGAAACGGGGTTTCTGTGGGGGAGGGGTGTTGAGGGATTGGGCTGGGCTGGTATGGAATGGAGTTTAGAGGGAGGTTAAATAAAAGAGAAAGGTAGAGCCAGGAGAGGGTGAAAGTGGAGGCAGCTTTTTGAGGGTGATAAACGGGAACACAAAGCGACTGCCTGCTTTGGGGCAATCATGCTTATTGAGAGGGGTGGATAGATGTTTGCTAGTGTCTGGAGGAGCTGTTCACTCCACTCCACCCCTTTCCCCGCATCCCTCTGTTTTGAATTTTCATTGGTTCTGATGGAAGGTCGTTTCCCTGAAATGATAAACAATACTTCTTCATCCACAGACGCTGTCCGACTGGCAGCGTATTTTCAGCATTTTTGGCTTTATTTCAGATGTCCAACATCTGCATGTTTTTACTTCTCAGCAAAGTACAGTGGTCCTGCAGGTCCCCAAGATACAGGGCAAAATACTCAAAGATTATGGCTCAGCATAATTCAGGCAAATCCGCACTAATGTTGCAAGCATACCGGACACATAGAAACAAAATTGGAGAGAAATCCACACATCAGTAGAGGTCCGACAAACAATCTCTGCCAGCTCCTTTTTGTTTTTCTCTGGTGTTATCATCTGTGTTTCTCTACCTGCTCCACATTACCTCTCTCCATTGTTATCACCTGTGTTCTCTCCCAGATCCTTATTGCTTCTCTCTGGTATTATCGCCTGGGTCTCTCTGCCAGATTCTTATTGCCTTTCTGTGTTGTTATCACCTGTGTCCTCTGCCAGATTCTTATTGTCTCTCTGTGTTGTTATCACCTGTGTCTCTCTGCCAGATTCTTATTGCCTCTCTGTGTTGTTATCACCTGTGTCTCTCTGCCAGATTCTTATTGCCTCTCTGTGTTGTTATCACCTGTGTCTCTCTGACAGCTCCATATTACCTCTCTCCGTTGTTCCTCTTCATCCTGCAGCCGTGCCTGCAGCTTCCGGACCATGACTTGCCGCTTCCACTCTGGTATGGGACGCCCTTTCTCATCATGCGTGGGCACCAGCAAGTCCACATCGGTGGAAGGGACCTCCTCCAGAGGGAGTGGGACCAATGCTTTCTCGTTTGCCTCCTCATTGTGCTTTAAGTTTTCACTCTGAAAAGAGAGGGCAATTAAACAGTTTCAGGACCCAGGATTCAAGATGCTGAGTTGAGTTGGCTAAACCAATAATGTATGACTTCCCTTCCCACATCTGCTGTATTAGAACAAGTGTCCATGGACCCCTTGCTTAATGACATTGGTCCAATGCACAAAAAAGTTTGGGAACCCCTGCATAAGAACCTTCCATGAATACCTGCATTCATACACATTGTTTTGCATTTCAGTAGTTCAACAATTCCGTTTAATATTAGAGAAATGTATACAATATACACCCTGAAGTTCTTTTTCTTTGCAGTCATCCACGAAAACAGAAGAGTGCCCCAAAGAATGAAAGTCAGTTAAAACATTAGAACCCTAAAGCCCCGCCACTCCCACCTCCCACGCACAAACAGCAGCAAAGCAACGACACTCCCCACCCCCAAGCAACTCACACAATGAATTATTAAATGCTTCAATATGACACATATCAATTGAACTCACCTGGTAGCATTCTTAGTGATGTAATTTGAACTTTACGTCCCATTTGGGAAATGGAAAACATTTCAGAACCAACCATTCTAGCTCATCAAGGGCATATAATGCATTCATCTTTCCTATATTCTATCATGGGATGTGACACCTACAGGCATTTACAACCTGTGACTTCGTTAACTGAGTGGCTTGCGTGCTAACTTCAGAAGACAATATAGTCAGACACACTAGTGGGCCTGGAGTTACATATATACCAGAAATAGTAAGGAAAGCCAACTTCCTTCTCTGAAATTTATCAATAATGCAGTAGCTTCATGGTCACCACCAGCACTCCCAGCTTTTACTGAAGGTTTTGTGTTCCAAATAGTTTGTTTAAATTCCCTAGCCCGCTATGGTGAGAATTGATCTTGCATTCAGTATCCAGTTCTCATCTCAGTTCAGACTTTGAGTTTCAGACTGCAGTCCAAACTTTAGACATTTTGATATATCCGGAAGAAAGCAACATGGACATTGTTGGAAAAACTGTGGAATTTATTACCCTGGAAGTATAAGCAGGACAATCACAATAAAATGAGGCAAAGTCAAAATGATTTAATGAAAAAGAGACCCCTTTTGCCATATTGGAGTTCTTTTCAATAGGCAGGGTGAGTAAAGGGAATGTGTAGTGTTGGTGTCTTCCCAATGGCAGCCAATAAGGTGGGAGGTAATATGGTAAACCTAAAGGAAGAAGTCATGGTTTTGGAGGCGATATATCTGCATGGTGGGATGTGGGGTGGAGATAGATCTCTACCAAAGGAGATGAAAGATGCTTCTTTCTTCTGCTAGCCTGCAGGTCACCATTGGGCAAGGTGTAGTACCTGCTTTTCCCTGCCCCCCACCCCCAATCAGGGGCACATGAAGCCATGGGAGCAGGTGGTGGCTGGTCATATAAGCAGCTGGAGCATATCACAAGTCCTGGTTATGTGACCACTGACACCAGGACGACAATCTTTGAAGAGTATTGATAATGGCTGGAGCCACCTGTCTTGCAAAGACATTGCCCAGAGGAAGGCATAGACAAACCACTTTTGTAGAAAAATTTTCCAGGAGCAATCATGGCTATGGATAGACCAAGATCACCCACATCATACAACACAGCACACGATGATGATATCTGCATGGACAGAGGAATGGCAGTCGTGGCTCACTAACATCTGAAATGGAGAAGTATTTTGTGGGATAGCATTGACCCTGGAGCCCATGTGTCCAGAGCACTTAGAAGATGAGTGTAAGCAGTTGAAGGAGCTCATTGCCTCACAAACTATTCACTTGTCTATCTGTCAAGCAACTCCTGAGGTAGAATTTGTGGATCTCACACTTGCCTCACCTCACAACCCACAAAACTGGACCAGAAGCAGATCTTCCTCAGCCCTGCAGAAGAAAGAAAAGGAAACAGAAAAAAGAAAGAAAGAAAAAAGAAAGAGAAAATGTTGAGGGGAAGAGAGGATTAATTAACCAACAGAAACCTGAGTTGGTATTGTTACGTAACCAGCAACAATGAATATTAATCGAGACAGGTTATATAAAAACAACCAAACATTTATTAAACACGTATAAACAATAAGGAAAAAAAAACAAAGGAAAACTTTAACTGGAGGTTAACAGGTATGCAGCCGTTCACCAACTCCAGTCGGCTCTGGTTCTTAAAGCGTTAAATGCGAAAACAGTTCTTAAAGCGATACAGTCAGATATAGTTCTTAAAGCAATAACTTCAAAAGTCCAACAGTTTTACACATTCAATTGGGAGAGACTTCTCTGGAGAAGGATTTCTTCACAGACGCACCTTTACTGCTGGTTCTGTCCACAGGATTCCCGATGCTGAAAATAAACAGTTTAAATCAACTGACCTTAAATTCCTTTAGAGAGAGAGAGAGCACCTTTTTGCATGAACTCATTGCGCTATTGCAAGAGTTATCTCAATGCAGGTTCTCTCCAATGAAGACTCAATAAGGTCGATTCTTCATTAAACTGCTAAATGATGCCGACTTCTCTCGATCCCTCACTTCGATGAATTCTTCACTCTCCCTTCAACTGTCAGAATTAAGTGAATTGGCACTTCCAGCCACAAATTCCCAGTCCAAATATACTGTATCTTATAAGAGAATGCACCCTCCGTTTCAAAAATGAAACTGCGTCACAAAAACAAACACGCAACAGAAACGGAGGCACAACACATTCTACCTGGAAATCTACAAACTCAAAAACCCACTGCGTCACCTGAGTCGACCCTTATATAGTCACGGGGCACATGTCATCACGTGACCTCACGTTGGTGGGAAAATCACATCAGGTGACCTCCAAAAGACCATTACATCATTCTCACAAAAAAAAACAGATCTCCTTGAGCATGTAACAGTATCATTTCTAAGTTGGCAGGCTGCTATTAATTGAGTACTACAGGTAATCAGTGCAGGTGTCTCTTTCAGGAAACATGAGCTTATCTGCTTTGGTAGAAAGAAGAAAAATCAAGAAAGGCCGCAGAAGAGGTCCCGAAAGGAGAATATAGGGAGCTAGGAAGGGAGTTGAGAAAAAGGACCGCAAAGGTAGTAATCTCGGGATTACTGCTTCTGCCACGTGACAGTGAGAGTAGGAATGCGATGAGGTGGAGGATAAATGCGTGGCTGAGGGATTGGAGCAGGAGGCAGGGATTCAAGTTTTTGGATTATTGGGACCTCTTTTGGCGCAGGCGTGACCTGTACAAAAAGGACGGGTTACACTTGAATCCTAGGAGGACCAATATCCTGGCAGGGAGATTAGCGAGGGCTACTGAGGTGACTTTAAACTAGAATGGTTGGGGGGTGGGAATCAAATTAAAGGCTAGGCGAGAGGAGGTTAGTTTAATGACTTTAATGACTTGGATGAGGGAATTAAATGCAGCATCTCCAAGTTTGCGGATGACACGAAGCTGGGCGGCAGTGTTAGCTGTGAGGAGGATGCTAAGAGGATGCAGGGTGACTTGGATAGGTTGGGTGAGTGGGCAAATTCATGGCAGATGCAATTTAATGTGGATAAATGTGAAGTTATCCACTTTGGTGGCAAAAATAGGAAAACAGATTATTATCTGAATGGTGGCCGATTAGGAAAATGGGAGGTGCAACGAGACCTGGGTGTCATTATACATCGGTCATTGAAAGTGGGCATGCAGGTACAGCAGGCGGTGAAAAAGGCGAATGGTATGCTGGCATTTATAGCAAGAGGATTCGAGTACAGGAGCAGGGAGGTACTACTGCAGTTGTACAAGGCCTTGGTGAGACCACACCTGGAGTATTGTGTGCAGTTTTGGTCCCCTAATCTGAGGAAAGACATCCTTGCCATAGAGGGAGTACAAAGAAGGTTCACCAGATTGATTCCTGGGATGGCAGGACTTTTATATGAAGAAAGACTGGATGAACTGGGCTTGTACTCGTTGGAATTTAGAAGATTGAGGGGGGATCTGATTGAAACGTATAAAATCCTAAAGGGATTGGACAGGCTAGATGCAGGAAGATTGTTCCCGATGTTGTGGAAGTCCAGAACGAGGGGTCACAGTTTGAAGATAAAGGGGAAGCCTTTTAGGACTGGGTTTAGGAAAAACTTCTTCACACAGAGAGTGGTGAATCTGTGGAATTCTCTGCCACAGGAAACAGTTGAGGCCAGTTCATTGGCTATATTTAAGAGGGAGTTAGATATGGCCCTTGTGGCTAGGGGGATCAGGGGGTATGGAGGGAAGGCTGGTGCAGGGTTCTGAGTTGGATGATCAGCCATGCTCATAATAAATGGCGGTGCAGGCTCGAAGGGCTGAATGGCCTACTCCTGCACCTATTTTCTACGTTTTCTACGTCTATGAATTCTGTGTTGCAATGTCATAAATTCATACTGCCTGGAAACAGACCCTACAGCTCACCAAGTTCATGCAAACCACTGAGGTCCCATTTGTTCATCCTACACTAGGCACATTTTTCTTTCCACTACATTTCCATCAATTCACCCCTCCGAATCTATCACACACTCTGACACAAGGGACAACTAACACGGGCCAATGTTCTACCAACCACATGTCGAGATGTAGTAGGAAACCGGAGCACCAGGAGGGAGCCCATGTGGTTGCAGGGAGAATGTAAAAACTCCAGTGGAGGTTAGGATTGAACCTGGGTCTCTGAAGCAGAGAGGCAGCAGCTCTCCTCGGCGCATCAACTATGCAGGGGGACGGACAGCGTAGAGTTCCCCTTACATTAAATACAGAGAATTAGTATGTATATGCCGGCGAGTAATTAGGAAATTGGAATGTCAGTCTTTATTGGAAGTGGATCAGATTTTAAATGTTTAGTTACTACTGGTCAGGCTTTAGTGAAACCACATGTAGAGAATTATATTTGACTATAGCCTCTTTATTTAAGAAAGCATATATATTCAGTGGCCACTTTATTAGGTAAAGGAGTGGAACCCTGTGTGCTCTTCTGCTGTTGTAACTAATCCACTTGATCATTTGATGTGTTATGCATTCAAAGATAATCTTCTGCACACCACTGCTGTAATACGTTGTTATTTGAGTTACTGTTGCCTTCCTGTCAGCTTGAGCCATTCTGACCATTCTCCTCTGACCTTTCTCATTAACAAGACATCTTTGCCCACTGCTCACTGAATGCTTTTTGTTTTTCACACCTTTCTCTGTCAACTCCAGAGACTAGATTGTGAAAATCTCAGGACTTCAGTAGTGTCTGAGATACTCAAACCACCCCGTCTGGCACCAACAATCATTCCGATGTCAATGTCACTACGATCACATTTCTTCCCCATTCTGAAGTGTGGTCTGAACAACAACTGAACCTGTTTCTTCCTCATCTTGTGAAGTTTAATGGTGGTTGGCAAACAACCATAAGGTGCATTACCACCAGTTACCGAGCTGGAGTGTGGAGCAAAGAGTTAGGAAGCATATCCACTGAATTGCCACCCCAAAATAATTTCAAAAAGTCTAATGCTTTTCAGAAAGTCAAACACACATTTATATACATTAAGATGGCAGTGATATCTTAACAAGTTTTTCATGTTATTCACTTGGATTTCCAGAAGGTGTTTGATAAGGTGCCACATAAAAGACTTATCCATAAGGTAAGGATGCATAGAGTTGGTGGTGATGTATTAGCATGGATAGATGATTGGTTAACTCATAGAAAGCAGAGAGCTGGCTGCTTCTCTGGTTGGCAGTCAGTGGTGAGTGGTGTGCTGCAGGAATCGGTACTGGGCCTGCAAATGTTCATGGTATAAATTAACGATCTGAAAGAGGGCACTGAGTGTAGTGTATCCAAGTTTGTTGATGAGTGGAAAAGCAAATTGTGCCGAGGATACAGAGAGTATAGATAGGTTAAGTGAGTGGGCAAGGGTCTGGCAGATGGAGTACAATGTTGGTAAATGCGAGGTCGTCCACTTTGGAAAGAAAAATGGAAGATCAGATTATTATTTAAATGGTAAAATATCGCAGCATACTGCTGTGCAGAAGGACTTGGGAGTGCTTGTGCATGAATCACAAAAAATTGGTTTGCAGGTTCAGCAGGCTATCAAGAAGACAAATGGAATGTTGGCTTTGATTGCTAGAGGAAATGAATTTAAGAGCAGGGCGGTTACGCTGCAACTGTATAGGGTACTTCTGAGGCTGCACCCGGAGTACTGTGTGCAGTTCTGATCTCCTTACTCGAGGAAGGATATAGAGGCTTGGAGGCGGTGCAGAGGAGGTTCACCAGATTGATTCCAGAGATGAGGGGGTTAGACTATGAGGAGGGATTGAGCCGCCTGGGACTGTACTCACTAGAATTCAGAAGGATGAGAGAAAATCTTACAGACACATATAAAATTATGAAAGGGATAGCAGGAAAGTTGTTTTCACGGGTTGGTAAGACTAAGGGACATAGCCTCAAGATTTGGGTAAGTAAATTTAGGGCGGAGATGAGGAGGAACTGCTTTTCCCAAAAAGTGGTGAATCTGTAAAATTCTCTTTCCAATGAAGCAGTGGAGGCTATCCCAATAAATAAATTTAAGCCAAGGTTAGATAGATTTTTGCATAATAGGGGAATTAAGGGTTATGGGGAAATGGCAGGCAGATGGCGATGAGTCTATGGTCAGATCAGCCATGATCTTATTAAATAGTGGAGCAGGCTCAAAGAGCCAGATGGCCTATTCCTGCTCCTATTTCTTATGTTCTTAAATGTTAAACTGTCAGTCCCAAAAATCTCAATTTAGCAATTAGATGTTTCCTGTGCACATCATAGGAACTGCATTCAAACAATATGCACCATTACTCGACATGTGCACTCCCTACAAATGACTGTATCATGCATATTAATTCTGAACAAAGAATTATTCAACCCAACATGTCTAAAATGTAAACGTGTAAGTGTTAATTTTTCCCTCCTTTTATACCCATCTCCCAGTCGAGTTCCCATTTTCCCCTGAATTTAATATAAAAACCATCCTTTCTTTTCCTTATCCCAACTTTGTTGCCAGAATGATCAAACAGTGCTTAATTATATCTTTCATTTCCCCTTCATGGAAGGGCACCACTATATTTACTGTACATCCTTACTTTTAAGTGACTGCTTGGCTAGAATGCTTGCCACCTAGTTTCCTTCAACCCCAACATGGGCAAGGACCCATAGAAGTGGGCACGCAAGCCTACACCCTGCAGTCTCAACAGATGTTGTCCAATCACAAAAAGATGTCTGGCCTACAATTCGAACTAACTTCAGAATAGCATTCACCCGTCTCTTGGGACCAACTGACTCATGTTCAGCTAGTGAACCTCTTGCCCGTGTTTGCATGTTTTTATGCATGCAGTTGCTGCCACCTGATTGGCTGATTAGATGTTTGTGTTAATAAGCAGGTGTTCAGGTGTACCTAATAAAGTGGCCACTGAATGTATTTTTTTTCCAGGAGATTACTACCTGATACTTGGAATTGTTGTCTTGTGAAGAAAGATTGAGGAAGATGAGATCTTACATTGGAGTATGGAATAATTAATTGAAATATGAAAGATTCTGAAGTGACTCAGGAAAGTAGATAATGAGCAATTGCTTCTTTAATGGATGAGTCCAGAACAAGGGATGTGTTTCAAGATATGGGAATGCCTATTGATGAGGAAAATGAAGAATTTCTTTTCTCAAATGCTATAAATCTTTGGAATTCTCTATGAATGAAAATCAAAAGCAGCAAATAATGGAAATCTGAGAAAATGATCAATGAAAGATTCTGGACCTGAAATGTTAACCGTTAACAAGAGATTCTGCAGATGCTGGAAATCCAGAGCAACACAGACAAAATTCGAGAGTAACTCAACAAGTCGGTCAGCATCTATGGAGAGGAATGAATAGTCAACGTTTTGGGCTGAGACCCTTCATCAGGACAGGAAAGGAAGGGAGAAGAAGCTGCTTCTGCCCCTTTCTTTTCCAGTCTTAACGAAAAGTCTTGCCCTCAAACACCAACCGTTTATTCCTCTCAAATTTTATCTGTTATTCTGGAATGGTATCTGCTTCACTTTCCACAGATACTGCTTGAGCTGCTGGGTGTTTTCAGTGTTTCTGTTTTTATCCCAGACAACTGTGGAGACAGGCAAAGCTGAGATAAATTTTTGGACGACGAGGAGTCCCACATTATGAGAACAGTTCAAAATGTGTGATTGAGCCTGAGATCAAATCAGCCATGATCTGTATTTCAGAAAAAAACCCACAAAAATATAGTTTGTTTTTATACCTGCATTCTGCATTCAGTCATAGATATAGTAAAAATTCAAAGTTCAAAGTAAAATTTTATCAAAATACATATATATCACTATATACAACCCTCAGATTCATTTTCTTTCAAACATACTCATTAAATCCATAATAAACAATAACCATAATGGAATCATTGAAAGACCACACCAAATTTGGGAGTTCAGGGGGAACGTCAACTCAGATCGTGTGAGGCCTGCGTCGGGCATTTTCATGCCTTACAAGGCGCAGATTGGAAGTCTGTGTGGGGCGCCACTCCTCGCACAGACTAATTGGGAGTTCAATTAGTGTGCAAAAGGCAACAAACTGCGCAAGTTAATAAATAATATTGAAAACATGAGATGAAGAGCCCTTGAAAGTGAGTCCATAGGTTGTGGGAACATTTAAATGATGAAGTGCAGTTGAGTGAAGCTATCTATCCACTTTGGTTCAAGAGCCTGATGATTGAGGTGTAGTAACTGTTCCTGAACCTGGTGCTGTGAATCCTAAGGCTCCTGTACCTTCCTCCTGATGGCAGCTGCAAGAAGAGAATTTGTTGTGGATAGTGGAAGTCCCTGCTGGCAGATGCTACTTTCCTGCGACAGTGTTTCATGTAGATGTGCTCAATGGTGGGAAGGGCTTTACCCATGATGGATGTGGGCTGTATCCACTACTTTTTGTAGGATTTTCCATTCAAAGGCATTGGTGTTTCCATTCCAGGCTGTGACGTAGCTAGTTAATATACTCTCCACTACACTTCTATAGAAGTCTGTCAAAGTCTTAGATGTCATGCTGAATCTCTGTAAACTCCTAAGGGAGTAGAGGCACTGCCATGCTTCCTTTCCAAGTGCAGTTGCGTGCTGGGCCCAGGACAGGTCCTCTGAAATTATAAAACCAAAGAATTCAAAGTTGCTGACCCTCTCCCCCTCAGACCCTCTGATGAGGACTGGCTCATGGACATTGGGTTTCCTCCCCCTGAAGTCAATAATCAGCTCCTTGGTCTTGCTGACATTGAGTAAGAGGTTTTTGTTATGGCACCACTCAACCAGATTTTCAATCTCCCTCCTGCATGCTGATTTGTCACCACCTTCAATTCAGCCCATGACAGTGGTGTCATCAGCAGACTTGAAAAGGACATAGGAGCTGTGCTTAGCCATTCAGTTGTAAGTGTAAAGTGAGTAGAGCAGGGGGCTAAGCACACAGCCTTGTGGGTGCACCTATGCTGATAGAGGTTGCGGAGGAGATGATGCCAATCTGAACTGATGGAGGCTTTGAAGCTTATTGATTAGTTTTGAAGGTATTGAATGCTGATCTGTAGTTGAAAAAGAACATCCTGACATCTGCATCTTTGCTGTCTAGGTGTTCCAGGGTTGAGTGAAGAGTCAGTGAGATGGTAACTGCTGTGGACCTATTGCTCCAGTATGGAAATTGCATGAATCCAAGAGCAGCAAGCATATGATATCAGTTATAGAGTCATAGAAAAGTACAATTCAGAAACTGGCCCTTTGGCCTATCCAGTCTGTGCTGAACCATTTAAACTGCCTACTCCCATTGACCCGCAGAGGGAGCATAGCCCTCCATATCCCTACCATCCATGTATCTATCCAAACTTCTCCTAAATGTTGAAACCCAGCTCATTCCACACTGTCACAACCATCTGAGTGAAGATCTTTCCCTTAAACTTGTCACCTTTCACCATTAACCCATTACCTCTAGCTGTAATCACACCCAACCTCAGTGGAAAAAAACCTACTTGCATTTATCCATTCTCTTTCCCTCATATTTTGTCAAATCTCCTATCAATCTTCTACGTTCTAAGGAATACAGTCCTAACCGATTCAGGTCCTCCAGTCCCAGCAACATCCTTGTAAATTTTCTGTGTGCTCCTTTAACCTTGTTTACACCTTTCCTGTAGATAGGTGACCAAAACACCACACAATGTTTCAAATTAGGCCTCACCAACAGCTTCAACATAACATCCCATCTCCTTTCCTCAGTACTTTGATTTATGAAGGCTAATGTGCCATTACGACCCTATCTACCTGTGGCGCCAGTTTTTGTAGTGGAAGTCCAATGCCATTTAAAGCAAGTATTCAGTGCCATGTACAGCACACACCCAATGCCAGACCGAGCATGCATTCAATATCAGGTACAAGGCCATTCCCAGCTAGGTGCCACTGTGGATGTTTGTTGTACTGGGAATCCCGGTCGCCATGAGAGACAGAGAGGTCAGGAACAAACGTGCAGCTGTTTGTATTTGGTTGTAAATCACCTACCCAGAATGTCCTCTCACATTACGTTCAGTACATAACACACTGGGAAGCTCGACAACAACCCGTAATTGTCAAAATACTCATGAATATGTAACATATCTCTTCCCCCACCTTATTTTAAAGGTTTTTCCTCATTACCATATAGAGACCTGCAGCTGAACTATAAACATCAAATTCAACCAACAACAAAACGCTTTTGTTTTCTACACCAGGGAAAGAAGATAGACTGCCTCCATCCTCAGACATAACTCTGGGGATTATTCTCCCACATGTGCTCTGGGTTAGTCACTAATCTAGAGGTTGAATTTGTCTGGAGGCCGCCTGTTCCAGTGAGGGTACCAACGACCTGAGGGTGATGCCAAAGTCATTTTACCTCTTGGTGGTGTATGTTTAGATCTTGGCTTGAGTACTGTACTGTCAGTACGGGGCACCTCAGAAAGTACACATGATGGGAGAGTGCTAGCTCGGTCATTTGATCTTAACGGAGGTTTTGCAGTCATTGTTTCAGAATCCTGAACCATTTCTACAACTGGAGCTCGATTGGTCAGTTTGTGTTGGTTTTCAGTAGCCTTAAAAGAGGGCAACATCTAATAAACGTGCCTTCTCCAGATGTTGGGGTTATTAATTTCCACTGTGTATGACACAGGACCAGTTTGTGACACCACCGCTGCAGGTATCCACTTTGTTCCAGAGATGTTGCTCCAGGTAAGTATTCTCTCTCCTGCTGTGAAACTCCCGTACTTCGCTTGGGGTTTCTGTTCATTTATAGCACAATCTGTTTTGTGTTTGGGGTCTAAGCAGGTCAAGCTGGGCGTGAAGCTGTCTTTTCACCAGTGCAGTGGCGGGAGCCATTTTGGTGATGGCATGAGGTGTGTTGCGGTATATCAGCAGGAAAGTGCTAAGATGCTAGTTGAGGGATCCACTTCCCACTGAAGTCTTGAGGTCTTGTTTCATTGTCTGTATGAATCATTCAGCAAGGCCATCGGTGACTGGATGATTTGGTGCTGACTTAATGTGATGAATACCATTTACTTCCATCATTACTTTGAGCTCTTCAGACAGGAGTTGTGGGTCATTGTCACTTACAAGCTGTTGAAGAAACCCAAAATGGCTAAAGATGGAATGTAGTTCCTCAATGCATTTTTCAGATGTAGTGCTCTTCATGATGGCAACTTCGGGCCATTTGCTGTCTGCATCCACTACAACTAAGAACATGTGGTCTTCTACAGGTCCTGCAAAATATAGGCGAATCCTCTGCCTTGGTTCTTCAGGCCATTCCCATGGACGCAAGGGAACAAGTTGAGGAACGTTTCACACTCACTGACAATGTGGGCGTGCTTTAGCCTTATCTTCGATGGTTATATCCAGTCCTGATCACCAGGTGTAGCTGTGTGCTATTTTTTTCATGCGCACTACGCCACAGTATCCTGCACGTAGCTCATCAAGCATTTGCTTTCTGAATGGTGGAGGAATGAAACATGGTAGCCCCATAGTAAATATCCTGCTTGGACTGTGAGCTCCGACCATCGAGCCTGGTCAGGTTTCAATTCTATGGCTGGCTCTCCTTTCCATTTGTGAGTTACCATGTCTAGCACTTTAGATAGAACAGGGTCAGTACGTGCATACTACCGGACTTATGCTGCAGTTATCAGAGCTGTAGGTACTTCCTTGAATTAAATGATCTCTTTTGAGGTTGTTTCTGGAGCTGTAACAGTTAAGGGAAGTCTGGATAGTCCATCAGCACTTGAATGGTGCTTGGACCTGCTGTACTTTATACTGAACTGAGGTGCAGATATAACACAGCCCAATTCATCTGGCAGCCAGGGAAGGAAAGGCTTTGTGTGGACCAAAAATTGACATCAAGGGGCAATAATCTGTCAGTAGTGCAAACCGCCAACCAAAGAGGACATGATGAAACTTCTTAATTCAAAAGACAATTGCAAGTGCTTCCCACTCAAACTAGGCATGGTGGCTTTCTGCCCTGATTAATGTCCTTGATGCAAAAGTGATTGGACATTTCACCCAATGGCATGTCGTCTGAGGTAACTGCCCCCACACCTCAGGGTGATGCATTGCTGGACAACTGTATGGGCAATGATGGGTTGAAGTGTGTGAATGTTTCAGACTGTGACAAAGCTGTATTTCCCTTCTTTAAAATACTCTTCATAGCAATCTGTACATTGCCAGTGCTGATTCATTTAAAAGCTCATGAAGTGGGTTTAGCCTGCTAGCTAGGTTAGGAACAAACTTTGTGTCATATGCTAGTAGTCCCAATAAACATCTTAATTGACTTACAGTACACTCGGTGGTTATGGAACCTCCACGATTATCTTCACCATTGATGGTGTCTTGTGAAGCCCTGAGTTGTCGATCACATGGTCCAAATATTTAATTGAAGGTTGAAAGAACTCACATTTGTCCTTCTGGACCCTTAGCCCATATTCCCTGAGTCTTTGTCTTGTAGCATCCAAGTTTTATAGATGCTCATGGTCATTTTTCTCAGAGATGAGTAAATTATCCAAAGAGCATTGCATCGTCAACCTGCTCCGGATCAGGTCCATTGTTTCCTAAAAAAAAAATAAAATGTGGGATCTGACTTGATGCCAAACGGAAGCGTTTGGAACCTGAAATTCCTTTGTGAGTCACTATGGTCAACAGTTCCTGTGACTGTCTCCACAGGCACCTGCAAGTATGCTTGACACAAGTCAATCTTGCTATATGTCTGTCCTCTGGCCAATCCTGCAAAAAGTCCATCAATGAGGGGAAGAGGGTATTGTTCAGCTGTAAGAACCAGGTTAATGGTTACCTTGTAGTCTCCACAAAGCCTTAAAGACCCATTCCATTTTAGGACAGGAACCACCAAAGTTGCCCATTTACTTACACACACTGGTTCAATACCTTACTCTGGACCAGTCTTTCCAATTCAACCTCTACCTTTGATTTAATGGCATTTGGAATAGACCTTGCCTTCGGGCATTTGGGTGTTGTGCGTGGCTCAAAAGACAGTTTAACAGAGATACCTCCCATACTGTCCATTGCACTGTTGAATACTTCTGCATGTTTCTTCAATACCTCCTGTAGATCAGTGCTTCCACCAATCAAGTGTATTTCAAGCTAGTTGAGTTTGAGCTGCTCCACAAGCGGCCCAGGATCACTGGATAACTACCTTTAACAATGTGCAGTGGAAGTTTCTTTCTCTGTTTGTTCATCTCTACTGTAACAGCCATCTTTGTGTCCTGAACTAGGTAGAACATGCAAAGCTTCTCCAACCATAGAGTGAGAGTCACTCCGTCCATTCTCAATATGCTCCATCTTGTTCATATTTTTATTTTTGGTTTTCCTAAAGACATTTTCCTTTGTTACAGTGTTTTTGCTTGACAATGTCTTTTTACTTTCACAGGCGTGTTCAGTATGTCTCTTTTTGCCAAAGCTTTGGCAGTCTAAATCTAAATCCTTATTCCAGCATTCTTTTGCTGAATGCCCAGTTTTGCCACAATGGTAACACTGATTGTCAATCGGTGTCTTATTCTTAAAGTCAGTAGAAACTTTATGAACTTGAGAAGATGTGCTTAATAGCTGTGTTTCTTTAGCTGCCATCTCCTTAGATGTGCTAATCTCAATTGCCTTTTGCATTGTTGGTCTGTCTCCTGTAAGCAAGCATTTCTGAATTGCCTCACTCTGCAGAACACATACGGATCCATCACGTAACATGTCATTCAGCGGCTGCCAAAAATCACAGTGTTCAGCCAATTGCTTCAGCACCAACGCAAACTGTGAAGTGGATGCTCCTTCCTCTTGATCGCATTCATGAAATCTATATCTCTCAGCGATAATCAAAGGTTTAGGTGAATAATGGCCCTTTAAGACTTTAACTTGGTCCTCACAAGGCTTATGGCCAGGCTTAGCACATTGCACTAGACTGTGTAATAAATTAAAAGTGTTTGTGCCTATCACAATCAGAAAAGTTAGAACACGAATATCATCTGAAATTTGATTTGCCAGTGCAAAATATTCAAATATTTCAGTGTATGAACTCCATTACGGTCATATGGTCACATACTTCCAAATATTGCCTCCATTTTGAAACACAATCGCATTCCAGAAAAATTAACTAGTCTGATCTGTCTGTCTGTCTGTCTGTCTGTCTGTCTGTCTGTCTCTCTCTCTCTCTCTCTCTCTCTCTCTCTCTCTCTCCCTCTCTTATTTCTTTTTTTTTAACCCTTCACTCACCACGCTTCCTGTGAACATTTTCTCATGGCGTCTTCTTTCCTCTCACCCACACTATGCAGCGGTATACCGCCAGAGTTGCACATTGACTCTTCTTTCCAAAGGGAAAAAAAATTATAAATACCACATGAGGACTGGTCACCTCGTCGCCAGTTGTTATGTTTGTGATACTGGGAAGCCGGGTGGCCATGAGTAACACACAGGAGAGCCGGAGAGGTCAGGAACAAATGTGCTGCTGTTTATTTTGCTTGTAAGCCATCTACCCGGAATGTTCAGATATTTCAGATATGTTTCTATCACTGTTAGAACCTGCAATCTACATGGTGGCGGTGTGATTTCAGGCCGATCGGGCGATCTGGCACTTTGCTGTCTCCGAGGACTGTTCCACGAGGCTGCGACCAAAGCATATGACTGGAGGCCAGGAAGCCAGGAGATGGGGCGCGGTCCCATGATTGGCTCCGTCTCTCACCGATCCTGCCGATTAAAGCACCGAGGGAGACTAAGATCATCAAGGTGAGGGCAGAAAGCGAGCGAATGTTCGGCGCCAACTACCAGCCTCTCGCTCGCTACTGCTGGAGAAGGTGTCCACGTATGGCGGTCTCTTGCTCTCTCTCACTCGCTGCTCCCCAGGGAATGTTGTTGCGTTTGAGTGATCGCTTTCTCCTTGAAGATGTCAGCAGATGGGGCCAGAGCATGGTTTAATCAACGCGGACTGTAGATTTTGACTCCAGTTCAGTGGTTCTGACTGCTCTTCTTTTGGTTACTACTATTGGGCAATTTCTGAATCTGGCGGATGGCAGATAATGAGACAAACTGGACTGAAGTATTCCCTTTGTGTTTTATATTCTGTGCTTTATGATTTTTTTTGTTGCTGTTTGTGTGTGGGTGGGGGGGGGGGTTTGATGTTTGATCGGGTTGATTCCACAGTTCTTTGTTTCGTGACTGTCTGTGAGGAAGATGAATCGCAAGGTTGTCTACTGGATGCATACTTTGATAGTAAATGTACTTTGAACTTTGAACGTAACACACAGGGAGGCTTGACAGCAACTGCTAAGGGTTTAAATATACATGAATACATAGCAAGTCACCTTCTTTGAAGATGTGCTGAAGTAATCAATGCAGACACAATTAATGTTTCTTCATTGAATACCATGAGTATTCAGTGCTGGGTACACCAATAATTAATTAGCAGATACCCTGATCATGCAGTGCCAGGTAAATTGAACACCCAGCAGCAGATGCCAAGTAAATCAAGTATTCATTTACAAGTACAATAAGCTTTGGCAGCCGGTGCAAGGAATATTCAGTGCTGGGTATGGCAAAGATTTAATGACAAATATAGCAAAATTCATCACCATATAGGTTAATAGGTTCATTTTAATGTCAAAGTATGCATGTACAATACAACTCTGATATTTCTCTTCTCCACATTGCTATGAAATACAGAAAAAACACAAGAAAAGATATCAACAGCCACTTTGTCATTGTTGTTCAGTCATTTAGTTGAGTCTGACTCTTGGTGACCTCGTGGACCATGAGGTCCATAGGGTTTTCATGGCAAGATATGGAAGTAGATTGCCAGGCCTTTCTTCTGCTGCTGCTCAGGTCGGGACCCGGCTGGGTTTGAACTCAGGACCATCTGGCCTGAAGTCCAGTGCTGATGCCACTACACCACCAGCCAGCCCCAACAGCCACAACCCGGCACAAGAAAGAAAAAGAAACAAAGCTCACAAACCACAACCCCCTCCCCCACACAAAAGCGAGCAGACTGTCCACACTGAAATTGTCAGCTGAAACATCAAACCCAATCCCCTCCCTCAAAATAAAAAAGTGACAATAACATCAAACCCCAACCTCCTCTCTGATACACAAAAACTGATAGATCCCCCATAGAGAAAAAACAGTAAGAACATCAGACCCTCAAATTCCCAGTGCCTCCCTCTCACAAAATCTAACATACTGTGTACCTGGAACCCCAACCTGCCAATCAGCAATGAGAAAGAAAACACAGAAAACGGAAGGAGACCGGTCGTGCATGCAACCTGGTACAGTTGTTCCGATCTATTCTTACTTCCTTCTTCTTACTTTTTAATTTACCTTATTTTTTGTATTTTTTTCTCACGGTAACACGTCGAAGCTGCACCCTCTCTAACATGCTGGTAGAGAGAGTTTTATTTGGGTTTTCTTTAGCGCTGGAAATGGTTACATCCCGACACGCGGGACAGAAGCAAGGTCGCATTGTGTATTTCACGGACCAGCAAAGACCGGCCGGCTTAGCGAACAGAATGGTGGACACCTCTGCTGAAATCCGGAAGAAAACACACAGAGGGGGATCACAAAGCCAAGGAAAGAGGACCGGGTCGAGACAACAGAGACCTTTGGAGAAGAGGAGTTCGGTGGGTAATACCGTTCTGGCTGACCGGAAGTGCACTGAGAGCGGTAAGCGTAAAGGAATTCGGTGCTTACTGTTCTGGCTAACAACGGATGGTGCAATCCGGGGCGTATTACAATTGAGGAACGTGTTTGCAGACTGGATATTGAACTTTTTACTGTTGGACTTCGGCCACATTCCACCATGATACAACACTTGGCAGCACGGGAGGTCGTTCCTGCCTGTGGCCATCGAACGTGCAGTTCCTCCCATGGAGGGTCAGACACCCTGAGCCAATAGACTGGTCCTGGACTTATTTTCCATCTGGCATAGTTTGTATTTTGGTGTTTGATTGTTGGGGTTTTTTGTATTGCTATATTTACGCTCTATTCTTGGTTGGTGTGGCTGTAACGAAACCAAATTTCCCTCGGGATTAATAAAGTATATCTATCTATCTAAACTACAGTCCACTAAACACATCAATCCAAGAATTTCGAAAACATCCTCCCGTCAGAATCGAACTCAGTCCTTCTGTAAAGAGCAGCTAACGTGCTGCCACGCCACTGACCTGCGGCCGTCCGAATGCCAGCGACTCGGCTACCAACCTGTTGACCCATGACCTCTATGGAGAGTGACCGCTGACCTTCTCCGCATTCGATTCGATGCTTCAATCTTCCTCAATGCTTCAAAGTAGAGTCGTTCGTGACCCCCCACGCTCCATCTCCGGTCTTCTGGACGAGTTCTCAGTCCTCTCCGGGGACAACAGAGCATTAGGTCATTTGATCGAACTCCAAACTGCAAGTCACAAGCTCCAACAGTTTCAAAAGCACAATTCAGACAAAAAGAACGAGCAGAAGGTGTAAAAAAAGTGAAATAATTGAAGAGATTGGCTATCTGAAAGATATTGCCTGAGAAATCGATGTTTGCTGGTACCATGGTGACCTGAACACATGAAGTTTGTAATCAACGGTCAGTATAGTACACAGTGTCGGAGTAGCACATGTTCAGTGCCACATTTAGGGAGTGATCAATGACAGCTATAGAACACATTCAGTGCCTGGAACAATGCACATTTAGGGAAAGGTACAGCATGCATTCAGTAACAGGCAGCAAGAGAACTGTACCAGTCACAGTGAGTATTCAGCGTCAGGGGCAGCAAGAAAACTGTACCAGTCACAGTGAGTATTCAGCATCGGGGCAGCAAGAAAACTGTACCAGACACAGTGAGTATTCAGCATCGGGGCAGCAAGAAAACTGTACCAGGCACAATGAGTATTCAGCATCGGGGCAGCAAGAAAACTGTACCAGACACAGTGAGTATTCAGCATCGGGGCAGCAAGAAAACTGTACCAGACACAGTGAGTATTCAGCATCGGGGCAGCAAGAAAACTGTACCAGGCACAATGAGTATTCAGCATCGGGGCAGCAAGAAAACTGTACCAGACACAGTGAGTATTCAGCATCGGGGCAGCAAGAAAACTGTACCAGACACAGTGAGTATTCAGCATCGGGGCAATGCACATCAAGTGTCAAGGCAACCCTCTGCATGCCACCTTGGCTGAACAGAGGAGCACGTTCAGTAAAGACCAAGATAACTGTGCAGCTCCATATGAAGTCATTGTTACCTCTGGCCATAAGACTCTATAATGAGTCAACCTATATCCGGGGAAGCGATGACCCCTCCTGTTAGACTGTTTAAGGTAACTTTTTCTTTACTTGGTGAGAGCTGTAGTGCCGTGTACAGTGACTCATCAACACTGGGTATTGTTGAGTCATTGTTGGTACAGTGCACAGTCGGCAAAGTGTCACTAGCAGGTCAGAAAGTACTTTATGTGAGATACAGTGATCCATTCAGAAGTAGATACAATTATAGTACATTATGTTTGCAATTACCAGAAACAGTGAGCATGCAGTGGCGGTCCCACATTACTGAAGGACAATAGATCTCTGAACGAAACTGGTAATAGGTGCCTTTACGTCTGAGTGCATACGTTCATGCACACAAACACACTCACAGCAAGCACATAGAGGTAGAGGCGCAGAATTGACAGGAGCTTAGAAATGGTGAAATGCTTCGCAGCAGTTCCTTTTGTTTGGTCTTGACAACTTTGTGGTCCTTGATCACTGGCAGAAGAAGACAACTGTTAGCTGGATCCATGCATATATTTGAACTGATGCAGCTTCAGTGAGTTCATATCCTGACAATGAGATCTGTCACAGAATAAGGAAACTCAGCCATTCAATGCAGTAGAAAGACAGACTCAGTATACGTACGGCAGCTCACCCTTCTGTACATCAACAATGTAATGTTGTATCCCTGGCTCTTTGTCAATGATGGCACCAACTGTTCGAATGTACTGACCAACAGTTCATCAGTAATGAATGGTTGGTTAATTCTCAGGGCTTTTCTCAGTCCAAGTCACTTAGTTCTGATTGAGGATATGCTATAAATAGACTACCTGGGTTTTGCCAGCAGTTTCAGAAATCCTGAACTTGCTTCTCCTTTGGATTCCACATGCTGTTCAGCAGCACAACATGAACTGCTGGAAATCCCCAGTATTTAAGCTGAGGAGTGCACTTGGGAGCCTGTGCCAGCTTATCCTGGTGTTGGGTCTGCAACCCATTTATTTAAACAGTAGTCGAAAAGAGTAAAATAAGTTATGTTTCATTTAATCACTTGTTTTACAACTATTTTTAATTAGCATTCAGTGATTGTTTAGATTTTAATATTGTGGAAGTTTCAATAGTGTATTTTCAATAACGCTTCTGAATGTCATGCGTTGACAGAAATATTGATAAAACATTTGACAACTTTGAGTGCAAAGCTGGTGATGGGGGCTTTAGCAGAAGTAAAAGGTTTTCTCAGCTGTTTCTGAAGCGGGGCTTGACAGCTCATATGAAAGCAGTGTACAAGCAAGGTTCCACAGCTGTGAGAGGGGGCTTTCCACTTGGACTTACCCTTCAGTGGGTCTAACCTTCTGGATAGGAACGTACAGTCAAGTCAGGGTGTGTCAAAAGCAAACCACACTCTCAAATCGGTACCTTGGCCTGGTTAAAAGAGGATGTTAACTGAAGATCCTGAGGAAGTCTAGGTATCCTTTTCAATATAGAGCGGAGGTCACCATCCATGGGAAGGGGCCTTCATTACCTTGCCATCCTCCATTCCTTGCTGAAAGTCGCGTGACTCCCTGAAGCCCTCGTTTATTGACTGGTAGTAGTCACCTCTATTTTGCTGTTTCACAGCACTTTTTGATCTCCGAATCGAATCTTGCCTTTGCTTAGAAACAGGAGGGTCCTCCAGTGGGAGCTGGAAATGAAGCAGAAACCAAGGTCTGTCAGTCAGGACATCAGGCAAAGTCTAGAATTCAGAATGTCCCTGAGATTGGAAAGTACCAGATCCATCACCTCCATTCAGAAGAATGGAGGGGGGAATGGGAGTTTGGGCCAGTTATCTTAACATTAATATCAAATGTTTGAATCTAATGTAAAGAGACTGGCAACAAGGCATTAGGAAAATGATAAAATAGCTGGGATGTGTGAGAGGGAACTTGTTTTTCACAACAGGGCAGAGAGATCATCTGCTAGAAAATAATAGGGTAAAGTAGTGGGTAAACCAGTGATGTGGTGCATTTAGATTTTGAAAAAGTCTTCCGTGAGGTTCAGCAAAATAAGTTACTACATAAAATTGGGGTTCATAAGTTGGAGATCATTTGTATGGGAAGAAGTTTGGTTACAGGATAGAAATGGAATGAAAGGCCCATTTTGTGTTGCCAACCAAGTACTATTGAGCCGTAAAATGATCAGTGCTTGGCTCTTAGCTGTTTACAATCTATTTCAGGGAGTTAAGAGAAGGAAATAGATCCAAGTTTGTTGCCAATATAAAGTCAGGTGGAAATGTAAACTGTGTGTAAGACGCAGTGGCTGCAAAAATATTTAGGTTAAGTGATTCTACAAGAAGATACGGTAAAAATGGAAAAGCTTCCTTTTGCAAGGTAAAGCAATGACTGACTGGCACCTTGGTATTCAGACACACTTGCTGTTCTTGTACACAAACCACAGAAAGCTAGAATGGAGGTCCAGCAATCGATTTGAAAAATAAATCATTTGCCAGTCTATTTCAATTGTGTAAAGAATTTGAAGGAATCTTAGTGCTCATATGTTGAGTTTCATTTCGCAGAGCGACTGCAAGGAAGGTTTGCTGTCCTGATTGCAGAGAGATTACAGATTGTTCTTCAAGGTGACATGCAGGAAAGAGAATGAAAAGAGAAAGAGAGGGTATTTGTTCCCAAAATTTAGGAAAATGAGGTAATCTCATAAAAACATAAAATTCTTAAGGAATTCAATGGAGTTGATGCTTGGAGCACGTTTCTGAGGGCTGGGGAGACCAGAGCAATGAAGCAGCTGTTCCGAACTGAAGTGAGATTTCTTAACTTTAGTAGGTATAGATCTTTGGAATTGCCTATCTCAGGTGAATATAATCTTTATATATTTAAAAAACAAAGAAAAAAGACATATTGGATTGATCAAGAAGGAAGGATTGAGGTAGAAGATCAGCCTTGGTTGTCCATTGAGAATTGTTCTTACCATGGTAGTGGGGTGTGGGGGGGGGGGTTGGAATGAGCTGAAGAAAAGATATAGAGAGGATAATGTGAGATATGTGCAGGATAAGTGAAGCTAGGTGCTCAGTCCAGTCTGATGAATGGTCTAGGTCCGATCTGTTGACTGTTTATTCCCATCTGCCTGACCCGCTGAGCTCCTCCAGCACATTGTGTGTATTGCTATCGGACTATCAATACTTTTTGAATGGATGGGGAGTGGCTTATTGGAGTTTTACTGTAGTTGGTACAGACTCAATGGGCTGCAGTTTCAGTACTGTATGATCCTGTGACCCTATTGCTTAGTGACTTCATCCAACATCTTAACCACTAGAAGTAAGACCATGCCAAGTAAATCTTCACCACCAGTAATGGT
The DNA here is from genome assembly GCF_963921235.1 of Mobula hypostoma. Taxonomy (NCBI): domain Eukaryota; kingdom Metazoa; phylum Chordata; class Chondrichthyes; order Myliobatiformes; family Myliobatidae; genus Mobula; species Mobula hypostoma. The sequence goes on along the minus strand of NC_086100.1, from coordinate 83,013,022 downwards.
GCTGGATGAAGAGAACAAAAGAACAGCTAACAGACCTTGTTCCGGGAAAGTTTTTTTCAAAATTACAAAGTTTGTTATTACTTAGAATGAAATTAGCACAACTGATTATAAATTATGTCACGCAGAGCTCCCTCTCTCTTTCTTCTAACCCTTTTCACAATGTGCCTGAGTCACACATAGTTCACACATTACACCAAGCTTTTTCAACACTCACCAAGTACAGACCACTCACCCATTACACAGCTCTCCTCAACGGCACAGTGCTTCCCTATAACACAATGTCCATATATGTTGCTCCTCTGCTCCATAACCCTCCTTACCATACCACTTAACAGTTACATGGTGATCAGCCTACTTGACCGTCTGAGAGCGCCTGCCCGTTCACAACATCCTCAGTTATTCAGTACTCCTCAGATACACGGTATCAATCGATCGATTGCTTTCAGTGCTTACCCGTTACCAGGTGCTTGCTCGGTACACAGCGCATGTCACACAAAACACTACTCAGTTGTCACGAGGCTGAACAATACGCGGACGGATTCACTTTCTCAGGCAGCCAGTCAATCTCACCACGTGCTTTCCTTGGTCATAGCACAATTTGAGAAAAGGTTACAGGGTTTATGCTGACAGACTACACATTACCTGAAACTCTGAAGTGACACTATTCACTATCCCAATTCTAAAACTGTTGGCTGACCAGCTGATAATGTCCACCTCTGCATAACTTAATGCTCAACTCTCTAATGAAGTTGGGTTCACTCAGTTCACTGATTAGGATGGATTACTGACCAAAGGAAAGCTGAATCTAGCCTGATCTATAATAGACATTCCATTTCCTGTTCTTGGTTTAATACTTCCTCTGCTACAGCTGCCGATTAGATTCCCATATCTCCTCTGTCTTGAAATGCTCTGAGTTATAAAGACGATAGCAATGGATTATGGAGCTGTAATTAGCAGCCACTCAATTATTAATGGTGGGATCAGGTGGCTAATTAAATCATCAGTCAAGAGCCAGCGAGGAGCAGGATACTGAAACTATTGTGGCGGGCTGTAGTCGCTCCGCTCTGCATCACTGCTGCCCTCTTCTCTTGTGTCAGTCGAAGACAATACAGGGCTTTTAAAATATATGAGATTATTTCCCACTTAAGCAAGTCCCTGTTATCCTGCATACAGAGCTGGGGCAATCAGCTGAGGATGGAGCATAAATAAGGGGCCAGAACCACTTGTTTGCAATGGCTTGGTCCAAGAAAATACCCAGCTAATTAGATTAATGTATGTCCTCACTGGGCTTTAATACTCAGTCTTTAAATGAAGCCTCAATGAACTTTCTAATAATGGTGCTAATGTCATGGAAAATAGTTTTCAGCTCCCAAAGCAATTAATTTAAAAACTTGCATTCCCATCTGACTTGAGGGTCTCCAAGATCTCTCATACTGACCTCTTCAGTGTCCCCCATTTTAGTTGCACTCTCTTTTGCAGCCACACCTGGGACGAGGTGTAGACACTTACACCATACCTCAGAATCTTTCTCTCAGTTGTTCCTTCCACCTTGCTGACTAGGTTGTTGCGCAACTTAGTGGCATAGAAGAACCACTCTGATGCCAGTACTAATGCCAGAGCTTACTCAGACCTCCCTGAGGAAGACCAGGTTACCAGCACTATGCCAGGCTGTCGTCAGCTTTTTGCTCTTCTCTCACCTGCCGTGTCATGGACTATTCCTGGAACCCAGTGGGGCAGCATGACCTTCTATAGGCCTGCCAGCTCTCAGGCTGGAGAGCTGCCCACTGAATCTGTGCCAATGCAAGCTTGCTGTGAGTGTGGCAGACCCCTTTCAAATAAGTGGAGTCACACAGCATGAGAATAGGCCCCTCAGCACAGCTTGTCTATGCCAGCCATGGTGTTCATGTGTGTCCCACATCCCTCTAAACCCCTTCTATCTACTTACTTAATCAAGAGTATTTTAAATGTAGTCATTGTATCTGCCTCAAACACTTCCTCTGGCAGCTCAATCCACATGTTTACCACCCTCTGTGTGAAGAAGATGCCCCTTAGGGCCCCTTTAATTTTTTCACCTGTCACGTTAAATCTATGCCTTCTTGTTTTTAGTTATCTGCTCCCAGAAGAAAAATAAGGAGTCAACTTTGTTAAATTATTTATCCCTGTTCAGATCATTCTAATAATCTCTCAAAATGTGTATGTGCTATGAAATTAGAATATATTTTGAAGGTTTTACATTTCCTGTATGCTATTCTCAAACATTCACTGATCCTAGTCACACCATTTTCTAAGTGGTGTGTCTGAGGCTGTCAAAATGTTTTGGAGTACAGACAACATTAAGACGTCTCCTCCCTGCACTGAGCCATGCCAGAGAGGACACCAGAGGAGGCTGCACTGGTGTTTAGCACAGAACAATGCGGACCAGGACAAGTGACTAGTGATTTCTGGCAATAACAACTCCAATCCAATTTCCCTTTTGTATCAAATTCTAATTGATAATTTTCTTTTGAAAATATAATTGTTTAAAGTTATTATTCCAAAACAAGATGTTGTTTTAGAGTTGGATTATTAATAATTATAATATGGCCAATATTTATTCCTCACCCAATTTTATGGCCCCTTTTGTCCCTCTTAATCACTTGCTTAAGCACTTTCCTGCTATCTCTATATTCTACAAGGGTGCAGTCTGATTTTAGCTTCCTAAGCCTTACATTTGCTCCCTTTTTCTTGCTGACTAAATTTATTGCCCCTTGGTCATCCAAGGTTCAATTACCTTTGTTCTTATTCCTTACTAGGGCATTCTAATCTTGAGGTTCAATTAGCAGGTCTTTAAATAATTCCAACCGCACCCTTTAGCTCCTGTATTATTCCGTTATAATTTGTCCTTCACCAATTTCGTATGTCACCAAAAACTCTCACAAATTTCCACCGATGTAATTCGGAGAGGGCTCTAACTGGTTGTATCACCGTCTGAAATGGAGGCACCCCAGCACAGGATTGGAAGAAGATGCAGAAAGTTGCAAACTCAGTCAGATGGGCTCTAGCCTCTCCAGCATCGAGGATATCTTTCAAAAGGTGATGTTACAAGAAGGTGGCATCCATCGTTAAGGACCCCCATCACCTGGGACATGCCTTCTTTTCATTGCTGATATTACGGAGGAGGTACAAGAACCCAAAGGCACACACTCAGTGTTTTAGGAACAGCTTCTTCCCCACCACTATCAGATTTCTGGATGGAAAATGAACACAGGTACACTACCTCACTAAGTTTTTCCCTTTTTTTTGCTCTCTTTCTGCACTACTTACTTAAATCTCTCTCTCTCTCTCTCTCTCTCTCTCTCTATATATATATATATATATAATATAAAATAATGTATAGTTTTTCATTATGTATTGCACTATACTGCTGCCACAAAACAACCAATTTCATGACATATGTCAATGATATTAAACCTGATTCTGCCTCTGATTTAGTAACTTTCTGCAAGATCCCATTTTATCCTTACTCATAACTATCTTAAAACATGAAACGTTGTTCATTATTTCCCAAATGTTCACCCACTATCAGGACTGCCTCTTGGACTGGCTCATTTTCAAAACCAGGCCCAGTATGTTCAATCCTCTACTTGGCCGATACACATGCTGTTTTTAGAATTCCCACCCTGTCTAAGCTTCGAGGAAGTTCTGATCAATACCAGGGAAGTTAAATTTCCCAACTATGACAACCTTGATGTCTCACACCTTTCCATAATCTGTCCATACTTCTGACTACCACCTCTTGGTGGCTACTGGGAGACATATAGAATAATCCCATCAATGAAATTGCACCTGTCCTATTTCTGAGTTCCACCCAAATTGCCTTTATGCGTGAGCCGTCTAATATGCCCTCTCTGAGTACTACTGTGACAAATTGCCTAATGACTAGTGCAACTGCTCCACATCTTTTATCCCCCACACCCATCACGTCTAAAACAATGGAACCTTGAGAATGTTGAGCTGTTAGTCTAGTTTCTCATGCAACCAGTCTCTGTAATGGCAGCAACACCATCATTCCATATACTGATCCAGGCTGGAGTTCATTCTCATTACCCATAATACTTCTAGTTTTGTGTACAAAATTGGTTTCCATGTTTCCAACCTGTAAAGGCTGCAAAAATATTCACAAGGATGATGCCAAGATTGGAGAGGTTGAGCTACAAGAGGAAGTTGGAGGGGCTGGGCTATTTTCCTGGAGTGCGGGAGACTGAGAGGTGACCTTACAGCAGTATATAAGATTATTAAGGCATAGATAAGGTAATTGGTTGCAGTGATTTAGTGGAGTTTAAAACTAAGAATTAAGATGAAAAAAGGAAAGATTTAAAGGGGTCATGCAGAGGTTGGTGGGAAAGTGGTGGAGGGGAGTACAACTGCAATGTTCTGGTCAGCTACATGGATTAAAAAAAAGACTCAGGGAGTTTTGGGCCAAAAGCAGACTTTTGGAACTAGTTCAGGTAGGCAACTTACCCTTGGCCATTATGCCCAATGGCCTATTTCTTGGCTGTGTAATTCCCTGATTCCAAGATATTGCATAAATAAATACATTTTATTAGTTGAGGCACAGAGTTCAAAAGTCAAGAGGTTATGTTGCAAATTTATAAAACTCTAGTGAGGTCACATCTGGAGCTTTGCACACAGTTCTGGTCACCCCACTATAGGAGGGACGTTGAGTCTCTGGAGAGGGCGCAGAAGATGTTCACCAGGATGCTGCCTGGTTTAGAGGGCATGTGCTATCATGAGAAGCTGGACAAACTTGGGTTGTTTTATCTGGTGTGGCCGAGGCTGAGAGGAGATCTGATAGAGGTTTATAAGATTATGAAAGGCAGAGGTAGAGTAGACAGGGAGTATCTTTTTCCCAGGGTTGAAACGTCTAGTACCAGAGGGCATGCATTGAAGGTGAGAGGGGGGTAGGTTCAAAGGGGGTGTGAGGGTAAGTTTTTCACTTGGAGAGTGGTAGATGCTTGGGATGCGCTGCCTGGGATGGTGGTAGAGGCAAATATATTAGAGGCTTTTAAGAGATGTTTAGTAGAATCAATTTGATCAAAAAAAGATTACTGATCCCATCTTTCTTTTATGGAGAAATAAGTGGATTTGTTCTTTTGCAGATTTATTTAGTGATAGTCGATTGATGTCTTTTGAAGAGTTAATTAACAAATATTCTCGCTCTCATACACATTTCTTGCGATATTTACAGGTTAGACATTTTTTACAAAAATATGTTTCTACGTTTCCATATATGCAAGAATCTGATTTGTTGGACACTATTTTGAATATGAATCCCTTAGTGAGAGGCTCCATTGGTAGAATTTATAATTTATTTCTATTACAAAAAGATAACCTCTCACTAAAGATTAAAGAGATGTTTAGATAAGCACACGAATATAAGGAAGATGGAGGGATATTGGCATTGCGTAGATAGGAGGGATTAGTTTTGGGTTTTGTAATTTACTTTTTAGCTGGTTCAGCACAACATTGTGGGCCGAAGGGCCTGTTCCTGTGCTGTACTCTTCTGTGTTCTAAAGTACATTTAACCAATTCCCTAGAACCTTTGGGATTGCTAATGATAATGCAATTATTTTGAGGTACATTCCTGTCCACAATCATCCCCTTCCTCTGGAATCTACTTTGGTCCTACTACATTCTCAGATTGTGCGCCAGCCCTCGCACTATTCTGAGTAAAGATCATTGATGTATAGTGTTAACCTTTGCCTGATATGCAGAGAATTTCTACTCCGATGTACACAGTGCTTTGCTTTTCTGCAATGATTCAAGCTCTTCGTCCTCCTCCAATTTTGCCCCCTGGGTAATACCTGATTTCGATCTCTTCATTGTTGCCAACTGTGCCTCCTTCACTTGTGCATGCTGCAGGCTTTGGAATTCACTCCCAAACCACTCTGTCATTCTAACTTGATCTACTTGAAGCTGCTTTAACAAAAAAAAGCTAACCCCAACTTTCATCACTGGTTCTACTAACTGTTTATGTTGGTTTGTGTTGAAATGAGTCTGATGCACTACTATGAAGCTCTCCGGGAGAAGCTTAGGATTTAATGCTGTTGTTCTACCTGGATCTGATGTAAAGGGAGCAGTATGGGAGTCCAGTAGGAAGTGTTTCCTAAGCAATGCCAGGGAATGAATCTCATAGGTAGGATTTTATATGGTAAATCCTGACTGAATTCTTGGCTTCATTCTTGCCCATATATTCACTTCCATGGGAAGAAGAGCAGGAATAGGATACCTTGGTCGTACATTGCTTAATGAATCGTTCACTTGCTGTCTTCTGCTGCCCCCACCCCCCCATAACCCTAGTGATTCTGCTGACAGGTTAAAAATCTTGATATTCAGAGGTGTTCAGATGGTATGGAGAAGGGAGTTTCTTACATTCAACATTTCTTAGTAAAGTATCCATACTGGTGGGAGGAGGGGGGTTTGTTGCTTTGCCGCAGCTTCTGTGTGGGAGGGGGGAGTTTGGGGGGGGCTTGGGGTTCTAACATTTAACTGTCATTCAATCTTTGGGGCACTCCTCTGTTTTTGTGGATGCTTGCTAAGAAAAAGCATTTCAGGATGTATATTGTATACATTTCTCTGACATTAAGTGTACTATTGAAACCTATTGAACTCTGGTTCTTTCTGGTAAAGCAAACTGGCAGTGCATGGAGCCTGATCCCGTGAACTCCTATTCTGGATCAACTGGTTCAAGATCAAAGCAGAACTGAACACAGAAACCTTTTGTTCTGCATTAGTTCTAATGGAAGCCATTCAGAGACTGGGATAGTGTATTAAGAATCTCAGCTATGTTGGCTCAGTAACCTTGTAATTTGACTTAGATCACAGAAATTACTAATCAATTCTTTTCGTAAGTTGCCCTTACGTGCTTACATCTGTTCAGCACTGTCCTCTATAATTGCCATTCAAGTGTCTATGGCGGAAATGATCCCTTCAGCTTCACCAGACCAAGTCCATGCACGTACTTAGAGGTTGCACGCAGTCAAAAAGCAAGTCATGTTTGTGTTGAGCGACCCGATCAAGGGAAGTGCACGAGGTTACTCACCTGAGCACTCTACACACTAACTCTGAACAGGTGTACCCACAGTGAGACATTCCAACTCCTTTCAAACAAAGCACTTGCAATGGGATACAGTCAATCCACTGGGGAACAAACTCCTTCATTCCCTCACTTCACCATGGCACCGTCCCAATGTGTTGGACAGTGGTTAAAAATGATCAAATACAGCAGGTGGCTGTGACTATAGTAGCTTCCGTGGTCAATATGTCTGAGCGCAGTAACTCAATAGGTATTCTATGTTTAATGAGGAATGTGATCTGCTTGTTACATCCTGTTCCCTTGTGTAGTTATTTAGTAAATACAGAGCCTCATGGAGCACAACAATGATGGATGATCATTATGAAAGCTTTTGTACTCTCCATCACTTCTTATTAAGCCTTAAATCAATCGTGGAAAAAGTCCACTGAAGCCCATTTCATCCAAGACCTTGTGAGGAGGTTCTGCTGTGGGCATATCTAGACCCTCTCAATTTCTGGTGAATCCACTTAGTAAAGTTCCAGGCAACTTTTCACTTGTTCATGAGTGCAATTAGGTAAAAACTTATAGCATCACTCCACTCACATCCAAACACTAAGCTCATAAGATGTCAGTTGCAGCAGATCTGCCGCTGAGTCTAATCGTAAAAGGTTCAATTCCCTTTACACTCTTGAGCATAAACTCTAAGATTACATCTTAGTGTACTGCTGCAGGGATGTCAGACCATCAGTTCTAGCACACAGAGGAGAGGTTAGTCTGAGACCTCCAACTGTCCAAGGAATTCATTCCAGTGTTGGAACTTTAAACAAATAATCACATTGCTACATCTGAGAACCTTGCTGTTTGCAATTGTTACCACCATGTATAACAGTGAAATTATTGCTGTGCTACCAGGCTTGGGGCAATACCATGATAAAAATGTTGGTACAACATCCAACTTATGTGTACAAACTAGAATTACCAGTATATTTTCGATGCACAATAACCATCCAATATTTGAATTCTTTATGAGAGAATTAATGAATTTACAGCATTCTCTGATATACTGTAAGTTTAAAGATAAGACATAGAATCTCAGAAAAAAATATGATGAAGTATTCATGAGTTGGATTTTTGTTGTGTGTAAGATAAGCAATTTTAAACTTCTTTCCAAGTAGAGGCATCTATATTCAGAGCACATGAGTTTAAGATAAGCTATGTGAGATTCAAATGTGATAATAAGGAAGAGTCTTTCCCCATAAGGTGATTTGAATTTAGAAATCTCCGTCTGAGGTGATGCTGGAGGCAAAGACTCTCAAAACATTTAAGTATCTGTCACAACCACAGACTCCTTTGCAGGGTTACGCCACCACCCCGCAGGCCGGCTGTGTCGCCGGTTCGGCAATTGCGCTCATGAATATGTGCGTCCCAGCAAATACATAATATACTGGGTGGGCACAGGAGTACATTCAGCCAGAGACTCATTCCACCGAGATGCAACACAGAGCGTCATAGGAAGTCATTCCTGCCTGTGACCATCAAACTTTACAACTCCTCCCTTGGAGGGTCAGACACCCTGAGCCAATAGGCTGGTCCTGGACTTATTTCCTGGCTTAATTTACATATTACTATTTAACTATCTATGGTTTTATTACCATTTAATTATTGATCATGCAAATGTAACAAAAACCAATTTCCCCCGGGATCAATAAAGTATGACTATGACTATGAAATTACTGTTTCATTATAGTGGTACAGGTCGACCTTCACTAATCCGGCACCATTGAGATTTGAGGAGTGCCAGATTAGTGAAAATGCCGAATTACAGAAGGATCACATTAAGCTTAATCAGTGCCAGATTACAGGTGGTCAGATTAGTGAAATTTGACCTGCATTTAACTCCCTTCCATGCGTTGTAGTGTGGTCGTGACTTGAGCAAAGCTACACTTCCTAATTATTTTCGTCCTTGTCTGAGAAAGAAGACTACCGTTTCGACTGACGCTGGAGAGGAGCAGTATTCGTTTGATATTTAGATATTGTTTTCAGCTGCAGTGATGGCATTTTACTTTCAGTTTGGGAGTTTTAGTTAATGGTCCTGTTGGCCTAACGTTTAGTATTTTCCTTTCTCTTAAAATTCTGAAAGTTCGCAATAAGTCAGCGAATGGTTGACGTGCGTCTGTGTCTCTCTCAGCCGCACTTCGGCCAAATACGTTCTGGCAGTATCCAGCTAAGCACTTGAATTGTCAAGGCATAGAAAGGTCAAAAGTACTAGTAAATGGGATTGGTACTTCATCATTAGCATGGACATGATGGGCCAAAGGGCCTTCTTTCTCATTGTTGGTATCAGTCTCTGATTTACAAATTATTTCCATTTTTATTGTAAATCTTTTTGTCACGTTCACATGATTGCCATTGCTCAGACATCCCCTATTCCTTCCAGGATATGACCCAGGAATGGTCTCTATTTTGTTTGCCTTTTTGTGAGAGCCAATTTTGGTAGGTTCATTCCTAGGTACCCTTTATCCTTATTTCCCCCTCACAATCACCACCACTCCCTGCCTTCTGCCCCACCATCCTCCCATGCTCCATATTAGTATCTACTTTGTTTGTAGGAAAAGCTCAGGAAAGAAACACAAACGTATATGATATCAAGTCATGCTGAGCACTGTGCACCCATGAAATTACTCTTCAACTGCACTCTCTGGTGTAAGTTAAGAAATCAAAAAGTTAAGAAATTTGCTCTTTGCTCCTCCAAGAGCAAGATGACAACTGGCCAGATATATTAGTGACATTGATTGACAGATATATATCAGCTAGTACCTGAGAAAGATAACTCCCTCCTCACTGCCCCTCACAACCCACCACCCCCCAGCTCCTCTTCAAAGGAGTCCTTTAAGTTTACATATAATTCAAAACAGTTCTCAGTTGAAGATCTCATTCCAAAGATGTGCATCAACTGGGGGGATATTGTCTGGCTCTGAAATTGATGCAATTTGATGTGTTTCATTCACTGCTGACCCTTGAACTCTGCAATCCTATTCTAGGGAACTACTTTGCACTGTATCATGATTAATCAGTCTGCTGGGAACATCAGACCACACAATGGCCAAAATGAGCTGGTCAGTCTTTCTTTAAAATAATCTCACTAATCATATGTCTTTTCCTGGGAATTATTGGTACACTTGGAATGAATTAGAATTCACTTTATTTAAGACTATACACATTCTACTTATGTATACGTAAGTGTACGTACGTATGTTTATGATAAGGAATGATTCATTCTACCTGATGCAGCAAGGTAGTGGCTTATAGAAGATAAGAAGAAAGGAATCATTCATTCTGGAACTTCGTAGTTCTTGTGTGCCTCACTGTTACCGCTTACAAATGCATGTCTTCACTCTGTGTAAACTCTCAGCTTTTTCCATCATTGCTTGCCAGCCTGTCGTGTTGTTAGAAACATAATACTCAGGGTTTTCTAAGGCTCTTCCTCGGAGATTGGGGATGACATACTTGCAGTCCAGTTTTTGTGGGGAGAACCACAGGCATTTCCAAGATGTTCAAGAGGTTCCCAATATCAGTTTGTGAGATGATGTGCTCCTTCTGTTACTTACGCTGGGCTTTTGAGTGAGTCCAAATCATGGACATGATTTTTAATGCCAGTTTCCCCTTCTCCATTTGAATGATCTGTGGAGATGTTGCATTCTTTCAAGGAAGCTATGAACACAACTTTGGATCTTTTTCTCTGTCCACCAGGTAATCTCCTCCTATGAAGGAGATCAGAACAGAGCATCTGTTTTGGGAAACTGATGTCAGGCATAGAAAAAACGTGGCCTATGTGGCCTTAGTGTAACCAAAGACCTCAGTGACAGAGAGGACATCGATGTTGCTTTGCTTCTCCTACCAGCGAATTAGGAGGGCAGGGATCACTGTTGATCAGTAGACTCAGTTTTGAGCTAGATCTGAACATAGAACACAGGACAGTACAGCACAGTACAGCCTTCTCAGCTAACAATGTTGTGCTAACCCTTCAATCTACATCTAGATCAATCTGACACTTCGCTCTCACATAGCCCTCGATTTTCCTTTCATCCATGTATCTATTTAAGAGTCTCCTAATGACCCCAAGGTATCTGGCTGTACCACCACCCCTGGAAGCACATTCAATGCACCCAACATTCTCTGTATCAAAAAATCCTGCCTTTGACACCCCCCGCCCCCCCCCATACTTTCTTCCAATCACCTTTTAACATTATACCCTCTTGTATCAGTCAGTTCTGCCCTGGGAAAAAGGCACTGGCTGTCCACTCGATCTATATCTCTTATCATGGTATACACCTCTGTCAAGTCACCACTCCTCCTCCTTCACTCCAAAGAGAAAAGTCCGAGCTCACTCAGTTATTCCTCATAAAACGTGCTCTCAAATTTAGGCATAATCCTGGTAAGTCTCCTTTGAATCCCCTCTAAAGCTTCCACATTCTTCCTGTAATGAAGTGACAAGAACTGAACACAATACTTGAAGTGTGGTCTAACGAGGGTTGTTCCAAGCTGCAACATTACCTTCCAGCTCTTGAACTCCCCTGACTAATGAAGGCTAACACACCATATGCATTCTTAACCATCCTATTAACTTGCACTGAAACTTTGAGGGATCGATGGACATGGATCCCAAGATCCCCCTGTTCCTTCAAACTAATAAGAATCTGCCATTATCTTTGTATTCTGCCATCAGGTTTGACTTTCCAAAGAGAATCAGCTCACATTTTTCTGGATTGAACTCCATCTGCCACTCTCAGAACATCTCTACATCCTATCAATATGCCATTGCACCCTTTGACAACCTTCTCACAGCACTACCAACCTTCATGTCACCTGTATACTTACCAACCCAACCTTCCACTTCCTCATCCAAGACATTTATAAAAATCACAAAGAGCAGTGATCCCAGAATAGATCCCTGCCGGACACCACTGGTCAAGATCTGAGATCTTAATATTCAAGCAGCCTTTTCCTCAGGGATGTGTTAGACTCAGAAAGCAATTCTGAGTTTCATCACTGCTGCCTATATAGACCAACAAGCCTCCTGAAGGAGTGAACCTTATCTAATGGGAAAATTTTAATTCACACTCCAGAATCAAGATCAGCTAATCATCAATACTCCTGTTCCCAAAAAAATGATAATCTGTATTTCCCAAGCCAGAACACCATGGATGAACCAGGACTCCACTCACTACTGAAGTCTAAGACTATGGCATTCAAATCAGGTGTCCTTAACCAGCATAAGGAAACAAGATACATCCTCCATAAAGCTATCAGGGATGCCAAGCAACACACACAAAATGCTGGAGGAACTCAGCAGGCCAGGCAGCATCTATGGAGAAAAGTACAGTCGATATTTCGGGCCGAAACCCTTCGGCAGGACTTGGTATAAGCTGGCAGTGAAGAAAGGATATGTGGCTTTAGCAGCAGGTCTGGGTGAGCACATGGCCAACGAGTTGGAGAGCAGCAGGGATCACAGTGAGAAAGGGTTTCACTGAACCCCCATCGAAGGGAAGACTTAAACTTCTTCGGGGTAGGCATCCCTGGAAGAGACTTTGCAGAGTAGTAAAATGCAATCACAAGCAAGAGGAAGTCTGCAGATGCTGGAAAGCCAAGCAACACACAGAAAATGCTGGAGGAACTCGCAGGCCAGGCAGCATCAATGGAAAAGAGTACAGTCGACATTTCAGACCAAGACCCTTTGGCAGGACTTGGTATAAGCTGGCAGCGAAGACATTCCCAGAAAGGATACATGGCTGTAGTAGCAGGTCTGGGTGAACACGTGCTCAAAGGGTTGGAGAGATCCTGCCTGGCATGGTGAGTTCCTCCAGCACTTTGTGTGTGTTGCTCAGATTTCCAGCATCTGCAGATTTTCTCTTGTTTGAGCGATACCAAGAGACAATATCAGTCCAAAATCAAATCCCAGACCAGCAAACTGGGATTTGATTTTGGACTGATATTGTCTCTTGGTATCGCTCAAACAAGAGAAAATCTATGAAACAAATTTGGGCAGCATCACTCTCAAAAGCACCTCTACTTGCTTATGAAGCTGAAAAAATTTGTCGTGCCTTCAACAATTTTTATTGATGCACCGTAGGAACTATCTCTTATCTGAATTAATCACAGCTCGGCATGGCAACTGCTCTGCACATGAATACAAGAAACTGCAAACAGCTGTGAACCAAGCACAACCCATCACAGAAACCAACCTCCCTCCATGGACTCTGTCTGCACTTCTCACTGCTTCAATAAAGCGGCAGCATAATCAAAGGCCCCACCCGCCTTGGACATCCTCTCTTGATACAAAAGCTTGAAAGTATGTACCATCTGGTCGAAGGACAGCTTCTATCCCACTGTTATAAGACTATTGAACAGTCAGTCCTGTTGTATGATAAGATGAACCCTTAACTTCAGTGTCTATCTTGTTATGACCCTACACTTCATTGTCTGTCTGCACTGCATTTTCCCTGTAAGTAATTCTGCATTCTGTTTGTTTTACTTTGTACCAATACACTGATGTAATGAATTGATCTGTGTGAATGGTATGCAAGACAAATTTTTCACTGTACCTCAGTACAAGTGGCAATAATAAGTCAATTTCTGAATTTAGTTGAGCTAAAATGTGCAGATGGGACTTGAATTTTCATGCATTCGGATATCCAGGTCCAAGCCCACTGTCTTGCTGAAACATAAAAGAAAATGGGTCTTGCGTTCAACATCCACAAGACAAAGGTCTCCTACCAGCTTGCCTCATCCTACAACACTCTCCTCCATTCATAAATGTTCCCGGTGACGCCTGGAAAACATGGGCTTCCTTTCATGTATTGGGAGCCACTCTCTGCAAAGGTTTTCAATGCAACATCGTTATCAAAGTCCCACCGATCTCTTTCTTATGGATGCCACTTCTATTGTATCAATTCAGACAATTTTACACCATGCATCTGTTCACGGACAAGAGTATTACAACACCAGTTAAAGACATATTGCACTGAATGGCCCTGAAGCAGAAACCTGCTGATCTCACCTCAGCAGAATGTGTAGCTCCTAGAATGTGGTGTGACTAGGAGTTATTCATTATCAAGCTGAGCAGCTCACTCTGAAAACAGCCAGACTGCTTCACTGCAATATCAGATTGCAATGACAGCAGTCCTTGCTTGTTTTTTTCCTATATTCTGCCCGTGATTACAAGTACTGATCCTGCAGACAGGGATGAATACCCGTTCCATCCTGTAACAGCCACAACATTGTTGTGAGTCACTTCCTTGTACTGACTAATCAATAGCATCACATGTAATGTATGGCACCTCCTTAGCCTTGGTCTTCAACCTTTGAGCTATTTACCCTTACCTCACCTTCCATGGCCTTAAAAGCTCAGTGAACCCTCCCATCCCAGTCATTCGCTCTCCCCTCCTTTCCTTTGGGCAGAAGTTAGGAAAACTTGAGAAAGCACAGCATCTGGCTCAAGGACAGCTTCAATTCCACCGTGATAAGACTCCTCAGCAGACTTTGTGTCTGGTAAAGATGAACTATTTACCTCATCGTGCCCTTGTACCTTATTTGCTTACCTGTCTTGCACATTTTCTGGAAGTGTAATACTAGATTTTATATTCTGCTGTTGCTTTTCGCTATAAGGAGACGTTGGACAAATTTAGGCTGTTTTCTTTGGAGTGTCAAAGGCTAAAGAGACCTGATCGATCTTATTATATTTGAAGCAGAGGTTGATAGATTCTTGGTTAGCCAGGGCATCAAAGGTTACGGTGAAAAGGCAGGAGAATGCAGTTGAGAGGGATAATAAGTCAGCGATGATGGAATGACGGAGTGGACTCGATGGGCCGAGTGGCCTAATTATGCTCCTATGTCTTATGAACCTAAGACAGGAATTCATTAAATTATGAGAGGTATAGACTGAGTAGATTGCCAGAATTCTTTTCCTGGAGTAGAAAGGATAAGGTTAGAGGGTGACCCTTTAAAGATTGGTAGGGCAGGTATTTTGCACAGAAAGAGACAGGTGTCTGGAACGAGCTGCCAGGGGCAGTGGTGGAAGCAGTTATGACTGTGACACCTAAAAGACTTTTATAAAGGCACATGAATATGCAGGAAATGGAGAGATGTGGATCATGCTGAGGCAAAATAGATTTAGCTTAATTTGACACCATGTTCGGCACAGATATTGTAGGCCGAAGGGCCTGTTCTTATGTTGCAGTATTATATGTTATTCTACCGCACCAGCCTATAATGGCTCACTTCCACCTCCGTCGTCACTCCCAGATTGGTGAATCATTCATGTCATTCAGCATTCATGATGGGCTTCCTACAAGTATTTCAAAGGAAATTCACCCAAAAATTTTATCCAAAGTGTCCACTTACATGGTGGGAATGGAACAGAACCAGAGAGAATTGACCAAAGCTAATTGCACTTTCCATGGGAAGGCACAGCCAGCGTGATCCAGAAGTTGTTCAGAATCAGGGATGGGGAGTCGGGAGAAAGAGGGGAAGTCAATGGGCTACAGGTTAGGAAGGTGAGGTGGTATCAAACCTCCTAATTGTGGAGACTAACCCAGCACACAGTAACAGGTCAGGTTCACTAAGGAAGCATCCCAGGCAATTGACTTAAAAGTATTTCAACTTGTTTTTTGTGTTGATTGATAGCTCGTTTTGAGTTCAAGTAGCAGGTGCTTAAACCTTGTCTTTCCGTGGGTTATTTTTGAGATAGTATTTCTCATTAAAATTCAATGGCCTTTCTTAAGCCACCTGAGAGAGAACTGCTCAACAACAAAAAGCCATGTAAGATTCAGTTCTCTGGGTACTTGGCTCAGTTTACGCGACAGCTTTGTAAAGCAGATGCAACTATTAGTTTATTTCTGACTTCCAGGGAAACTAGTTAACTCTAAAGCTACTGACAATATTTAGGCTGCCATTAATTCTGTTTGTCTATCCATTAACTGGGTAGTATGAAGCTGCATTTTAATTATGAAGCTATATTTTTGTTATATAGTGAGACTAATTATAGAATACTGCATGCAGTCCTTACTTATGAAAATGGTCAATGCATAGGAAGCATTTGAAAAGTCTTGCTGAACTAATACTTGGAACGGGTGAATTGTCTTATGAGGAAAGGTTGTACAGTCTAGGCTTGTACACATTGGAAGAGTGAGAGGAAATGATTGAAACATGTCAAATCCTGAGAGGTCATAATGTAGCGAGGATTGTGGTATTTTCTAGAATGAGGCATCACTCTTTAAAAACAAGGAGATGTCCAGTTAAGACAGAGGTTTCTCTCAGAAGGTCATGAATCTGTCTTTTCCAAAGCATGGTGCAGGCAGAGTGTTTTAATAATTTTAAGGTGGAGGTAGATGGATAATAGACATAGGAGTGAAAAGTTAATGCAGGTAAACTGGAATGTGAATGAAGTTACTGAAGGGTCAGTCATTAAATGCAGACTAAAGAGACAGACTGGTCTACTCTTGCTCCTAATTTGCACTCCTATGAGAAAAATATTGTAATGTCATGAGCCATATTGAGAGGTATTTAATGCTTTTAACAAAATATTCGATTTATATAGATTTTTACAACACTGAATGACCTAATGCAATCAAACAAAAACTAACAGCAAGCCACTTAAGGAAATATTCCTGGATATTAAGAAGTGCATGTTCAAAGAAGTATATTCAATTGTGCAAAAAGAATTGAAGAAGCAAACAGTTTAACAGGGAATTCCAAAAGCAGGGATTTGGCAGCTGTCATCATAGTTTTCAATGGTGCACTGATTAAATTCAGGAATGTTCATGGGGCCAGAACTGGAGAAGCACAGTTACCACGGAGCTGCAGGAGATTACAGACAAATGGATAAGGGAACACTAATATTATGGAGGCATTGAACAAACAGGAGTCTTTGAAGGTCATGGACACTGGGTGAAGGCTGACAGAATAAGGTGGGTGAGCACATGATTGGCAGAGTTTTAAATCATCTTTTTTTCTGGGAGCATTCAGAGAGAGCTTTGGAACAGCCATGTCTCTCGATAATAAAGAAATGAATGAGGGAATATTCCAAAAGTCATTAAGATTAGGATGATTGCATGTAACTCAGAGAACAGCTCTGGTGTTTCACTGAAATTTGAGGGAAAGAAACAGCAGTAGAAACTCTGTGAAGAGGAATTCCACTCTAGTTCCACAGCAAGTTACACCTGGCATTCTTACAACAGAATCTTCTCCCCACTCCAAACAACTCTCATCAGTAAAACAATGTCCTGCTTTATGTTTCATTACTTGAACTAAAGCAGTCCCAAAGGGAAAGGCTGCAGTCCACATACCTTTCAATCTTCTGCTTGTGGACACATCATCTCTGTTCCTTGATACCAATTTTCCCACCAATGAAAATAGTCTTTCATTATCTCTTCTCTGGTAAAAAGGCCACCAAGGCTTTCCCATTCCAAAATGTTATCTTTACAGGCCATTAAAGTTATGAAAAGTGTACAGCACAGACCCATTTTACTGATGACAGGGATGGTAAATTGCCTAATTAATGAGACACTAAATTGGGACAAAATTCTCTGTAGCAGAAGAATTAAAATAGAGTTAATGGAACTTTTTCAAATTCTGTAAGCACTTGATTTGCTGAACCAGGAATGTTTATTTTCTTAGGGTGTGAATCAGCATGAAGACTCACGTGGTGAGGAGAGAACTTGAATGAAGCGTCAATATATTGGAGTAAAGAATACCTGAAGACAGGGTCGCAGCAAATCTGAAGGTACCATTGGGTAAGCATTTGAAGCGGAAGAAGCAAGTGAAGATGGTGGTGGGATAGCTGGGAGACAGATACTGACAAACTAATGAATAATACCACTCAGCCTGATAAAGATTCTGCACCGATACTGTGACTTTGATGTCTCTGACAAGAAACAAATAACTTGTTTCAGCGGCTAACAATTGTTTAATTTGGTTTGCATAGCAGCTCAGCTCAATGAGCAAAGTAAATGAAGAATTCAAAAGAAACTCAATGAACATTCTATTAATCTCAAGTACAATGGTGTTAGGAAGTTTGTGAACCCTGCAGAATTTTCTCTATTTCTACATAAATATGACCTAAAATGTGATCAGATCTTCACATAAGTCCTAAAACTAGATAAAGAGAACCCAATTAAATAAATAACACAAAAACATTATACTTGTTCATTTATTAATTGAGAAAAATGATCCAATATTACATGTATTTGTTGGAAAAAGTTTGTGAACCTCTGGAGTGATGCCTTCTACAAAAGTTATTTGTAGTCAGGTGTTCCAATCAATGAGATGAGATTGGAGGTATGGGTTGTAGAGGTGCCCTGCCCGATTTAAAAAAAATACATAATATCAGGTTACTGACAGAGCCTGCTCTTCTCAAGAAAGATCTGTTTATATGCACCATGTTTCAATCAAAACAACTTTCAGAGGACCTTGGAAGAAGAATTGTAGAGATGCATGAAACTGGAAAAGGCTACAAAAGCATTTCTGAAGACCTGAGTGTTCTTCAGACCATAGTAAGAGAAACTGTCTACAAATGGAGGAAACTCAGTACTGTTGCTATTCTCCCTAGGAGTGGGCATCCTGCAAAGATCACACCAAGGGCACAACATGCAATGCTGAAGGAGGTGAAGAAGAACCCAAGGGTAACAGCAAAAGACCTATGGAAACTTCTAGAACTTGCTGAGGTCTATGTTCATGTGTCCACTATAAGAAAAGCACTGAACAAGAATGTTCATGTAAGGACACTCCAAAGAAATCGCTGCTCTCCAAAAACAAAAACATTGCTGCGTGACTCAAGTTTGCAAAAGACCACCTGGATGTTCTATAATGATTCTGGGACAATTTTCTGTGGACAGTTGAGACAGAAGTTGAACTTTATGGCAAAAATGCATATTGCTATGTTTGGAGGGAAAAGGGCACTGCACACCAACACCAAAACCTCATCCCAACTGTGAAGCTTGGTGGAAGGAGCATCGTGGTTTGGGGCTGCTTTGCCACCTCAGGGCCTGGACAGCTTGCAATCATTGAGGGAACAATGAATTCAAAATCATATCAGAACATTTTACAGGAGAATGTCAGGATAGCAGTCTGTCACCTGAAGCTTAATAGAAGTTGAATAAAGCAACAAGACAATGATCTGAAAGACAAGAGTAATTCAACAACAGAATAGTTTATAAAGAAGAAAATTCAAGTTTTGGAATGGCTGAGTCAAAGTCCTGACTTTAATCCTATAGAAATGTTGTGGAAGGACCTGAAGCAAGCAGTTCATGCAAGGAAGTCCACCAACATCCCAGAGCTCAAGCAGTTTTGTAAGGAGGAATGGTCTAAAATTCCTCCAGATTTATGTACAGGACTGATCAACAGTTACTGGAAACATTTGATTGAAGTTATTGCTGTACAAGGGGGTCACACCAGTTACTGAAAGCAGAGGTTCACATACATTTTCTTACAAATACATGTAATATTAGAATATATTTCTCAATAAATAAATAAATAAATATAACACTTTTTTGTGTTATTTATTTAATTGGGTCCTCTTTATCTAGTTTTAGGACTTATGTGAAGATCTGATCACATTTTAGGTCGTATTTATGCAGAAATACAGAAAATTCAACAGGGTTCACAAACTTTCTAGCACCACTGTAGATATGGCAGAAATCCAGTTTAATTTAAACTACTGGTGAGGCAAAGATGAAAAACATGCAATGTATTTCTTAAGAGGAAGTCACGGGACATTCGATGAGACACCAGAACCTGCTCTATCCCCCGGAATGATTGAAGACCCTCACATAAATTCAGAGCCAATGCTGAAAGTGCTGAGAATTATTTATTTCACTCACTTATTGTACGTTAATAATTGCCTCAAAATGAGCAGGTATCTAAGAATCAACTGCAATAGTTAGTTCTGAGTTACAAACAGACCAGACCAAATAAGGAGAGTAGATTTCCATGTCTTATGGACATTAGTGAACTAGGTGCATTTAACTAAATCAGTACGGCACAGAAACACACTCTTCATCCCACCATATATTCAATAACAACACCATTTGCCTGCACATTGTCTACATCTGTACAATAAATTGTACTTTTGACATCACAATCTACCTCATTATGATCTTGCACCATATTGTTTACCTGCACTGGACCTTTGCTGGCTCTGTTACAATTTATTCTGCAATCTGTTATTGTTTTACTTTGTACTATCTCAATACACTGTGTAATGAATTAATCTGTGTGAACGGTATGCAGGATAATCTTTTCACCGTACCTCGGTACATGTAACAAATTTATTCCAATTCCCTGTCTGTTCTTGTACTATAACAATCTCATAGTTTTATGGCTAATGTTGCACATATATTTTTGTTTAATTCCATATTTAATTAATTGAATATAAATTTCACAGCTGCCATGCTGGGATTTGAACTCTTGTCTCTAGATCAATGGTCCAGAACCCTGGCTGATAGTCCGTGACTTTACCACTATTGCTATCATATCATCAACAAATGCACTTCTTGATTGAATTTCCACTGGGAGGAGTGATGATGTTGTATTTGATTATCTCTGCCTAGTCGGCTATTCATATGAATAGAGGACCTGTCAAAGGCTTTGACTTAGAACTAAGCTACAAATTCTAATGAGTTTCCGGTTAGCCATGAGATTCAACCACTAAGTCAGCTGTGGCCAATGATTGCGCCTGGACTCAAACTATGGGATTACTGACAAACATATCTTGTTTCTTTTGATATCTTGTCTCAGGAAGATCTACATAATTGCTATTTGAAAGATACCATCTGTATTATTACTAATTGATTTTCCGCTGTTACTGTCCCAGCAGAGGCTCTATCTTAGCGTTGTGTTTTATCATTTAAAATGTCAGCCCAATTTGGGGGAAAATCTAGAGTAGCATTGCTGGGAATTTCTGAGTCAAGGATGCAGAGATATTTTTCAAAAGCTGTCAAGAAGTCTGAGATTCAGCCTACAAAAGAGGAAATGGAACAGATAAATAGGAAACTCTTGGAAATAGGGAATTGCTGAAAAACCCAAGCACAAGATCTTTAATTTTGACCAAAGGCCCTTCGTATTTAAATCTCATGGAAGAGCAGATGCTGGAAATCTGCTGTAAATAGAATTTCTGCTCTTCCCTCCCAGCACAGCTCCCAGTCCTATGGCACTTTCCCAGACAAAAGGTGGAGATATAACACTTTCCTTTCACCTCTTCCCTTCCCACCATCCAAACACTCAAGCAGTCTTTCTAGGTGAAGTAGTGATTCATTTTGTACTTAGTCATAGGTCCATATGGCAGGCAAACTGCCCCTTCAGCTCAACTCAACCATGCCAAACAAAATGCCCATCTAAGCTAGTCCCATTGCCTATGTTTGACTCATATCCCTCTAAACATTTCCATGCACCTATCCAAGTGCATCCTACCTCTTCTAAGTCAGTGTATTGGATTCAGTACTGATATGTGGTCTCCACTACATTGGAAATATCCAAGTCAGCTTGGATAATCTTTTGTGGAGTACAAATATTCAGTCCATGGAACTGACCCTGAGCTTCAGGATACTTTCAGCTTTAGTTCACCATCCCTCTCCCACTCTGACCTTTCTGTCTGCAGCCTCCTGCACCATGACGAGAAAATCCAACATAAGCTTGGGGGATCAACACCCCATCTTCTGTTTGGGCACTCCGTAGCCTGAAGGGCTCAATACTGAAATCTTCAACTTTAGTAAGTTCACTCCTCCTTTCTGGTTTTGCCAAGTGCCTTTGGCATCATCATTTTGGTTCAGTTTTTCCTTTTTTGTATAGTCTCCTCTATTGAGAATATCCCCCAGTACATTCACAACACATTATAGAGACAAAGCTTAAACTGCTCCTTGATGACCACATCATAGCCTCTCCCTATCAGACATTGTCTTTGTTCCACTAATATCGTCTCAGCCTTTTCTCCTCCTAAAAATAGCTTGCTTTTTACTCTTTCCCCACTTTTGAAGAAGGATCCAGTACCTGAAACATTAACTGTTTCCCTTTCCACTGGTACTCAGCATTTCCAACATTTTCTGTTCTTCTTTCTGATTTTGAACATGCACAGTGTTTTTTTTTACATCTGCAAGTCAAGGTTGTAGGATTGAGTGAGTTCTCTTCCACATGATAGTGCATGACATCAAGAACAGGCTGAAGTTCCACTGTAGCATCCTGACTACTGGTTGGATATGTAAGATGGTCTACCCTTGCACTGAAAGTTTTAGGGGGGGGGATCCAGTTGGGGGAATGCCGAGGTGGTTGGAGAACTTTCTCCTTCCAGTGGGAGACAGCAAAACAGCAGTGCAATCAGAGCCAGATGGTTTGGCAGTTTTGCCAGACACAGCTATGGAGACTTGGGAATTGTCTTCCCAAAGGTTATTTATGCTCAGTCAACTAAAAATATACAGCAAGTCAGTAAAGGATATGGAACTCTGGCAGATCAATGGAGTTGAGATACAGACTGAATGGCAAACAGGTTTGATGGGCTGAATGGCTGCCTGCTGTTCCTTTTGTAATGCCCTGGTTCATATTTTTACTGTGATGCTGTATGTATTTCATTTTGGCGGTTCTGTAAGAGCTGCTTGTTTTTGACTTGCTCCATTTCAGCTTGTTTGGGTTACTGTTGAAGATAAGGGGTGACGTGTAATGTGTAATGTCTAATTAGCGGGAGGTTGTCTTGATGAGGGACAATAAGGTTGGTTTTGGGATTTTGGTTCAGCGGGAGATGAAGAGAGAAGACGCTGGGGAGAACCGGTTGGTTCTGGTGGGAGAATTGTTTGTTCGAGATGGATTGTGAGTGATATTCGAAGGTGGTATGGGCTTTCACGCTGACGAGGGTCCAGTGCGTGAGTGACAGAGAAGTTCAAGATGAGCTCCAATTTGTGCACATTTGACTGTTTAATTAGAATGGGCCCTTTTCTTTTTGTTATTCTTTACTAACCCTTCAGATAAGATTCATAAATATAATTCCTTTAATCGTATGCAGTCTACTGCCTGTTATTTCGCAGCACCAATTTGTAACAGGGTAGCAAATTAATCAGCATCCACACAAGCCGGGGTTTGGTGTGGGAGAGCAGCTCGATCTCAGTAGCTTGGCAGGGCCGTAGGTTGTCTTTCCTAGACTTCCACAGTCAAGTGAACCATGGGGTTTCACTTTATATTCTGTATTTCTCTACCCACACTTACCCCTCCATTGATGCACAATAGTTGCCCAAATTACTAAGCAAGTAATGTGACTTGTAACAAGAAATCATTAAAGAGAGGCAGAATGGCAGGGAGCAGCTTCCAACCAATTATAATGCCTGGAGACGGGTGGAACAGGGGGCCTGTATAGTCTGACCTCATTGCTTTGCTCTGCTTGTGACAACACCAATCCGGTCAATAAACAAAACTAAAGAGGAAGTCATGCTTCCCATTTAAAAGGTTAACAACAAAAAAATATTTACTAAAGGTAGCTCGAATGAAATATTAACAAGCAGAACAGAGATATCAGATGGTAGGGCAGCAGTCAAGTGGAGACCCTGAACAATGCAGAACACAATATTACCTTCAGCTGTGACTGTGGCGAGAGGAACATGACATGTAGCTGCAGTCTTGAGGTCTGTCACAGTTAGACTCATCCATTTCTTTCCATTACTTATTCATTGCAGTGTGTTTTGGTAGACAGGACCTCACACACCATGCAACAACAACTAGGTAAGTCAGCCTGGGTCAAATGCTGTACTGCACTTCTATAAGATAAACCATTTAGTATCTGGTTTCATTACCAGCCTTTCTTCTATGCATTACCAGTGCTTTTGGAAAAAGCCGGTTACTTAAGTGGTAGCCCAAATCTAGTAATTGCAACTACTTCACTCATTTACTCTTTTCCTGAGACCAATGATCCCCACCCCGGAGATCTAGAGTCATCCAACCCCGTCATCTTCTTCCTTGAGAATGATCCAAGGAATGAAAGGGTTAACGTACGAGGAGCATTTGATGCCTCTGGGCCTGTACTCATCAGATTTTGATGGCAATCTATTGAATACTGAAAGGCCTAGATATGGTGGATGTTTCCAATAATGGGTGAGTCTGGGACTAGAGGACAGAGCTTCAGAATAGAAGGGTGTCCCTTTAGAACAGAGATGAGGAGGCATTTCTTTAGTTAGAGGGTGGTGAATCATAGAATTCATTGCCACAGAGGGCGTGGAGGCCAGGTCATTGAGTATATAGGTTGATAGGTTCTTGATTAGTCAGGGCATCAAAGGTTTTGTGGAGAAGGCAGGAGAATGGGGTTAAGAGGAATAATAAATCAGCTACGATGGATTGGGAGAGCAGACTTGATGAGGCAAATGGCTTAAGTCTGTGCTTATGGGGTCTTATGGTCTTTCACTGCCTTTTCTCCACCTCGAGTGGCTGAGTCTTCAGTTGACTGGACCCAAGATTCTAGCAATCCTTCTCCAAGCCCTTCCACTGTTTCAACATCTCTCTTCTTGTAAGACTCTCTAAAGTCTTTCTCTATGACCATGATTTTAGACTTCTACTCTAATTGTGAAAATAGGATCAAGACTAAGCCAATCAGGCATGTCCCAACATTTAATGTGATTATGGTTAGTCTGCCCAAGTCTCCTCCTCTTCATAATAACATACACAAAATGCTGGAGGAACTCAGCAAGTCGGGCAGCATCTATCAAGAGAAATAAACAGTCAGCATATCAGGCTGAGACTCTTCATCAATCTGGTGAATGGTCTTGACCCGAAACATCAACTGTTTATTCCTCTCCATAGATGCTGCTTGACCTGCTGAGTTCCTCCAACATTTTGTGTTTATTACTCAGGATTTCCAGCATCTGCAGAATCGCTTGTGTTTATAATTTGCTTCTCCTCTTCACCTACGGTACAGAAGAAGGCCATTCAGGCCATCGTATTAGTGTTGCCTCAGAACTATCCCAGTCAGTTTATCTCTTTCATCATGCAACCAAAGTTTCCACCAAATATTTAACAATTCCTTCTGAGTTATTATGTAAAATACTTCCTCTGCACATTCAGGCAGTATGCTGCAAACCTCAACAACTTGCTGGTAAGATAGTTTTCCACATGTCATTTCTGGTTTGTTTGCTAATTATATTAAGTCAGGATCCCTCCTTTACTGACTTTCATCTACCTCATCTATTCTATCAAAAACTGTCACATTCTTGATTGTTTCTATCAAATCTCTCTGTAAGGTTTTCCACAGTAAGATTTTGACCTAAAATGCAGTACCTAGATTTGAATACGATATTCTGGTTAAGATTATGATTTATAAGTCTAGTCCATAAATGTTGTTTTTGACTTATCATTATAAAACCAGGGATTTCATATCTCTAATTTCCTGACTTCAGAAATGATCTAACCATGTTCAGACAGCTATGTGGGTTCACCTGTAGTCTTGGTGCTTCTGCAAGCCTTTTGTCCCATTTATCTAACTCAACATGTTAATAATGTCCCTGGGTTGTTGCTCAGGAGATTTTCCTCTGCTTTATAAATGAAGTGTTATTTTAATTGCTGTAAATTGACAGTACTCTATGCTACAGTCTAACATTTTCACATCAATTTCACAACAGAACTAATGACTGGCCTTGCCTGCCGTCTGGATCAATGCATATTGTCCATTGGCATAATCTCAAAGGGCAGTACAGTAAATTCTAACACTCCTGCAATGACCTCCATAACAAGGTTCCTGCCATATACAACACTGAGCACTGCTATTTTAACCCAAGGGCATTTGAGGCAATCTAACCTCATGAACTAGAAATGGATCCGTTTGTTCTTTGGCAATGCAATACTTTACCAATCAGTATCAATAACTTCATTCCACGATTTTCCTGCACCTGTGATGGCCATTTTAAAATAGAACCTAAAAGCATACCTGCTTTAACAAGTATTTGGGGGCTCCTTACCATCTTCTCAACGTGCCGCAAGTACAAGGCACACTCCACGTTTCCATTGTAGTCTGCCAGCTCTGCTGCAGTATAACCATCATCATCTTGAATGGTGAGGTCTACATGATTCTTGACAAGGATTCGACAGCACTGAAATTCAATAAGGAGAATGTGATGGCATGGAAAGAGGATGATCTTGACACCTCTGCAGAAACTACACATTATTCAGTTTTTTAAGTTTGCTTTCACTTATAGAATCCATTGAATGGAAGAGTACAGATATTCATCAGCTGCTTGCAACCTCTCTAGCAGTCTATATTCTAGCAAATCTAGCTATTTTTCTTATCACCTTTACAGCTGTTTACCTTCCCCAGTGCATCGGTCTTTACCACCTAGAACATATTGTATGAGTCACTCCCCTCTCCCAGTTGTCTCTTCCTCTTGATACACCAGTTCCTTGCTCACTGATATATCAACCTCTCCCACTGATACTTCAGCTTTTTCTCCCAACATATCTGCCATTCCCTCCTGAAATTTGTGTCTCTCTTGCCCCAACAATTATCTTCCCACCTTCAATACATCTATCTCTCCCTTTCCTCTTCCAAATGATTTTTCTCCCTGATACACCTGTCATTTCCATTTCTAACACATTTTTTACTCAACCCTTTTCCAATTATCTCTCCCAGCGACAACGTGACCAAGGGCGACATTGCTCCAGACGGTTCATGAACCTACTTCTTTCACTTCCTTTACTTGTTCTTTTTCTTTCAAATGTAGTTCTGCTACTGTTGGAGCCTGTGATCTGCATTTTGGTGTTGTGTTTTCAGACCAGTTGTGCAATCTGGTGCTTTGATGTCTCCGAGGGAGTTTGGTGAGGTTTCGAGTGAAGTGTGCAGCCTCGAGGACAAAAGGTCTGGAGACGAGGCATGAGCCCGTGATCGACTCCACTTCACGCCGATCCCTCTGATTAAATCATCAAAGAAGGTTGAAGTCAGCGTGGCAAGAGGGGAAGGTGACTGGGTGTTCAGTGATGTCTGCCAGCCTCTTGCTCGCTGCTGTCAGAGGAAGGTGTCTGTGTGTGACAGTCTCTCTCTCCGTCTTGCTTGCTGCTCCTGGAAGAATGTCCCCACATTTTGACTGGCCTCTCTCTCCCTTGATGCTGTCGGAGGATGGTGCCACCAGAGTCCTGGACCTTGCGCTGGGTTTGATCGGCGCCGTTTATGGACTGGCCCCTCTGGTTCACGTTGTGGTGTGTCTCTGCTTTCTGGTCACTCCCTCTTCTGTTGCTGTTTTGTTGGATTTTGACTGGATCGGCCTGCAGGTAGCAAACAGTGTGGTGCTGGATTGAACTGAATTGAGCTGAGCTGAATATGCCTGGACTCTCTTGATGAGCGCTCTGTGGCTTGGTGATTTATATTCTGTGTCTCTCACTTGTTTCTTTTTCTGCCATTTGCGTGACTTGTTTCGTTTTGCACATTGGGATGGGGGGAGGGGTTGAAGTTTTTCTTTGAATGGGATCTACGGTTTTCGTTGTTTCGTGGCTGTCCGTGCCAAGCATCAACGTTGTTTACAATCAGGTTTATTTTCTGGTAGTTGCCAGGGAGAGGGATGGAGGAGGCTGGTGGCAACTTCATCTTAACGAGTACTTAATTTTGAACAGACTGCCTGATAATTTAGAACAGTGATTTCGAGAGGTCATAGAGTCATTAGCACTGAATCAGACCCATTGTCCAAAAGAGTTCAAGCCAACTATCCAGAACCCTCCCCCTAACCCCCATCTCCACCCCAGCCTTACCAAGACCCTATCAAACACTAGGGCAAGTTGACAGTAGCCAATTACAACCCAGATATCATTGGGATGGGGGAAGTAACTGGGGCATTCACACACTCGCAGGGGAACATGCAAACTCCACAAAGACATCAGCTGAGGTCAGGTTGAAGCCAGGTCTCTGGTTCTCTGAGGCAGTGGCTCCACCAGCTATGCTGCTGTGCTGGCGTGAGCTAGAACTGGGTGTCAAGGTTATAAATACAGAAACTGAAGTTGTAGTTTGGGGTGGTCCATATTGAAAATGGGGAATACAAGTCTAAGGCTTGATCCTTGAGGAAAACCAGGTATAATGATGTGAACTCTGGAGAGAATCTATCACTGGAGATTTTCTACTGATAGAGAAATAAGATTGAAAATACACAGGAGTGTTGGAAATTCTCAGAAAGTTGCATAGCATCTGTGTAGAAAGAGAATTAACATTTCGGGTCAATGACACTTTATCAGAACATCAATATTTGGCTCTTAGACAATATGGGTCAGTACTATCCCAACTAGCTGGCCTGCGTTAGAGGTCCCAGATGAGGATGGCCTGGTTAGCCCTATCGAAGGCTGCAGGCAGGTTGAGAAACATGAAAAGTGTTAAATTTGTCTGGTCCTAATAACACACCTAGTCATTCAAAGTAAATTTATTATCACAGTGTATTTATGTCACCATCTCTGACCATGAGATTCATTTTCTTATGGGAATTCACAGTAAATACAAATAGACACAATAGAATCAATGAAGAACTGCACACAAGCAGAGATGGACAAGCAAAAAAATGTGCAAAAGATGACAAATTATGCAAATACAAAGAAGAAAGAAAACAAAATAATAATAAATAAGTAATAAAAAATATTGAGTTATTCTCAGTGGTTCAGGAGCCTGTTGGTTGAGGGGTAGTAACTGTTCCTGACCTGGTGGTGTGGATCCTCAGGCTCCTGTTTCTCCTTCCTGATGGCAGCAGAGAGAAGAGATCATGATGATGGATGCTGCTTTCCTGTGGCAGTGCTCCTTGTACGTAGGTATGCTCACTGGGGATGGGCTTTAACCGTGATGAACTTGGCTATATACACTACTCAAAGGCACTGGTATTTCCATAGCAGGCCGTGATGTAACCAGTTAGTATACTCTCCACTATGCAACTATAGAAGTTTGTCAAAGTTTTAGATGACATGACGAATCTTAGCAAACTTCTAAAGAAAGTGGAGGTGCTGCTACGTAATGGCATATTCGTACGTGCTGGATCCAGACAGGTCCTCTGAAACGATAACACCGAGGAATTTAAGGTTGCTGGCCCTCTCCACCTCTGATCCCCTGCTAAGAACTGGCTCATGGGCCTCCAGTTCCCTTCTCCTGCAGCCAATGATCAGCGATTTGGCTTTGCTGACATTGAATGAGAGGCTGTGGTGGCACCAGTCAGTCAGATTTTCAGTCTCTCTCCTATTTGCTGATTTGTCACCATCTTTAATTTGGCCTACGATGGTGGTATCATCAGCAAACTTAAAGATGGAATTGGAGCTGTGCCTAGCCTCACAGTAAGAAGTATAAAATGATTAGAGTGACACACATCAAAGTTGCTGGTGAACACAGCAGACCAGGTAGCATCTCTAGGAAGAGGTACAGTTGACGTTTCAGTTAGTCCTGATGAAGGGTCTCGGCCCGAAACGTCGACTGTACCTCTTCCTAGAGATGCTGCCTGGCCTGCTGCGTTCACCAGCAACTTTGATGTGTGTTGCTTGAATTTCCAGCATCTGCAGAATTCCTCATGTTTATGTTAAATGATTAGAGCGGGTAGCTAAGCTCACTGTCTTGTGGTGTACCTGTGCTGATGGAGATTAATGACTGTTTCGGAGGTAGCGATTGAAAGCCATCTGAAGGTCATACAGACAAAAAGCTTCAGGAAGATCAGGCTTAGCTTTGGGAAGATGCACCGTACGTCAGGACTTCTGGGGAAAGCCAGATTAGTGACGAGACATTCGACTGTAAAGTACTGATCTTCTGAAGAGCTGACAGTAAGTTTGTAGATGGAGCAGGACTTAAGTGAGAACCATTAACAATATCGGCTAACATGACGATCATCACATTAGTGGAAATAGGACTGAAGGAATCAGAGCTGGGTAATTAAGATGACAATCAGATTAGAGAGGGCAGAAGTGAAAATAGGGGAGAAACTAGAAAAGAAGAATTTTGAAGCTACGGCTGGGATGCATGGGAGGAGAGTGGTCATTAAAAAGTTTGTTTCACTGGGCTAGGACAATGAGGGAAATTTTAGGAGCAAACAAGGTGGCCTCAGATTTGGTAAGAAAGTGAGCTGACTGCTGGAGGTGAGGCTGAGGGAAACAAATGCAAAGGGACTGAATCTACCATAATTTATGTCTCTACTGCAGCAACAAACAATCTACTGGGGAAATTCAGCAGGCTGGACAGGTCAAAAGGAACTGTCAATATTTCAGATCTAAATCCTGCACCAGGAATGTCAACAATTCCCCTCCTGCCACAGGTGCTGCTCAACCTGTTACGTTACTCCAGCATGTTGCTCCAGATTCCAGCCTCACTTATTATGATTTTCCTGGATCTCAGAGTCTACGTTAGATCAGATAATAGGCCATTAATTCTTTAAATTGCAACCATCCTGCTTCAGTATACACCAGGGGAAAGGACCTAGGCAATTGTGGGGATGACTTACAGTGGACTGAAATGCTTGAGCATATAGACATTAAGAAAGAGAATGTGCTGGAGCTTTTGGAAAGCATTAACTTAGATGTTGCCGGGTCCAGATGAGAGGTACCCCAGGCTGCTGTGGGAGGCGAGGGAAGAGATTGCTGAGCTTCTGGCGATGATCTTTGCATCATCAATAAGGATGGGAGAAGTACCAGAGCATTGAGGGGTTGCAAATGTTGTTCCCTTGTTCAGGAAAGGGCATAGAGGTAATCCAGGAAATTATAGACCAGTGAGTCTTACTTCAGTGGTGGACAAGTTATTGGAGAAGATCATGAGAGGCAGAATTTATGAGCATTTGGAGCCATAATCTGATTAGGGATAGTCAGCATGGCTTTGTCAAGGGCAGGTCATGCCTTACAAGCCTGATTAAATTCTTTGAGGATATAACAAAACACATGATGAAGATAGATCAGTGGATGCAGTGTATATGGATTTCAGTAAGGCATTTAAAAAGGTTCCCCATGCAAGGCTCATTCAGAAAGTAAGGAGGGATGGGATCCAAGGAGATCTTGCTTTGTGGATCCAGAATTGGCTTGCCCACAGAAGGCAAAGGGTGTAGGTGGTTCGCATTCTGCATGGAGGACAGTGACAAGTGATGTTCCACAGGGATCTGTTCTGGGACCCCTCTTTGTCATTTTTATAAGTGACCTGGATGAGGAAGTAGAAGTGTGGGTTAGTAAGTTTGCTGATGACACAAAAGTTGAGGGTGTTGTGGATAGTCTGGAAGGTTGTCATAGGTTACAACGGGATATCAATAGGGTACAGAACTGGGCTGAGAAGTGGCAGATGGAGTTCAACCCAGATAAGTGTGAAGTTGTTCATTTTGGTAGGTCATATCTGAAGACAGAACATAATATTAATGGTAAGACTCTTGGTAGTGTGGAGGATCAGAGAGATCTTGGGATCCGTGTCCATAGGACACTCGAAGCTGCTGCACAGGTGGACAATTTTTTTACAAAGGCATATGGTGTGTTGGCCTTCATCAATCGTGGGATTGTGTTCAAGAGCTGTGAGGTAATGTTAAAGCTATATAAGACCTTAGTTAGACCCCACCTGAAGTACAATGTTCATTTCTGATCATCTCACTACAGGAAGGATGTGGACACTATAGAGAGAGAGCAGAGGAGATTTACAGGGATGTTTCCTGGTTTGGAGAGTGTGCCTTATGAGAATAGGTTAAGTGAATTCAGCCTTTTCTCTTTGGAGTGACAGAGAATGAGAGGTGACTTGATAGAGACATTGATCGTGTGGATAGTCAGAGGCTTTTTCCCAGGGCTGAAATGGCTAACACGAGGGGGCATAGTTTTAAGATGACTGGAAGTAGGTACAACTGGGATGGTGGGGTAAATTTTTCACACAGAGTGGTTGGTGTGTGAAATGCACTGTCGGCGATGGTGGTAGAGGCGGATACAAGAGGGTCTTTTAAAAGACTCTTAGATAGGTACATGGAGCTTAGAAAAATAGAGGGCTATGCAGTAGGGAAATTCCAGGCAGTTTGTAGAATAGGTTACATGGTCGGCACAATATCATGGGCCGAAATGCCTGTAATGTGCTGTGGATTTCTATGTTCTATGTTATTGATCCCTGGGCTTTTTCCACTTCCCCATTCCCCTTACTTTGCTAACCTAGTAACTTGGCATCTCAGTTTCTCTTCTCTTCCAATGGACCTTTAGATTTTGGACAGAGCCCTCTTGCATTTATCAGCTTAACAAAATATAGTTTATTCCTTTAAAATCACAGGCCTAGGCTTTATACCTGCTGCCTCTCCAACAACATGTTAACAGATACCAATAGATCTTCCTGCATTCTCTCCTCTACACCTTCATTCCACAATGCACCTTACAATCATTTGTTGTAAAAATTGCTTCCTCAAACTTTTCTTTTTGAGCATTATTTTAATGTATTAAGTTATTTCTTTATATAGACTAGGCTTTCAAAGCCCGGAAGACTGAAAATGATATGCAGAGTCCTGTGTAACCTACCTCCAGCTCTCCATTCTCCGCAGCATCGTGCAGAGGCGTGCCGCCCCAGTTATCCCGCAGCATCCTGGCCCCCATCTTTATTAATTGCTCCAGGACCTTGGCATGCCCTCCACTGGCAGCAAAGTGCATTGCAGTTGCTCCCTCGTTGTCCTGTGCAGAGATATCAGTGTCCGTGAACGATCTCTGCATTACACATCAAAAGAGAAAGTTGAATGAGGCAGATTATAGATTCAGTACAACTGTACAACATCAGCAAGCATTCACACACACAGTATAGCCCAGTTTCGTATCTCAGAAATAACATACTTGTGATACAGGTTTCTCATATAAGGATAGATAAAGCAAACTGGCCTATATTATCTTGAGAGAGAGAACTAAAACTTATGAAGCTCTTACTGTACCTTACAAGGTAGATGTAGAGTTGATTTTCCCCTGCCTGGGGTGATTAATGCTAAGGGTCTGTAAGTCAGACTAAGGAGTTCACCATTCAGGACTGAGATAAGAAATCTCCTCATCTGCTTTGATATGAATCTTTGGAACACAGACAAAACGCAGGAGGAACTCAGCAGGCCAGGCAGGCAGCATCTATGGAAATGAATAATCAGTCGATGTTTCGAAGTGAGACCTTGCTTCAGGACTGAGAAGGAACGAGGAAGATGCCAGAATAAAGAGGTCGGAGGAGGGGAAGGAGGCTATGTGGAAGGTGAAAGGTGAAACCAGGTGGGTGGGCAAGGTAAAGGGCTGGAGAAGAAGGAATCTGATAGGAGAGGAGAGTGGACAATAGGAGAAATGGAAGGAAGGACCCAGAGGAAAGTGATAGGCAGATGAGAAGAGTTAAAAGGCCAGAATGGGGAATAGAAGAAGAGGGAGGGAGAGAGAAAAACATTTTTACAGGAAGGAGAAATCAATATTCATGCCATCAGGTTGGAGACTACCCAGATGGAATATGAGGTGTTGCTCCTCCAGTCTGAGGGGGGCCTCATCTTGGCTCAAGAGGAGCCATGGACTGACGTGTCAGAATGGGAATGGGAATGGGAATTAAAATGTTTGGCCACCAGGAAGTTATGCTTTTGCCAGATGGAGCGGAGCAGAGGTGCTCAACAAAGTGACCCCCCCCCCCCCAATTTACCACTGGTCTCACCAATGTTGAGGAGGTCACATCCGGAGTACCAGACAGAGTAGACGATCCCAGCAGATTCGCAGGTGAAGTGTTGCCTCACCTGGAAGGGCTGTTTGGGGCCCTGAATGGAGGTGAGGGGGGAGGTGAATGGGCAGCTGTAGCACTAAGGCTGCTTGCTGGGATAAGTGCAGGGAGGGAGATTAGTAGGGAGGGACCAATGGACAAAGGAATCATAGAGGGAGCGATCCCTGCAGAAAGGCGGGGTGTGGGCATGGGTGGGGGGGAGCCTTTGGAATTCTCTGCCAAAAGGAGCTGCGGAGTACTAGTCAAATCAGAAATGGGTGGATTTATGGATATTGAGGAGGTCACGAGATATCTATATGAGCAATTGAATTGCTGAGGTACAGAAGGCTACACACCAATTGCCTGCAACTGGGATTAGTGTAGATGTTTCAATGGCTGACACAGACACAGTTGGCTGTAGGACTACGAATCGCCATGGGGATAATGTGGAAAATGGAGCTGAGGTAAAGGATCAGCTGTAACCTTAAAGAATGTTGGTCGAGACTAGGGTCCAGATGGCCTGATCCTCTTTCTGTTCTTTAATTCATAATCACGTGAAGTTTGACCATTAGTAAAGTGCAAAATGGACGGGTGACAGGAAGGATCAAAGAAAGAGACTGAAGCAGAATTGTTTAGAAAAGCTGTAAAACATGATGCTGTCCAGGAGGGGTTACGGAAGCTAACAAATATGAAAGCAGGGCTAACATTGGTAACTTACAGTTCATAAAATGGAAAGCTGGCTGAGGAAAATGATATAAAGCTATCCAAACTAGTATCATAGGGACTAGGAGTAGGAGAAGGGCGTTTCACTTCTCAAGCCTGTTCTGCTGTTCATTACGACTGATCTCTCTTTTAAATGAACTCGATGATTGAATGGCCACGGCCCTCCAGGCTAAAGAATTCCAAAGATTCAACATCCTCCGAAACTTTGCATCATCTCAGTCCAAAATGAACTACTGCTTATTCAGAGACTGTGAGACTTGGTCTTGGACTCTTCAGTCAGGACAAGCACCCTCCCTGAATTGAGCCAGCCTAGCCTTTAAGTAAGTTTAATTAAAGGATACAGTCTGAGCTGACTTGACTTACCCTGAAACTCTCCACCCCTGTAACCTATCTGGCAAATCAGTACATCACTCTTTAGTTAAGGAGAGACAAACTGAACATGACGTTGCAGGTGCAGGCTTAGCAAGTCCCTGTTTTTCTCTTGTATTCAAATCCCTTCTTGATAAAGACCAACATGCCATTTGTCTTCTATAAATACAAGAAATTCTGCGGATGCTGGAGGCCTTCTATGCTGCTGCACCTGCAAGGTCAAGGTAGCTGTCAGTGGAGGACACTCAATCCCTTTGAAAATTCATATTTCTTTATCTGTCACCAGTTAAAAATGATCCTGCTTTTCATCTTCTGCTCCAAGCTCAATGAGTCTCACATGCGCTCACATCGTATTGGATCTGTTCTGCCCTCAAACACTGGCCTCCTTGGAGTTTCTTTGCATTGTCCTCCCCATTCACAATATCGCCAGTTTTGTGTCAAAATGAAATGCATCTCACAAACACAAAACACGGTTGCATGTGTGGCATTTACAAACATGACTTGCCGTATACACACACTCGCCAATGTAATGTGCAGCCATGTTGATGAGTGTGTGTATATACTGTACATCCCCATACAGACTGGGGCAGCAGGGTGGCATAGTGGTTAACATGACTCTATAACAGTGCCAGTGATCCAGGTTCATTTCCCATCGCTGTCTGTGAGGAGTTTGCATGTTCTCCCCATGATCGTGCCAGTTTCCTCCGGGCGCTCTGGTTGCCTCCCACTTTCCAAAGACAAACAGGTGAGGAGATTAATTGGTCAAATGGGTGTAATGGGATGGTGGTGGGCTCATTCTTCATCCCTAGACAAAAGTAAGATATGTATATACCCACACAGATTCCCATTCCAACATATACTCGCACACACACTGAGAAAGCATGCACACTCAGTGGTGTCCTGTGCCTAATAAAGTGGCCACTGGTCTTCTGTTGTTGCAACCCATCCACTTCAAGGTTCAACACGTTGTTCGTGCAGAGATGCTTTTCTCCACTCCACTGTTGTAACGCGTGGTTGTTTGAGTTACTGTCGTCTTCCTGTCAGCTTGAACCAGGCTGGCCATTCTCCTCTCACCTCTCTCATTAGCAGGGTGTTTTTGCCCACAGAACTGCCACTCACTGGATGTTTTTTGTCTCTCTCACCATTCTCTGTAAACTCCTGTGTGTGACAGTCAAACCGTCCTTTCTGACACCAATGATCATTCCACAGTCAGTCACTTGTATTTCTTCCCTATTCTGATGTTTGGTCTGAACCTCTTGACCACGTCTGCATGCTTTTATTTATTGAGTTGCTGCCACATGATTGACTGATCAGATATTTGCAGTAACGAAGCAGGTGTACCGGTGTACCTAATAAAGTGGTCACTGAGGGTATGCACAGTCTCACAATTCTATATACAGCGACTGAAAACCAGTAATACACTTCACCCTAAGTGTTTCAGTATCTCATGAGCAAAGCCTGTATTTCATGAATCAATGCTCCCGTGTCTCCTGACACAATGCTGTGAACAGGTGTCCTGCATCCTTGCAGAGGTGGCCATGTCCGATGAAACAATATTCCGCATGGTAATCTCCAACCTGACACCATCAACGGTTACTTCTCTAAATTCCAATAACCGTAGCCCTCTGTTCCCACTTCCTTTTCCTTTATCATACTGACCCTACCACCCTCTTTCTCCTCATCACTCTGTTACCCCTACCCTGCCATCATGATCTGCCCGTCTCCCACACACTTCTACCCCCAGATCCCCCTTTCACTTCCTTCTCTTTTTCCCTCTTGGTCAGTCCACTGTCCTCTCCTATCAGATTCCATTTTCTTCAGCCCTTTCCCACGTCCACCTATCACATCCCAGCTTCTTCATTCCCTCTCCCCCACCTGCCTATCTTCCCCCCTCACCTGAATGCACCAATCACTTGTCACCCACCGGTTCTTGCTCCGCCCCTCCCCTCCCCTCCCCTTCTATACTGCCTTCCCCACTCTTTCTTTTCAGTCCTAATAAAAGGTGTCAACTGATTTCCCACCTTGGTGTTGCCACCAGCATTTTGTGTGTTGTCCCATGAAGCAATACCCCGCGTTCTGACTGATGCCATTGTTTATTTATTTAGAGATACAGTGAGGATCAGGCTCTTCCAGCCCAATGAGCCACTCTGCCCAGCAAGCCACCTTTTTAACCTGAGCAAAATCACGGGGCAATGTACAGCAACCAACTAACCTACTAACTGGTACATCTTTAGCCTGTGGGAGGAAACCAGAGCACCTGGAGGAAACCCACGCGTCCACGGGGAGGAATGTACAAACACCGTACAGAGGACACTGGAATTGAACTCCCAACTCCGACACCCCGAGCTGCATTGGCGTCACGCCCATGATCACCCGGCTGCCATAACGCCGTTGACGTACCAGCCACAGCACCACAGCACTGTGTCCCATCTGTGCCGCTGCGTGGAGGACCGTCATCCCATCGTGTGTCCGTAGGTTCAAGTTGGCTTTGCAGTCTTTAATGAGGAATTGAACAATGTGAAGGTGCCCTTCCTGACAGGCCAGGTAGAGGGGCGTTGCACCGTTTTGAGTCTGCTTATTCAGAACGCTGCAGAGAAAAGGAGAAACTTCAGTACATTCCTGGAGACAGGTCCCAGAATAATGGCCAGTGAAAAACCATAAGTCTTTATTTTAGGTTTCCTTCAGGTGGTTTTTTGAATTTACATTCTGATTGGTTACATCTTCCAGTCCTTTACACGCTCATCGATATGTGACATAGCATCAGAATTAGGCCATGCGGCCCGTCGTTCTCCATCATACCATCATGGCTGATTTATTATCCCACTCAACACCATTTTCCTGCCTTCTTCCCGTAACCTTTGATGCCCTTACTAATCAAGAAGCTATCAACGTCTGCTTGAATATACCCAATGACTTGGCCTCCCACAGCCGTCCATGAATTCCATGGATTCACCACCCTCTGGCTCAAGAAATCGTTCCTTATCTCTGTCCTAAACAGACATCTTTCTATCCTGATGCTGTGCGCTCTGGTCTTAGACTGTCCCATTATAGGGATCCTATCCACATCCACCCCTTCTAGGCCTTTCAATATTCAATGAGTTTGAATGAGATTCCTTCTAACCTTTTAAACTCCTGTGAGTACAGGCCCACCCAAAGCCATGAAATGCCTCTCATATGTTAACCCTTTCATTCCCAGCGTCATTTTCATGAACCTCTACTGGACCTTCTCCAAAGACAACACATTCTTTCTTAGATAAGGGACCCAAAACTGTTCACAGTGCTCCAAGTGGGGTCTGATCAATCCCCTATAAGTCCTCAGCATTACATCCTTGCTTTTATATTCAAATCCTCTCTAAATGATTGTGAACAATGCACTTGCCTTCCTTACTACTGACACAACCTGCAAGTTAACCTTTAGGGACTCCTGCATGAGGAGACCCAAGTTCCTTTGCACCTCTGATTTCTGAAAAATGGAAAGCCACTGTTAGACCAAATGCTAGAAATTCCTTTGGTGTCTGGCATGTATGGTAAGGCATATGGTCATATGTTTAAGGATACCTTTCCCTCTGAAGTCTGGCCCTTCCAGCCGATACTGTACATTATATAATACATGGCCCGTTGCTCTCTGTACCATGTTAGAGATGATCTCGTGGAGAGAATTCCAGAGTCTGTCCGGTTATGAAGAGGAAGCTGCTGTAGTACACACTGCTTTGCACAGTGCAAGTTCTTTCACCAAAAAGGCATCTTTGTTAGTTTACATTCCCTCTCACCATTCAGTCTATTAGGGAGTGAAGGGAAGGGAACAGGGAGACACAACTCAGCCCCTCTTCAGAATGAAAATCAGGTTTAATATCACCAGCATATGTTGTGAAATGTGTCACAACGGTGGGGCATTGGGAGCAAGGGTGGACCCAAATGCAAGACACATCTTGTGAGGTTATGGTATGGACTCCGAGCCAGAGACTGGGCAAGGACCCAGTACCTGGGTCTTGCCTTGGGCTCGGACCCCAGAACCAGGCATGGACATGACATGGGCTAGGGAGAGGAGAAACATGGAAAAACAGAGCCTTGGTCTTGGGAGAGCAGGTACATGGGACCATGGACACATACACAGAACACAGAGTCGGGACCCCTCCTTGGAAACAGGACATAGGGCCAGGACTCATGACCACCCCCACTCCCCCCCCCCGCGGGGCAACGGCAAGACAGCCTGATTTACCCCACGGAGGCAAGGACAAGACAAGACAAGACATGACCCCCTGTGGAGCAAAGGCAAGATGGCCTGACTTACCCCACGGAGGCGAGGACAAGACAAGACAAACACCAAAGAACAACACTGTTCCTATCTAACTCCAGCAATAGAACTAGACCGAGGTGCAGGCAAGGGC
Organism: Mobula hypostoma; assembly: GCF_963921235.1. Taxonomy (NCBI): domain Eukaryota; kingdom Metazoa; phylum Chordata; class Chondrichthyes; order Myliobatiformes; family Myliobatidae; genus Mobula; species Mobula hypostoma. The sequence goes on along the minus strand of NC_086100.1, from coordinate 82,973,835 downwards.
TAGAGGCGAGAGGGGCAGCGAAGGGATTCAGACAGGGGGGTAGGACAGGAATCACAGACCGCCAGGGCCAGGACTTGACTTGGTACTCAGATGCTGCCAGGGCCAGGACTTGACTTGGTATTCAGATGCTGCCAGGGAAAGGACTTGACTTGGTACTCGGATGCTGCCAGGGCCAGGACTTGACTTGGTACTCCGATGCCGCCAGGGCCAGGGCTTGGACTTGGACACGGTACTTGGATACTGCCGGAGCCAGGACTTGGACCTTGTACTTGGATGCTGCCGGGTAGTGGCGAGCTCTGGACTCGGCCCAGGAACAGTAGACAGAGGCTCCTGATTCACTCCGGCGGGTTAATCGACAGACCCACCTTGATGAGGAAACTTTGCAGGCTCGCTTCGGAGAGGTAACTGGACAGGGTTGTTCCGGTGAGGAAGGGCGAATTACCGACACTCGCTTTGGCAGAGACTAGGCTTGCTCCGGCCAAATGACATCGGCACACTGTAACTTTGATGACTTTGCAGACACTCCCGTGCCGAACGGCTGAAAGCCGGAGACTATAAACTACCGGTTCAGTCGAGAGTAATTGCCTCCAATCACCAAAGCCGAGGGACACGGGAAAACAGGGAACCAAAAGGAAACAGGGAGTCAACGGTCTGGATCGTAACATAAACAAAGTAAATTTAAAGGGTCCCCGATCCGGACCCTGACAGTTCCTGAAACATATGAAGTAAGCTAGTGCCCATGATGGAGCTGAATAAGTTCACAACTTTCTCTGTTTCTGTCGATCCTGTGCAGTGGTTCCCCATACCAGATGGTGATGCAGCCAGTTGGAATGCTCTCTACGGTAAATCTGTAGAAATTTATCAGTGTCTTTGGTGTCATACCAAATTTCCTGAAACTCCTGATGTCATGCCCTCTTTGTAGCTACATTGATATGTTGGGCCCATGATAGATCCTCCAAGATATTGACATCTAGGAACTTGAATCTGCTCAGTCTTTCCACTTCTGATCCCTTCATAAGGACTGGTGTGTTTCCTCCCATCTCACCCTTTCTGAAGTCCACAATCAGCTCTTTGATCTTGCTGACTTGAGTGCAAGGTTGGTGCTATGACACCATCAACTAGCTGATATACCTCACTCCTACGTGCCCTCCTGTCACTATCTGAAATTCTGCCCACAATAGTTGTATCATCAATAAACTTATAGGTGGCATTTGAGCTACACCTAGCCACACAGTCATGGGGGTGGAGAGAGTAGAACAGTGGGTGAAGCATGCATCCCTGAGCTACACCAGTGTTGATTGTCAGTGAGGTGAAGATGTTTATTCTGATCTGCACAGATTGTGGTCTTCCGGTGAGGAAGTTGAGGATCCAGTTGCAGAAGGAGGTACAGAGGCCCATGTTCTGGAGCTTTTCAAGATTCAAAAAACTTTATTGTCATTCTAACCGTACATCAGCTCTGCAGGGCAGAATGAGACAGCGTTTCCCAGGAGCAGTGCAATCATAACATAACAAACGCAACACTAAATAATGAACATAACAATAAATAGTAAAACACAACAGTCACATGTCAGTTAAAATCAAGTTATAAGTGTCCAGTGCAAGTTAAAAGTGTCCAAAGCAGAGTCAGGTAGAGCAGCTATATAACAGTCTGACTGCATGTGAGAGGAAGCTGTTTAGTAGCCTTGTGGTTTTAGTTTTGATGCTCCTGTAATGTTTGCCTGATGGCAGAAGAACAAACAGTTCATGGAGAGGGTGTGAGGGGTCTTTAATAATGTACCGCGTCTTCTGGAGACATCACTCTGGAAGAAGTCTTGGACAGAAGGTAGGGAGACCTCAATAACCTTCTCTGCTCCCCTAACCATTCCTATAGTTCGATCAGAACTATAGGAATAATAGTGTTAAATGCTGAGCTGTAGTCAATAAACAGCATCCTGACAGAGGTGTTTGTGTTGTCCAGATGACCCAGGGCCACGTGGAAAACCAATGATATTGCATCCGACATAGACCTATTGTGGCGATAGGCAAATTGCAGTGGGCCCAGGTCTTAGCAGACACAGGAGTTGATTCTGGCCATCAACAATCTCTGAAAACAACTCATCACCGTAGATGTGAGTGCTACTGGATGATAGACTTTAAGGCAGCTCACACTGCTCTTTTTGGGTACTGGTATAATTGTTGCCCTTTTGAAGCAGTTGGGAACATCCAGCTGCAGCAGTGAGAGATTGAAAACGCCTTTGAAAACTCCTGCCAGTTGGTTGGCACAGGTTTTCAGAGGTTTTCACACCCCACCTCAACAAATTGAGAGTCATCCTCATCTACTACCAACAAACTGCTGAAATGGCCCAGCCAACATCCCATCATGTATCTGACCCACCACCAGGACCTAGCTCCTTCACTCTCTGTCCCACTACTTACCATCATACTGTGTCCACCTCTCTCTCTCTCTCTCTCTCTCTCTCTCTCTCTCTCTCTCTCTCTCATCATCAGAGTGCCTGTCCCACTCCTTAACATCTGACCATCTGTCCCACCCCTGACTGTCTGTCCATGTCACCTCCCTTACTGTCTGATTATGTCCCAACCCCTAACCATCTCTAGTATACACAACGTGAGCACCTGCCAGAGGGAGTCCTGTGGGTTGGAGTTAGAATAAAGTACACTTGTTCAAAGCTCCAGAGTTCTGTAATCGTTACTGTGAGTAGAAACAAAGTGTGACTATTTAAGATTCATATTCGATACATCAGTGTCTGTGAAACTGGGTGACAGAGAGTCAATGCCAAAGGAAGCTTTCCACAGTCGAGAATCATTATCGTTGGAACTACAAAAAGGTGGGAGTCAGAACATGAACTTCATTTTGGAACTATGAGTCAGAGCTGGCATGTGATACCAAGAAAAATAATGACCAGTAATATTGTACAATGAGAGTGTGTGCATGTACAACCGTACTCCAATGAGAGTCTGAGTTCATACAACTGTACTCCAATGAGTCTGTGTTCGTACAACTGTTCTCCAATGAGAGTCTGTGTTCGTATGACTGTTCTCCAATGAGTCTGTCAATGTACAAATGTTCTCCAATGAGAGTGTGTGCACGTACAACTGTTCTCCAATGAGAGTCTGTGTTCATATAACTGTACTCCAATGAGAGTCTGTGTCCGTACAACTGTTCTCCAATGTGAGTCTGTTCATGTACAATTGTTCTCCACTGAGAGTCTGTGTTCATATAACTGTACCCCAATGAGAGTCTGTGTTCGTACAACTGTTCTCCAATGTGAGTCTGTTCATGTACAATTGTTCTCCACTGAGAGTCTGTGTTCATATAACTGTACCCCAATGAGAGTCTGTGTTCGTACAACTGTTCTCCAATGAGAGTCTGTGTATGTACAACTATTCTCCTATTCTCCACTGAGAGGCTGTGCATGTACAATTGTTCTCCAGTGAGAGGCTGTGCACATCCAACTGCACTCCAATGAGAATCCGCTCTTGTGGGACTGTTCTCCAATGAGAGTTTGTCTTGTGAAATTGTTTTCTAATGGAAGTCTGTCTCGTGAAATGGTTTTCCAATGACGGCATGACTCTAGAAATGCGGTCCAAAGAGGATGCTGTGACTCTGGAAATGTACTCCAACGACAATGTGACTGAGTAACTGTACTCCAATGAGGTGTGACCATGAAACTGCTTTCTTTGGGAAGTCTCTGTCCATGCAAGTGCAAACTAGTAATCCATTTCTACTTAAGGAACCTTAAGTCTTTCTGAGCCAGCTCCTGTGGAACAAAACCTCAATGTAAATCAATGTCCATTGATTCAATGAACACAGGCTTCACCCTTCCAATTGTCAGCTTTACTAGCAATCTTGCATTGCTATTCATTCTTGCAAAACTAAACTACACAATATCTCACAGTTCATGCTTCATGAAGGCCTCTATATCTACAATTTGTTAAGAGGAAATGTGTAATAGAATTGGGGTTTGTTACCCTTGAAATGGAGGAAATTGGGGCAAAAATGTGTGTAAGCCTATTCTGTTCATAGATACAAGTCTGGAAGCACCTGATCCTATTGGAGCTCAGAAGTCTAGAAGACTGCTTGCTTCACGCCAGGATTAGAGGTGTCTAGGGAATACTGTACTAGGTGCATTATGTTTTACCCAGGATGGGATGGGTGACACCAGAATCAACCCAAGGAACAAAGGTCAACTTTATTGACCATATACAGTACATTTACACGTATTAGGAATTTGTTGTGGTGTGTTGACATGACATGCATCAAAACAGAACAAGATTCAACAGTTATAAAGAGTTACATAAAAATAAGGTTAAAGTAGAGATATGGAATAAATGTGCATAAATACATATATACTATTCTGTATCTGCAGTGTAAACATCAGTGTGAAATGTGGTTTACAGTGCATTGCCGTGACTGAGGTAACGGATGGAGGGGTTTGAGGGGGCTAAACCAGAATTATTGATCAGATTAACTGCCTGGGGGTAGAAACTTTTAAAATGGAATTATGTTTTTGTTTTAATAGCCCTATAGTGCTTCCCAGAATGGAGTTTGCAAAAGGAATTTTGCAGGATAGGTAGTGTCCACAATGATTTTCCCACCTGCTTCTTTGTGCTGGACACATACAGAGATGGTGGACTGCAGCCAGTGGCCTTTTCTGCCAACCTGACAGTTTGCTATAGTCTTGCTACATTGCGAGTGGTTGCTGGACCAAACAAGACAGTAATGTCTGATATGTCTGCAAGGAGTTTGTACATTCTCCCCGTGACCGCGTGGGTTTCCTCCAGGTGCTCTGGTTTCCTCCCACAGTCCAAAGACCTACCGGTTGGTAGGTTGATTGCTCATTGTGAATTGTCCTGTGATTAGGCTAGGGTTAAATTGGGGGTTGTGGGCGGTGTGACTCGAAGGCTCGGAAGGGCCCACTCCATGCTGCACCGGTGTGTTCAGGGGAAGATGGAATTTTACCAAGTCCATCCTCTGCTGAGTCATTATGTTAATGAAGAAGATATAGTTCTCCACACGGGATCCTGGGAAATAATAATGCCCAGGAACCTGAACGTTGAAACAGTAGGTTCCTGTACCTGAGAGTCACCATGATATAAAAAAAAATTCTACAGTGTTTAAGATGTCCCAAGTGTCATGGAAGCTAAGGAGTGACTTTGATTTATTTATAAGAGACTGTTCCAGAGAGATCCCCTTTCCCCTTGCAGGAAATACTGAGGGCACAGTCTGAAAGTAATTGGATGTTAGAAGTTGAGCAGAAAGCTTGTGCAGGAGCTCACTGTCCAACAAAGTGTGGAGACAGAAGCCCTCAGCACATTTACTTGGACTTGAACCTGAAGAGCTCAGTCCTGCAAGGATGTGAACCAGGTGCTACGAGTTGGATTTGGCTGGAAAGAACATAATGATTTAGTTACATTCTACTCTGTTAGATTTGTGATTGATTGAACTTAGAAAAATTACCAGGGTTCCAGGGCATTCCTGGCAGACAGTAGATTTTTTCAGACTCAGGACTGCAAGAGCACACCAAACCTAACCGTGAAAACAGTGTTTCCAACACCTATGTCACATGAAGTCTCCATCTGGCTCCTGGGGAAAGTTCCTTGCTGTTATGGTAGCAATGTGTAGCTGGTTAGATATCCACTGTGTGATGATCATTAGCCCAAGGTACAGAAATACTCAAAGTTAAGAGGTACAATACAACATAATAAAGATTCAGTCATCCCCTGAAATAATTTGAATCAATATAAAGCAATCAATGAGAGGGTAAACCATTGCAAACATCACCCTTATCACAAGGTGGCAGAAGATGCCTGAGTTCTTCAGCCATACCACAACTTGTCTCATTAAAGACGTGATGATGGTTTACAAATGGCTAGCTATTATAAAAGAGGCATTTGGCTGTTTCTAGCAGTTTAGATATCCAGTGCCTGATCCAGTTCAGTCCATCATGGACACAGCCATTGAGCCCATCTACATGAAATGCTGTAGCAGGACAGCAACCACCCAGGACATGCTCTCTTCCCACTGCTGCCATCAGGAGGGAGGTACAGGAGCCTCAGGACTCACACCACCAGGTTCAGAAACGGTTATTGCCCCTCAATTATTAGGCTCTTGAACTTCAACTTCACTTGCCCCGTCATTGGACTCTTCCCATAACCAAAGGACTCACTTTCTAGGACTCTTCACTTCATGTTCTCAATACTTATTGCTCACTTATTTATTATTATTATTTCTTTCTTTTTGTATTTGCAAAGTTTGCTTTCTTTTGCATGTTGATTGAACACCCAAGTTGATGCAGTCTTTCATTGATTCTGTTATCCTATTATTCTACAGATTTATTGCTTATGCCTGTAAGAAAATAAATCTCAGGTTTAGAACATAGAACATAGAATAGTACAGCACAGTACAGGCCCTTCGGCCCACATTGTTGTGCCGACCCTCAAACCCTGCCTCCCATATAACCCCCCACCTTAAATTCCTCCATGTACCTGTCTAGTAGTCCCTTAAATTTCTGAGAGGTTTGTATATAGTGACGTATATGTTCTTTGATAATAAATTTAGCTTGAACTTTTGAACTTTGAAGAATATAAGCATTTGTCTGAAAACTACTTGTCAGAAACTTGGATTGAGCACATTCAGGCTAACCTGCTGACCTGAGGCATGATATATATATATATATTAAAAAAAAACATATTTATCTTAAGCGTAGGATAATGTCAACCGCTGATCTCAGTAAAAAAAAACTGCATTACAGAGCTTTGCTGCATATCAAGGAATAAAGTTTTAAATGGAGAAACAGACATGAACATTGAAAAAACTTGACAGCTCAACAAAGTTATTTATCTAGGAATTGAGATAAATGAACAACAGCACAGCAAATAGGAATATTTTTAGATGGTTTGGAATTGAAATAATTAAGGACTGTGCAGGTAACTTAATGCTTTAACATTTTCATAGAAATGTTATGTTGAACAGAAAGGATTTTCTGCTGTTCTTAAAAAAGAAATGTTAATTTTTAGATTCCCATGGAAAATTATTCCACTGAATGGAAGTTTTCAAAAATATTTTAAAATGTGATTAAACGACTTGAATATCTGGGTTAAATTATTAGTTTAATGTTTAGAATCATAGAGACATGCAGAGGATAAAAAGGGGATAACTGGTTTCAAATGAGGTCATAGAAACATAGAGTCTGTGGCACAGAAGGAAGCCTGTCAGTTCACAATGTCCATGCCAGCCATCACAGATCCATAGATCACAGCGTCATACAGCACAGAAATGGCCCGTTTGCCCCTATCATTCATGCTTTTCTGAGCTCATCCCATTTGACTGAGTCTGGCCCACATCCCTCTGAGCCTGCCCAAGTGTTTTTAAACAGTCTACCTGTCTTTATCCCATATACCCAGCACCCCCTGCGTGGAAAGACTTTCCCTTTATCTACCCTTTAAATCTTTCACCCCCTCATCTTAAACCTATGCCTTCTGCTTTTAGGTGCCAATACCTAGGAAAAGACTCTAGATTATCCATTTCCCTCATAAGTTTATAAATTTCTATAAGGTCACCTATCAGTGTCCTTTACTCCAGGGAAATCAGTCGCAGCCTATCCAATTCTCTTTACAACTCAAGCCTCTAGTCCAAGCAACACCCTTGTTAATCTTTTTTGCAGTCTCTCTAGCCAGGTTTAAGAACAGTTAGTACCCCTCAACCATCAGGCTCTTGAACCAAAGGGGATAACTTCGCTCAGCTTCACTTGTCCCATCATTGAAAATGATCTCACTTTCAGGGACTCGTTATCTCATTATCTCAATTGCATTGGCTCTTCATGCACCCATGCTGAGCTTGTCAATTTTATCAACTTTGCCTCTAACTTCCACTTGCCCTTAAGTTTACCTGGCGCATCTCTGACACCTCCCTCTCCTTTCTCAGTCTCTCTGTCTCCATCTCTGGAGACAAATTGTCAACCAGCCTCTTTTACAAATCTACGAATTCCCATGGTTATCTTGACTTGACCTCTTCCCACCATATCTCCTGTAAAAATGCTATTCCCTTTTCCCTGTTTCTTCACCTTCACCTCATCTGTTTCCAGGCTGCAGCTTTCTGTTCCAGGACATTGGAGATGTCCTTCTTTAAAGATTGAGGTTTCCCTGCCTCCATTGATACCCTCACCCACAACTCCTCCATTTCCCATACATCCACACTCACCCCATCTTCCTGCTGCCATAATAGTGATAGAGTCTATCTTGTTTTTATCTAACACCCCATCAGCCTCCACATCCAACACATTATCCTCTGCAACTTCCGCTACCCCCAAAGGAATAAATAGATCTTTACCTCCACCCCTCCCCCTACCACCCCCAGCTTTCCACAGGGATCGCTCCCTCAGCAATTTACTTGCCCACTCATCCCTCCATTCAGGGCCCCAGTCTTTCCAGCTGAGGTAATACTTCACCTGCTGGGGTCACCAATTGCGTCTAGTGCTCCCAATGTGGCCTTCTCTACATTGGTGAGATCATCATAAAATGGGGGACCACTTCATTGAACACCTCCGCACCATCCCCCACAAGTGGGGCTTCCCAGTAGCAAAACAGTTTAATTCCAATTCTCATTCCTGTTCCGACATGTTGATGCATGGCCTCCTCTTGTGCCAAGATGAGGCCACCCACAGGGTGGAGGAGCAACACCTTATATTCCATCTGGGTAATCTCCAAGCTGATGGCATGAATATCGATTTCTTCTCCCAGTAAACATTCGCTACCCTGCTTTCTTCTATTCCCCTCTCTGACCTTTTACTTCTCGCCTGAGTATTACTTCCAGCTGGATTCCCTCTCTCATATGATCCACTCTCCTCTCCTTCTTCTCCACCCCGTGACCTTTCCCACCCACCTGGCTTCACCTGTCACCTTCCAGCCAGTCTCTTTCCCCTTCTGCCAGATTCTTATTTTGGCATCTTCCCCCTTCCTCTCAGTCCTGAAGAAAGGTCTTGGCCCAAAACACCAACTATCAATTCTTTTCCATAGATGTTGCCTGACCTGCTGCGTTCTTCCAGCATTTTGTGTCTGTTGCTATTTATCTCATGTTCTTGTTATTTATTGCTATTTGCACTTGCACAGTTTGTTGTCTTCTGTACTCTGGTTGATCTTTCATTGATCCTGTTAGAGTTACTATTCTATAGATTTGCTGAGTATGCCCACAAGGAAAGATCACAGTTGTATATGGTGATATATATGTATTTTGGTAGCACAATTTACAATAAAATTTAGTCACATCGTTCCTTTCGCACAGTGACCAGAACTGCACATAATACTCAAAGGGTGGTCGACCCAGTGCTTGGTACAATTTGTTCAGTGCCACAGCTGATGAAGGCAACCATGGTGTGACGTATGCCCACTTCACCATCTGTCAATCTGTTTTGTCACTTTCGGGAAACTATATATTTGTGTACACATTTCCCTCTGTTCACCCACACTCCCCAGAGCCCTGCTTTTATCCCGCTTTGGAATAACTTTCCAAAGTGCATCAACTTGCACAAGTTTGAGTTAAGTTCCAACCCCTGTGCCTTTGCCCACTTCCCCAGCTGGTCAATATCATGTTGTGCTTTGACACGGCAATATTGTGGTTTGCATAACACTTTGCAGTAAGGGTGACTGGGGTTCAATTCCTGCCACTGACTGTAAGGAGATTGTACCGAGATTGTACCTTCTCCCCGTGACTGCGTGGGTTTCCTCCAGGTGCTCTGGTTTCCTCCCACAGTCCAAAGGTATACCAGGCAGTATGTTAAATGGTCATTGTAAATTGTCCGATGACTAGGCTAGGATTAAACGGCTCAAAGGCCTACTCCGCTCTATGTTTCAATAAGATTTTTTAAAAAAAGACAACAATTTCCAGCATCTGCAGAATTCCTGTTGTTAACCTTCCTCACTGTCCACTATGCCACTAATTTTAATGTCATCCACGAGCTTACTATTCATGACATCTACACCTTCATCCAAATCATTAACATTAATGACAAACAGCATGGGACCAGCAATGCAGATACCCTGGGACAACACCTACGTTATATCTACTGAATATGGCATTTCAGACAGACAAAGCAGTGCCACAAGCATTATATTCCTGCTTATTCCCCTGCAGCAGCTCTCTCCCATCTTCGCATTACTCTTCCCACACTTTTCTGTATCTGTTATTTCACTTTCACCTGTGTTCCTGCCTGCCTCTATCTAACATTCACCTGCCACAGTCTTCCAACTGAAGCCCAGTCACCGACCCTATCTGTCCCCCTGTATACCTGTCACCTCCACCCCAGTCACCTCCCCTACCTGTCACACTGTATACCTGTCTACTTGACCCCCATCCTGCTCCTCTCCTCAGTCCAGCAATCACCCCAGAGTCCTTTCTTGCCACTTGCCTTCTCCTCTCTGCTCTGGCTATCTTGCAGAGAAACATAGAAAACCTACAGCACAAAACAGGCCCTTCGGCCCACAAAGCTGTGTTGAACATGTCCCTACCTTAGAACTACCTAGGCTTACCTATAGCACTCTATTTTTCTAAGCTCCATTCTCAGTCTTAATGCATGATTTTGACCCAAAACATTGACAATTTCTTTTCTCCAACCGAAGCTACTTGACTTGCTGAGTTCCTCCAGTTAATTGTATGTTACTCCAGATTCCAGCATCTGCAATCCCTTCTGAATCTGACTAATAAGACTTAATTGACTCACTGACACCAAATGGATCTCCCAATGGAATGTTTTCTAAGACAAAAGGGACAACGGGCTTGTTCCAAGAGAAACAAACACAAAATACAGGAGGAACTCAGAAGTTCAGGCAGCATCTACAGAAATGAATAAACAGTTGATGTTTCGGGCCAAGACCTTTCCTCAGGACTGGGAAGGAAGGAGAAGACACTCGAATTAAAAAGATGAGGGGAGGGGAAGGAAGACTAGCCAGAAGGTGATAAGTGAAGCCAGGTGGGTGTGAAAGGTATAGAGCTGGAAAAGAGGACTCTGATAGGAGAGAAGAGTGGACCATGGGTGAAAGGGAAGAAGAGGCACCAGGGGGAGGTGATAGGCAGGTGAGGGGAAGAGGTAAAAGGACAGTGGGGAAAAGAAGAGGAAAGGGGAAGGAACAAAAATTACTGGAAGGTGAAATCGAAGTTCAAGCCATCAGGTTGGAGGCCACCTAGATGGAATATGAGGTGTTGCCCCTCCATCCTGAGAGTGGCCTCATCATGGCAGGAGAGGAGGCAATAGACCAACATGTCAGAATGGAACTGGGGATAGGAATTAAAATGGTGGGCCACTGGAAATTCTGCTTTTGGCAGGTGCAGCAGAGGTGCTCAACAAAGCAGCCCCTCAATTTACAACAGGTCTCAGCAACGTGGAGGAGGCCACACCAGGAGTACCAGCTACAGTAGGCGATGCCATCAGATTCGCAGGTGAAGTGTTGCCTCGCCTGGGTAAACTGTTTGGGGCCCTGAATGGAAGTAAGGGAGGAGGGTGTAGCAATTCACCGACTTTCAGGGATATCTGCCAGGAGGGAGATTCGTGGGGAGGGACGAATGGGCAAGGGAATTACGGAGGGAGTGATCCAAATAGAAAGTGGATATTGGGGGGGGGGTAAGATTTTCTTTGGTGATACGATCTCATTGAAGATGGCAGAAGTTACAGAGAATGATGCGTTAGTTGCTGAGGTTCATAAGGTAGCAAGATGAAGACAAGAGGAACTCTATCCCTTTAAAGATGGTTGAATATTCCTAAATGTTCCATGTTGTAAAGCAGGGGTTCTTAACCTTCTTTATACTGTGAACCCCTTTGTCAGTCCAATGAAACCTGTGGACTCCTTCTCAGAGTAATGTATTTAAATATGTAAAATAAAATATCCAGGATTATAAAAAGACAATTCTATTGAGAAACAGTTATCAAAATATTAAAAAAACAAATTTGTGACAGAGTAATGTATGTGTTTTTATTAACATATTAAATAACAAGTCTATATATTTAAAATATCGGCAAGTTAAAAGTAAGTTTTACTTTTTTTAAAGGCATATCAGTGTGAAGGCTGTTGTTGCTTAGTTTGAATAAAAACATTAAACTGTGGGGTGGTTTTTAACAAAGCAATACGCATGACGTGTTGGACATCCATTCGCAGGGCTGCCCGATAGTTGGCCAGTGCGGCACATGAGTGTCTGCAGACAGTAGACAGTGATCATATTTGATCTAGTGCCAGGTCTAATAACTACCATAATTTCAGAGTAGTGACAAGAATACCGTAAATGATATTTTGAGATATTTGTAATGCGATATGAAAATATCTGTGATTTCTATTGGTGCCAGGTAATGCTAATACCACTATGGTTGTTGCCTACGTTCATCGTTGATGGAAATTTCAGTCAGAGGTTAGAAAATATAAAGTTGTAAACTTTTTTTCCCATCCAAGATCATGGACCCCTGGAATCTAAGTTCTGTGGACCCCAGGTTAAGAACCCCTGTTCTAAAGCAATTAAAAAGGACACAGAAAAAGCTGATAGCTTTAGGAACACAAATAGCTATCAAAGAAAATGAAGTTAAGAATGCCAGCAAGCTTGTTGAGAGCAAATAGTAAATGAAAGAGGGTAATTTTGATTGGCTGTACCAGTAAGATATTTTGTTATGATCAGTTACAGCCCAGGGGTAGAATTTCAATTCTTATTTGTCAAAAGATATTAATTAATTGCTTATTAGATTGATGAAGAAAATGATTGTGATGTATAATCATAGAATTGAATAATACAGGTCAAAAGTGCTTATACTTAACCATTGTACAAGGAAGGTGAGATCTTTTTAACTCATCCTGGAACTCTGGGTGGTTTTCTTCAATATCCTTGAATAAACCAGTGAGCAAAGAGACCTGAGTTTCAACTGTGTCCTGTGGGCCTCGGGAGCGATTCGGGTCCCTCAACAAATGACAGGAACTTGCCATTGTTTGTTAATTTTGCAGCCTGAGCAAAAGGTCTGCCTGTCAACTCAGCATTTGACTCTCTGAGTGGAGCCAAGGAAATTGACACCCTAGTTCATTGGACCCTTTGAGAAAGTAAACCTGGTGGCCTACTCCTTGCAGCTCCTCAAGACCCTCAAGATTATTCCCACTTCCCACATTTCCAAATTCAAGTCTGTGAACACCAGTCCATTAGCCCCACCACCATCAGTCCTGCTGCCACTCAAGTTTGTTGATGAGGAACAGGTCTTCACCATGAGAAGAATTTTGGAATCACGTACTGTTTGGGGTGCTTGGCACTTCCTTATGGACCGGGAGGACTCAGATGTGAGGAATGGTGCTGGCTTTCCGAAAGGGACACCTTGGATCCGGCTCTCATCCATGACTACAATCATTGTCTCTCTGAGCAGTCAGGGCCGTCAGGTGTTGGCCATAGGGGAAGGGGTCCTGCTACAACACGCACCCAGCCACGCCAGCTTCCGGGGTTTAGACGCTCTAGCTCTCCGGAACATGGACAGCTGGTGCGGCCCCTTTGAAGATTCAGGCTGCCCTGCTGATTGGTGCCTGGATTTAATATTTAAAGAGCATATGAACTGAGGTTCGGTACTCAATTATCAGCTCAGTTTTGGAGTCTCGTCTAGCATCTAGTTTAGAATCCCATCTTCGTTTCAGCCTTGTATTGTGTCTCGATTCTAGTCTCAGATACTCCAGCACTTGGGTCCAAACCTTCCTCAGACAGGTCTCATGTCGCACTGTTTCATTACAGTCCTTTCAATACACTGGCATCTTTCAATGAGTACAAACTTCAGTGCAGTACTAACTTTTGAGGTAGATGGCAATCCAAGACTGTGTCAAATGTAAATGATATTGAAATATGTTTAAAGCACATAATAGCTGCCTGTCAGCCTGAGCTAAATTGGTTTCCTCTAAATGGGTAATCCACGTGATCTCCTGAACTGGTTTTAGCTCCCCAGGGGGATCAGAAGCAAATTTTATTGAGTAGTTTTCACATACAGTACTGTGTAAAAGTCTTAGGCACATATATATCTCTAGGGTTCCCAAGACTTTTACACAGTACTGTATTTGTCAACAAGGCGTGGAGAGCAAGTTCGCAAATCTGGCAGGAGCAAAGAATGTTGGAAATGGCAAGATTGGAGTGCTGCAGGAGGGTTGTGGCACAGGTGGCAGAGGAGTGCCAGGGGTGGGAGGGGGTGGTGTTGTGGCATGGGTGCAACCTCCTGGCATCAAGGACATATATACAGAAAGGTGCCAGAAGAAGGATCCTAATAACTATCATGGATGTGTATGTATATATACACACACACACACACACACACACACACACACACACACACACACACACACAGAAAGGTGCTGGAAAATGGCCAATAATGTCCTGAAGGATCCTACCCCCTCTGCTCATGGACTGTTGGACTGTTTGTCCCACTCCCATCAGAGAGGAGGCTACATAGCATCCACGCCAGAACCATCAGACTCAAAAACAGTTACTTTCCTCAAGCAGTAAGGCTGATCAACACCTCCACCCACTCACATCTCCACACCCCTCACCACCACTACGTTATAATTTTCTGTCAAAATCACCTTATGCACAGACACTCCTGTATCTTGCATCACTTTATGTACATCCAACCAATGGATGTATATAAACTGTTATATACTGTATATATTTATCGCATTGTTAAAATTATTACATTCTTTATCTTATTGTGTTCCGGAGTAACAATTATTTTGTTCTCCTTTACATTTGTGTAAGTCATAAGGTGGTGGCTGGGAACGGACCCAAGTGCAAGACACAGACACTGAAGTACTAGGGACAGGACTAGGATACAGGGCGATGGCAAGGACATGGACAGGAAAACCAGGAACATGGAACAGGACTGGACAAGAGAGCTAGGAGCCCTGGCTTGGACTCCGAGCCAGAGACAGGACAAGGACCCAGAACCTAGGTCTTGCCTCTGGCTCGGACCCTAGAACTAAGCAAGGACGTGACTTGGCTGGCAGGCAGGATGAGGCTGGAGTCTTCAGACCTGAGGCGAAGCTGGAGACTGGAGACTTGAGGCGAGGCTGGAGACCAGAGACTTGAGGCGAGGCTGGAGACCAGAGACTTGAGACTAGAGACTATGGGTAAGGCTTGCGACTAGAGACTCGAGGCGAGGCTTGAGACTTGAGGCTTGAGGCCTGGGGTCTTGAAGCTTGGCTTGGGGCGAGGCTCGAGGCTTGGGGTCTTGAAGCTCCTCCTGGGCAGGGCGCGGTACTCCACCCGACGGAAGCAAGGGACAGGAAGGGACAGAACCAACCATAGGTAATGGCAAGATGGCTTGGCTTACCCGACGGAGGCAAGGGACAGGAAGGGACAGAACCAACTGCAGGGAACAGCAAGACGGCCTGACTTATCCGGTGGAGGCAAGGGACAGGAAGGGACAGAACCAACCGTAGATAATGGCAAGACAGCCTGACTTACGTGGCGGAGGCAAGGGACAGGAAGGGAGCTAAGGACAGGGTGGCTCCAGGACAAGACTTCAGGCGAGACGAGGCGAGAGTTACCAGCAAGACAAGGCAAGGCTTCAGGCAGTACAAGGCAAGACAAGAACTTCAGGCAAGGTGAGAGTTACCGGCAAGACAAGGCGAGGCGAGACAAGAACTTCAGGTGAGGCGAGAGTTACCAGCAAGACAAGGCAAGGTTTCAGGCAATGCAAGGTGAAACAAAAACTTCAGGTGAGGTGAGAGTTACCGGCAAGACAAGGCAGGGCTTCAGGCGAGGAAACAGAAGGCACAGGAAGGGATACAAGGAGTAAGGACAAGAACAATCCAGCCCCACGCCTGGGTCTCTGAAGGTATTTATGCAGCCAGCCCCAACGAGAATCAGCTGCCTCAATTAGAGCTCAACAAGAACAGAAACAGTGTAGACGGGAAAACCTGGAGCAAGGGTCGATGGACCGGACCGTGAACCGGAATGCGGACTTCATGGACTGGACCATGACAGTGTACTGGAGATGGCATTAAATTATCTTGAATATCTCCTCTAATGGTTCCCATTATCACCTTTCCTCCATATCATATTCAAATACTGGCAATGCTTGAGTTTCTGCTAATCAACCTCCCAAGTGTAAACACCTTCACCCTCCCCACCGCATTCAATCTGCCTTTTCCTTGATGCAATCATTTAACATCCACCTAACTGCACCCCTCCTGCTGCCTTACCTGGCTCCGTCTGTCCCTTGTGCTTCATCTCTCTCTAAACGCTGTAGTAACTAAGCAGGCCAGGCTGGATCTAGGAAGGGGAATGAACAGTCAATATTTTGGGCAGAAGTGATAGGAGGCGAGACAAGCGAGCATTTCTCAGGTGGTATGGCCTTTGATTAGGCTGGCCGCTTGATGAGGCGATAAGAAGTGTAGAAAGCTGCTTTCTGAAATGTGCTGAGCTGTGTCCACAACTCTCTGCAGCTTCTAGTGGTCACGGGCTGTTCAGTCGCTGTACCAAGCAGTGATGTGTCCAAACAGGATGTTCAAAGCAGATATACCAAATTTCTTTAGCTTCCTGAGGAAGTAGAGGGACTGGTGATCTTTCTTGGTTGTGATGTCTACCTGGTTGGACCTAGGAAATTGAAGCCCTCAACCCTCTTGACCTCAGCATCATTGATGTGAACAGGAGCATGTGCACCATCATCTCCCTTGCTGAAATTATTGACCAGTTATTCTTCCCTGCTGACACTGAGGAAAAGGTTGTCATTATAACACCATGTCACTAGGCTCTCTACCTCCTACCCGCACTTGACCTCCCATAGCTGGATAGGCTATGCACCAAGTGCTTGTAAAGAGGATTCCTATTGAGTGGAAGATACAAAAGCCTGGCCAGGCTCGTAGACAACTTTTACTCCATTGTCATAAGGACATTGAATGATCCCCAAGCACAATAAGGTGGACTCATGATCTCACAATCTAGCTCATTATAACCTTGCACCTTATTATCTACCTGCTCTGCATACTCTCCGTATCTGTAACGCTTTATTCTGCATTTTGCTCTACTCTCTCTACACCCACGACTGTGTGCCTAGGCACAGCTCAAATGCTATCCATAAATTTGCTGATGATACAACTGTTGTTGGCAGAATTTCAGATGGTGACAAGAGGGTGTACAGGAGCGAGATATACCAGTTAGTTGAGTGGTGCAACAACTTTGCAACACTAGGAAAACCGAAGAGCTGATTGTGGACTTCAGAAATGGCAAGATGAGGGAACACACACCAATCCTCATGGAGGGGTCAGAAGTGGAGAGAGTGATCAATTTCAAGTTTCTGAGTGTCAATATATCTGAGGACCTAACGTGGACACAACATAATTGATACAGTTCTAAAGAAAGCAAGACAGCAGCTATATTTCAGTAGGAGTTTGAGGAGATTTGGTTTGTCAACTGCAACACTTGAAAACTTCTACAAAAGTAGCATGGAGCGCATTCTGGTTGGCTGCATCACCATCTGGTATCGGGGGATGGGGTGCAGTGTGGGGGGGGTGGTGTACTACTGCACAAGATTTAAGTAAGTCTCAAAAACTTGTAAAACTAGTCAGCTCTATCATGGGTGCTGGCTTCTGTAGTATCTAAGACATCTTCAAGGAGCAGTGCCTCAGGAAAGTGTCGTCTATCATTAAGGACCCCCACCACCCAGGACATGCCCTCTCCTCATTGTTGCCATCAGGAAGAAGCTACAGAAGCCTGAAGGCATTGGAATGAAATTTTTAAATTGGTTAATACTTCATCGTTATGTGCTCGTCATTCCCTCCTACAATTTAAAGTTGTTCATAGGGCTTATATGACCAAGGGTAAGTTATTTCATTTTTATATGGATATATCTCCCTACTGTGTTAGGTGTAACAATGGAGAAGCGTCATTTATTCATATGTTTTGGACATGTCCAAGTCTTGGAAAATATTGGAAGAAAGTATTCCAAACTTTTTCTGCACTCTTTAAAGTAAATTTTAAGCCTAATCCTTTGACTGCCCTATTTGGTATTGTTGGAAGGAAAAGTATCATCTTGAAGACATCTGATTTGCACATTCTGGCTTTTATTTCTCTTATGGCTAGGAGGGCGCTTTTGTTTAAATGGAAGGATGCTGTTCCGCCTAATCATGCCCAGTGGTTACGGGGTGTTATGGCGTGCCTAAATTTAGAAAAGATTCGTTGTTCAATTTCTGAATCTAACCAAGATTTTCAAAATTTGTGGAGGCCGTTTTTAAATTATTTTCATAATCTTTGACTTCTCGTTAAAATACAGAAGTTGATTAATAGCATATTTTATTATCTGACAAGGTTTTTTTTTCTTTTTTCCCCAAACAGCTTCGACTTTGGTAGTGGGTATAGATTTTTTTTTAATAAGATTGTTTATATTCTAATATAAGAATTAATCTAATCTATATGAATATAGAGTAAGGAGTTTGTTAATGTGATTCAATATACTGTATCTGGTATTATTATATTTTTTCTTTTGTTTTATAACATGTATTCTCCTGGACTCTGTATTCTTCTATATAGAAATCAATAAAAATATTGAAAAAGAAAGAAGCCTGAAGGCACACACTTAGCAATTAAGGAACAGCTTCTTCCTCTCTTCCATCCAATTTCTGAATGGACATTGAACCCATGAACACTACCTCACTACGTTTTTATTTCTGTTATTTTTGCACTACACATTTTAACTTAACTACTTAGTAGACATAGATATACTTAATGTAACTCAGTTTTGTTCTCTATATTTATTTCTCATGTATTTCGATGTACTGCTGCCCTAAAGTTAATAAATTCCACAATATATGCTGGTGGTGGTAAATCTGATTCTGACTCCGATTCTGATTTTGTTATTGTTTTACCTTGGGTACCGTCTCAATGCACTGTTGTAATGAATTGATCTACTTACTGGCGGCAAACAAAACAAAGAACACAACTCAATACTTTACTAATAAAACTTTTTCTGTAAAAAATTCAAGGTAAATGATTGCCGCAAACAATGGAGAGACAAGCGAAGGCATGGTTGAGTCGAGGGTCAAAACGTGTGAGTGCAAGGTCAAGTCAAGGGTCAAAGCATATGAGTGCAAGGCTGTGTCAAGGGTCAAAGTATATGAGTGCAAGGCAAAGTCAAGGCGAGGTCAAAGCATATTCAAGGCAAAATCAGGGCAAGCAGAGTGGAGGAGAAGCAGATTCAAGGTTCGTCTACCTAAACCAAGAGTGCAGTTTGATCATCCTAAGGGCCAGGCCGTTTTGGAAAGGTCGGTACGGGCCAAAACGTGATGGCAGGGTCCAGGCCCAGAGCATATCGATGCCACAGGGCCCAGGTCCTTCTGAGAGGAACAACCCGATGTTTGGATGATTTAAACGCTCGGTCAGATGGATTAAAAAGGGAAGGTGTTGGGACCAGAGGCAAGGGTTAGTCCGGTTCTGCTCCGTAATGTTTACTCGGGTCTCCGCTGAGCTGAGGCTGAGGCTCCAGCTGCTCTAGGCTTCCTGTCTGGGCCCGTGACGTTTACTTGGCTCAGCACTAAACGGAGGCTGAGGCTGTGGCCTGCTCTGTGCTTCATGTCTGTGGACTCACTCTCATTCTAATTGCTATTTGCTTACTTTTATTGTTTGCACGATTTGTTTTTTTCTCTCTCTCTGCACATTGGGTGTTTGTTGGTCTTTTTTTTAAAATAGGCTCTTTTGGGTTTCTTTGTTTTGTGGCTGCCTGTAAGGAGATGAATCTCAAGCTTGTATAATGTATAGATACTTCAATAATAAATCTACTTTGAACTTTGACATTTTTTCACTGTACTTCAGTATAAGTGACAATAATTTACTAACTCCAGGGAGTTCGAAGATATACACCAAGTATACTTCTTACTTTTCTTTCCACTCCTGATGAAGGGTCACGGCCTGAAACATCAACTGTTTACTCCTTTCCATAGGTGCTCCAGCGTTTTGTGTGTGTTGCTTTAGGTTTTCAGCACCTGTTGATTTTCTCGTATTTGAGAAACAAGGATACTATTTAATATAAGACCATAAGACTATAAGACATAGGAGCAGAATTAGGTCATTTGGCCCATCGAGTCTGCTCCACCATTCAATCATGGCTGATCCTTTTTTCCCTTCCTCAGCCCCATTTCTCGGCCTTCTCCCTATAACCTTTGATGCCGTGTCCAATCAAGAATCTATCAATCTCTGCCTTAAATACACTCAATGACCTAGCCTCCACAGCTGCATGTGGTAACAAATTCCACAAATTCACCACCCTCTGGTTAAGGAAGTTCCTCCGCATCTCTGTCCCCCTCTATCCTGAGGCTGTGCCCTCTCGTCCACCATGGAAAACATCCTTTCCACATCTATTCGGTCTAGGCCTCTCAACATTAGAAAGGTTTTCATGAGCTCCCCCTCATCCTTCTAAATTCCAGTGAAAACAGACCCAGAGCTATCAAATGTTTCTTGTATGATTTTCCTTTCATTCCCAGAATCATCCTGGAATATCAGGGAAGGAATTATTTAGTGTCCCGGTAATGATCTATATGTCTATATCAGCTCCAGGAAGGATACACAGGAGATATTTTAGAATGGTGACTACCTGAGGTATAAAAACTTCACCTATGTGGAAAGTCAAGAAAAGCAAGATTGCCTGCCCTTAGGTCTGATAAGGTTGGTAAGATTTGAAGAAAGTGTGTGAAATGATGGACTGCTTCAATATTGTAGATTGGGAGAAACCACTTCTAAAAGCAGGGGTCAGTAAACGGAAGGTGCAACGTGCACATGTGAAAGAACCAGAGGGGATATAAAACTAGATTATAGCAAATGGTTATAATCTGAAAATCTTCGTTTTGAAGAAGGTTCAGCAGTAACTTTTAATGGGCAGTTGGATAAATCATTGTAGATGTAAAATTTGTAGCACTGAGGGGAAAGAGCAGGGAAGGAGGTTTAACTTAAAAAGGTCCTTCAAGGAACCAACACGGGCAAAACATGCACAATTTTCTCCTTGACTTGTTTAATTATAGTCTGCAAAACTCACAATGCCCTGAGGAGTGCCAGAAATTGCAACAATACAGAGAGATTGCTACACCTCAGCTGCAATCTAAAGGCTGCTCTGAAGCATAAACTAGTGGAAGTGGAGATAACATCAGAGTTCCCTATCACCTACCACCTTTCACTTCTTCCTCCCCTCCTCCTACTTTCTTACTCTGACTTCTGATCTGTTTTTTCCAGTCCTGAAGAAGGATCACAGCCCAAAACATCGACTGTTTATTAATTACCATAGATGCTGCCTGACCTACTGAGTTCCTCCAACATTTTATGTGTGTTGCCTTGGATTTTTGGTACTGGGAGATTTTCTCATGTTTCTAATTTTCTGTGAAGTCCCTCACATCCCACCACTAGCTCCTGGGTCTTCGGAGACACCATATTTCTCCTACCCCACTTTCCCTGAACACCCCAACCCTCCCCTTTCCTCAGACACTACCAACTCTCTTCCGCTCTCTGATCCTAGCTCTCATCTATGCCGGGTCTTCACATTTCCCTCTGAGGTTCCTCTTTCTGAGGAAGAACATTCTGTCCTCAGGGCCTCACCTTTGTCCTCCTGTGTCCGCACCTCAGTGAGTTCCGTGCCTGCCACGACGCTGAGATTTTCATCTGCTGCCTTCATCTCCATGCCTACTTCTTTGGCAAGGATTCTCTACCCCGTACTGATGACCCCTTCTCTCATCTTCAACCCTCCTCTTCTCACTGGACACCCTGTTCTGGTCTGCTTGCTCTGGATCTTTTTACTGATCATTGCCAATGGGACTTCAACCATCTCAACTCTACTGCCCTCTCCCTCCAATTCCAATCTTCCGAATGCCCTGCTCTCTACTGTCTCTGTACTAATCCAAACCTCAGTAATGAGATATCCTCCTTCATCAAAGAAAGGGGCCTTCCTTCCTCTGCCATCAACGCTGCCTCACCCACATCTCTTCCATTTCACACATGTCTGCCCTCACCCCATCCTCCTGCCACCACACCAGGGATAGGATTCCTCTTGTCCTCACCTCCCACTCCACCAGCCTTTCTGCCCAGCACATAATTCTCCGTAACTTCCGCCATCTCCAACGGGATCCCACCACCAACCACCTCTTTCCCCCACCCCTCTTTCTGCTTTCCATAATGATCGCTCCTTACATGACATCCCTTGTCCACCAAGCACCTCTTTCCCTCACCCCTCTTTCTGCTTTCCATAATGATCGCTCCCTATGTGACTCCCTTCTCCACTCATCCTTCCTCACTGATCTCCCTCCTGACACTTATCCTTGCAAGCGGAACGTTGCCCCTACACCTTCTCCCTCACTACCATTCAGGGCCCTAAATATCACTTCCAGGTGAGGCAACACTTCACCACTAAGTTTGTTAGGGTTATCTACTGTATCTGATGCTCCCGGTGTGGTCTTCTGTATATCTCCATCTGCCAGAAAAAGCAGGATCTCACAGCAGCCACCCATTTCAATTCTACCTCCAACATCATGGCATGAACATGGATTTCCTGAACTTCCAATAATTGACCCCCCCTTCACCATTCCCCATTCCTGTTTCCCTCTCTCTCCTATCACCTTACCCGCCCCCCCATCACTTCCCTCTGGTTCTCCTCCTCCTTCCCTCTCTTCCATGATCTTCTGTCCTCTCCTGTCAGATTCCCCCTCCTCCAACCCTTTACCTCTTTCCTCAATCGACTTCCCAGCGCTTCACCTCTCCTGGTTTCTCCTACCAACTACCGCATTGTACTTCTTCCTCCCCTCCCTCCACATTCTTACTCTGACTTCTCTTCTTATTTCCCAGTGCTGATGAACAATGGTCTTGACCCGAGATATTGACTGTTTGTTAACTTCCAGCCTCCAGTGTGTGTTGCTCCAACTTCCAGCCTCTGCTGGTTATCTGGTGCTTCAGATTTATTAAACTGGACAAAAGCTGGATCTGGTTCAGAGTTTCACTTCAACCAGAATTACTAGTTAAAAAAGATGCTTAGCTTACCACTCTGGTCACTATGACAATTGAAGACTCCAGGGAGAAAAGGAGAAGCTTTTGGGTGGTGGAGTTTATTTATTTATGTTTTTTATTGAGATACAGCATGAATGGGCTGTTCCAGCCCATGGAGCTGCGCTGCCCAACAATCCCCGATTTAATCCGAGCCTAATCGCCAGACAATTTACAATAACCCACCTGTGGGAGGAAACTGGAGCACCCAGAGGAAACCTATGTGGTCACAGGCAGAATGTACAAACTCCTTACAGACCGCGGCGGGAATTGAACCCAGATCACTAGCAGTGTAAAGCATTGTGCTAACCACTACACTACCATGCCACCTGTATGTAAGCACGTGGCACTGGGTTCGGACTGGACAAACCCAGCTCTAGTATTCATTGTTGTTAACTAGCTTACTTATACTCATTAGGATAGGAACTAACATGCACAGCAATTGCTGAGTAAGTGATGTGGCTGATGTTGGCAGCAGGATAATCTATATTAAATGGACTCTGCAGCAAAGCTAAAACAAACACCTCAGGGATTTCCTACTGTATGTTGGGCATCATTGTTGGGCAATAATGGGAACTTTTATTGAATGATCCAGCCCAGTGCCTGATAAAGGGCCTCGCTCTCCTTAATGCTCATCCTGTCAAGTTCATCCCAATGATAAGCACAAGAAAGTCTGCCGATGCTGGAAATCCAAAGCAACACACACAAAATGCTGGAGAATCTCAGCAGGTCAGGCATCATCTATGGACAGGAATAGACAGTCAACATTTTGGGCCGAGACATTTCTTCGGGACTGAAATGGAAGGGGGAAGACGGGCAGAGCAAATGCCAGAAGCAACCCATTGAGAAATCTTCAACAGCTTCCAACAAATCATACCCACAAGAGATTCTGCAAATGCTGGAAATTAACACTCAAACAAAATGCTGGTATACTCAGCAGGTCAGGCAGCATCTATGGAAATGAATAAACAGCCGACGTTTCGGACCTGTTGAGATCCTCCAACTTCCAAAAAAAAACTGCACGGCACCCAGAGGTGAGGGCTGCTAAAAGGTTTAAGAAAATGTTAGCGGTTGGCTCACTAATTCTGTAAGAACTCTGGCAACATTGCAGTGTTTACCAAAAGAGCATTTCAAAGTAGTTTGAATGGTTGCTGCTCAATAGTTGAGGAGAGAATGATGTTTCTGTGTCTTGAAAACAACGTCATCGTAAACTGTTGGCAGACACTCACCCAGGGAAGAGGTGAAAAAGAACTGGGAGACATCAGTGAGTGTTGTAAGGGAAAATACTGCATTAGCTATGAAGCATTGATTAATTCCTAAACAGACTGCACTCAAGAGTGAGGATTAGCTCTTTGAAAGGCCACAGATGTTCCGTGCATAGTCAATTAACTAAACAGGTGTCAGGCTGCACAGCACAATAGCAGGTAAGGACACTAACTGAATACAACACACACAAAATGCTGGAGGAACTAAACAGGCCAGGCAGCAACTGTGGAAATGAGTAAACATTCAACATTCGAGACCCTTCATCAGGACTGGAAAAAAGAAATGATAAATCAGACTAAGAAGATGGGAGAGGGGAGGAAGAAGTACGAGGTAGTAGGTGATAGGTGAAGTAACGAGCTGGGAAGTCAATTGGTGAAAGAGAAGGGGTACCTGATAGGAGAGGACAGAAGGCCATGGAAGGAAGGAAAAGGGAGAAGGAGCACCAGAGGGAGGTGATGGGCAGGTAAGGAGATAAGGTGAGAGAGGGAAATTGTAATGGGGTATGGTGAAGGAGGGCGGCAATTACCGGAAATTTGAGAACTCAATGTCCATGCCATCAGGTTGGAGGCTACCCAGATGGAATATAAGGTGTTGCTCCTCCAACCTGAGTGTGGCTTCATTTTTACAGTAGGGGAAGCCATAGACTGTCATGTTGGAATGGGAATGGGAAGTGGAATTGAAGTGGGTGGCCACTGGGAGATCCTGTTTTTCTGGTGAATGGAGTGTAGGTGCTTGGTGAAGCAGTCTCCCAATCTATATTGGGTCTCACCGATACACAGGAGGTCACACCAGGAGCACCAGATATAGTAGATGCAACACAGAGCATCATAGGAAGTCATTCCTGCCTGTGGCCATCAAACTCTACAACTCCTCCCTTGGAGGTCAGACACCCTGAGCCAATAGGTTGGTCCTGGACTTATTTCATAATTTACTGGCATAATTTACATATTACCATTTAACTATTTATGGTTTTATTACTATTTATTATTTATGGTGCAACTGTAATGAAAACCAATTTCCCCCAGGATCAATAAAGTATGACTATGACTATGACTATGACTATGAGATGACCCTAACAGACTCACATGAAAAGTGTCGTCTCACCTGGAAGGACTGTTTGGGGTCCTGAATGGTAGTGAGGGAGGAGGTGTAGGGGCTATTATAGCACTTGTTCTGCTTGCAAGGTTAAGTACCAGGAGGGAGATCTGTGGGGAGGGAAGAATGGACAAGGGAGTTGCGGAAAGCAGAAAGTGGGGAGGAGGAGAAGATGTGCTTGGTGGTGGGATCTCGTTGAAGATGGCAGAGAATTATGTGATGGATGTGGAGGCCGGTGGGGTGGTTGGTGAGGACAAGAGGAACACTATCCCTGGTGGGGTGGTGAGTGGATGGGGTGAAGGCAGATGTGTGTGAAATGGAAGAGAACCTGGTGAGGGCAGTGTTGATGGTGAAGGAAGGAAAGCCCCTTTCTTCTTCATGGACCTACCCATTCTCCTCCTTTGGTTGTCCTCCCCCTTCCCTTTCTTCCTTGGCCTTCTGTCCCCTCCTATCAGATTCCCCATCTCCAGCCCATTACTTCTTTCACAAATCGACCTCCCAGCTCTTTATTTCACTCTTCCCCTTCTCCCATTTTCACCTGTCACCTGCTACACTTCTTACTCTGACTTTTCATCTCTTTCTTCCAGTCCTGTTGAAGGGTTTCAGTCTGAAACATCAGCTGTACTCTTTTTCCATTGATGCTGCCTGACCTGCTGAATTCCTCCCGCATCCTGTGTATTGTTTTGAGTTCCAGCATCTGTACATTTTCTCTTGCTTGTGTTAACCGAATGATTCTGTGGCCATCAGAGTTCAGGCTTCAAACAGAGGGCACTTCACTTTGCCTTACCAAAGTTAGTACCTTTGGATTTTATTTATGGTGAGACTATAATGAAATCTGCTACTTGGTTTGAGAAAGATCTCCAGTTTTGTAGCAATTTTCACTAACTCATACTGTGCCAAAGAGCTTTAAAGCCAACAATGTGAAGTGTAAAAAAGCCAACTGTAAAGTGGGAAATAAAACAATCTAGCTGCATGGTGCAAACTTTCACAAAAAGCAATGTGATAATAAACCGGACAATCTGTTTTCAATACCATTGATGGAATAAAGGCAGTATCTCAAGGCAAGAGAAGATGTTCTGGCAATCTTAACCAAATTGCTGGCATATGCAAGGCTGTTACTTGGACTGTAACTACTTCGGGCCACGTAGGCTTCTTTGGAAAGGATATTTCTGCTGTGCAGTCCAGTCATAGCTTCCCTGCGGCCGATTCAATGTTCTTGGCTGTCAGTCCCCAGATGATCTGAACCAAAGTGAGTGTGCTGGTGCCTGAAAGAGCTGAGCAAGAGAACCTGGCTGTAATTGAGTCTGCAATCTCCAAATAATTCTCTACAAGCTGCAAGTCAAATCAAAGTTCAGCAACTAAGCCACACCTTTATTCTCAGACAAGAGAAAACCTGCAGATGACGGAAATCCAAGCAACCCACACAAAATACTGGAGGAACTCAGCAGGCCAGGCAGCATCTTTGGAAAAGAGTAAACAGTCGACGTTTCGGGCCAAGACCCTTCCTGATAAAACGTTGACTGTTTACTCTTTTCCATAGATGCTGCCTGGCCTGCTGAGTTCCTCCAGCATTTTGAGCGTGTTGCTCACCTTTATTCTTTTAGAATTTGGGCATCACTATCAGCAGGATTTTTGCCCAGTGTTAATTATCCTTAGTAAGGTGTGGTGAGCTGTCTTCTTGAACCATAGCCGTCTTTCTGCCAAAGGTTCTCCCATGATGCTCCCTGATGGGAGGTCCTGATTTAGAAAAGAAGAACTTTGCTCCATGTAAATCACAATGAAAAAAACTATTGATCCTATGTTTTGAATATGACCTCAGAATGTCTCAAGCCATTCTACAGGTTTTCCACAGCCCCTCACATAGCAAGAACCTACCTTGGCCTTAAAATATTCAAAGATTCTGCATCCTTTGCCCTTTGAGAGAGACAGTTTCAAACATTCACAATCCTCAGAGAAAAAACTGCCTCACCTCCATCTAAAACAAGCTCTTCATTTACCACCACAAGAGGAAACATCCTCTCTACCTTCATCCTGCCAAAGTCCATCAGGATTTAATGTATTTAAATCAGGTCCTCTCTCACTTTCTAAACTCCTAGATTCACTAAGCTGGTTCTTCTTATGACAACCCATCCATTCCAGGTATCAATCTTGTAAACCTCCTTTGATTGCATCCAACACATTTGAAGTTCTAAGTTCAAGGTAAATTTATTATCAAAGTACATTTATGTCATCATATACAACCCTGAGATTCAATTGCTTGTAAGCATACTCAGTAAATCCATTGTAGAATAAAAACCATAACTGAATCAATGAAAGACTGCATCAACTTTGGCATTCAACCACTGTGCAAAAGGCAACAAACTGTGCAAATACTAAAAGAAAGGGACATTAATATAAATAAATGAGCAGTAAGTGTCAAGAACATGAGGTGAAGTGTCCTTGAAAGAAAGTCCATAGGCTGTGGGAACATTTCAATGATGGGGCAAGTGAAGTTGAGTGAAGTTTACATCCTCTTTTAAGTAAGGAGACCGATTTTTGAGATGTGGTTTCAGCCGTGGCCCATATAACAGAAGCAAACCTCCCTGCTTTTGCCGCCCATTCTCTAGCAATATACAATAACTTTTTATCTAGCATTTCTAGCTACTCACAGAGCCTGTGTGCTAGCCTTTTTCATTTGGTATTGGTTTATTGATAATGGTTTATTATCTTCACTTATAGAGATACAGTAAAAAGCCTTCGGCTGAATGCTAACTGGACAGATGATTCCGTACTTGTCCAAAGCAGTAGTGAAAAGGAGAGCAGAATGCAGTATAGAGTGTTACAGTCACAGAAAAAGTGCAACACGGGTAGGCAAGTAAACTCCGAGAGTCACAATGAGGCGAACTTGGAAATCAGAGTTGAAGAATTCACCTTTTAGCATGCTAGGGGTCAGTTCAACAGCCTGACAGCAGCAGGATACAAGCTGTTCTTGAGTCCTGTGGTACGTCCTCTCAAGCTTTTGCATCTCATCCCACAGCTTGGCGTTCTCTCATCACTTACATGACATAGATTATTTTGCCTGCCAAAATGGACAATTCCACATTTTCCCACATTATAGTCCACGTGCCTGGTCTTTGCTCACTCATTTATCTATATCCATCTGTTACTTCCTTCAGGCCTCTTCAAACTTACCTTATATACTGCTTCATCAGCACATTTAGCAACTCAGTCACTTCATCTAAGTCACTTATGTCATCTTCACGAAGTTGAGGTGCCAGCAGCAATCCTTTGTTCCATTTTGCAAACCAGGGAAGGACCTATTTATGCCTCACACACGAAAAATGTTGGTGAACGCAGCAGGCCAGGCAGCATCTATAGGAAGAGGTACAGTCAACGTTTCGGGCCGGGACCCTTGGTCAGGACTAACTGAAGGAGGAGATAGTAAGAGATTTGAAAGTGGGAGGGGGAGGGGGAGATCCAAAATGATAGGAGAAGACAGGAGGGGAGGGGTGGATCTTGTGGTGAACTATGTATATATTGTTGTAACTGGGTTACCTGTCTGGACACGCCCCTCCGCTGACTGCTCCTGTGGCTTCTCCCACAGACCCCTGAATAAAGGCGATCGTGTCACTGCTCCTCCCTCAGTCCAGGACAGATACTCAGCTTGGACGTAGGTCCATTTACTGTTAATAAAAGGCTTTCAGTATTTACTCTACTTCCAGTCTTTTGGAGTAATTGATAGTGCATCAGATCTAAAAGCTGGAAAGTTGATTGGCAAAAGGGATACCAGACTGGAGAAGGGGGAGGATCATGGGATGGGAAGCCTAGGGGGAGAGAGAAGGGAGGAGGGGAGCCCAGAGAGTGGAGAGCAGGCAAGGAGTTACATTTTTTGAGTGTGTTGCTTGAATTTCCAGCATCTGCAGATTTCCTCGTGTCTGCCTATTTATGCCCATTCTCTCTTCCCTGTTAACCCTGAAAACTTCTATTTACACCAATTTATTATTTCATATGCTATGAACTATTTTGTCTCCCCCTGCTACAGTTGCTTGCCAAAAGCCTCCTGGATACCTGTCTAATACGTGCACCAGCTCCTCTTGATCCACAGCAAAGTAAAACAAAGCTGTGATGGTGATATGGAACACAAGGCAGCCAGCTCCACAAGCAGCAATGGGGTCATCTATTTCAGTCATGTTGGTTGTGGAATAATTTTCAGTCAACATTCTATTAACCTCCATTCTTTGGTGAGACAGTTCTAAGGGATTTTTAATATCCATTTTGGAAAGCAGTTGTCCCTCACTGGACAATTAGTAATCAGCTGCAGAAGCCCTGGTGTTTTTTTTCTATATATCTAAATCTCAGGGATGTTCACAAGTTCAGGATAGATTGTGAATCAAACATGTTTTCGTTCCCTTTTATAATCTGCCAGATATAGTTTATCAATATTTTTTTAACTTACTTGTCACCTCTGCGTGACACTTACCTTGGGGCCTGTGTGATAAGCATTTTCAAGCTTGCAAAGTCTCCCTTAGCAGCTGCATAGTGTGCTGGTACTGCCCCGCTGTCCGTCTCCAGCATGGGATCGCACCCTGCCTGCAGCAGCCACCGCACCACTTCTGATTGGCTAAACCGAGCCGCTAGGTGCAGAACATTTGCACCATGGTCATCCCGGTCCTAAACATGAAATATTTTGCTGTAGATCTTTTGCAGAAAAAAAGGACATAGTTGAACGAATAAAATGACTGTTCACATGTTTGCAGGTAAATCTCGTGTCTGCTAGCTCTTCAGAGTTCTCATAGAATAGGTTTGGTCAACTTCAATCCCAACCAATAGCATTTTAGGAGCTACTGTACACAATGACAAATTGTATGTATGGATTGTGCAGTTTAACAGGAACCATACATGATATACCAGTGATATCCATGACCTGTGTTTTGGATATATGTTCTTTAAAACGTCCAGGAATAGGTATCATCTACTGAATATTAAGAAAGGAAATGCGACAGGAATTTGAAAATAAAAAGCATAAGGGCTAAAGAAGGGAGCCGGTCTTTTTAAGTTCTGTGCAAAAGTGTTGCAAAGGAACAACAAACTAGCATGTAGAGGTTCAAAGGTTCAGTTATTATCAAAATATACAACTCTGAAGTTCTTTTTCAGATAGCCATGAATCCAAGAAAGACAACATGATCATCAACCCCCTAATCCCTCCTCCCAGTACAAAAAAGCAAACAAAAACAGAACAGGCACATCGAACACCACCACCCCCACAAGCTGCCCACACAAAAAAACAGGAAAGATCAGGTGAAAAACACAGAATACAAAAAACAACAAGACTGAAATAAGGCCACAGTCCAAGTCCAAGTCCACATCCACAGTGCAGAAAACCTGAGCACCGTTCCCCCTCTCTGTAGCAGAGTGATCTCACCAATGTTTAAAAAAATCATAGAGTCTTAGAAAAGTACAGAACAGAAACAGGCCCTTCAGTCCATCTAGTCTGTGCTGAACCATTTAAACTGTCTACTTCCAATGGCCTACACCGAGGCCATATCCCTGCTTTCCATGTACCAATCCAAACTTCTCTTAAACTTTGAAGTCAAGCTCGCCGGCACCACTTCTACTGGAAGCTAGTTCTACACTCTCATGAACCTCTGAATGAAGTTTCCCTTCACCTTCCCCTTAAACTTTTCATCTTTCACCCTTAACCCATGGCCTCTTATTGTAGTCCCAGTGGAAAAACCCTGCTTGCATTTTTCCTATCAATACCCCTCATAATTTTGTATATCTCTATCAAATCTCCTCTCAATCTTCTACCCTTTCTAACTGTGATGCCACTTTCAATGAATTATGGACCTGTATTCCCAGATTCTTTTGTTATTCCAAACTCCTCAGTGTCCTACCGTTCTCTGTGTAACACCCATTCTGGTTGGTCCTTCCCCACTGTCCACTGCATCCCTAATCATGGTGTCGTCCATAAACTTGCTGGCCCATTTAACCACATTATCATCCAGATCATTAATATAGATGACAATCAACAATCCCTGCTGCACTCCTCTGGTCACAGGTTTCCAGTCAGAGAGGGAAACATCTACCACCACTCTCTGGTTTCTCCAACAAAGCCAATGTTTAGTCCAATTTACTGCCTCATCTTGCACGCCAAGCGGCTCAACCTTCTTGACCAACCTCCCATGCGGGACCTGGTCAAATGCCTTGCTAAAATCCATGTAGTTAACATCCACTGCCTTGCCTTCATCAACTTTCCTGGTAACTTCCACAAAAACTCAGTAAGATTGGTTAGACATGGCGCCATGCACAAAGCCATGTTGACTCCCTTTAATCAGTCTATGTCCAAATACTTGTATATCCAGACCCTCAGAATACCTACCAGTAACTTTCCCACTACTGATGTCAGGCCCAACAGCCTATAATTTCCTGGTTTATTTTTAGAACCTTTGTGAACAGTGGAACAACATTGGCTATCTTTCAGTCCTCTGGTACCACATCTGTCAGTAAAGACAACTTAATTATCTCTGCAGGAGCCCTGGCAGTTTCTACACTTGCCTTCTGCAGGGTTCAAGGAACACTTTAGCAGGCCTTGGGGATTAATCCATCCCTAATTTGCCTCAGGACAGCAAACACCTCCTCCTCTGTAATCTGTAAAGGTTCCATGAAGTTGATGCTGCTTTGCCTCACTTCTAAGAACTCTGTATCCATCTCCTGAGTAAATACAGGTGTAAAAACATATTTAAGATCTCCCCCATCTATTGGCTTCTCACGTGGATTACCATTCTGATCTTCTAGAGGACCAATTTTCTTCCTTGCAAGCCTTTTGTTCTTGAAATATCTGTAGAATCCCTTAGCATTCTCCTTCACCCTGTCTTCTAGGGCAACCTCATGCCTTCTTTTAGTCTTCTTGATGTCTTTCTCAAGTGTTCTCTTGCATTTCTTACACTCCATAAGCACTTCATTTGTTCCTACCTACCTAAAGCTGCTATGCACCTCCTCTTTTTTCTCGACCAAGGCCTCAATATCTCTTGAAAACTAAGGTTCCCTACACTTGTTATCTTCACCCTTTATTCTGACAGGCATACACATTTTGGACTCTTTCGAAGGCCTCCCACTTACCAAATACACTTTTGCCAGAAAACAGCCTGTCCCAATCCACACTTGACAGATCCTTTCTGATACCATCAAAATTGGCCTTTTTCCAATTTAGAATCTTAATCCACAGACCTGCTAGACCTGCTTTTTTCCATATTTACTATGAAACTAAAGGCATTGTGATCACTAGATGCAAACTGTTCACCCACACAAACTTCTGTCACCTGCCCTGTCTCATTCTCTAATAGTAGATTAAGTATCGCACACTCTCTCATTGGGATTTCTAAGCACTGATTAAGGAAACTTCCCTGAACACATTTGACAAATTCCACCCATCTAGTCCTTTTACAGTATGGAAGTCCCAGTTAATGTGTGCAAAGTTAAAATTGCCTACTGAACAACCTTATGTTTCTTGTAACAGTCTGTAACCTCTCTGCAAATTTGTTCCACCAAATCCCTCAGACTGTTAGGTGGTCTGTCAAACAGCCCTCTTATTAGGTCGTACCTTTCTGATTTCTCACTTCCACGCATAACAACTCACTAGATGAGTTCTCCAGTTTGTCCTGATGAAGCACTGCCATGACATTTCCCTAACTGGTAACATCACTCCTCCCACTTTAATCCATCCCACTCTGTTGTGTCTAAGACAATAGCACCCCAGAATATTGAGCTGCCAGTCCTGCCCCTCCTGCAACCAAGTCTCACTAATGGCTACAATGTCATGATTCCAGGTGTTGATCCATGCCCTAAGTTCTTCTGTCTTCCTGCGATACTTCCTGTATTGAAATATATGCAGCTCGGGACACTAGTTGCACCATGCTCAACCATTTGACTCCTAACTCCAGCACATCACACAAACCAATCTTCCATCCTTGGACTCACTTTACACTGCATGCTGTTGGAGCAGTGCTGCCAGGATAATCAAGGACACGACCCACCCAGCCAACACACTTTTCGTCCCTCTTCCCTCCAGGAGAAGGTTCAGGAGCTTGAAGACTTGTACGGTCAGATTTAGGAACATCTTCTTTCCAACTGTGATAAGACTGCTGAACGGATCCTGACCCGGATCTGGGCTGTACCCTCCAAATATCCGGACCTACCTCTCGGTTTTTTGCACTACCTTACTTTCCCTTTTCTATTTTCTATTTATGATTTGTAATTTAAATTGTCATTATATTTACTATCAATTTGTACTCCAGGGAGTGCGAAGTGCAGAATCAAATATTGCTGTGATGATTGTACGCTCCAGTATCAATTATTTGGCGACAATAAAGTAAAGTAAGTATAAGTAACTTGGTCAAAAGTCATACCCACATCTGCCTCCACAACCTCTCCACTATCTATGCTAGCACTCTGGTTCCCATCTCCCTACAATTCTAGTTTAAACCCCACCGTGCAGCAGTAACAAACATACCTGCTATGATCCCCCTCCAGTTCAGGTGCAAACTATCCCTTCCGTACAGGTCCCAGCTTCCCTGGAAGAGAGACCAATGATCCAAAAATCTTATGCCCTCTCTCCTACGCCAACTCCTTAGCTACATATTAAATTGAATAACCTTCCTATTTCTGGCCTCACTAGCACGTGGCACAGGAAACAATCCTGAGATCACAATTCTGGAAGTCCTACCCCTTAACTTAGCACCTAACTCACTTTACAGAACCTTGTCACACTTCCTACCCGTGTCATTGGTACATAGACGGACCAGGGCCTCTGGCTGTTCATTCTCCCACTTAAGAATGTTAAGGACCCAATCTGAAATGTCCCAAACTCTGGCGACTGGGAGCAAAATACCATTTGGGAATCTCAATCTCACCCACGGAACCTCCTTTCTGTTCCCCGAACTAACAAATCCCCTGTCTCCCCAGCTTGTCTCTTCTTCCTCCTTTCCTTCTGAGTTGCGGAGTCAGACTCAGTGCCAGAGACCTGACCGCTGGGATTTTCCTCTGTTATGTCATCACCCCCAACAGCATCCTGTTGTTGAGGGGGATGGCCACAGGGGCACTTTGTACTGGCTCTTTACCCCATTCCCCTTCCTGACTGTCACCCAGTTTCCCACGTCCTGCATGAGGGAAAGCACACATCCACAAACGTCTTATCATTCGAAGTAGCAATAACATATCCTATGGAGAGAGTAGCTCACTGGGTCTCCTTTGTGTCAGATACTGGTGAAGTTCCTGAGACAATGCTTGACATGTTAGAAGGTGTAAATGGATTATGTCAGAAATTATCAGAGGAAGGCAGCATTTGGGATCTAACATGTTCCTTATAATATTTCCGAATAGAATTCACCAACATACACAGAATACTGGAGGAATTCAGTGGGTCAGGCAGCTTCTGTGGAGGAAAATGAACAGTCAATGTTTTGGGCTGAGAGTAGGGGGAGGTGGTGGAGGATGAGCTGGTGGGTCATAGATGAAGCCAGGTTGGGGGGAAGGGGGGAAGTAGGTACCTGGGGTGGGATGTTCATGCAGGAGTTTTTCACTAAGCATTGTCCAGGCCTGCCTTAAGTATTGTGCACTGCTGTGGTTATAATTATATAAGAAAGGTGCTGGGGCATTGAAAAGGATATGGCAAAGGACAAATAAGATAAGAGCACTGAGTCATGAAACGACAGGTCATGCAATGCAACATATTACTGCTCAAGATTATTATGCATACTTTCACTGAGAATGAATATGATGGGCCGAATGCTCTCATTCTGTGCCATAACCTTCAATGTGGGGTGGCAGGGTGGCGTAGTGGTTAGCACAACGCTTTACGGTTCCAGCGACGAGAGTTCAATTCCCACAGCTGCCCGTGGGGAGTTTGGACGTTTTCCCAGGCGCCCCGGTTCCCTCCCACGCTCCAAGGACGCATCAGTTGGCAGGTTAATTGGTCATTGTAAATTGTCCCGTGATTAGGCTAGGGTTAAGTCTGGGCGTCGTGGCTCGGAGGGCCAGAAGGACCTATTCCACGATGTATGTCGATAATAAAATAATAATAAAAATAATTTGTAAACAGTGACTGAGATATACTCAGTTCAAACAATTTTCAAAACATTTCCTAGCTTAAAGCAGTGCTGTAAAGTTGTTGAATATGGTTTTATAATTTTATTCCCAGGGTATATGTATCACTGACAAGAAAAATATATTTCTGCCCAATACTGAACACTCGTTAGAATCTGTTGATAGACATAGCATCAGTGGTGTTGGAACTTGATTCACTGACACTGAAGGAAATCTAAGTCATACACACTTTTGACCCAACTGGTGCACGATGACCAACAGTCACCCTCTTACACCAAACCTGTACTCATCTCATTTTATTCTCTCCAGAGTTCCATCAAATCCCCTCACATTCTACCACACACCTATACACTTGGACCAAGTTACAGTTGAAAATTGACGGAGTAACCCAGATATATTTGGGATGCTGTAACACCTGGATAAAACTCATGTGGTCATAAGGAGAACAAATAAGATCCATACAGACAATACCCAAGTGCAGGATCAAACCGGGGTTACTAGAGCTCTGAAACCACGGTCATTAGCTTTAAGGCAGCGAAACAACAATACAGGGACAAGATTCAGACTCAGCTTTCCGCCAACAACACACACAGCTTATGGCAAGGTCTGCACACCATTGGAGACTTCAAAGCTAAACGCAATGGAGTTTCCAACATCAATGTCTCTCTTTTTCACGCCTGATTCGATGCCACCAATACTGAGCCCCTGAGGAGACCTGCAGATGATGCGACTGGCACCTTGGTCATCTCTGAGGCTGAAGTACACGGGTGTTTCCAACAGGTGGACAGTCGCAAGGCTATAGGACCGGACGGCATCCCAGGGCGAGTACTCAGAGTGTGCATGGCACAACTGGCAGGTGTGTTTACAGACATTTTGAATCTCTCCCTCTCCCAGTGTAGCGTGCCCTCCTGCTTCAAAACATCCACCATTGTCCCTGTACTTAAAAAGACCAATGTAACATGTCTGAACGACTGGCATCCTATCACACTCACCTCAATAATAAGCAAATGCTTTGAGAGACTGGTCAAGGACTACATCTGCAGCATGCTACCACCCACACTGGACCCCCTACAATTCCCCTACCGACACAACTGATCAACAGACGATGCAACAGCCACAGCTCTACACACTGTCCTTACACACCTAGAGAAGTGGGATGCTTATGTGAGAATGCTGTTCTTGGACTACAGTTCAGCATTCAACACCATAATTCCCTCCAGGCCTTCACCCTGCCTTGTGCAGCTGGATTCTGGACTTCCTGTCAGTTCGCCAGCAGGTTGTAAGAGTGGGCTCCCTCACCTCTGCCCCTCTGACCCTCAACACAGGTGCCCCTCAGGGCTGTGTACTAAGCCCCCTCCTTTACTCTCTGTATACCCATGACTGTATCGCCACCCACAGCTCCAATCAGCTAATTAAATTTGCTGACAACACTACATTGATTGGCCTTATCTCAGACAATAACGAGGTGGCCTACATGGAAGAAGTCATCTCTCTGACACAGTGGTGTCAAGAAAACAACCTCTCCCTCAATATCGCAAAAACAAAGAAGCTGGTTGTGGATTACAGGAGGAATGGAGACAGGCTAACCTCTATAGACATCAATGGATCTGGGGTTGAGAGGGTGAACAGCTTTAAGTTCTTCAGCATAAACATCACCAAGAATCTCACATGGCCTGTTAATGCTGGCTGTGTGGTGAAAAAGGCATAACAGCACCTCTTTCACCTCAGACAGTTGAAGAAGTTTAGCATGGCTCCCCCAGATTCTAAGAACTTTCTACAGGGGCACAATTGAGAGCATCCTGACTGGCTGCATCACTGCCTGGTATGGGAACTGTACTTCCCTCAATCACAGGACTCTGTAGAGAGTGGTGCGGACAGCCCAGCGCATCTGTAGTTGTGAACTTCCCATGATTCAGGACATTTACAAAGAGAGGTGTGTAAAAAGGGCCCGGAGGATCATTGGAGACCTGAGTTACCCCAACCACAAACTGTTCCAGCTGCTAACATCTGGGAAGTGGTATTGCAGCTTAAAAGCCAGGACAAACAGGCTCCAGGACAGCTTCTTCCACCAGGCCTTCAGACTGCTTAATTCATGGTAACACAACTGTGTTTCTGTTATATTGTCTATCCTGTTGTACATAATATTTATTATAAATTACTTATAATTGCACATTTAGACGGAGACTTAACGTAAATATTTTTACTCCTCATGTATATGAAGGATGTAAGTAATAAAGTCAATTCAATTCATAAGTCTTGAATTATCAAAGACTCTGCTCTTTAGTGTAAATATTTCCATTGTTTGTATCTTCTCTTCATGACTCAGTGCTAATACCTGATTTGTCCTTTGCTATATCCTTTTCAAAGCCTCGGGATGTCTCTTGTATAATAATAGCCAGAGCAGGGTACAGTACTTCAGGTAGACCTGGACAATGCTTGTGCAAAACTCTTGCACACATAGTGCTGATGGCTTCACTGACTAATTTACCAGTGCCCCTACATTCCTCTCCTGGGATACTGTTTCCAATTTCATAACATTTCACTTGACTTTAACAATTATCACCCACAAGCCTATCTCCTCAGTTTTTATACACGTCTATATTTTTTCTCTGCCATTTGCTGTCCTGACAACCTGATGGCAGGAACATCAATTTCTCTAACTTCTGACAACCACTCCACCACCCTTTTCCCTTAACTCTATGGCCCCATTATACCTCCTCTTTCTCATCTCCATCCCTCAGAACCTGTCCATCAGCTTCACTGTCCTCCCTCTGCTTCCCTGCCTCTTTCCTTCATTCCACAGTCTATTGTCCTTCCCTATCAGCTTCCTTCTTCTTCAGCCCTTTGCCTTCCCAACCTACCACAGCCCAGCTTCTTACATTATTCCCTTCCCTCTCCCTCACCTGGATTCCTCTGTGATCCAGCAGCTCATTCTCCATCTCCTCCCCAGCTCTCAGCCCAGTACGATGACTGTTCATTTTCCTCCACAGAAGCTGCAGGCCCGCTGTCCCGCCAATATTCTGTGTATGTTGATGAATTCTGTTTAGGAATATTATAAGCAGCACCGGCCATACTCTTGATCCATAATAGGTCCCAAATGCTTCCTTCCTTTAATAATTTCTGACATAATCCAATGATACTTTCTAACATGTCGAGCATTGACTTGAAAACTTGACTGGTATCTAACACAAAAAGACCCAATGAGCTACTGTCTCAGAGTGTGTTATTGCTACTCAGAACTATAGGACGTGTGCCGATGTGTCCTTTCCCTCATGTGCTCGTTCTCTATTCCTTTACAGCACTTTTGCACATAACTCAAAGAAATGGCCCGTTTCATTTTCCTTTGTGCTTTTTATTTAAAAGTCAATACCTATTCTCAGATATTCTAAAGAACATATATTCAAAACACAGGTCATGGACATCACTGGTATGGTTCCTGTTAAACTCCTGCATGATCCATGCATGCAATTTGTCATTGTATACAGTAGCTCCTAAAATGTTATACTGCATAAACATAAACAGCTTCTTTGTGCAGCCTGCATATATTTCATTTTCCCTGTGTACCAACTGAATGTCAATGTCGTTTAGTCCCTTACAAGTCTGCTTGCAATGTGCATATTTACCTCATGTATATTTCTACTGTGCCTGTATAACTCATGTATGTAATCTAGCATTAATATTTGATTTCCTGCATACTACAGGGTGACACTATATAGTCCCGATCGGTGTACTGGCTCTGAAAACATTAGGCGTTAAAGAAATACAATTTCTTAATTATATTTAAGAAATGTATAAAGTTCATGTTTTCTTTCTGTATGAAAATGTACAGTCCCTGTCTAACTCCCATTATATATGTTTTCTTCCTGGATTACTCAGTACATTTTATTATTTTATTCTCAGTATTTTAGAGCTTCTGACTTCAGTTTACAGCTCGGAACACGGTCGTCTTAGCTCCGACAATTGATCATGTTTTGTTGCCGTGATAAACTACCAAGTGTTGCTTTGCCTCCTTACTTTCTGTGACATCAGGCAAGGTGAGACTCCCACATCGCTGTGCAGTTTGTGTAGCATCGCTGACTTTCACCTACCTGAATGTCACAGCCGCCAGCACTGGTCAGCCACTGCAGCGCCTTTAAGTTCCCGGTGGCAGCAGCGTCGTGGGTGGGAGTTGCTCCATTTTTGGCCCTCTTGTTCGCTGACAACTTCGCCTGGGTGATGAGGAATTTTAAGCAGTCCAGCTGGCCGGCCCTGGCTGCGTGATGGACCGGGGAGGCGCCCAGGTGATCCTCGATGTTCCCATTCAGTCGGCCACTGGCGTCCAGGCTCTTCAGCGTTTCTAGGTCCCCGTCCTTCGCGGCGAGCAGGCACGGGTGAGGAACCATCTCGGTGTGCGATAGTGAACCATTTGTCCTGCTGTGCCAAGGTCAGAGCTGGCTTCTGTCAGCACGCTGTTACAGGCGAGCTCAGTTACCGATCAGGTGCAGTCATGCAGTGAGGTTAATGCTCAGCCTGCATTAGAGATAATTACTCTGAAGCTGGGCCACCTCCTGACCTTCATCTCCGACCATCTGCCAGACGACTGAAAGATGAACTAATAAACTGTTTTCTTTTGAGAGCTGAAAGGATAGTTGCTTTTCTGCACTGTCATGTATCACATTTCTCCTCCTGCCCCATGGGAGCAGGTCGTAGAGTCATAGAGCATGCAGACAGGCTGTTCGGCCCAAATGGCCCATACCGGCCATTGCTTACTCGAACGAGCCCTATTTGGCCCATATTACTCTAAATCAGCCCTATCCATGAATCCATCTGTGTTTTAAACATTGTAATTATATCCATCTCCTCTCCTTCCTCTGGCAGCTCATTCCCTATATCCACCACCCTCTGTGAGAAAAGGTTCCCACTCAGGTTCCCTTAAATGTTTCTCCTCTCACCTTAAACCTATTCCTTCTAGTTTTACACTCCCATATTCTGGGGTGGGGGGAGATCTGTTTACATTATCAATGTCCCTCAGAATTTCATAAAACTCAATGTCACCCCCAGCCTCCTGTGCTCCAGGTAAAAATGTCAAGATTCAAGGTTGTTTCATGTCATTTCCAGTACATAAGTGTAATAAAGAATGAAATAATTGCTACTCTGGATCTGATGCAACACATACAGAAAAACAACAAAGTAAAGTACACAATAATTTTAAATGACACAATAAATACAAATACATACGATAGCTTATATAAATTCATTACTTGTATGTCGAAAACGTGGCACTAGACACAGGAGTGTCTGTACATAAGGTGGTCAAGAGGAAATAATAAAGTAGTGGTGATGGGGTTTGTGAAGGGGCGGGTTAGGCAGTCTCGACCAAAACCCTGATACATTCCTGTGTGTTCCCCAGGTAAAGAGACCCTGCTTTCCAGCCCTCTCTGCTGAAAGAAAACTGGGCTAGTAATTCAAACCGTAGAGTAATGGCTTGCAGCTCAAATGCCATCAGAGCAACGAGAATATTAAAATTCAGTTATTCGAATAATCTGGAAGTTTTAAAAAATCAGCAATTTGACAATGACACCATCAGATCATCTGAAGCAAAGGAAACTCTGCCATCGTTACCTAGCTTGACTTGCTTTTCAGTCCAGTCAGCATATTTCCTCTGGAATGACCTAGCACAGCGCTCGGCTGTTTAAGCAGAGTAAAATGTAACAGGCCAACTGCTACTGCAGGACTAATCTGTAATACTCACAATAAGCTAACTTTACTTCCCCATTGTTCTAGTTCCTGGAATTCAGACAATTTCAAATACTTTTACACAATAGAAGCTTGCTGATAAGCAACACACACAGATTTTCTGGAGGAACTCAACAAGTCAGGCAGCATCCGTGGAGTGGAAGGGAATAGACAGCCAGTGTTTTGAGCTGAGACCTTTCATCAGGACTGGAAAGGAAGGGGATAGAAGTCAGAATAAGTTTCTTTTTTCTTTCCATTTTTTAGAGGAATGAAGAACATGTCTGTAGGGTTAGTACTTTGCTCTGGGTGTCGGATGTGGGAACCCTGGGAATCTTCCAGTCTCCCTGATGGCCACCTCTGCGCCAGGTGCACCAAGATGCAGCTCCTGAGAGACCGTGTTAGGGATCTGGAGCTGCGGCTTGATGACCTACTGCTTATTGGGGAAAGTGAGCAGGAGATAGATAGGAGCTACAAGGAGTTAGTCACCCCGAGGCTGCAGGAGTTAGATAAGTGAGTGACTGTCAGGGAAGAGATGGGAAGAGCTCAGACAGTAGAGAGCACACTGTGGCCATCCCCCTCAGTAATTGTTACCTTGTTTCGGATGCTGTTGAGGGGGTGGTGTGGCCTGACAGAGGATGACCACGGCGATCAGGTTTCTGGCACTGATCCTGGTTCTGTGGTGCAGAAGGGCGAGAAGAAGATGAGGAATGCGGTAGTCATAGGGGATTCCATAGTGAGGGGAACAGACAGGAGGTTCTGTCAGCCTGATAGAGATACCTGCATGGTGTGTTGCCAGGGTACGGGATGTCTTGGATCGGGGGCAGAGTATTCTGTAGGGAGAGGGTGAACAGCCAAAAGTCTTGGTACTTGTTGATACCAATGACATAGGTAAAAAAAGGGAGGAGGTCCTGAAGAGAGAATTCAGGGAGTTCGTTAGGAGGCTGAAAGCAAGGCCTCCAGGGTAGTAATGACAAGTTTGCTGGCTGTGACACGTGCTAACGAGCGCAAGAATAACATGATCAGGCGTATTAATGTGTGGCTGAGAGACTGGTGTAGGGGGCAGGGCTTCAGATTCCTGGATCATTAGGTCATCTTCTGGGGGAGGAACGACCTGTACAAAAAGGACGGGTTGCACCTGAACCCTAAGGGGTCCAATATCCTAGCAGACAGGGTTAATAGACTGTTAGGGAGGGTTTAAACTAATTTGGCAGGAGGATGGGAACCAGAGTGACAGGGCTGAGGAAAGGGAAAACAGAAATAAATCAAAGATAGCATGCAACAGAGATGATAGAAAGGACAGGCAGAAGATGAGGCATAATCACAGCCAGTGGGATGAGTTACAGGGCAATAGAGAAGTGGTGCAGTTAAAATAGAAAGCAACAAATACTGAACTGAAAGTATTATATTTGACTGCATGCAGCATAAGAAATAAAATGGACGATCTTGAAATTCAGCTACAGACTGGCAAGTATAATGTTGTGGCCATCTCTGAAACTTGGCTAAAGGATGGTTGCCATTGGAAGTTGAATGTCCAAGGATATACGGTGTATCAGAAAGATAGGTTAGTAGGCAGAGGGGGTGGTGTAGCCCTATGTATAAGAAATATATTAAATCATTAGAAAGGGATGACATAGGATCGGAAGGTGTAGAGTTAAGAAATGGCAAGGGTAAAAGGACCCTAATGGCAGTTGTATACAGGCCTCCAAACAGCAGCCAGGATGTGGATTACAAATTACAGCACGAGGTAGAAAAGGGGTGTCAGAAGGGCAACGTCATGATAATCGTTGGGGATTTTAACATGAAAGTGGATTGGGAAAACCAGGCCAATACCGGACCTCAAGAAAGAGAATTTGTAGAATGTCTAAGGGATGGCTTTTTAGAACAGCTTGTTGTTGAGACCACTAGGGGATCGGCTGTGCTGGATTGGGTGTGGTGCAATGTTCTGGAGGTGATAAGAGAGCTTAAGTTTAAGGAACCCCTGGGGAACAGTGATCACAATATGATCGAGTTCACTTTGAAATTTGAGAAGGAGAAACTAAATTCCAATGTGTCGGTATATCAGTGGAATAAAGGAAATTACAATGGCATGAGAGAGGAACTGGCCAAGGTTGACTGGAAAGGGACACTAGCAGGAAGGACAGCAGAGCAG
Organism: Mobula hypostoma; assembly: GCF_963921235.1. NCBI lineage: Eukaryota > Metazoa > Chordata > Chondrichthyes > Myliobatiformes > Myliobatidae > Mobula > Mobula hypostoma. The sequence continues at coordinate 82,930,531 of NC_086100.1, read as the reverse complement.
CAATGGCTGGAGTTTCTGCGAAAAATGAGGGAAGCGCAAGACAGGTATATTCCAAATAAGAAGAAATTTTTAGATGGAAGAAGGACACTACCGTGGCTGACAGGTGAAGTCAGGGCCAAAGTAAAAGCGAAAGAGAGAGCATACAAGGAAGCCAAAACTAGTAGGAAGATGGAGGATTGGGAAGCTTTTAAAACTTGCAGAAGGAAACTAAGAAGGTCATTAGGGAAAAAAAGATGAGTTATTAAAGGAATTTGGCGACTAATATTAAAGAAGATACTAAAAGCTTTTTTAAGTATATGAAGGGTAAAAGAGAGTTGAGGGTAGATATAGGACCAATAGGAAATGACACTGGAGATATTGTAATGAGAGACACAGAGATGGCAGTGGAACTGAATGCGTATTTTGCGTCAGTCTTCACAGTGGAAGACATCTGGCGTATACTGGACATTCAAGAGTATCAGGAAAGTGCATTATGTGTAGTGAAAATTACGACTGAGAAGGTGCTCAGGAGCTTAATGGTCTGAGGGTGAATAAGTCTCCTGGACCTGATGGAATGCACGCTTGGGTTCTGAAGGAAGTAGCTGGAGAGATTGTGGAGGCATTAACAATGATCTTTCAAGAATCGATAGATTCTGGCACTGTACTGGATGACTGGAAAATTGCAAATGTTACTCTGCTATTTAAGAAGAGTGAAAGGCAGCAGAAAGGAAACTATAGACCTGTTAGCCTGACATCAGTGGTTGGTAAGTTGGTGGCATCTATTGGTAGAGATGAGATTATAGAATACCTGGAGGCACATGACAAGATAGGCCAAAGCCAGCATGGTTTCCTGAAAGGAAAATCCTACCTGACAAACCTGCTGCATTTTTTGATGAAATTACAAGCAGAGTAGACAAAGGAGATGCAGTAGATGTGGTGTACTTGGATTTTCAGAAGGCCTTTGACAAGGTGCCGCACATGAGGCTGCTTAGCAAGATAACAGCCCATGGAATAACAGGGGAGTTACTGGCATGGGTGGAGCATTGGTTGGTCAGCAGAAAGCAGAGAGTGGAAATAAAGGGATCCTTCTGGCTGGCTGCCGGTTACCAGTGGAGTTCTCAGGGGTCAGTGTTAGGACCGCTGCTTTTCACAATGTGTATCAATGATTTGGACTATGAGATTAATGGATTTGTGGCTAAGTTTGCCGATGATACAAAGATAGGTAGAGGAACAGGTAGTGTTGAGGAAGCAGAGTGTCATGGTCCAGATCGGGGTCCCTTTAAATTTACCTTGTTTATGTTACGATCTGGACTGTTGATTCCCTGTTTTCCCGTGTCCCTCGGCCTTGGTGATTGGAGGCAATTTACTCTTGGTTGAACCGGTGGTTTATAGTCTCCGGTTTTCAGCCATTCGGCGTGAGAGCGTCTGCAAAGTCACCAAAGGTACGGAGCAAGCCTAGTCTCCGCCCGAAGCGAGTGCCGGTAATTTGCCTTTCCTCACTGGAGCAACCCTGTCAAGTTACCTCGCCAAAGTGAGCCTGCAAAGTTTCCTCACCGAGGTGGGTCCGTCAGTTAACCCGCTGGAGGGAATCAAGAACCGCCGTCTACTGTTCCTGGGCCGAGTCGAGAGCTCGCCACTACCCGGAGGCTCCAAGTCAAGTCCTGGCCCTGGCGGCATCCACGTTCCGAGTCGAGTCCTGGTCCTGGCGGTCTGTGATTCCTGTCCTACCCCCCTGTCTGAATCCCTTCTCTGCCCCCCTCGCCTCTAGCCCTCGTCTGCAACTTGGTCTAGTTCTATCGCCGGAGCTAGATAGGTACTGTCTGGTGTTCTTTCGTGTTGGTCTTGTCTTGTCCTGGCCTCCGTGGGGTAAGTCAGGCCATCTTGCCGTTGCCCCGCGGGGGGTCATGAGTCCCGGCCCTATGTCCTGTACCCAAGGAGGGGTCCCGGCTCTCTGTTCTGTGTGTGTGTCCATGGTTCCATGTACCTGCTCTCCCAAGACCGAGGCTCTGTGTTCCCATGTTCCTCCTCTCCCTAGCCCATGTCATGTCCATGCCTGGTTCTGGGGTCCAAGCCCGAGGCAAAACCCAGGTACTGGGTCCTTGCCCAGTCTCTGGCTTGGAGTCTATACCCTAGCCTCTTCATGTCTCCTCTAGTTCTGGGATCCGATTCCGAGTCCAAGCCCAGACGCCTAGTCCCAGTCTAGTCGTAGTCCTGAGTCCTTGTCCAGTTCGTTATTTCCTGCTCCTGCCTTGCTCTCCTGGTATCGAACAATAGACTAAATCTAATTAACCGCACAAGATGTGTCCTGCATTTGGGTCCACCCTTGCTCCCAGTGCCCCCCCAGTGTGACACAGAGAGCCTGCAGAGAGACTTAGATAGTTTAGGGGATGGGCAAAGAAGTGGCAAATGAAATACAATGTTGGAAAGTGTATGGTCATGCACTTTGGTGGAAGAAATAAATGGGCAGACTATTATTTAAATGGGGAGAGAATTCAAAATGCAGAGATGCAAAGGGACTTGGGAGTCCTTGTGCAGGAAACCCTAAACGTTAACCTCTGGGTTGAGTCATGCTGGCATTCATTTCTAGAGGTGTAGAATTTAAGAGCAGAGATGTGATGCTGAGGCTCTATAAGGCACTTGTAAGATCACACTTGGAGAGTTGTGTGCAGTTTTCAGTTCCTTATTTTAGAAAGGATATACTGACATTGGAGAGGGTTCAGAGAAGATTCACGGGAATGATTCCAGGAATGAAAGGGTTACTGAGGCTTGTAAGAACGCAACGGCAGTTGTCATGGGGGATTTTAACTTCCACACAGATTGGGTGAACCAGGTTTGTCAAGGAAGTCTTGAGGAGGACTTCATAGAATGCATCCATGATGGCTTTCTTGAGCAGCATGTCAGTGAACCTGCAAGAGAAAGTACTATCTTAGATCTAGTCCTGTGCAGTGAGACAGGTAACATCAACAATCTTGTAGTCAGGGATCCTCTTGGAAAGAGTGATCATACTATGACTGAATTTCGCATTCAGATGGAGGATGAAATACTTAGATCTAAAACTAGTGTATTATGCTTGAACAAGAGAGACTACAACAAAATGAGGGAGGAGTTGGCTAATGTAGATTGGGAGCACAGGTTATTTGGTAGGACAGTTGAGGAACTCTCAAAGAGATTTTTCACAGTGCTCAACAGAAGTATATTCCAGTCAAAAGTAAGAACAGTTAGTGTGGGGAGAGCCAGCCTTGGATAACTAAGGAAATAAAAGATAGCATCAAATTAAAAGCTCATGTATACAAAGTCACAAAGAGTAGTGGGAGACTGGAGGATTGGGAAAACTTTAAAAAGTAACAGAGAACAACTAAACAAGAAATAAGGAAAGGGAGGATAAAGTATCAAAGTAAATTAGCAAAAAATATAAAAACAGATAGCAAAAGTTTTTATAAATATATAAAGCGGAAGAGGGTGGCTAAATTCAATGTAGGTCCCTTGGAAGACGATAAAGGGAAATTGATATTGAGTGACAAGGAAATGTCTGAGGCATTGAACGACTATTTTGTGTCAGTCTTCACGGTGGAGGACACGTCTAATATGCCGAAGAAGGGTGTAATAGATGAAATGGGAGGCGAGGACCTCGATAAAATTACTGTCACTAAAGAGATAGTGATGAGCAAACTGGAGGGCCTGAAGGTAGATAAGTCCCCTGGTCCTGATGAGATGCATCCCAGAGTGCTGAAGGAATTGGCGGAGGTTATAGTAGATGCGTTGGTATTCATTTAGTCATAGTCATAGTCATAGTCATACTTTATTAATCCCAGGGGAAATTGGTTTTCATTACAGTTGCTCCATAAATAACAAATAGTAATAGAACCATAAATAGTTAAATAGTAATATGTAAATTATGCCAGTAAATTATGAATTAAGTCCAGGACCAGCCTATTGGCTCAGGATGTCTGACCCTCCAAGGGAGGAGTTGTAAAGTTTGATGGCTACAGGCAGGAATGACTTCCTATGACGCTCTGTGCTGCATCTCGGTGGAATGAGTCTCTGGCTGAATGTACTCCTGTGCCCACCCAGTACATTATGTAGTGGATGGGAGACATTGACCAAGATGGCATGCAACTTAGACAGCATCCTCTTTTCAGACACCACCGTCAGAGAGTCCAGTTCCATCCCCACAACATCACTGGCCTTACGAATGAGTTTGTTGATTCTGTTGGTGTCTGTTACCCTCAGCCTGCTGGCCCAACACACAACAGCAAACATGATAGCACTGGCCACCACAGACTCGTAGAACATCCTCAACATCGTCCGGCAGATGTTAAAGGACCTCAGTCTCCCAGGAAATACAGACGGCTCTGACCCTTCTTGTAGACAGCCTCAGTGTTCTTTGACCAGTCCAGTTTATTGTCAATTTGTATCCCCAGGTATTTGTAATCCTCCACCATGTCCACACTGACCCCCTGGATGGAAACAGGGGTCACCGGTACCTTAGCTCTCCTCAGGTCTATCACCAGCTCCTTAGTCTTTTTCACATTAAGCTGCAGATAATTCTGCTCACACCATGTGACAAAGTTTCCTACCGTAGCCCTGTACTCAGCCTCATCTCCCTTGCTGATGCATCCAACTATGGCAGAGTCATCCGAAAACTTCTGAAGACAAGACTCCGTGCAGTAGTTGAAGTCCAAGGTGTAAATGGTGAAGAGAAAGGGAGACAAGACAGTTCCCTGTGGAGCCCCAGTGCTGCTGATCACTCTGTCGGACACACAGTGTTGCAAGCACACGTACTGTGGTCTGTCAGTCAGGTAATCAAGAATCCATGATACCAGGGAAGCATCCACCTGTATCGCTGTCAGCTTCTCCCCCAGCAGAGCAGGGCGGATGGTGTTGAACACACTGGAGAAGTCAAAAAACATGACCCTCACAGTGCTCGCTGGCTTGTCCAGGTGGGCGTAGACGTGGTTCAGCAGGAAGACGATGGCATCCTCAACTCCTAGTTGGGGCTGGTAGGCGAACTAGAGAGGATCTAAGTGTGGCCTGACCATAGGCCAGAGCAGCTCCAGAACAAGTCTCTCCAGGGTCTTCATGATGTGGGAGGTCAATGCCACCGGTCTGTAGTCATTGAGGCCGCTGGGACGCGGCGTCTTGGGCACAGGGACAAGGCAGGACATCTTCCACAATACAGGAACCCTCCAGAGCCTCAGGCTCAGGTTGAATACATGGCGAAGTACTCCACATAGCTGAAGGGCACAGGCTTTGAGCACCTAAAACTCAAAATTTTTATCAAATTTTTATCAGTTTGATCAAAACTCTCTAGACTCTGGGCAGGTCCTGGCGGATTGGAAGACAGCAAATGTCACAACACTTTTAAAAAAGTATGTAGGCAAAAGGCAGACAACTGTAGGTCAGTTAGCTTAACATCTGTAGTCAGGAAAATGCTTGAAGCTGTCGTTAAGGAAGAAATAACGAAACATTTAGAAAGGATTGGTTCCATTAGACAGACGCATCATGGATTCTGAAAGGGCAGGTCCTGTTTGACAAACTTACTGGAGTTCTTTGAGGACATAATGAGTGCAGTGGATAGAGGGGAACAGGTGGATGTCGTATACTTGGATTTCCAGAAGGCGTTCGATAAGGTGCCGCACTAGAGACTTATAAATAAGATCCGGATGCATGGAGTCGGAGGAAGTGTATTGGCATGGATAGTGGATTGGTTAACCGACAGAAGGCAGAGAGTTGGTATAAATGAGTGTTTCTCTGGTTGGCAGTCAGTGGTGAGTGGGGTGCCGCAGGGGTCGGTGCTGGGCCCTCAGCTGTTTACCATTTACATTGATGATTTGGAAGAGGGGACTGAGTGTAGTGTAGCAAAATTTGCTGATGACACTAAATTGAGTGGAAAAGCAAATTGTACAGAGGATGTGGAGAGTCTGCAGAGGGATATAGATAGGTTAAGTGAGTGGACCAAGGTCTGGCAGATGGAATACAATGTTGGTAAATGCGAGATCATCCACTTTGGAAGGAATAATAGAAGAGCAGAGTATTACTTAAATGGTGAAAGATTGCAGCATGCTGTTGTGCAGAAGGACTTGGGAGTGCTTGTTTATGAATCACAAAAAGTTGGCTTGCAGGTACAATGGGTTATTAAGAAGGCAAATGGAATGTTGGCCTTCATTGCTAGAGGGATTGAATTCAAGAGCAGGGAGGTCATGCTGCAACTATACAGGTGAGGCTGCACCTGGAGTACTGTGGGCAGTTCTGGTCTCCATACTTGAGGAGGGATACACTGGCTTTGGAAGCAGTGCAGAGGAGGCTCACCAGGTTGATTCCAGGGATGAAAGGATTAATTTATGAGGAGAGATTGAGTTGCCTGGGACTATACTCTCTGAAGTTCAGAAGAATGAGAGGGGATCTTATAGAAACGTACAAAATTTTGAAAGGGATAGATAAGATAGAAGTAGGAAAGTTGTTTCCATTGGTAGGTGAGACTAGAACTAGGGGACATTGCCTCAAGATTCAGGGGAGAAGATTTAGGACGGAGATGAGGAGAAACTGTTTTTTCCAGAGAGTGGTGAATCTGTGGAATTCTCTGCCCAGGGAAGCAGCTGAGGCTTCCTCACTAAATATACTAAGAAACAGTTAGATAGGTTTTTACACAGTAGGGGAATTAAGGGTTATGGGGAAAAGGCAGGTAGATGGAGCTGAGTTTACAGATAGATCAGCCAGGATCTTATTGAATGGTAGGGCAGGCTCGATGGACTGGATGGCCTACACCTGCTCCTATTTCTTATGTTCTTATGTTATGGTATGAGGAATGTCTGGCAGCTCTTGGGCTGTATTCCCTGGAGTTCAGTAGAATGGGGGGGGGGGGGATCTCATAGAAGCACTCCAAATGCTAAAAGGCCTGAACAGATTAGATCTGGCAAAGTTATTTCCCATAGTAGGGGAGTCTAGGACAACAGGGCACAACTTCAGGATTGAAGGAGGTCCACTTAGAACAGAGATGCAGAGAAATTACTTTAGTCAGAGGGTGGTAAATCTGTGGAATTTGTTGCCACGAATGGCTGTGGAGGCCAAGTCATTGGGTGCATTTAAGGCAGAGATAGATAGGTTCTTGATTAGCCAGGGTATCAAAGGGTATGTGATGAAGGCAGGGGAGTTGGGACTGGGAGAATTGGATCAGCCATGATTGAATGGTGGAATAGACTCAATGGGCTGAATGGCCTACTTCTGCTCCTATATCTTATGGTCTGATTGTCTTAAGAAGGTGGGAAGAGGAGAAGGAGTACAAGCTGGCAGGCGATAGGTGAGACCATGTGAAGGGGAAGGCGGGATGAAGTAAGAAGCTGGGAGGGAATAACTTAAAGAGGCAGAGGGTTGAAGAAGGTGGAATCTAACAGGAAAGTGGAGCATGGAAGAGAGGGAAGCAGGAGGTGAACCAAAGAGAAATGATAGGCAGGTGAGGGAGGGTTGAGAGGGTAACCGGAATGGGGAGTAGAAAAAGAGGAGGGGCGGGGGGAGAAATGACTGAAGTTAGAGTAATCAATGTTCAGGCATCAGGTTGGATATTACCCAGACAGAATATAAGGTGTTGCTCCTTCGCCCTGAATTTGGCTTCATCATAACTGTAGAGAAGGCCACAGCCAGACATATCAAGATGGGAATAGGAAGTCAAAATGAAATGGGTAATGAGGAACTATATATGTAGTCCTGGAGTCTTTATTAACTTATAAACTTTGTACACGATGGTAGCCAATGCAGTGGATGGAGTGAAGGTGCTCGATGTATTGGTCCCCCAATATTTGTCGGGTCCTAGCGATATAGAGGAGGCCACACTGAGAGGCTCAGATACAATCACAGGTGAAGTATTGCCTCACTTAAAAACTGTAGACGTAGATGATGCATTCGTCAGACTTGTAGGGAGAAGTACCAGGAGAGAGATCAGAGAAGATGGACAAGAGTTATGTAGAGAGTAATCCCTATGGAAAGCGATGGGGGGGGGTGCATGTGGGTGAACAGAGTGAAAGATGTACGTAGTGGTAGGAATCCTGTTGGAGATGGCAGAACTTACAGAGAATGATGTGTTGGATACAGAGGCTCATGGGTTGGTAGGACATGATAAAAGGAATCCTATCCCTGTTATGACAGCAGGAGGATGGTGTGAGGCAGATGTGAGGGAAGTGGAGGAGATGCAGGGGAGGGCAGTATTGGTGGTGGTAGAAGGTAAACTCTGTTCTTTGGAAAAAGAGGACATCTCAGATGTTGTAGAATGGAAAGCCTCATCCTGAGAACAAATGCGGTGAACGTGGAGGAACTGAGAGGGAAGAATAGCATTTTTACAAATGACAGGGTGGAAAGAGGTATATTCAAAAAAAACGTGAGAGGCAGTAGGTTTACAAAGGAATACATGATGTTGCAGGTAACCAACGCAACTAATGGTGACTTCCAGCAGACAGATCACAAAATTATTTCTTCCCCTTTTTCTTTTAAATTTACTTCTACTACTAATCTGTGTGCGATTGGAGCCTGTCATTTACATTTGATAATGTGTTTTTTTTTTGGGCTGACTGAGCGATCTGCCGCTTCTGCTGTCTCCGAGAGAATTTGGTGTGGTTGAGAATGTAGTGTCCGACCTAATGGCAGAGCTCAAACCCACGCTTCGCTTCAATTCTCGACCAACCTCACCGATTAAAGCGTTGAGCAAGATTGAAAGCAACAAGGATGAGAGCGGAAGGCGAGCGGATGTTCAGCACTATTTGCGTGCATTTGACTGGTCTCTCTCTCTCCTGCTCTGCCGAAGGAAGGTGCAGGAGTCTGGGGTCTTGGGCAAGGATTGATTGTTGCAGTTTGTTGTTTCTGGTTACTTTTTTTTATTGCTATTTTGTGTGATCTTAATTGGGGTGGACTGGCTGTGCAGCCTGCAATCAGAGCTAAATTGAATTGAACTGAACTAAACTGGTCCTAGACTGTTTCAAGGACTCTGTGGTTTGATGTTTAATACTCTGTGCGTTACTCGCTAGTTCTTTTGCTGTTTGTGTGATTTGTTCTTTTTTTTTTGCATGTTGGGTGATTGATGTTTTCTTTGAACGGGTTCCTTCCATGGTGTTTCTTTGTCTCGTGGTTGTCTGTGGAAAGACGAACCTCAGGGTTGTGTACTGCATACATACTTATATAATAAACAATCTGTGAACTTTGAACGTTGAAAAGATATAAGTGGATTGTCAGTCTCCAGAGATGGAAACAGTGAGATCAAGAAAGGGGGAGACGTGTCAGAGATGAACCAAGTAAATCTGAAGGCAGGGTGGAAGTTGGAGGCAAAGTTGACGAATTTGATGAGCTCAGCATGGGTGCAGGAAGCAGCACCAATGCTGTATTCAGTGTAAACTATAGAGATGACGTGGTTAGACTTTTTCCATTGAGAGTGGGGAAGATTCGAACAACAGGACATGGGTTGAGATTTAGAGGACAAAAGTTTAGGGGTAACATGAGGGGGAACTTCTTTACTCAGAGAGTGGTAGCTGTGTGGAACGAGCTTCCAGCAGAAGTGGTTGAGGCAGGTTCGATGTTGTCGTTTGAAGTTAAATTGGATAGATATATGGACAGGAAAGGAATGGAGGGTTATGGGCTGAGTGCAGGTCGGTGGGACTAGGATAGGGTAAGAGTTTGGCACGGACTAGAAGGGCTGAGATGGCCTATTTCCGTGCTGTAATTGTTATATGGTTATATGGTTATATGGCTCTGCTCTCACAAAAATGCTAAATGCACTCAGTTAAGCTCAGCGATTGAGCAATGAATCTCCCTGCCAGGTTTTGCAAAGCAATTATTAGTTTAGGAAAGATTTTGTTATGAATTCAGCAAAGTGACTTTGTATATGGCTTCAACATTTACACTGGCTGACTTTCTGGTAATTGTGGCACTCCCAGCACCTAAGCATTTAAAACAAGTACATTCAGCTCCAGTTAATGGGATGAAGGAGAGTTATTTAGCATACCAACTATTCGTTCCGCCCTACCTGTACTCTTCACTATGTACGGAGATCAGATTACAAAGAACTAATCTAGGAAGGCAGCGAACCTGTTGAAATAGCTGCTAGAGATTTGGCTACCTGAAAACATGTTAACCGTGTGATGTTTAGTGAGTTTATCAAGGAAATCTAGGAATAAGCTCTGATATAAAATGCTCTGTGGATCAGTGGTGATACTGCATGGAGGAGTAGACCAAAGGATATGCATAGTCTTTTCCTGCTTAGACTCTTACAGCTTCCAGTTTGTGGCATTAAACAGTCCTGCAATGGCTCTTAGCATTGATTTTGGTATGCAAAAATGACAACATATATTAATACAATATCTTTAATGTAATAAAATGTTTTAAGTTACATGCAGGGCTCAATCTTGTCATTTCTAACCATAGTCTAACTGTTAATCATCCAAGAACACTGAAGGTGTTAATACTGCAAGGAATGAGATAGGTGTTCCATCTAATCATCAATAATTTTAACAGTGTGCACCAAAGTTGACATTACACAGTTTCAACCAACAGATTCCAAACTAGAGCAGCTCTCCTCATTCTCACAGCTTTCCTTGTGTGATTCCAAGGTTCAAAGCAATGAAGCTTCAATCATTACATTTAGGACACAATTATATATAAGACATAAAAAATAACAAGGAACAGTTCATTTCTACCTGATGCCATACAGATTGTGAGAGCCATAGGGATGGCTTCTCAATGTATACAGTGTACTTAGCTTAAAGGAAACATTTCATTCTATCATCATGATGTGCAACAGGATAGAAGACAGTTCTTATATACATATGTACAATATACACAAAAGAAGTACTAGATAGTTTATGTATCACAGTGACAGCACCTGTATATGTACAGTAACTACAGAGAAGAGAAGTAACTTAAGCTTGCCTGGCAATAGATAACTTGCCCCTGAATGTCAATTCTTGTACAGTTACATACAAAACAGGCTCAAACACTTGAAATAAAAAAAGCTATAAATACTAGAAATACAAAACAAATACGAAAAAAAATTGCTGGAAACAATAGATCCGGCAGCACCTAAGAGAAAGAGATTTAATATTTCAGGTCAAAGACGCTTCATCAGCATTGGAAAAGAGAAAAACACAGAGAAGGTGGGAGAGTAATGGATAGGACACAAGGAATATCTGTGATAGGATGAGGCCAAGTAACATGGATAGATGAGGGTTGTTATTGATGTCCAGTAAGTCAGGCCGTATCAGTGAAGAGAAAAACAGACTGAGTCAATATCACAGATGTATGGCTTAGAGCAGAAATGGCCAATCTTGATACAGGCAGAGAATATAAGCTACCTGAAGGTGGAGAATTGGATCATGAGTCCTGCAGTCTGCAATATGACTAGATGATAGACCAGTTTTTCCTCAAGTTTGTTTTAACAGTATAGGAGGCTACAGACAGGTTAGAGTGAGACTGGGATGGAGGATTAAAATGGTAGGGAACCATACAAACAGTGTCACTCCTGGGAAATGAGTGCAAGTGTTCCACAAACTGATGGCCCAGTCTGTAACTCAGGGAACCCATTAAGAACACCAAATGGAGTGCACCAAATGAAAGAAATGCAAGTGAACCACTGGCTGGAAGGACTGCCTGGCCCTTTAATGGTGGGAAGGAAAGAGGTGAAAGGATTGATAACTTGCATCTCCTGCATCATAAAACAAGAAAGTGGTGGGGATGGAGAAGGTAATTGTGGGGAATAGATGAAATGTGATTAAGAGCTCTGTCCATTATGGTAGATGGGGAACAATGGTTTAGGTTGAAGGGACATTTTTTTTAGAGGAACCTATTTGGCAAGTACTTCTCTGTTCCTCAACGATGCAAGTCGTGGATTTGTTTAAGGTACTCTCGGGTGTTTTATAAATTGAGTGTAGAAATTCAAACTGATCGATGTAAAATTTCACACGTACAAGCCGGGCCATTATATAAAGAGATTGCAGTTTGCTTTTCAAAGTGTGGACATAACTACAGAGTTTGGATTTATCAGCATGAGTATAAACCATGTAGTGAAGGGACAGGGATTGGAAGTCATCATACCTCCTGATATCTTTAATCATTTGTTCAAATATAGTAAGCATTGTTTTAAGAGCTTTTGTGATTCATTGTATAGAAAGAGTGGCCATAGGGGTGTGGTACGCTCCACGTGGGGTGCATTCTTTTGTAACTATGGCTGAGGGTAAGAGGTGCCAGCTGTAGTAATGTGCCTTGTTTTTAATCTGATCTGTAAAATATGTGGACGTGTTGCCTTCCGTGATCAGTCAAACTGAACCACCTTCGTGGGTCATGATCAACTTTGTTCTCGGCTGACGAAGGTTGTTCATGGCTACGATGAATCATTCACTAGTTTGGTAGTTTTGGACCAGACGAGTTGCATGGCTCCAATTCTGTCAGGATCCTGGACATGGTAAACCTGAAACTAGAGATAGATGGAGAAAATGAACATTTGAGGTGCAGTATTTTTTTCTCACCCTGTAGAAATGAAAACAAATACAAATGACACGGACTGCTCTTGATTCTGGCAAAATGACCAGAAGGCCTGAAAGGACCCAGAGTACTACTTTGACACACATTTGTTTTAAGCTGTATTCTCAGAGTGAGAGGCAGGAGATTTTAAAAGCAGTGAGTGTCAGGACTCTGTGTTTAGCTTCAGCTTTAAGGAACCCAGAAAAGGCACAAGAGCAAATTGTTAGCTGAAATTGATTGGCAGTGGCTGAGGCATTGCACAGTTAGAGCAGTGGAGATGGTAGTCAGGGCAGTGATGTGCTGTTCGTGCAGGACGTGGGAAGTCAGGGACCCCTCCAGTGTTTCCGATGACTAAACCCGCACAGTGACAGCAACCCATTTCAGTTCCTGCTGCTGCCTGTACAATCTCCCCCAACCACATGTTTTTCCTCTTGCTGCCCCCGTTACACCCCACGTCCCAAAGGCGTGTGGGTCAGCAGGTTAATTGGTCACAGGGGTGCAACTGAGTGGGGCAAGCATGTTGGGCTGTTGCTACACTCTAGCTCTAAATAAGTAAATAAATAATGTCTCCTGCAGCAACACCGTATGGACAACATTTGAACTGAAGCTGGATGACCGACAGATCGTTCCGGAGATTGGTGGGGGGGGGGGGTTGGTAAACAGAATCAGAACTCTGTTACAGGGAGGCAAGCACACCTAGGCTGCAGGAGGTAACTGTCAGGAAAGAGAAGGGCAAAGGGCAGACAGTGCAGATTACAGTACTCCTGTGGCCATTCCTCGCAAAACCAAGTATACCGCTTTGGATACTGTTGGGGGGCGGGGGGTGGCCTACTGGGGAAATCTGCAGCAGCCAGGACTCTGGCACTGGGACTGGCTCTGCAGCTCAAAGGGAAAGGAGGAGTGTGGTAGTGATAAAGGAATCACTGAGGGATCAGACAGGAGACTCTATGGATGAGAAGGAGAGACCTGGCTGCCTCCCAGGCATCACAGACTGAGTCTGTAGCATTCTCTAGAGGGAGGGTGAGCAGCTAGAAGCTGTGGTCCACATCATTACCAATGCATTGACAGGAAGGGTGGCAATGTCCCTGCAAAGTGAGTCAGGGAGTTAAGTGCAAAATTAAAACATAGGACCTCCAGTGTGGTGATCTCAGGATTGCTATCCATGTCACATGCCAGTGAGGCAAGAAATGGGAAGAGAGTGCAACTTAACGTGGTGCAGCAAGGAAGGCTTTAGATTTTTCAGTCACTGGGCTCTCCTTCAGGGCTGGTGGAAACTGCACAAACGGGACGGTTCATGGCTGAACTGGAGGTAGACCATTATCCTTGTGGGAAGATTTGCTCATGCTGTTCTGGGAGGTGTAGATGAGAGATGCAGAGAGGTGGAGACCAGGTTAGGAGGAGAGCAAGTTGAGTGGCTGTGAGAAAAGTAGATGTTAAGCCAACAAACACAGGTGGAAATTGAAAGGTCGAGCATGTTGTGACTAGTGGCCTCAGGTGTATCTGTTTCAATACAAGGAGTATTGTAGGCAAAGCTTGGAGCGACATGTGAAATTGCGATGTTGTAGCCATTAGCGAGACTCGGTTGCGAGAGGGGAAGGGTGAATTGATGGAAAGTGGAGGGTGAGAGATCCAGCCAGGAAAGAATAGGAGCTGTTACTTCAACAATAAGGAGTAGATGAGGAGCATCAGAAGTGAAAACCCGTACAATGGAACAGAATGAATTTAGAAATTCAAAACAATTCACTGAGTAAACTCATCAGCCTTACAACACAGATTTGAATGTCGGTATACTTCTCAAGGCAGCCAGTGAACAAATGACATAAATTAATACCATGCTGGCTCTTATACACACATTTTTGTTAATATTGCAATGTTTGTTGTCTGATCCAGCTAGGTATTAGAATCCTATTTACTGTACCTATCAAGTGGGTCAGAACTATGGAGAAAAGGTTGGGACAATAATTATAACCCTTTCTGGTTAGCAGAGCACAGGCAGTTAAAATTGCAAAGGTTGGTTACCCAACAGACTTCTATAGACTGCATTGTCAAACTGCTCTTTTCCATGAGCAGAAATGACATTTGCCCAGAACTGGCAGGGTTCTGCTTTACCTGCACAAGCTCTGATTTTGTTATGTGCTCCCAAAAGCAGTTTTAACTGAGAAATGAGCAGGAAAGTTCAAATCATCCATACACGTCCTTGAACGATGTGCATGCAGGACTTAAAACCTATTTCTATCTACGTCACTGGCTGCAGTATGGACATCTCACACAAAAGACTGTGCAAACCTGTGATCGGAACAGCTCTATTTCTATCTTTGATACCTCTTTTTTTTTCCCTTTCAAGGTTCTGTTGAAGACCCTGACCTGGAGTTACACGCTGACTTTGCTTCTTTGACCAAGTTTTCTTTCCACTGCCTTGCAATTCATTTGGTAACACACACAAAATACTGGTGAACGCAGCAGGCCAGGCAGCATCTCTAGAAAGAGGTACAGTCAACGTTTCGGGCCGAGACCCTTCGTCAGGACTAACTGTAAGAAGAGATAGTAAGAGATTTGAAAGTGGGAGGGGGATGGGGAGATCCAAAATGATAGGAGAAGACAGGAAGGGGAGGGATGGAGCCAAGAGCTGGACAGGTGATTGGCAAAAGGGATACAGAATTGGAGAAAGGGGAGAATCATGGGACAGGAGGCCTAGGGAGAAAGAAAGCGGGAGGGGAGCCCAGAGGAAGATGGAGAGCAGGCAAGGAGTGATTGTGAGAGGGACAGAGAGAGAAGAGAAAAAAGGGGGGAAATAAACATAAATCAGGAATGGGGTAAGAAGGTGAGGAGGGGCATTAACGGAGGTTAGAGAAGTCAATGTTCATGCCATCAGGTTGGAGGCTACCCAGACAGAATATAAGGTGTTTTGCCTCCAACCTGAGTGTGGCTTCGTCTTAATTCCATGTCCTATTCCCATTCTGATATGTCAATCCATGGCCTCCTCTACTGTCAAGATGAAGCCTCACTCAGGTTGGAGGAACAACACCTTCTATTCTGTCTGGGCAGCCTCCAACCTGATGGCATGGACATTGATTTCTCTAACTTCTGTTAATGCCCCTCCTCCACTTCTCACCTCATCTCTGATTTATTTTTATTTCCCCCTTTTTTTCCCTTCTCTCTCTGTCCCTCTCACAATCACTCCTTGCCTGCTCTCCATCTTCCTCTGGGCTCCCATCCCCCTTTCTTTCTCCCTAGGCCTCTTATTCCATGATCCTCCCCCGTCTCCAATTCTATATCCGTTTTTCCAATCAACTGTCCAGCTCTTGGCTCCATCCCTCCACCTCCTGTCTTCTCCTATCATTTCAGATCTCCCCCTCCCCCTCCCACTTTCAAATCTCTTACTATCTCCTCTTTCAGTTAGTCCTGACGAAGGGTCTCGACCCGAAACGTCGACTGTACTTCTTCCTATAGATGCTTTCTGGCCTGCTGCGTTCCACCAGCATTTTGCTTGTGTTGCTTGAATTTCCAGCAGCTGCGGTTTTTCTCGTGTTTGTGTTTTTAAATTCATTTGGTGTATGGGCCAACATTCCCTCAGTGTTTTGGATTATGTTTTAAACCTAGTATAATTATTTCTCATCTTGGACTCCAAAATTTCCTTACTCCTCGACACTTCCTAATTTCTGACCATCTAAAAAGTACTCCGATTTATCTGAGTCCAAGATGGAAAGCCTCATATATTAACCTTCATCTGTCACAGCTTTTTGCACTTACCTAATCTGCAAGCTCAAATATCTAACTCCCTATTCTTTCACGTATCTCATGGAAAAGTATAATGATAAATTGAGGCTCCATGCAAACAAAATCACCTTTTATATCCAGCTATTTTCCAAATGACAAATTCCAAATTTAGTGAAGAAAAAATAAATGTGCTAGAAGGGCTAATCTATTCTGTACGAGGCACCCACTTTACCCTCCATGGGAATACAAGGCCGAGAGATTAACTTTACCCTGTTTAATGCTGATGCACCTGACTGGGAATGCATGATTGAATCTAGTGGAAGGAATTTTATTCTGTACCAAGCCTTGCAATCTCTGATCTACAAGATCTTTGACAAAGCATGCATGCTGATAAGAGACAAAGGACTACTGATACTGGAATATGGACAACAAATGAGAAACTAAAGGAACTCATAAACACAAGAGATTCCATAGATGCTGGAAATCCAGAGTCACAAAAGGCTGGAAGAACTTATCAGGTCAGGCAGCATCCTATGGAGAGGAATAAAGAGCTGACATTTCAGGCTAAGACCCTTCATCATTTGTGGAAGGAAATGGACAGTTAATGTTTTGTGTAGAGAGCCTTCAGCTTGGCTCTTCCACATTATCGTCCACATGAAGAGTCTTGACCAGAAGTGTTGACATTCCTTCTCCCCCGACAAAAGCTGCCTGAGCAGCTGAGTTCCTCCAGCTTCACATATGTTGATTCGTGAGTCGATCTCGACTCTTCAAAGGCTTACCTTGTTCAGAATAATGTCAAAGTAAGCTGTATTCCAGTAAAGACCTTCAGCGTCCTGGATTTGCAGCAACATTTTAACGTAACTGTCGACATGCCGGTGCTGCATGGGGAGGAGGTGGGTCAAATGTATCTGGAGGCTTTTCTCAGGGAAGCCAGCAAATTCTTCCACCTTCTTATAGATGGTGTCAAAATCAAGCTGTGGCTGATACTCTTCATGGAAAACGTTGATCTCAGGTACGAAGTAGTTGGGGAGATTCCTGAGCACAAGGCACCGTAACAACACCACCAACATCCGATAAACAGATGATTCCAGGTCAACCCAATCTGTTGAAGATGGAAAAAACTCCATGGCCCAGAGTAGCACCATCTGGTAAAATTAAACAGATAGACAATAACCAGAAAGTGATTCATCTAGGACACTATCATTTGCTGAATTCAGAACAAATCCTTGACAAGCATGGAATTCCTACAAGCATGCTGTTCTTTACTGAAAGAGGCATGGCAAGTGCCTGCTTGATGTCCCTCCTTCTTATTTAGATGGTTCACATTTAGAAAGACTCCCAATAGCAAGTAGTATGGGCACCTCCTCTTATGGGCCATGCTCGCAGACTTAGTCATTCTGCTCACTGCCTTTTCCACAACTGTTTTATGCTCGTAGACTACAGTTTCATTTGCCTGACTGACATCTTCCAGTGTTTCAAAGATTGATGGAAGAAGCTGGAGAATTGACAGGCTTGTGTGTATTTCCTCTCCGCCCCTCCGCTGGACGGACGCAGTGGCGCAGTAGCGTGGTGGTTAGCTCAACACTTTGCAGTACAGGGGATCAATCCCGTCGCTGTCTGTAAGGAGTTGGTGTGTTCTCCCCGTGACCGTGTGAGTTTCCTCCCAAGGTCTAAAGACCTACTGGTTGGTGGGTTGATTGCTCTGGTGATTAGGCTAGCATTAAACTGGGGAATGCTGGGTGGCACGTCTCGAAGGGCAGAAGGGCACACTCCTCACTGTATCTCAGTAAATAAACAATATAACCAGTATGGTATCATCAGGGATGCCTTATCACTGTTCTGGGATCCCTTATCACTGTAATCCTCCCGAGAGACATCGGAGTTCTTCAGCCAGATAATACTTACATGGACCACCCATTAACCTGAGTATATTCTTGACTTTGTTAGTGGGTTGTCCTTGATCACACCTCTGTGATTTGTTATTGCGGATTGTGCACCCAGTGTGTTTTTGTCGTAAATTCAATGGCCAGAACTCGGCTGCTTCTTGCAATGTTGTTTTAAATGCAATAATGTTTCAGCCAGCTCTGCTCGGGATGTGCAGCAAGGCTTTGAACCAGGATTCCATCGATCCCTCTTCAGCCTGCTCATCTGAGCAGGGAGGGATGCACAATGTGCGGCTGAATGAGACATCAAACTTTCTAATGAAATGAGCATCAAAGTGTGAGTTTTGTTTTCAGAGAATAGACAGGATTACTTTTCTCCTCCTTGGTTGAAAACCAGCTGTTCTCTTTGCTGGGATCCGGGTGGTACAGGCTGCTTTGCAAAGGAAATAAGCCTGTGGGTGAGGTTGCAATGCTAAGGATCTGAAATGGGCAATGCAGCGATCCCAGCAGAGAGCAAGTGCACACAAGCATGTCAGTTCTCCAGCTTGTTCCATCAATCCATGAAATACTGGAAGCAGTACTTAAATCACCAAGCCTCTTGTCACATGACAAAAACAAGTGACACATTTGGAATTACAGCTGCCATTCTGTGTTTAATCTATGTTTAAGTCTTGGATAATTATGATGAATTTCATTTCGAAGAACTCGTATCACAGAATTGATGAGCACTCTGATACTGAAGGTGGGCACTCACCTGAAGCTGCTTAAACGTGAGTCCTCTCTTGAATTTCTCTGGAAGCCAATGATCGGACTTAACTCTGTCCAGAAGACACAGGCTTTCAAGACGATGCCCTCCGTCAGCATCTGCTTTCTCAAGCAACTTCTTTGTTGGTCGTTCAAAACAAAATCTGAATTTGAAATAGATAACAAGTATTCCTTTTGTGGAAACAGCAGAGTCTTTCCAAGCTAACAGAGATTGATCTTAAAGTCTATTGGGCCTATGCAGGGAAACAGATGGTACAGCCCATGGTTACTCAGCATGGCTGTAGACATTCTACCATTATTTAGAGTGGCATTGGATACCAACACCACTTTCACTAAATGTGAGCATGGAAATTACTGTTGCTTCACACTGAGCAGTTGGGAGATGAAGGAAGTTCAAAGTACATAGCCAACAGAATGTCGACAAGCTTCACTGGCACTATCTTGCAAGTTTCGCACATTGTGGCACTGGACGTTTGCCCTACGGCTCCTCACAACTGGACAATTACGCGAATATGGTACTGAACAGCAAGGCAACTTTTCACTACAGTAATTTTGGGAATCAACACTCCTGATTTTGGCTACAACACTGCAGCTTAAAATTTGTTTTGTCTTTGCATTTTAGCAACATATAAGAAATATTGAGAGTGCAAATAATTCCCTAAATCATAGAAATCTTTAGACCAAATGCTGAACAGGGTTAGTCAAGATGAGTGGTCAGCATTGACATTGTGGGCAGAAGAGCCTGTTTGTCTCCAATACAGTGGTATTGGACATCAACACTGCTATTACTGACTGCAATATTCACTGTAGAATTAGATATCAACATCACTGGTACTAGCACACTACTCGCACGCCACTCACTGTTGTCACTGGCATTTTGGACACTGTACAGTGCTTTACAGTGGTACCAAAACCACAGTGTGTAACAGTTGTGGTAATATCTAATTCTAGTGGTACTGTAGAATTAGATATTACCACAACTGTTACACACTGTGGTTTTGGAAAGTAAGCCTATTGTTATTCACCAGGAAATTGAAGGGAGGGAATGTCAATTCAGACCATGAGAAGCCTGCATTGGCCATTTTCATGCCTTACAACGCGCAGATTGAAAGTCTGTGTGGGGCGCCACTCCTCACACAGACACTAGAGCAATGTGTGGTTAAGTGCCTTACTCAAGGACACAAACACGCTGCCACAGCTGAGGTTCGAACTAGCAACCTTCAGATCACTAGACGAATGCCTTAACCACTTGGGATTTGAACAGCAACACAATTGTTACCCAATGCAGTATTGGACGTCAGATGATCTGTTCATCTTTATGATAGATTCCATCTGTAACAGTTTATTAGACTAACATGTCATTTCTGAGATTACCTTCAACATAGCTCTTTGCCACTTCTTGGACTAACTATACCAAGGGATGAAATGTGGTCCTTATAAATGCAAATAACCAGGGAGTATGGATGGAGAACTATTCAAAGTGGGACATCCTTCCTGTTAAACACTTAAGGGCCTAAGGGAACTGACAATGTTATCAGCATTGATATCTTCAACTACAAACGTTTGTACATTCCCTTATCTTTCTCACCTCACTTCAAATCCAAGTAACTCAGATGATGTTGAATTGTTGGGATTGAGTTCAAGGACTAATTTATTTCCATAATTCCGTTTTCCAGGAAAGGATGTATGTTTTCATGGCAATACTGAACTTGAATCAGCAAACACAGGTCAGTGTCCCAAGGCGGAGAGCTTTCTGACTGGGTACATCACAGTTTGGTGTGGAGGTACCAATGCTGTAAGAGATTTCTGAGGACTGTATGCCCACTCAGCTCCATCACGGGCATGTCTCCCCACTACTGAGGACATCTTCAAAAGGCGGTGCCTCAAGAAAGCAGCGGCTGTCATTAAGGACCCTCGCCATCTTGACATGCCATCTTCTTATTATTTACCATCAGGGAGAAGGCACAGGAGCCTGAAGACCCACACTCAGTGCTCTTAGTGACAGCTTCTTCCCCTCTGCCACCAGGCTCTAATTGTCCATGAACACTACCTCGCTAATCCTCTTTCAGACTATATCAGAATCAGGTTTATTACCACTGGCATGTGATGTGAAATTTGTTAATTTAGCCGGTTTATTTATTTACATTGTAATTTATAGTAATTTGTTATGCCTGCAGTGTACTGCTGCCACAAAACAACAAATCTCATGATTAACGTCAGTGACAATAAGCCTGATTCTGACTCTAACATCTAGATAACTTGACGTACCGATCACTGTAAATCAGTTGCTCTAATTATAAATAGTCACATTTACCTCCAGTGATAATAAGTTGCATTGCTGATGTCAATGTTCATGAGTGTTTCCTGACTAAGTGACTCTGGAAAGATTTTCTCAATCTGATTTCCATTCCCCAAAAATGTCTGCACGGCTCTCCGAACTATTGGAATAATATTAACTCGCAAGGGCTTTATTAAGTTTCTTAGAAGCAGAGTTATCCGGGGACCGTCAATATTTAACAAAGATGCATCCAGATCTCCTGTGGAGACAAGAGGCGTACTGAGGTGAGAAGTTACACTAAACCAAGCAAGGCATTGGAATAAACTTGTTACATTTTCTTAGTCACTCAAACAAAGAGCCCTGATATCAAGCCACATTACTACTATAAATTCCTATTATCTAAATAAAAGAACTAGATTTCATGATAGTTAAGCATTAAGTTCTAAGGAAGAAATTAGTAAATTGGTATATTTGTGGCAAAAATATTTTTATTTTGATAACTTTGATATAATTTCAAAAATGCTGAAAACATTCAAAAGATCAGGCAGTGTCTACGGAAAGAGAAAAAGAATTGATATTTAAAGTCAAAGAACCTTTGTCAGAGTTAACTCTGTTTCTTAGGCAACCTTCCTATTACTCTATCAATAGTAAACTGTAATGACTGGCAAATGTCCACAGTCGCAAATTGATGCTTGGAAGTTTTGGCTGTTAGTGATATTCATGTAGAGCGCAACATCCAGATAAGTTATTATATTATTCCTCTCCATGCTTTGTGATGCATCAGGCAGCAATGTTGCCACTTATTTAGCATCTTGTCTGCTTTTTTTTATGAGCCTGAGTTGTTAGTTCAACGGTCAACCCAGCACAGATGGAAAGTGTGCAAGGAACCAGCTGGATTTGAACCCAGAACCACTCGTCTTGACGCCCATTGCTGAAGCTATTACACTACCAGCTGGCAAGATAGTTTCATGGTTAAAGGTAATCCATTTGAGACTCTAAGCATACAAATTTGTTGCTGTTGGAAAGATTGAGGTAAAAGCCTGGATCGTAGAAAACTTTCTATGTGTGAAATCATTACCTATGTGAGTCCAGATGCCTTCTGCTCTGAGGTCGTCCGAATTTCCAGCAACATCTAACTTGAAGATTCCATTCAAAAAGTGTTGCCATCAGTATTACCACTGAGACACCTATTTACTTCTAAAAGCACAAGATGTTAGTTTGGAAATACTTCTGGGAAGTATGTGAAAGGTGTTGAAAGAACTTTGGAACTGCCTTCTAAAGTGCCTACTGTTAGCAGAGTGATTCTTCAAATGGTGTCCTTCAGAAGAATACCAAGGGTTGTGCTTCTTTTTGTAGCTGCCAATCAGAATTTATTTCCTAAAGCCGAGAGCTCTAGTTTATATCAAGAATGTACCAGGTGCACATCTGACATAAGGTTTAACGTCCAATTAAATATACCTAATCCAACTTTGCATTTGACATATTTTCTCCTGGGATGATCATTAATACTTTTTTGACTATTAATCTGATCTTGAATTAACAACACTGGAAAAATAGAGGAATATAAACCAATTTCTAATTCCTATTCACCTAACTTAGCAGAAAAGAATTTGCTGATGTAATCAATGCCAGCTCTTTAGACTGGAAGTATTTGCCTCAAGTGGAAAGAGGTACTGGAACCAGTAGGTACCTCAGGAAGCAAGAAAGTTTTACTTTTTGTTGTTCATTGTTGTTCAGGAAAATCAGCAGTACAGTATTCCCCTCAGGCTCACAACAAAACTTTTGATTCCCTTTCTTTGATGTTAATTCTCTCCTCTTCCTTCTTGACACTTCATTCTTTGAGTCAATACCAATCTCCACCTCCACCTCCGCAAACTCCTGCTAGATTCATGCAGGATGTTGAGGTAGCAAAAGGCAGGTATGTATAGTTTTCAAATTTGGAAAACAAAACTGCAGATTTGTAAATCCCAAATTAATAGAGAAAATGCTAGAAAAACTCAGCAAGTCAGGCTATATATACGGAAAGATAAACTATCAATGTGAATATATCATCAGAGTATATGTATGGTTTGTGGCTTCAAGATATACCAAAAGCAGCCCAAGACTAGGTACACAAATAACCCACTAAAAGCATTAATTAATTTACAACATACGGTAGTTCACTGAGATTTCCATGGATTTAGCCCAGGGCAAAGTGTACAGAATTTAAAATATGCAGTAAATGGTAAGACCCTTAAAACCACGAATGATCTTGGGTCTCTGTAAAAGTAGCAAAAATCAGTAAATAGAAGGTGTATGGTATGCTTCGTCAAACGGGGCATTGGGCATAAGAGTGATGTTGCAGCTGTATTATGTGCAGTGCTGGTTGCCCTGTGCAGGAAGGATGAGGATGCTTTCCTTGGAGAGGTTCAGGTTGCTGTCTGGATTAGCGAGTATTAGCTTTAAAGAGAGGTTGGACAAACTGGGATTCTTTTGTCTGGAGCTTCATAGGCTGAGGATTTATAAAATCCTGAGATGCCTAGATAGGGTAGATAGATTATTTTTCTCAGGATATAAATGTCAAAAGCTAGAGAATGTAGCTTTGAAGTGAGGGGGAAAGATAATTTACACACAGAGTGGTAGGTGTCTTGAATAAGCTGACTGGGGCAGTGGTGGAAACCGAGAGATAGTGGTGTTTAAGAGTCATTCACAGAGGCATATGAAAATTCAGGGAATGGAGGGATAGGAAAAATGTGCAGATTGATTTGGTTTAATTTGGCATCATGAGTGCTGGGCAGCAAACAAACGATATCGTGAATCAGCACACACGTGCAATGATGACATCACTTCAGGATCACATTTTGTTGTTAGATTTTTACAGGTGGAATGGTAGTGTCTTAGTATTTGTGAATGAGTTATCTTTCACACCCAGAATAGTGCGTAATCTTTGCGTCACCCTATGTGAAATTCAGTACAGCTGAGTAAGGAGAAAAGAATTTCATTATGAGCCATTTCTTAGAGCAAAGTTTCTTGTAAGCAGAGTGAAACCACAGAGCTGATCCTTAGTCAATTTAATCACACCCTGAAAATGGGTTGGAAGGTAGGAAGTGACATACTGATTGGTTAAAGAAATCAGTTTGAAGTAAAAGATGACAAGAAAGTGGGGGGGGGGAAGAGAAAGAGAAAGAGAGAGAGAGAGAGAGAGAGAGAGAGAGAGAGAGAGAGAGAGAGAGAACAAAGGAACACTCAATGTCAGTAAGACAAAAGAGCTGATTGTGGATTTCAGGAAGGTTAAGACGAATGGACACATACCAATCCTCAAGGAGGGATCAAAAGTGGAGAGAATTAGCAGCTTCAAGTTCCTGGGTGTCAAGATCTCTGAGGATCTAACCTGGTCCCAACATATCGATGTAGTTATAAAGAAGGCAAGTCAGTGGTTATATTTTATTATGAGCTTGAAGAGATTTGGCATGTCAATAAATACACTCAAAAACTTCTATAGCTGTACTGTGGAGAGCATTCTGACAGGCTGCTTCACTGTCTAGTATAGAGGGACTACTGTACAGGACCGAAAGAAGCTGCAGAAGGTTCTAAATCTAGTCAGCTCCATCTTGGGTCCTAGCCTACAAAGTACCCGGGACATCTTCAAGGAGCGGTATTTCAGAAAGGCAGCGTCCATTATTAAGGACCCCCAGCACCCAGGGCATGCCCTTTTCTCACTGTTACCATCAGGTAGGAGGTACAGAAGCCTGAAGGCACACAATCAGTGATTCAGGAACAGCTTCTTCCCCTCTGCCATCCGATTCCTAGGTGGACATTGAATCTTTGGACACTACCTCAGTTTATTTTAATCTACAGTATTTCAGTTTTTTGCACTTTTTAAAATTTATTCAATATATGTAATTGATTTACTTGTTTATTTATTATTTTTTAAATTTTATTTATTATTATTATTATTTTTTTTCTTTTCTCTGCTAGATTATGTATTGTTTTGAACTGCTGCTGCTAAGTTAACAAATTTCACGTCTCATACCAGTGATAATAAACCTGATTCTGATTCTGAAACCCTGACCGCTAAATGATAAAAAGGGTGATGATCCTTGGTGTCATAAAGTGATAGCTTAGATAACCATGAAAACAAAGCATGCATTCAGAGGAGCCATTACAAAATATTGACTAAAAGGTAGGAGTACCAGTTAAAAATTAAAGTTGTTACAGATTTACAACTACAATTCTGAAAAGTAATGCCTGAACAAACAATTACGCCTTTCCTTGTGCTTGAGCTTCGTTACTCAGAATACATTACCTAGTTTTGTAAAGTTGAGGAGCTAATAGTTATTCTCAATGGAAGTAAACTTAGAATATTACAGCTCCTTCAGCTCAAGATATTGGCTGAACTTTTAACTTGCCCTAAAATCAATCTAACCCTTCCTTCCTACATCCTCTCTAAACCTTCCACATCCTTCCTATAATGAGGTGACCAGAACGGAGCACAATATTCTAAGAGAGGTCGAACCAGAGTTTTACTGAGCTGCCATATTATCTCAAGGCTTTTGAACTCAATCCTTTGATTAATGAAGGCCAACACTTCATACACCTTCTTAACAACCCTATCAATTTGTGAAGCAATTGCTAAAA
This sequence comes from Mobula hypostoma, assembly GCF_963921235.1. Classification (NCBI taxonomy): domain Eukaryota; kingdom Metazoa; phylum Chordata; class Chondrichthyes; order Myliobatiformes; family Myliobatidae; genus Mobula; species Mobula hypostoma. Next base: position 82,904,800 of record NC_086100.1, on the reverse strand, counting down.
AGAAACTTGGCTTTGGGTCATTTATTTTAAATGACTTGGATGCTGTCGTCAAGTTCAACTGTATAGAAACATAGAAACATAGAAAATAGGTGCAGGAGTAGGCCATTCGGCCCTTCGAGCCTGCACCGCCATTTATTATGATCATGGCTGATCATCCAACTCAGAACCCAGCCTTCCCTCCATACCCCCTGACCCCTGTAGCCACAAGGGCCATATCTAACTTCCTTTTAAACATAGCTAATGAACTGGCCTCAACAGTTTGCTGTGGCAGAGAATTCCACAGATTCACCACTCTCTGTGTGAAGAAGTTTTTCCTAACCTCGGTCCTAAAAGGCTTCCCCTCTATCCTCAAACTGTGACCCCTCGTTCTAGACCTCCCCAACATCGGGAACAATCTTCCTGCATCTAGCCTGTCCAATCCCTTTAGGATCTTATACGTTTCAATCAGATCCCCCCTCAATCTTCTAAATTCCAACGAGTACAAGCCCAGTTCATCCAGTCTTTCTTCATATGAAAGACCTGCCATCCCAGGAATCAATCTGGTGAACCTTCTTTGTACTCCCTCTATGGCAAAGATGTCTTTCCTCAGATTAGGGGACCAAAACTGCACACAATACTCCAGGTGTGGTCTCACCAAGGCCTTGTACAACTGCAGTAGTACCTCCCTGCTCCTGTACTCGAATCCTCTCGCTATAAATGCCAGCATACCGTTCGCCTTTTTCACCGCCTGCTGTACCTGCATGCCCACTTTCAATGACTGGTGTATAATGACACCCAGGTCTCGTTGCACCTCCCCTTTTCCTAATCGGCCACCATTCAGATAATAATCTGTTTTCCTATTTTTGCCACCAAAGTGGATAACTTCACATTTATCCACATTAAATTGCATCTGCCATGAGTTTGCCCACTCACCCAACCTATCCAAGTCACCCTGCATCCTCTTAGCATCCTCCTCACTGCTAACACTGCCACCCAGCTTCGTGTCATCCGCAAACTTGGAGATGCTGCATTTAATTCCCTCATCCAAGTCATTAATATATATTGTAAACAACTGGGGTCCCAGCACTGAGCCTTGCGGTACCCCACTAGTCACCGCCTGCCATTCTGAAAAGGTCCCGTTTATTCCCACTCTTTGCTTCCTGTCTGCTAACCAATTCTCCACCCACACCAATACCTTACCCCCAATACCGTGTGCTTTAAGTTTGCACACTAATCTCCTATGTGGGACCTTGTCAAAAGCCTTTTGAAAATCCAAATATACCACATCCACTGGTTCTCCCCTATCCACTCTACTAGTTACATCCTCAAAAAATTCTATGAGATTCGTCAGACATGATTTTCCTTTCACAAATCCATGCTGACTTTGTCCGATCATTTCACCGCTTTCCAAATGTGCTGTTATCACATCCTTGATAACTGACTCCAGCAGTTTCCCCACCACCGACGTTAGGCTAACCGGCCTATAATTCCCCGGTTTCTCTCTCCCTCCTTTTTTAAAAAGTGGGGTTACATTAGCCACCCTCCAATCCTCAGGAACTAGTCCAGAATCTAACGAGTTTTGAAAAATTATCACTAATGCATCCACTATTTCTTGGGCCACTTCCTTAAGCACTCTGGGATGCAGACCATCTGGCCCTGGGGATTTATCTGCCTTCAATCCCTTCAATTTACCTAACACCACTTCCCTACTAACATGTATTTCGCTCAGTTCCTCCATCTCACTGGACCCTCTGTCCCTTACTATTTCTGGAAGATTATTTATGTCCTCCTTATGGATCATAATGCAAATCAAAAGAAGTTTGCCAGCTACCAGTGGTGTAAAAACTTGTTTCAGTAGTTCAACCAGTTTTATGGAGTTGCAGCAAAATCTGCTGACAGCACATTGATCAGAAAACATTGAGGAGATCTGGAACAGTTCAATAGAAAGGGCAAACCAGAGGGGGTACCGTATTTGCTGCAAAATAAGAAGAAATGTGCAAGTGAGTTCACGTGAAAGATTAAAAGCAAAAGAAGGATCTGAGATTGAAGGTATATTGTCCTCTAAAGCTGTTAAAATAAGTCCCAGGAACCTTTTCATGAAGTCGATCATGGAGTACACCAATGAAGGGAACATAGTCAAACATTTGGTTAGAGCATAATTGTACACGGTGTGATGTTCTATTGTTTTAGAGGTGGGTGTATAGCATAAACTCATCAGAAATGTTGGCTGTGGTAGATTAATGATTAGTTAACAATATTTATGGAGGGAATTAATGTACTGGCATTATTCCCCCTAAAGCACAAATGGAAACAGCTGCAGAGGGTTGTAAACTCAACTGGCTCCATCATGGGCACCAGCCACCCACATCTTCAAAAGGCGATGCCTCAGGAACACGGCATCCATCATTAAAGACCCTCACCATCCAGGACATGTTCTCTTCTCATTATTAACATCAGGGAGGAGGTACAGGAGCCTGAAGACCCACACTCAAAGTTTTAAGAACAGCTTCTTCCCCTCTGCTACCAGATTTCTGAACCGTCCATGACCCCATGAACACTACCTCACATTTTACCCTTTTTTTGCACTACTTATTCACGTTTTAAATGAAACTGACAGTACTTTTTAAAAGAGTTGCACTGTACTGCTGCCACTAAACAACAAATTTCACGATGTGAAAAGCTGGAGGACAAGGTAAAGGGCTGAAGAAGAAGGAATCTGACAGGAGAGGACCAGAAGACCATAAAACATAGGAGCAGAATTAAGCCATTCTGCTCCATCGAGTTTGCTCTGTCATTCAATGTATGATCCCTATCAACCCATTCCTCTGCCTTCTTCCCATAACCTTTGACACTCTTACTAAGTTGGATCCAACAACCTTTGCTTTAAGTATACCCAATGACTTGGCCAGCACAACCATCTGTGGCAATACATTCCACAGATTCACCACCATATGGCTGTAAGAATTCTTCCTCAGCTCTGTTCTAAAGGGATGTCCTTCTATTCTAAGATTATTCCCTCTGGTCTGAGACTCACTCACTATAGGAGGCATCCTCTCCAGATCTTTTCTATCTAGGCCCTTCAATATTCGATAGGTTTCAATGACCGTGGAACATGGAATAAAGGGAGTTGATGGCAGGTCAATAGGGTGGGGAAAGAGAATAGAAAGGGTGAGAGGGCCACCAGAATGGGGGGAGACAGAAAAAAGGTGGGTGGGGGGAATCAGAGGGGAGTAGTTACCAAGAGTTAGAGAAATCAATGTTCATGCCATCAGATTGAGAGACTATGCAGACAGAATATGAGGTGTTGCTCCTCCAATCTCACTGTGGCTATGGAAGTGACCATGGGGGACAGACAAGTCGGTCTGAGATTGAAAAGTCAAATTGAACTGTGGCCACTGGGAGATCCTGCCTGTTGTGCAGACAAAACAAAGGTGCTCAACAAAGTGGACCCCCCATTTGCATTGGGTCTCACTGAAGTAGAGGAGGCCGTAACGGGAGCACAGATACAATAAATGACCCTGACAGACCCACAGGTGAAGTGCTGCCTCACCTGTTTATGGTCCTGAATGGTGGTGGAGGTAGGGGCAGGTGTAGCATTTCTCATGATAAGTGCCCGGAGGAAGATCAGTGCGGAAGGACAAGTGGACAAGAGATTCATGTAGAGAGCAATCACTTGGAAAGCAAACAGAGAGGGGAGCCAAGTTGCGCCTGGTGGTTGGATTTCGTTGGAGATGACAAATGTTGTAGAGAACGGATATGGAGACCCGTGGTGTACTAGGTAAGGACAAGGTGAACCCTTTCCCTGTTATGTCAAGGGAAAGGAGTGAGGGCAGATGTGTGGGAAATGGAGGAGATGCTGGGTAGGGCAGCATTGATAGTGGTGGAATGGAAACTCCATTTTCTGAATAAAGGAGCCCATCTCAAATGTTCTCGGACAGTGGAACCTGGGAATATAATTACATGGTTCCCTGAAAGTGGAGTCACAGGTAGACCAGGTGGTGATGAAAACTTGAGACAGGGTGGTCTTCATAAGTCAAGGCATTGAATATAGAAGTCGGGAGGTTGTGATGCAGCAGTGGAGGACACTCCTGAGGATGCACTTGGACTATTGTGTTCAGATTTGGTCTCCCTGCTATAGGAAAGACGTATTAAATTGGAAAGAGAGCAGAAAAGATTTACAAGGATGCTGCCAGGACTTGAGGGACTGAGTTATAAAGAGAGTTTGGACAATCTAGGACCTATTCCTAAGAGCATAGAAGACCGAGATGGTGATTTTATAGAGGTATATCATGAGGGGCATAACTCGGGTGAATTCCAGAGCTGAGGTCTCAAGAACTAGAGGGTATTGGTTTAAGGTGAGAAAAGAAAGATTTAAGAGGAACGTGAGGGCAACTTTTTTACTGATTCCATCTAAGTGGAATGAGCTGACAGAGGAAGCGGCTGAGGCAGGACAAAAAACAACTTTTAAAAGACAGTTGGACAGGTAGATGGATTAGAAAGATTCAGAAGGTTATGGGCTAAACACTGGCAAATGACAGTAACTTGGATGGAGCATCTTGGTTGCTATGGTCCAGCTGGGTCAAAGGTCCTGTCTTCATGCTGTATGACTCTATGACTCTATTTACAGTAACTCTCATGATTATTTACAATCAGGTAATGCAAAGGATAACACAAATTAAATAAGGGATGGTGAAAGGATGATACATCATTCTATTAAATAAAGTGGTAACATAAATATGGTAACACTTCACAACTCACTGGGTGGTATCCATTATTATAACATCAAAACGTGGATCATTGCTCTTCATTCCACTGCCTGTATCCGCTAGCACCTTGTACATGATCTAAACCATCTCAAAGCTCATTCAAGCCATTGGCAAGTATTCAGCCGACAAGCTGGGAGTGTAATTTAAGTAGAATTCATAAGCTCCTTACCTGGTTTAAGAAAGAAGTTCTGCTCACAGTAAACAATGGCTCCTTTAAGAAGCTCTTTCAAGATACTTATGACTTTTCCTGGAACAATATGTCCACTGTACTGGGATGATTTAGAAAACTGGTGAAATATGTCACTTCCAAGCCAGTTGCTTTCACTTTCCTTTGGTACAGCTAGGTAAACTGACCCCTTTCTTGTATGGGTCTGATGAATGATTCCATCCACAGAATAGGGGGAGTCACAGCTCTCTTCAATTCTCAAGGACGAATCATTGAATCTCAGAGGCACCTCCATGTCTAGTTCATCAAAGTCTGTCCTGAGAGTGTATTCAAAGCAGGCAAGCTCCCTGGAATAGTCTACCTGGAATCTGCTGTCTTGTTGATGGACTCTGTCAAGTATTGTGAAGAGAATATCTTCACATTTCTGTATTTCAATAATCTTCATGTCCTGGTGGGATTTTATCCCTAATAAATATCTCTGGTACCAACCCAAACTATCCCGCTTTGACAGCAACATGTTGACGATCTTTTTGCAGTCTCGATAATGCTTCAGCTCCTGACTCATAAAGTGAGCCTGTGAAATAAATAAAGGAGGGACTTTGTGTGATTCTGGGAGTGGTTTAGATGTGTCGCAACTCAACCTGAGTACTGTAATACCTGTAGATTATGCCCAGTCTATTTTGGTGGACAAAGAACACTAGAACACTAGAATACCACAGCACAGTACAGGCCCTTCGGCCCTCGATGTTGTGCCGACCCATATATTCCTTAAAAATAGTACTAAACCCACACTACCCCGTAACCCTCTATATTTCTTTCATCCATGTGCCTGTCCAAGGCTCTTAAATACCCCTAATGTTTTAGCCTCCACCACCATCCCTGGCAAGTCATTCCAGGCACCCACAACCCTCTGTGTCAAAAACTTACCCCTGATGTGTTCTCTAAACTTCTCTCCCTTGACTTTGTACATATGCCCTCTGGTGTTTGCTGTTCGTGCCCTGGGAAACAGGTACTGGCTCTCCACCTATCTATGCCTCTCATAATCTTAATAATAATCTCATAATCATAATCTATCAACTCCCCTGTCATTCTGCTATGCTCCAAAGAGAAAAGTCCCAGCTCTGCTAACCTTGCCTCATAAGACTTGTTTTCCAATCCGGGCAACATCCTGGTAAATCTCCTCTGCATTCTCTCCATAGCTGATCAACAGGAAAAGCAAGGAATGGATGAAAGGAGAAGAACTTTCACATTAATGGATAGACTGGCCTCCCATCTCTAAAATCCAGACCAGATTGCCGGGGATCAAACTCTGTTTTATATGTCTGATGTAATAAGGAAGGGGCCAGAGTTTAAGTATATATTGACAGCCTTCACTTTCCTCTAAGTGGATTCAATTTCCTAATACCAAATTAATCCTGCTTCACAACAAATCAAAAATGCCTCAGAGGATATTGGAAGCAGATTCAAAATTTGCAAAGAATAGTTGAATATATAATTTACATGAAAATTTGCATGTTATTAAGAAAGAGAAGCTCAGTGGTGTAACTTTATAATTCCTTCAAAAAGACATGATGATGTGAGTGTGAAGTAACATTTTTTGTCTGTCTCAGTGAAAGGGGCTGGGTGATGCCCGGTATGGGAAATAGGAAATGTCATGGAGAGACTTTGCTGTACTTATTAAGTAAGACTGAGGAGATAGCAGGGGTGGACATCAAGTGCTGCTGGAAGATCATCAACTTGAAGGACACTTTTGTCTGACCAAAGCTTGTTGGTTTTTTCACCGCAGTGAGGTGACCATTGGGGAATGCTATCCACTGACACAATCCAGACTGCAGGACTACATCTGATCAATGCACTGGAGCCTGATGCAGACAATGCAAAGACTCTGTGGGGTATGACCACAGGTCAGGGTCCTTCCACTACTAAACATTGAAGGATTGTTTCTGGTGGGGAAGTTTCTCAGAGAATGCAATGGTACATCACCCCACTGAGCAACAAGAGGGCCCCGGGCCATTCCATTCAGGACAATGCCCATCTAGTATGGGGCCTGATCCACCTGCTCCAGGAGATTGGGTCCCCAGCAGCATTTCTCTCTCTTGACCAGGAGAAGGCGTTTGACCGGGTAGACCACAGTTTCCTGGTGGACACTCAGGCACTGCAGGCAGTTGGGCTCATACAACACCTTGTAGCCTGAGATTGGCTCCTATATTCTGCCACAGAGTGCCTTGTTGAGATCAACGGATCATTGACAGTGCCCATTCCCTTTAGAAGAGGAGTACGCCAGGGGTGCCTCATGTCTGGCCAGTTGTATGCGATCTATGTCGAGCCGTTCCTGAGCCTTCTTCGGTGAAGGCTGATGGGTCTGGTTCTGCGCAAACTGGACATGGAGGTTATCCTCCCAGCCTACACCGACGACGTACTCCTCATGGTAACAGACCCCAGTGTCCTGAGGAGGATGCGTGAGTGCCAGGAAGATTTCTCGGCAGCATCCTCTGCTAGGATCAACTGGGTGAAATGTTCTGGACTCTCAGTGGGTCAGTGGCAGATGGTCTCCCTGCCAGAGGAGATGAGAGCTTTTGAGTAGAGCACCAGGCATCTCCTCTATCTGGGAGTCTGCCTGAGTCCTTCTGGGGAGACCTGGCTGGCAAACTGGCAGGACCCGGAGATGAAAGTCATGGAATGGCGGGGGCACTGGTCAGGCCTTCTCAGAGTTCTTCCCTACTGAGGCAGGGTGGTGGTCATAAACCAGATGGTGGCCTCCATGTTGTGGTACCGTATGGTCACTTTGGCACCACTTGCCCCCTTCATCACGAGAATGCAGAGGAAATTAGTGGACTTCTGGGGTAACAGGAAACTCTGGATCTCCACAGCGGTCTTGAGTCTCCCAGTGGGAAAGGGCGGACAGTCACCGTGTGTGTACGTACGTGACTGGTGGCTCTCCACCTCAGGACTCTGCAGAGATTCCTGTATGATGAGCAGCCTCCCAGATGGCACGTGTTGGCGACCTTCTTTCTCCGGAGGGGCTGCTGCCTTCACGAAGGGATGCGGCTATCACCGGTGGGCATCAGCTGTGCTGCTTTGCAGAGTCTGCCCGGTTTCTATCAGGACCTACTGAGAGTCTGGAACATGGTTGCCTCAGGCCAGGAATCTTCTCCTCTGGCAGAGGGCGAAGTCCTGGCTGTCCCTTACCTTACCCCAACGGATGTCGGTGCGGCTCAGGTGTGTGGAACGACTCAGGCTGAGCTGCTTGTCGGGCCCAGGCCCCGAAATCTTATCCGACAGCCAAGTCCACACAACTTGAGCCGTCTCTCCTCGACACCCACAATCCCATTCAGGGATGCAGGTAGAAGGTACCTGTATGGGCTGCTGCTCCACACCCTCCACTTCCTAGCCCTTGTCCACCGTCCCGACACACCATAGAGGTCTTTCCACCTGGAGGTGAGGAAGGTCCCCAGTGGAAGTCCCTTTACGAGGGAGTTCTTCCCATGTACCTGGGGGATCTGGAGTGGAGGCTGCTGCACAGAGCAGTGCCCTGCAATAAATTCTTTGGTTTGTACACGGATCTCCCAGCCGCATGTCACTTCTGCGGGCAGGAGACCGTGTACCATATGTACATGGAATGTGTGAGGCTGCAGCTCCTCTTTGCGTATCTGCGTGGGCTGTTTCTCATCTTCTGGTTATATTTTAGCCCCACCCTATTATATACAGTCAACTATTAAGAAGATGTCCTTGTCAGCTTCTCCTGGGGCTGGCGAGAACAGCCATCCGCAGGTCTTGGAAACAGGTGGTGGGAGGATCTGCCCAGGCAGACTGCCTGGCAATGTTTAGGGGGTACGTTCGTGCCCAGGTAAATATTGAGAAGGAACAAGCGCTGTCCACGGCGACCATCGAGGTGCTCTGGGACCGTTGGGCTTCGTGGGGGGTTCATCTCTTCATTGACAGAGATGGAAACATTTTAGTTTAATGTGTATTGTCTATTTGTGGTGTAGTAATTGTGTTAGTCACTGGTTTGTACATATTGTAGCACTGAATTTGTAATAAAGATTTTGTATACAAAAAAGTGAGCAAACAGAGTGACGAAGCTCCTCTGTACAAGAAGTGCCGACAGTATTATATGCAGAACCATCAGCACTGAAAGTATTTCACTGTTCTTTCAAATATATTTTTTGAGAATTATGACTGATGTTTATTTTTGAAATATGAGCAGAAGTTTTATCCTAGTACAGAGACCCAATGTAACTCACACTTATGCAACTGTTCACAAATCTGAAGAAGGGATGAGTGCACAACCTGGATGAGCTTGGCTTTGCACGCAGTAATGTTTAAATACTTCCTCACTGACACTAAATAGAAATGGGAATCTTTTACTCAAGTCTGAAAGAATATTGAAAACACCTGCAGGAAATTCCATTCTGGAGCTTGAACTTTCTCAGGAGGCTAAATTCTGCATGTCTTTGCGGCCTCTTACCAGTTTATACTGATGCACCACAGAATGCATCTCAACTGGATGCTCCACGGTTTCTTACGGCAACTGCGCTGGACGTGATAGCAAAAAACTGCACAGAGTTGTGAATATAGCTCAGCGCCTCACAGAAATGAGCCTCCTCTCCACAGACTTTGTCTATAATAAATACAAGATATTCCTAACCATTCCTGCCCACCTGGCTTCACCTATCACTTTCCGGCTAACCTTTTTCCCTTCCCCACTTTCTATTCTGGCATCTTACCCCTTCCTTCCCAGCTCAAAGAAGGGTCTCGACCCAAAACATCGACTATTCAGTTCCATAAATGCAGTATGACCTGCTGAGTTCCTCCAGCATTTTGTGTTGTGACGGGGTCCTGAATTACCCTTATGAACTGTGCTCGATTACCCCTCAGCTCACCTGAAGACTCAAGTCTCTCCCTCTCTGTCTCTCCATCACTACTCAACTCAATACCACGAACTGAAATGAACTTCACTCATCATCGTAGGACTATCTATTTACCCCTAGACTTGAAGAAGCTTGGTTTTCATATATATTCCACACTTACTCATATATAATCATTGCTAACCTGTTTGATTTATCTGCATTTATATTACTGTATTGTGTAGTTACCAATAAATATCATTAGTTAGTAGCAATACTGGACTCCAAAGTGTTTTCAGTCTCTGCTGGTTCTTTAATACATCACGAGGTACGTGACAGTGTGTGTTCCTTTAGTTTTCCAGTGTGGAGGTAGGGGATGTGTCTGGTGATGAAATAGACAGGTATACAGTGTGACAGGTAAGGGATGTCACCAGGGGGTGGAGATGACAGGTATACAGTGTGACAGGTAGGGGATGTGACCAGTGATGAAGTTGACAGGTATATAGTGTGAAAGGTAGGGGATGTGACTGAGGAGGTGGAATTGACAGGTAGAGGATGTTATTGGGGAGGTGGAGTTGACAGGTTGGGGAGGTGGAGTTGACAGGTAGGGGATGTGACCGGTGATGAAGTTGACAGGTATACAGTGTGACAGGTAGGGGATGTGACTGAGGAGGTGGAATTGACGGGTAGGGGATGTTATTGGGGAGGTGAAGTTGACAGGTAGGGGATGTGACCGGTGATGAAGTTGACAGTTATACAGTGTGACAGGTAGGGGATGTCACCAGGGGGTGGAGATGACAGGTATATAGTGTGAAAGGTAGGGGATGTGACTGAGGAGGTGGAATTGACGGGTAGGGGATGTTATTGGGGAGGTGGAGTTGACAGGTTGGGGAGGTGGAGTTGACAGGTAGGGGATGTGACCGGTGATGAAGTTGACAGGTATACAGTGTGACAGGTAGGGGATGTCACCAGGGGGTGGAGATGACAGGTATATAGTGTGAAAGGTAGGGGATGTGACTGAGGAGGTGGAATTGACGGATAGGGGATGTTATTGGGAAGGTGGAGTTGACAGGTTGGGGAGGTGGAGTTGACAGGTAGGGGATGTGACCGGTGATGAAGTTGACAGGTATACAGTGTGACAGGTAGGGGATGTCACCAGGGGGTGGAGATGACAGGTATATAGTGTGAAAGGTAGGGGATGTGACTGAGGAGGTGGAATTGACGGGTAGGGGATGTTATTGGGGAGGTGGAGTTGACAGGTAGGGGATGTGACCGGTGATGAAGTTGACAGGTATATAATGTGGCAGGTAGGGGATGTGACTGGGGTGATGGATTTGACAGGTAGAGGATGTGATTGGGGTGGATTTGGAAGACTGTGGCAGGTAAATGATAAATGGAGGCAGACAGGAACGGAGGTTAAAGTAAAATAACAGATAGAGCAATGTGTGGGGAAGGCAATGCGAAGATGAAAGAAAGCTGAAGGAGGAAGATAAGCAGGAACATAAAGTGTTACCAGAGCTGGATTTGGATAAGTACAGGAAGTGAGAATGGGAACCATTGGAGGGAGAAGGGAGGGGTCAACAAGTTACTCTGTCTATCATTGTGTCAGTTCGCAGCCCACATAATCAAAGAACCCTCCCACACCAGACCTTGGCTCTTCTCTACTCTCCAATTTGGCAGAAGATACAAAAGCTGAAAGCACATACACATACGGTTATTGAAGGGGTTCCCTAATGTGTTAAGCTGAACTCATGACCTCACAATCTACCTCATTATGATCTTGCATGTCCTTGTTTACCAGCACTGCACAATTTGTTGCAAGAGAGGTCACCCATTTTGATTTAACTTCCCTTCCTGACACGTCTGTCCATGGCTCCTCCACTGCCACGTGAGGGCAAGGAGGAGCAACCCCTCATGTTCCATCTCGTTAGCCTTCAACCCACGTCATGAATATTGATTTCCCCAGCTCCGGTCATTCCCTCCCTCCTTCTCACATTTTCCATACCCTACTCTGGTTACCCTCTTGGCCCTTCTCTTCTTCTCATCTGCCCATCAGCTTTCTCCAGTTCCTTTCCTCCTTTCAATTCTTCCAAGATTCACTGCAATGTCCAATCAGCCGCTTATCTCTTCCATCTACCCCCTCTCTGTTTCTTAATTCATCCCCACCCCCCAAACACCTTCCTTCCACCTTATCTGGTCTCACATCTCACTTCTTCCCCAAACTCCACTTTCCTATTCTGGCTTCTGCTCCCTTCCTTTGCACTCCTAACTAGAATTCCGGCCCAAAACGTCGACTGTGTATTCTCCTCCATAGATGCTGCCTGACCTGCTGAGTTCCACCAGCATTTTGTGTGTGTGGTGCAAGAATTCCAGCACCTGCAGAGTTTCTTGTGTTTATGATCTTGTGCAGCTGTCGCCCTTTATGCTGCATTCTGTTAGTGTTTTACCTCGTTCCATCTCAATCCGCTGTGTAATCAGCTGATCTGTATGAACGGTATGCAGGAGAAGCTTTCCACTGTACCTTGGTGCCTGTAACAATAATAAACCAATTCTAATTCCCATTCGAGTCCCAGTGGTCCGATGGCAAGATACAGCACTGAGTGACTGAGACTCATTCTGATTGTTCACCATATCCTGAAGACAACACAGCCACGTTTACAATGTATGAGCTAGCAGTTGTCCGGAGCTGGGAGAGCACCACTAGAGTTGCCATCATGCAGGAAAAGGCCAGCACCACTGTGCCTATTACACAGCATTGCACGGAAGGTTGCAGAGCTGAAACGTTGACTGTTGGAGAAGGAAACCAAAGTCCTCATCAGAGGATCAGAGGTTGAGAGGGTCAGCAACTTTAAACTCCTCGGTGTTGGTATTTTGGAAGACCTGTCCTAGGTCCAGCACGTAAGTACAATTACAAAGGAAGCACAGCATTGCCTCTACTTCCTTGAGAGTTTTCCATGATTCGGCGTGACATCTAAAACTTTGACAGAACTCTATCATTGTGTGGTGGAGAGTATATTGACTGGCTGTATCACAGCCTGGTATGGAAACACCAATGCCCTCGAAGAGAAAATCCAGTGAAAAGTAATGGATACATCCCAGTCCATCATGGGTAAAGCCCTCCCCACTATCTGCATGAAACTCTGTCGCAGGAAAGTAGCATCCATCATAAGGGACCCCCACAACCCAGGACAGGCTCTCTTCTCACTGATACCATCGGTAAGAAGGTACAGGAGCCCCAGGACTCTCACCACCAGGTTCAGGAACAGTTATTACCTCTCAATCATCAGGCTCTTGAAGCAAAGGGGATAACTTCACTTGCCCCATCATTGAAATGTTCCCACAACCTGTGGACTCACTTTCACAGACCCTTCATCTCATGTTGTTGACATTTATTGCTTATTTATTATTATTATTTCTTCCTTTTGTATTTGCACAGTTTGCTGTCTTCGGCGCTCTGGTTGAACACCCAAGCTGGGCAGTCTTTCATTGACTCTGTTATGGTTATTGTTCTGTAAATTTATTGAGTATGCCCACAAGAGGACGAATCTCAGGTTTGTATATGGTGATGTATATGTACTTTGACATTAAACTTACTTTGAACTTTAAACTTCATCACAACCAGGTTTAGCATTTTGTTCAATAGGGCATTATTAAATCAAGTCATGATTAAGCCCTTGCTAGCTTCAGGAACCTACTCACAATGAGTTCAGAGAATTTTAATATTAATTCATGAACAGGATATGAAGATGTTCCTGATCCAGTACTGTTCACTTTGAAAGGAAATCAACCAAATTGGACAAACAAATAGTGGGGTAGTTTTCACATTTGAGACCAAAGTACCGACAGGGTTCTGGAACAGTGTACTGAAAACTTTACACTGTATCGAAGCCATGCACATATCCACAAAATCTTTTATTGCTTCCTTTTTGTGTTGCTTCTCTCTTTTATTTCATTTTTCCTCAAGATAGCCATACTTATTCCTATATTACATAGAAAGTGACTTTATTTTGTGTTATTCACCCAAAGATTGTCATACACTCTTTTCAATAAGCTCCACGACCTTGGCCTCAGCACCTCCTTGTGCAATTGGGTATGGGATTTCCTCACTTATAGACCCCAATCAATTCTGATTAGCAACAACATCTCCTCCACTATCTCCATCAGAACAGGTGCACCACAGGGCTGTGTGCTTAGCCTCCTGCTCTACTCATTTCACACCTATGACTGTGTGGCTAAGCACAGCTCCATTGCCACATTCAAGCTTGCTGATGACACCACTGATGTGGGCCAAATCAAAGGTGGAGATGAATCAGCACACAGGAGGAAGATTGAAAATCTGGCTGAGTGTTGTCTCAACAACAACCTCTCACTCAATTTCAGCAAGACCAAGGAACTGATTGTAGACTTCAGGAGAGAGAAAAACCAGAGATCCGTAAGCCAGTCCTCATCAGAGGATCAGAGATGGAGAGGGTTAGCGACTTTAAATTCCCGAGTGTTACTATATCAGAGGACCTGTCCTGGACCCATCAATTGTGAAGAAAGCATGGCAGCACCTCTACTTTCTTAGAAGTTTGTGAAGATTTGGCATGATGCCTAAAACATTTACAAACTTCTTTAGATGTGTAGTTGAAAGTATATTGACTGGCTGCATCACAACCTGGTATGGAAACACCAGTGCCCTTGAACGTGAAAGACAGTGGATCTGGCATAGTACATTATGAGTAAAGACCTCCCAACTATTGAGCACATCTACATGAAACATTGCCATAGAAAAGCAGTATCCATTATCAAAGATCCTCACCACCCAGGCAATGCACTTTTCTCCCTGTGGCCATCAGGAAGAAGGTACAGGAGCCTCAGGACTTGCACCACAAGGTTCAAGAACAGTTACAACCCCTCATCCATCAGTGTCTTGAATAAAAAGAGATAACTTCACTCACACATCATTGAAATATTCCCACAACCAATGATCTCACTTTTGAAGAATCTTTATTTCATTATCTCATTATTTATATTTGTATTTGCACATTTTATTGTCTTCTGCACTCTGATTGATATTTCATTGATCCCATTATAATTTTGTATAGATTTGCTGAGTATGCCTACAAGAAAATGAATCTCAAACTTGTATATGGTGACATATATGACATATATACTTAAAATTATTAAAATTTAATATATTAAAATTTACTTTGAACTTTCAAGCCTCATTTTCAATTTAAATTTCTCTACACATGTATTATGTCAGTAATCAAAGCTGAAGGTGGGAAGTTGTGTCAGTTTTCAGATGATTGTTATCACAATTTACAGTAATGATCTGAATTTGAGAATCAAAGGTTCATTTTTGGATGAACAGAGAACCATAAAATTACAGCGTGACAGCGATATCATATAAAAGAGATTGACAAATATGCACGATAAGCAGTTAAATAGGTTCATGGACTACAAAATGAGTTGATGCACTTAGGTGCAAGAAATAAAGAGCCCTTATAATTCTTAAAAAATGGTGTGAAGAGCCAAAGGAATATAAGGTTACAGAATTAAAAATCAATAAAAGTAGGTCACAGGTTAACAAAGCCTTAAAAATGCTTACAAAGCATTGCAATTCATTTCTAGATGAATAGAATTCAAAAGTGGGATAATTGTGTTAAATTTGTAGAGAACTGTAGGTGGATGACAATTGTGCACTGACTGCTTTGGTCTTCAGAATAGAAATAAAAGGCTGGAGTAGGGCATAAAGGATTCACATTTTATTTTATGTGACTAGGTGATTATTATCAGGAAAGACTGAGGCTCTCTTCTCAAAAGAGGGGACTGAGGGGGTGACTTGATTTTTCAAATTATGAAGGAGTTTGTTAAGTGTGAGGAAAAACAAAATTAGGTGGTTTAAATAAATCTAATCTAATCTAATCTAAATATAAAAGATTTGGTTGAAGTATGGAATTCAGGGGAAAAACTTCTTTATTTAGAGCAACACACACAGAATGCTGGAGGAACTCGGCAGGTCAGGCAGTGTCTATGGAAAGGAATAAATAGTCAACGTTTCAGGCTGAGACACAGTGGAAACCAGTTGAGCACATGGAGGCAAAAGTGCTACAGTGATAGGATGTGAAGAGATGAGATCAGATTACTGCCATATACACAAAGGAGCAATGAAATTCCACGCTCACAGAGTAAACGCGGTATGTAATAGTAAATACTACGATGAGTGCAGAACAGAGTGGTGCAGAGGTATAGAGGTGCAATCTGAATTAGTGTAAAAAAATCCTCAAGCGACAATAGAGAATTACGGGCAGAGCTAGAATTGGAGCACCAGGATGTGTGGAAGAGATGGTTGGTTCAGAAGTCAGAGGGTAGTGGGGAAGAAGCTGTTTTTAATTCTGCACGCATGGACTTTCAAGCTGCTTCATCTTCTCCTGGAAGGTAGAAGCAGGGAGCGGGAATGGCTAGGGTGGCAGGCATTCTTGCCAATGCTATTAGCCTTCCCGAAGAAACCCACATCATGGAGACAAGCAGAATGGAAGGGAGTGATGAGTTTGTGATGGGCTGGGCTGTGTTAACCACTCTCTGCAGGTTCAGACGGGCAAGAGCAGAGCAGTTGCCATGCCAGGCAGAAATGCATCCTGTCAAAACACTTTCTATAGCAACATCTGTGGAAATTCTGAGAGAATCCTCATGAACATGCCAAATCTTCTTAAGTACAAGGAAGTACATATACTGTGTGCTTTCTTGATCACTCCATGAGAGTGGTCAAGATCATGATCATTACATGAAATGGGACAAGAGGGGACTCACATCAAGCACAATCACTGGAACTGTTGGACGATATGCCCCATTTTTTTTACTGTAAATTTGATGCTTTCTTTATGAACTCACTTTTCTGCTTGTAATGATGTTGCAGAATTTGCATTCTAATCAAGCATTCAGATCAATCTATTTCAAAATGTGCTATTTTCCATACCACTCTCCACTTCCTTATCTAAATTCTTTCCAATTTATCTGTGCCCTTTGCCTTCAATTTATTTTGAAATTGGACTATTTGCCAAGATGATTATTGAATACTCAAGTTTTTTCCAAACATTTAAATATTATTGTGGTCTTTCTTTTCTGAGGTACTACAATCAAATGGCACAGGTATGAACTAAGTCTGTTCTTTTCTTGTTATAAATGTTGAATTAAAATCAGTAAGAAACAAAAATCATTTCTCACTCTGGGACATGTGATTTAACTGAGGCCAAGGCAGTGTTTAAAAGTGAGACCTGAGTTCCTGCAATAGGAAAAGGAACCATCAATAAAATCATGCTGCTGTCATAATCCAGCAACTTTTACTGAGAAATGAATACATGGGGCATCATCGGAGAATAGAATCAAGTCTGATTGTAATGGTTAGTTGAACATGCATCCAACACTTCCTGTCCTCTGCTATTCAAGTACTTTAATCTTTGATGGCAATGCTCATTCTGAACAGTGAAACATCAACCCTAAATTCCACCATCTCATCACTCTCCACCTTTAGAGAGGATCTCAAAACTTATACTTTTCAAGTTTGGTTCCTTTTGCTATTTATTCAATCTTATTTCCATATGCATGTCACCCTGAGGTGATGGTGGCAGGTCTTCACTTTAAACCATTGAAATCCATATGATCTTACACCATAATAGGTTTCAAAGTCCATTACATTGCCCCAGTAATAATGAAAGTACAATGGTCCATGTCCAAACCAGGAAAGAAACCAAATTTAACTTAATATGTGATCAAGGAAGTACAGTTCACACTACACACTTAGGCAAAGGTTGAAGATCTTGCTTGTCAGCTTCCCAAATCATCTGCCCCTCAACACCCAAGAAGTCAGCTTAAACTATCGATGTCATAGTTTATCTTATGTCTGCCTCATAGTTGTCCTAGTACAATTTCAACAGATCAAAAATCTACAATTAAGTTATTTCAAGTAACATGTTGGGTGTCTCTGTGTGTCATCCAACACTTCGCCATCTTTATCCAGTCCATTAATTTCATGAATTGGTTGACTTAGTGAAGCAGTCCATTTCAGAAATATCATTCCATTTCAGTACTTTGATGGGTGAATTTACAAGTCCACCCTGTGTTATTGACAGCCAACGAGGTTCAATGAAGGAAACAGATAGCTAAACTTTAACAATACACGTCAGCTCTTTCAGTATTTCCTTCAGCTCACTGACTGCTTCTTTTATTGTCCGATATAGAACCTCTTAATTCCTTGTGGTATGCTGCATTAAATTTAGTCACATATTATGCATGAGGGCCACAAAACTGCCTTTATATTACAGAGCACTGGCCCCTTTAACGTACATTCCATTCATTGTGTTTTTGCTGCAATTGTGGTTAAAGGTTTCATTAAACTGTAAGATAGTACTTATCAGATTTATACAACTCACTACCATTTGGAGGAGGCATGTGAATACAGTGCAAAAGTCCTTGGCACCCTAGTTTTTGTAATATAAATTTTGTTTTAGATGATTATTTTTGTCTTCTGCATTATTGTATCAGTAGAAAAGCGAACTTTAGATTTCTAAACATTCATTTTCCAAAAAATTAAATGTTGTAGAATGTTTTGTATTTCATTAAAGAAAGTAACATATTAAGTAATCTTGATTACTTTGAGGGCATTTAGCCCTGTGCATGATTAAACATAGATAACGAACAGGTGCTAATGATCAATGACATACTGGGTTGAATGAACTAAACTGATTAATTGAAACAGAAACGGGTGTAGAAGGAATCAAACTGGACGAAGGACAACCAAACTGCAAGGTGAGGGTGTGGCAGATGTAAGAGTTTAACCTTCAAATAATCAACTCTCACACCATGGCAAGGGTGAGCATAGCAACAAGAAACAAGATGGTCAACTTGCATCAGCAAGGTCTCTCCCAGGCAGAAAATTTTGCAGCAGACAGGAGTTTCAAAATGCGGTGTCCTTGCTCTTCTGAAAAAGCACAAAGAAACAGGAAAGGTTGAGGACCAGAAACGCAGAGGTTGCCCACAGGAACTGAGTGCAGCAGATGAGGGATACATCTAGCTGACATCCCTTCTAAATTGGAAGTCCAGCACTGCTATCAGCTCTGAACACACAGCAACCACTGGAACCCAAATACACCGCTCTACAGTCTGGAGAACTCTTGTCAGAAGTGGTCTCCATGGAAAAGGTGATTCCAAAAAGCATTCCTTTGAAGTAGGAAAAAAGCCAAGAAACTCACCGATGTACAAAAACTGGAGTACTGAATAATGGCATCAAGTGCTCTGGACTGGCGAGTCAAAGTTTGAAATATTTGTCTCAAACAGGAGGCAGTTTGTAGAAAAGCTGGACAGCGCTACACGGATGAGTGTCTGCAGCCAACAGTGAAGCATGGCAGAGATCTCCTGCAGGTTTGGTGCTGCTTTTCAGCAAAAGGAGTTGATGATCTGATCAGAATTAATGGAATCCTCAATGCTGAGAAGTACAAGCAGATTCTCATCCATCATACAATACCATCGGGGAGGTGTCGGATTGGACCCAACATCATTCTGCAGCAGGGCAATGACCAGCGGGCAAGGTCATAAAGAACTATCTTCAGTGAAGAGAAAAACAAGAAGTTCTGCACAAATGGTATGGCCTCCACAGAGTCCTGATCTCAACATCATTGAGGGTGTCTGGGATAATCTGGAGATCAGAAGCAGGGGAGACAACCAAAGTCTGCAGAACTGTGGCAAGTTTTCCAATGCCTAGAACAACGTACCAGCCAATTTTCTCATAAAACTCAACAAATATTGATTTGATTTAGTTTTTTACTGTTTAATGCTCTTTATAGTAATTTTTTGATAAAGCATCTTCACTTTGCAGAATTTTATTTTACATGTGCCTAAGATTTTTGCACAGTACTGTATGTCTGGCAGCATTTCATACTTATGCTCCTTCTCCCATCAGAACAGTGTTTATCTGGCTATTCTAGTCCAAAGTCCATCAAAGTTGAAAGTAAATTTAATATCAAAGTACACATCTGTCACCATATACAACCCTGAGATTAATCTTCTTGCAGAAATTCGCAGAAGAATAAAAAGTACAATAGAACCAAAGAAAAGCCACACAAAAAGTCTGACAAATAATCATTTGCAAAAGAAGAAGATCTGTGCAAATACAAAACAAATAATAATAAATAAATAATACTGAGAACATGAGTTGGAGAGTCCTGGAAAATGAGTCCATAGGTTATGGAATCAGTTCGGAGTTGAAGTGAGTAAAGTTATCCACACTGGTTCAGGGGACTCATTGTTCCTGAGCTGGCGGTGCCAGATCTAAGGCTCCTGTATATCCTTCCCTTTGGCAGCAGCAAGAAGAGTAGCCTCAATGGTGATTGGGGGGGGGGGATGGTCCTTGCTGACAGATTCTGCTTTCTTGTTGCAGCGCTCCATGTAAATGTGCTCAATGGTGGGAAGAGCTTTTCCTGTAACAAACCAGGTTGTATGCTCTAATTTTTGCAGACTTTTCTATTCTTGGACATTGGTGCTTTCGGACAAGGCTGTGGTGCAACTGGTCTTGATACTCTCCACTGTGCATCTATAGAAGTTTGCTAAAGATCTCTGATAACGTAGAGGCACTGTTGTGTCTTCCTTGTAATGGCACTTATGATATGATAACACCAAGGAATTTAAAGTTACTGACCCCGTCTACCTCTGATCTCTTTATTTCCTGCGGAGCATGAAGAAAGCTCACCTCTGTCCCAGGATACTGACGGACTTTTACCGCTGTACCATTGAGAGCATACTCACCAACTGCATCTCAGTGTGGTATGGAAATTGTCCTGTATCGGACCGCAAAGCACTCCAGCGTGTGGTGAAAACTGCCCAGCGGATTGCCCACTATTGAGAACTTCTACCATAAACGCTGCCTGGGCAGGGCAAAAAGCATTATCAGGGATGCATCTCACCCTAACCATGGACTTATACTCCCCTCCCATCCGGTAGGCGCTACAGGAGCCTCCGCTCCAGCACCAGCAGGCACAGGAAGAGCTTCTTCCCTGAGACTGTGACCCTGCTGAACCTCACCTCACAGCGCTAAGCAGTATTGCATCCATATTGTACTGTCTCAGTACTTTTATATTTGTGTGCTGTAGCACGTTTTTTATTCACAGTTATTTTGTAAATAACACTATTTTTTGCATTTCTGGTCAGATGCTAAATGCATTTCATTGGCTTTGTATCTGTACTCGGCACAATGACAATAAAGTTAAATCTAACCTAATCTAATCTCCTATCAAGGACTGGCTTGTGTATGTCTGGTTTCTTCTTCCTGAGGTCAATAATCAGCTCTTTGGTTTTGTTGACATTGAGGGAAAAGTTGTGGTGCCACCATTGAAACAGATTTCAGTCTTCCTCCTATATTCCAATTCATTACCACCTTTGATTCGGCCAAGGACAGTGGTGTCATCAGCAAATCTAAATATGGCATTAGAATTGTACTTAGCCTCACAGTCATAAAAAATAAAGTGAGTAGAGCAGGGGGCTAAGCACACACTTGTGGTGCATCTGTGCTGATGATGACTGTGGAGAAGATGTTGCCAATCCCAACTGACTGGAGTCTATTAATGAAGAAATCGAGGATCCAGTTGCACAAGGAGGTATCAAGGCCCAGGTCTTGGAGCTTATTGATTAGTTTCGAGGGGATGATAATGTTCAGTGACAAGCTGTAGTCAATGAAGAACATCCTGATGTATTCACCCTTACTGTCCAGATGTTTTAGAGCTGAGTGAAGAGCCAATGAAATGGCATCTTCTGTTGACCTTCAACTACTGCACAGAGTCTTGTCATCTCCAGAAGTTTTCGGATGACTCCTCCATAGTTGGATGCATCAGCAAGGGAGATGAGGCTGAGTACAGGGCTACGGTAGGAAACTTTGTCAAATGGTGTGAGCAGAATTATCTGCAGCTTAATGTGAAAAAGACTAAGGAGCTGGTGGTAGACCTGAGGAGAGCTAAGGTATCGGTGACCCCTGTTTCCATCCAGGGCGTCAGTGTGGACATGGTGGAGGATTACAAATACCTGGGGATACGAATTAACAATAAACTGGACTGGTCAAAGAACACTGAGGCTGTCTACAAGAAGGGTCAGAGCCGTCTCTATTTCCTGAGGAGACTGAGGTCCTTTAACATCTGTCGGATGATGCTGAGGATGTTCTACGAGTCTGTGGTGGCCAGTGCTATCACGTTTGTTGTTGTGTGCTGGGGCAGCAGGCTGAGGGTAGCAGACACCAACAGAATCAACCAACTCATTCGTAAGGCCAGTGATGTTGTGGGGATGGAACTGGACTCTCTGACGGTGGTGTCTGAAAAGAGGATGCTGTCTAAGTTGCATGCCATCTTGGTCAATGTCTCCCATCCACTACATAATGTACTGGGTGGGCACAGGAGTACATTCAGCCAGAGACTCATTCCTCCGAGATGCAGCACAGAGCGTCATAGGAAGTCATTCCTGCCTGTGGCCATCAAACTTTACAACTCCTCCCTTGGAGGGTGAGACACCCTGAGCCAATAGGCTGGTCCTGGACTTATTTCCTGGCATAATTTACATATTACTATTTAACTATTTAAGATTTTATTACTATTTAATTATTTATGGTGCAACTGTAACGAAAACCATTTCCCCCGGGACCAATAAAGTATGACTATGACTATGACTATGTGATGGTAGGCAAGTAGAGTGGATCCAAGTCACTCCTCAGGCAGGAGTTGATACACGCCATAACCAACCTCTTGAAGTCCATCAGTGTGGATGTAACCGCTACTGGATGCCAGTCAGTGAGACAGGTTGCTACTTTCCTCTCGGGCATGATTGAAGCCTGCTTGGAACAATTGGACAACTAGGAATGCAGAAGCGAGAGTTTGAAGATGTCAGAAGAGTAGGGATTGAAGGAAGTTCACTTGGAATGAAGTTGTATCAAAGGCATTTGGTATCTATATGAATAACCCTGAAAGCATGCCAATTCTATCAGCCTAATCATCATTCAGTCAATTTTAAAGAATTTACAAGGTGCAGGAATGCTGACGTTCTCCATGGCTTCCTTTCATGTGTCTTTGCTTCCTGTAGTATATTGTTGGATCAGCTCTGTCATGTGGGACAGTGGCAGAGTGGTTACTGTGCAGCAGGTAGCACAGGAATACAAGCGTGAGAGCCGCAGTAAATGTTAGAAGATCAAAGGAATTTCTGATGTTGCTCAGTCGGGGTGTGGAGTAAGCTACCTTCAAATTCCACTGACGCAATATTGATTGTCATCCTGAGAGTGAGCTGGGTGAATCCGGTTCTGAACTGCTTGTAGGTTATAATTAGCAGCATACACAGCTTAACCCAGCTGGCAGGCTGATTATGGAATGAGGGCAAGCAAGTAGAGAGATTCTTGCTAACCCAACTCCTTATCGTCACTTTAATAGAGAAATGACACATATTCAATCATCTGGAACTCTAGTTTCTGATATCCCCTTCTCCTCTGACCCTCCTAGTAGTGTGGTTACTGATGCCTGTTTGTGAAACAACAAGAGATTTGGCAAAATCTTCTACACAATAGTAACTTAGCAGGAATGTACTAAGTTGTGAAATATCGCATAGCACTGCAGATTAGTAAAAGATTTGCTAGTCGTTTTCTCATTGAGGCACAAGAGATTCTGCAGATGCTGGAAATCTTAAGCAACCCCACACAAAATGCTGGAGGAACTCAGCAGGTCAGGCTGCCTTGGTGGAGGGAAATGAACAGTTGACATTTTTTTTAGTTTTAAGTCCTCCTGCGCGAGAGCCAAGAGCAATTCCTTTTAAAATTTTCTAGTCTGTAACAGGACAAACGCGCACCAAGTATGTCATTTCCTCTTCTCTTGTTTTCTGTGTGTCCTGCGCATGTCCAGTGGGAGAAGATTCGCCCAAATATCCGTCTAATGTGGACAGAGATATTTTGAAAAACGCTTAGTGTGGACGCCTGTCGTTTTCAATCTTTTCAACTCAGAGATTCTAAAGTCACTCAGGTACTTGAACGTATGTAGAATTTGACCAGTAATCCATATTACCTATCACCATATGAGCTTCCACACCTATCACACCACTCTCTGCAACTCCCATCATCTTCATCAGGAGCCTACCACCAAACACATCTCTGCTGACTCCCCCCCACCACCCCACACAAATCTCCATTTTAACAGGGATTGCTCTCTCTGTGATTCCCTTGTCTATTCATCCCTCCTCACTAATCTCCTTCCTGGCAACTTATCCCGATAAGCGGAAGAAGTGCTCCACCTCCACATTCACCTCCTCCCTCACCTCCATTCAGGGCCCCAAATAGTTCTTCTAGGTAAGTGAGGCAACACTTTGGCTGCAGTCTAATAGGGGTTGTCTGCTGGTGTTCCCGATGCAGCCCCCTCTAAATTGGTGAGACCTGATGTAGAATGGGGGGGGGTGGGGGACAGCTTTATCAAGCACCCTCGCTCCCTCTACAACAAGCAAGATTTTCTGGTGACCAACCATTTTAATTGCAACCCCTATTCCCATTCTGACACGTTGGTGCAGGGCCTCCTCTTCTATCATAATGAGGTGACTCTCAGGTTGGAGCAGCAACACCCATATTCAGTGTGGAGAGCCTCCAACATGATGGCACAAACATCAATTTCTCTAAATTCCGATATCTTTATCCCCATCCTTCTTCTCTCTTCTTCCATCCCCTACTCTGTCTCCTCTCATCTCTTTTCTTCTCCTCACTTGACTATCACCTCCCCCTGGTGCCCCTCCTCCTTCCTTTTCTCCCATGGTCCACTCTCCTCTCCTATAAGATTCCTTCTTTTTCAGCCTTTTACCTTTCCGCCTATCACCGCCCAGCTTCTCACTAAATCCCCCTCCCCCACCCACCTGGCTTCACCTATCACCTTCTAACTTGTACTCCCTCCGCTCCCCCTGTCTTTTATTCTAGCTCCTTTCGGCTGAGTGTGGCAATTGCTCTGCTCTGGGCCACAGAACCTACAGAGAGTGGTTAACGTAGCCCAGTCTGTCACAAGCACATCACTTCCTTTCATCCCGTTTGTCCTCATGGTGTACTGCCTCCTGGTTCCATTGACCCACCGTCCCTGTGGAGAGCATTCTAACTGGTTGAATCACTGCCTGATGTGAAGGCACCAATGTTCAGAGGGCTGTAGGTTCAGCCAGCTCCATCAAAGACACAAACCTCCCCACCACTGATCTCACCTTCAGAAGCCAGTGCCTCAAAGTGAGGGCATCCAGCATTAAGGTCCCACACCCTCCAGGACGTGCCCTCTTCTCATTAATGCCAGAGTGGAGCTACTTCAGCTGGACTCCCACTGTTTCAGGAACAGCCCTTCCCCTCCGCCATCAGATTTCTGAAAACCATTGTACACTGCCTTACTGTTCCTCTTTTGCACTGATCATTTATTTATTTTTATAAGACCACAAAACATAGGAACAGAATTAGTCCAATCAGCCCATTGAGTCTTCTGCATCAATTCAACATGGCTGATTTATTATCCCTCTCAACCCCATTCTCCTGGCTTCTCCCTGTAACCTTTGATGCCCTGATTAATCAAGAACATATCGACATCCATCTTAAATATGCCCACCGATGGCCTGCACAGCCAACTGTGGCAAAGAATTCCATAGGTTCACCACCTGCTGGCTAAAAAAATTTTCCTCAACTCTGTTCTAAATGGATGTCCCTCTATTCTGAGGCTGTGCCCTCTTGTCCTAGACTCCATCCACTATGTGAAACATCCTCTCCATGTCCACTCTATCTTGGCCTTTCAATAATCGATAGGTTCAATGAGATTCCCCCTCATTCTTCTAAACCAGTGAGTGCAGGCCCAAGGGCGTCAGACACACCTCATATGTTAACCCTTTCATTCCTGGGATTATTACCATGAATCTCATCTGGACCCTTTCCAGTGCCAGCACCTCTTTTCTCAGATAAGGGACCCAAAACTGCTGACAATACTCCAAGTGTGCTCTGACCAATGCCCTATAAAGCCTCAGCATCACATCCTTGCTTTTATGTTTAGGTTTTTCAAAACGAATGCCAACATTGTATTTGTCTTCCTTGCCTTGCATTTATTACAATGTACAGTAACTTGTTACACCTGAACTGTATGTCTGCCACAAAGAAAAAGCAAATTTCACGACTAATGTCAGTGACAATAAACCTGATTCCAATTCTGATTCAGATTTCTCATCTGATTCCATCGTTTCATACTGGCCATCTTCCCTCTATGCTCTCAGTCCTAGTGCGGTGTCTTGACCTAAAACATGAACCGAACCTCATGTTGCCTAACCTGCTAATTTCCTCTGGCAGAGTATTGTTTTTTTTTGCACGAGATTACAGTAGCTGCAATCCCTTGTTTCTCCAAAAAAAAACCCAATGCAGTTTCTGTAGAGTGTATTTATCCCAAGCACCTGATTTTCCAACTGTATTCTCCCTGGTCGCTAAACTGAGGATCTGCTACTTGTGATCTAGATAATGAAGTGATTATTTCTCACAGTGAAGTAATGAGTACTCGAGGTATCTATCCTAAGGTGAGGTAATGAGCCCCCACAACAGCATCCTCGAGCTAATTAGTAGTCAATATCTGGAACACACCGCTAAAGCAGGTGGTGATATCAGAAACCATTACTACCTTTCAAGAGGCATTTAGACCAACACTTAAGAAGTGAAGGTATCGAAGGATATGGTCCTAATGTGGGCAAATGCAATTAGTGTGTATGGTTAAAAGCATGGATCTAGTGGGCCGTACAACTCTATGACCATATTAACATAGAAACATAGAAAATAGGTGCAGGAGTAGGCTATTCGGCCCTTCGAGCCTGCACCGCCATTTATTATGATCATGGCTGATCATCCAACTCAGAACCCAGCCTTCCCTCCATACCCCCTGACCCCTGTAGCCACAAGGGCCATATCTAACTTCCTTTTAAACATAGCTAATGAACTGGCCTCAACAGTTTGCTGTGGCAGAGAATTCCACAGATTCACCACTCTCTGTGTGAAGAAGTTTTTCCTAACCTCGGTCCTAAAAGGCTTCCCCTCTATCCTCAAACTGTGACCCCTCGTTCTAGACCTCCCCAACATCGGGAACAATCTTCCCGCATCTAGCCTGTCCAATCCCTTTAGGATCTTATACGTTTCAATCAGATCCCCCCTCAATCTTCTAAATTCCAACGAGTACAAGCCCAGTTCATCCAGTCTTTCTTCATATTGTAATAATCCCTCCTGTAACGAGTGAGCAATACCCCCCCCCCCACCAGTTCAATACTCAGAAGTGAAGGAAAAGTTAACATTTCTCACTTTACTGCTCAGGATATGAAATAAATACCCTATTTACCCCATTCCTCTTATGCCCTTACCTCCCAGTGGAGCATCGGCCATTGGTGACCTCCCATCTCCATCGTTCTCAGCAGTGGATGGTGTGGTTGGAGTTCATCAAAGCTTCTGCAATCCATTGCATCCACTGCACAGGAGATCGGCCTATACAGCTTCACCAGAGCCCTGTTGGCCGGCCTTACCCGTTTGCACCTCTCACAACGGGGACGTAGCGTTGGATTCCGAGAGGCACAAAGTGAGATTAAGAAACTCGGGAGGTGAGGTAACAGACCCAAAGGTGGTATTGGGTATTTGAGGAGTGAGGTGCTAAGAAAGCAGTTTTGAATAAATAAATAAAACTCTATTTTGTAAATGGAGGCCACAGGAGCCAAGCTGTTAAAAGTTTGTCTGACTTTCCTATGGAAAAGTAATCTGTGGTCTCATGTCTCTGAAGTAGGATTGCATTTGATAGGCTGGATAAAGTGCTCCATTGTAGTAGTGTGATGCAACAGAGCCTCAGAGAATCTACAACTCTCTGATTTGCCTACTCCTCAAGATAAAGCTGTTACGTACAAGCTAAGTGAGGGGTTCCTAACCTATTTTATGCATGGATCCCAGGTTGGGAACCCCCTTATAAGTGAATAATTACAAATTGGATTGTTGCTTAAACAAAGTCAAATCCAGCAAGTTACCAATAATTCAAATGGCTAGAATTATTAAAGGTATAAACTCACTATACATGCTTAATATACTTCAGATCTGATTTTCCAAAGAATTTGGAATGGCCCATTCCCCTGGTTTTGACAGTCTAGAAAGATACGGATGGCACCCCCCATTCTTGAGGGAAGTTTCTGTGACTCTCTTGTTGTAATTGTGATTTTCACTCACATGCAACTGAGCTTGTTCCCTCTCCTCACTTACCTCTGCTACATGCTCAGTGATGGATGATCTGCTGAGGGCCAGATGAGTTGTGTTTAAGGCCGGCGACCTAGAGTTATATTAGAAGTCCAGATATGACCTCGAGGGCCATTTTGAGAGCAAGGGGGCATTTGCAAACTAAATTGGAATTACTGTTGGACACTTGACAGTTTGCACAATAGAACTTCCTGGAAGGTGAGATTGGGCAGCATAAATAGCAAGAAACCATCACTCCCAGGTGAATTATGACACACCCATACAAGCCCTCACTTCTCCAGATGGCCCTGTAATTTCAGTCTCTGAGGCTGACATCCAGGCATCCTTCAAGATTCAAGATTGTTTAATGTCATTTCCAGTACACATGTGTAAAGGGGAACGAAGTAGTTGTTACTCTGGATCCAATTCAGTAAAATAAACACACAAAATGCTGGAGGAACTCAGCAGGTCAGGCAGCATCCATGGAGATGAACAAACATTTTGGGCTGAGACCCTTTCTCAGGACTGGAAAGGAAGAGGTAAGACTCTAGAATGAAGAAGTGGGGGTAAGGGGAAGGTGGATAGCTAGAAAATGATAGGTGAAGCCAGGTGGGTGGGAAAGGTAGAGGGCTGGAGATGACAGAATCTGGTAGGAAAGGACAGTGGACCACAGGAGGAGGGACACCGGGGGAGGTGATAGGTGTGTGAGAAGAGGCAAGAGGCCAGAGTGGGGAATAGAAGAAGAGGGGAGGAAAGGGATTTTTTTTACCGGAAGAACAAATAAATACTCATGCCATCAGGTTGGAGGCTATGCAGACGGAATATAAGGTGCAGCTCATTGTGGCACAAGAGAAGGCCATGGACCAGGAAAGTACCATGGACGTGTTGGAACAGGAATGGGAGTCAGAATTAAAATGTTGAGTGAACGGGAACTTGTGCTTTTGGCAGATGGAGCAGTCCTCCAATTTATGTCAGGTCTCACCAATGTGGAGGAGGCTGCATCGGGAGCACCAGACACAATAGACAGCCCCAGCAGATTTGCTGCTGAAGTGTTGCCTCACCTGGAAGGACTGTTTGGAGTCCTGAATGGAGGTGAGGGAGGAGGTGAATGGGCAGGTGTGGCAATTTGGCCACTTGAGGGATAAGTGACAAGACGAAGATTAGTGGGGAGGGATGAATGAACAAGGGAACTACGGAGGGAGCAACCCCTGCAGAAGACAGAGAGTGGGGTGAAGGTAAAGATGAGTTTGGTGGTAGGATCAATAAAATAACAATATAATAAACAACACATTAAATATACATAAGATATTGATTTATGTTCTGTCCCTAAGTGACTGTAGGTATGGGTGTATCTGTACATAAGGTGACTGACAGGAAATTGTAACATAGTAGTGGAGGGGTGGATTCGTGGGTGGAGGTGTTGATCAGCCATATTGCTCAGGGGAATTAAAAGTTTTTGAGTCTGGTTGTCTTGGTGTGGATGCTATGTAGCCTCCTTCCTGATGGGAGTGGGATGAATAGTCCATGAGCAGGGTAGGTTGGATCCTTTGTGATGTTACTGGCCCTTTTCGGGCACCTTTCTATATACATGTCCTTGGTGGTGGATAGGCTGTTGCTGGTGATAGGTTGGGCAGTTTTGACTACATGTTGTGGAGCTTTCCTGTCCACTGTGGTGCAATTTCCACACCAAACTGTGATGAAGTATCTGAGGATGCTCTCTACTGCATCCTCTGAAGAAGGTCGTAATCATTGGTGTACATATCCTGTTCTCTTCAGCCTTCCTCAGAGAGAGGCGGTGGTGAGCCTTACTGATTGTGTAGGATGTGCTCTGGGACTGTGAGAGGTTGTGTGAGATGTGCACTCACAGGAGTTTGAAACTTCTTGCAGTTTCCACTGCTGTGGCACCACTGTAAAGAGGGGTGTGAGTGGTGTGAGTTCTTCTGAAGTCAATAATCATCTCCTTTGTCTTGTTGACATTGAGGAAGAGGTTATTTGCCCAGCACCAGACCTTGAGCTCTTCTACCTCCTCTCTGTAGGCCGTCTCATTGTTGTTGGTGATGAGCCCCACCGTCGTGTCATCGGTGAACCTGACAATGTGATTGCTCGGGTGTTTGGCCGTGTGGTCAATGTGTGAGCAGAGTGTACAGCAATGAGCTCAGCACACAGCCCTCGGTGGACAACCATGTTGAGGATGACGGGGAGGGAGGAGAGGAGAGGTCGTGCATTCTATCTGTTGGTTAGGAAGTCCAACAATCAGGTGCACAGTGGTATATTTATACTGAGGAGTAGGGGTTTGTTGTCCAAGGTCTGTGGGACAATAGTGTTGAATGTCGAAATGAGTACAGAAGCAGCATTCTGACGTAAGTGTCCTTGTTTTCTGGGTGCGACAGGGACAACTGCTTGACAGGTGCTACGGCATCTGCTGTAAAGCGGTTCTGTTGGAAGCATATTGGTGAGAGTCTAGTGTGGTAGGAATGGAATTTTTGCTATGTGCCATTACCAGCCATCCAAAGCACTTCATGATGATTGGCATCAGTGCCACAGGGTGGCGATCACTTAAGTTCTGAAGGTATAGGGATGATGGTGGCTGATTTGAAGCATGTGAGAGCAGAAGCTT
Organism: Mobula hypostoma; assembly: GCF_963921235.1. NCBI lineage: Eukaryota > Metazoa > Chordata > Chondrichthyes > Myliobatiformes > Myliobatidae > Mobula > Mobula hypostoma. The sequence goes on along the minus strand of NC_086100.1, from coordinate 82,874,187 downwards.
GGATGAGTGGAGTGTTGAAATGTCTGTGAAGACGTCATGAGCTGGTGTGCACACTCCCTGAGTAATCAGCCTGGGATGTTGTCCAGCCCAGCAGCCTCACAGGGAACGATACTCCGCAGAGCTCTTCTCCCACCTGCTGCTGTTACAGACAGTCGCTGCTCACCTGGGAGGGGGTAGCTTTCATCACTGGTGTTGTGTTGCATGCCTCAGAACATGCATAAAAGTTGTTTCAGCAATCAGGGAAGGATACGTCACTGGTACAGTCTATGCTGTTTTGCTTTGCGTAGCCAGTAACAGCCTTGATGCCCAGCCACATACAGTACGTCAGGGATCATTATAGGACAGGTATTACTGATTTTTTTGTGTGGAGGTGGTTGTTGCCCTCTTCAAGAGCGTGAATCCATGAAAAGTGACTGAATCAGACAGCGTACCTAGCTGCGTACCAACAGTCTGTGTCGACTAACTGGCTGGAGTATTTATGGACAAGTACAACCTCTCATTTCCACAGTCTGAGATTCCCACCTGCTTCAAAAAGGCATCTATTGTACCCATGCCCAAGAAAAGCATGGTAACCTGCCTCATTGACTGCCATCCAGTGCCACTTACATCAACTGTAACGAAGTGCTTTGAGAGGTTGGTTACGACACAAATCTGCTCCTGCTTCAGAGGTCACCTTGATCCACTCCACTTTGCTTACCACATCAACTGGTCAACAGCAGCTGCGATTGCCCTGGCTCTTCACTCTGCTCTGAACAGCAAGAACGTCTACAACTGGCTGCTGTTCAACACAATTATCTCATTCAAACTTATTAAGCTTCAAGACCTGGGCCTCCATACCTCCCTCTGCAACTGGATGCTTGGCTTCATCAGCAGACTTCAATCAGTGAGGATTGGCAACAATGCCTGCTCCTCGCTAAACATCAACACAAGATAGCACCCTGCTCTACTCTCTATGAGCACCTGACTGTGTGGTTAAACACAGCTCCAATACAATTTTAAAATTCATTGACAAAATTATTGTTGTTGGATGAATCACAGTGGGTGATGAACCAGCTTACCAGAGCGAGATGGGTCACCTGGTTGATATGTACTGTGATAACAGCCTCTTGCTCAACATCAGCAAAATGAAAGAGCAGATTGCTGACTTTAGGAAGGGGAAGGACGACAAGCATGAAGCAGCGTACATTGGGGAGCTGATGGTGGAAGAAGTCACTCTCTGATGACCTGTGCTGAGCCTAACATATAGATCCAATCATAAGGAAAGAGGTTAAGAGGATTCAGCTTGACACCTAAACGCTTAATAAACTTCTATGTGTGTACTGTTGAAAGTAACCTAACTGGTTGCGTCATGGACTTGTCCAGCAATTTTAATATGCAGGAATGCAAGAAGCTACAGAGAGTAGTGGACTCTAACCAATACATCACAGGTACATCCTCCGCATCATTGGTCATATCTACAGGGGGTGTTGCCACAAGAAGGCAAAGTTTATCATTAAAGTTCCCCAACACTGGGGCCATGCCACACTTCGCGGGTACCGTTGGGCAGGAGGTTCAGAAGGCTGAAGTCCCACACCACTATGTCCATGAATAACTCCCTTCGACTATTCAGTGTGGAACCAGCTAGCACAACCATAATCACTATAGTTAGGCAACCCTTGTGACCACTTTGCACTAAAAATTATTTTTTCTTCTAAAATCCTGTATAATTTATGCTTTTCCTGCAAATGCTGCTTATATGATGCTACATGCCAGTGATGTTGTTGCAAGTAAATTTTTAATTGCACGTGTGTAACACACATATTTGTGCATATGACAATAAACTCTACTCTGGGTAGGAGGACAAGACTGCTATTTGGGACGAGCACCAATTTCAGTGAAGACTGGGGTAGCCAAACATCTTGAGAATTTCAATATACGTCTTTGAAAGAGCTTTCAGGCATGTCTAGAATCTGATTAATTAAAAACATTCATGCGGTATTGTTCTGATATGACAAGAATGACTGGATTGTCAATGTAATCTCGTTATCTCTTGCTGTGGTAACTAAATATGTTCATTCCAAAATGTTCCTTAGATTACTGCTTCTTTTATAAATTACTGGTTCTTTTAATTGGAGGAAAACTTCTCAGCTTTCTTTTCTGCATATTACAGTTTCCAAATTCACCAACTGTGGTTCTGACCCTGAGTAAACAAAGAATTATTGAATTTTATTGTTTGTCTGGTGCTCCCTTCTGTTCATGGATCGCAAACTCTCTGTCCTAGTTGATAAAATACCCTCAGTTGTCAGGCATAGAGGTACAAAAGGAGAATTTCTGGAGTCCGTAGGCATAAATTCATTGAATATGTTTTAACAGTGCAACATAATTACCTGAACATCATAACTATTGATCAGAGAAGAGAATATAAAACAAAATGCAGTTCAGATGTAATTTTTCATTTAGTGTGTGGTACACAAAACTGCAGAGCAGTTGTGGTGGAAAGCAGAAATATATTTAAGGGGGAGTTGGGTAAGCAGGAGGAAATAATATTATACTAATGGAACTTGAGTACCACACACACACACAAAAGACTGGAGGAACTCAGCAGTTGGGCAGCATCTATGGAGGAAAATGAACAATCAATATTACTGGCTGAGAACCTTTATTGGGACTAAAATGGAACAGGGCAGAAGTTAGAATAAAGTGGAACTGGCAGGTAATACACGAGTCCAGTGAGAGGGGAAGGTAAGTGGGTGGGCAGGGGCAGGGGAGGATAGAAAGGAACGATGAGAGAATTTAGGTGGTTCCACATGGAAGAGACAACGTGCAGAAGGAGAAAATTCTGATATGAGAGGACAGTGGACCATGGAATAAAGGGAGGGAAGTGTGGAGCCAGAGGGAGATGCTGGGTATGTTGTGAGGGTGGGAGAAGGGAAGAGAAGTGGAGAGAGAGCCACAGGAATGAGGAAAATGAAGAGGGAGAGGTTAAAGGAAAATAGAAGGGAGTGGTTACTGGAAGCTTAAGAAATTGGCGTTGATGCAGTCAGGTTGAAGACTGCATCTGGCCTCAACATGGCAGTAGAGGTGGCCATGTCAGGTTGGGAAAGGGAGATCATGGCTGTTGAAGATCTAGTGAACATGCTTGATGAAACAGTTCTCCGATCTGGGGTGGGTCTCACTGATGTAGAGACGCAGCAGGAACACCAGAGGCACCAAATAACACTGAAAAACCTGCGGTAAAGTGTCTCCTCAGCTGGAAGGGCTGCTTAGGGTCCCAGCTGTTGGTGAGAGAGGAAATATAGACAGGTATTTAGCACAGTTGTAGGGTTAGGGGCCAGGAGGATGATCAGTGGAGAGGGATGAGCAGACAAGGGAATATTGGCTAATTCCAAATCTCCAGTCACATGTGTAAACTTTTTTGTGCCAGGCAGAATTTATCTTCACACATGGCAGGAACTATCAACGCTGTTTTCTGATCCCTGAGTCAGGACATACAGTGTGCTGTGTAATTATAGTGACATCTGGTGGAAATCCTCAATAATGATTATACAACATCACAGGTTAGATACAAGAGAGTTCAGTCTGACCTGTTCAATTATACGCTACCTGGGGAAGAGGCCTGAAGCATTCGTCATTTGCTTTCTGTATATCAATCACCTTGTCGGCTACAGGGGTGAAAAACAACTTTGTTTACAGGTATTCTGCAAATAGAAGCATTTTTTTTAATATCCTTATAGGATAATGGCCAGTATTGACTGCTTATTCTTCCTGAGAGTAGTGAACATAAGATAAAGGAGCAGGAGTGGACGCCAAGGTCATGGCTGCTCAGTGCCATTTCTCTTCTCAATTCCCACATTGCTTGAACCCATTAATATCCAGAAATCTATTGATCCGTTTTGAATGAATTCAATAACTGAGCCACAGCCATGTCAGATAGGGAATTCCACAAGTTCAGCACTCCATAAACACGGAACATAGAAATCTACAGCACATTACAGGCCCTTCTGCCCACAATGTTGTGCTGACCATGTAACCCACTCCAGAAACTGCCTAGAATTTCCCTAGCACATAGCCCTCTATTTTTCTAAGCACCATGTACCTATCTAAGAGTCTCTTTGTATCCACCTCTACCACTGTGGCTGGTAGTGCATTTCATCCACCCACCACTGTGTGAAAAACTTACCCCGGACATCCCCTCTGTACCTACTTCCAAGCACTTTAAAACTATGCCCCCTCGTGTTAGCCATTTCAGCCCTGTGAAAAAGCCTCTGGCTATCCACATGATCAATGCCCCTCATCACCTTATACACCTCTATCATGTCACTTCTCATCCTCTGTCGCTCTAAGGAGAAAAAGCCAAGTTCACTCAACATATTCTCATAAGGCATACTCTCCAGTTGAGGCAACATCCTTGGAAATCTCCTCTGCACTCTCTCTGTAGAATCCACATTCTTCCAGTAGTGAGGTGACCAAATCTGAACACAGTACTCCAAGTGGGGTCTGACCAAGGTCTTATATGGCTGTAACATTACCCCACGGCTCTTGAACTCAATCCTACAGTTGATGAAGGCCAACACACCTTATGCCTTCTTAACAACACTGTCAACCTGCACAGCAGCTTTGAGTGTCCTATGAACATGGACCCCAAGATCTCTCTGATCCTCCACACTACCAAGAGTCTTGCCATTATTATATTCTGTCTTCAAATTTGACCTACCAAATTGACCTACTACTTCACATTTACCTGGGTTGAACTCCAGCTGCCTGTTCTGCATCCTATAGATGTCCCACTGTAACCTCTAACAATCCTCCAGATTATCTGCAACATCCCCAAACTTTGTGTCATCAGCAAACTTACAAACCCACCAGGGGTTTCATACTTCTTCTTCATCCAGGTCATTTATAAAAATCACAAAGAAGAGGAGTCCCAGAGCAGATCCCTACAGAGCACCACTGGTAACCGACCTCCATGTAGAATATGACCCATCTACAACCACCCTTTGCCTTCTGTGGGCAAGCCAAATCTGGATCCACAAAGCAAGGTCTCCTTGGATCCTATGCCTCCTTACTTTCTCAATGAGCCTTACATGGGGAGCCTTACTGAAATCCATATACACTGCATCCACTGTTCTACCTTCATCAATGTGTTTTGTTACGTCCTCAAAGAATTCAATCAGGCTTGTAAGGCATGACCTGCCCTTGACAAAGCTATGCCGACTATCCCTGACCAAATTAATTCTCTCCAAATGTTCATAACTCCTACCTCTCAAATTCTTCAACAACTTGGTCACCACTGAAGTCAGACTCACTGGTCTACAATTTCCTGGGTTATCTCTACTCCCTTTCGTGAACAATGGAACAACATTTGCAACCCTCCAATCCTCTGCTTAAGTGAAGAGATTTCTCCTGTCTGAGTCCTAAAAGGCCTATACCTTATTCTGAGGTAGCTATGTCTAGCTCTAGACCTATCTGTTAGGAAAAGAGCCCTCCCTGCATCAAACCATTCAAGTCCTGTAAGAACTTTGTAAATTTCAGTGAGGTCTTCCTTCATTCTCCAGGGCAAGTCAATCCAATCAGTCCTCAGAGAGGCAACATATCCTCCTTAAAACCGGTTCACTAAATCTTCACCATACTCCTTCAGCTGAATTGAATATAGATTCTTCTATTTTGTGTTTTATGTTTTGTGTTTTTGCTTGTTCTTTCTTGTTGCCATTTGCATGATTTTTTTGTGCAGGTGTTGATGTTGTTGTTGCTGTTTGTACAATTTGTTTTTTTTTGTACATGGGTAGTTGGTGTCTTTTTTTTTCTTTGAAAAGGTTCCATGCTTTTCTTTATTGGTTCTTTTTGGTTTGTGGCTTTCATCTGAGAAGATGAATCTCAGGGTTGTATACTGCATACACATTTTGATAATAAATATACTCAATCTTTGAATCAGTGACAAATAAAGTACATTCTTTATTAGGGAAGGAGGTTAAAGTTTATATAAAGTACTCTAGGTGCAGTTCCATTAAGGCTCTATACAATTGTAGTAAGATTTCCTTATTCCTGTATTCGGATCCTATTGTAGCAAAGGCCAACATACCACTTACACCTGCATAATGGATTTTAGTCATGTGTGTACAAGCACATGTAGGTCTCTCTGAACACCAACACTACCCAATCTCTCATTATGTTCTGGTATTTTCGCCAAAGTGGAGATACAGAGGCCCAGGTTCTGCAACTTCCCAATCAGGATGGTGAGAATGATGGTATTAAATGCAGAACTATAGTTGGTGAACAGCATCCTGACGTAGGTGTTTGAGTTGTCCAGGTGGTCTAAAGCCATGTGAAGAGTCATTGAGATTGCATCTGCTGTTGACCTACTGTGGCAAAAGGCAAATCACAATGGGTCCCGGTCCTTGCTGAGGCAGGAGTTCAGTCTAGTCATCGCCAACCTCTCAAAATATTTCATCATTGTCGATGTGAGTGCTACCGGGCAATAGCCATTAAGGCAGCTCACATTATTCTTCTTAGGAACTGGTATAATTGTTGCCTTTTTGAAGCAAGTGGGAACTTCCACCCATAGCAATGAGAGGTTGAAAATGTCCTTGAATACTCCTGCTAGTTGGTTGGCACAGATCTTCAGAGCCTTATCAGGTATTCCATCGGGACCTTCCACCTTGCGAGGGTTCACTCTCTTTAAAGACAGTCTAACATCAGCCTCTGTTAATATAAATTATTAACAAATTCGTGAAGTTGTATAGCACAGAAAAGGGCCCTTCAGCCCTTCCGTGTCTATACCGACCAAGATGTATGTTCAAGCTAATCCCATCTCCAAACATTTTGCCTACATCTCAAATTCTTGTCATACCTGTTCATGCACTTGTTAAATGTATCTAATGAACCTGCCTTAATCACTTCCTCTGGTAGCTGGTTCCATATATCTACCAGCTGCTCTGTATAAAAGTTGCCCCTTAGGTTCTTATTAACCTTTCACTTCTAACCCTAAAACTACATCCTCTAGTTTTCAATTCCCTGGCCCTGGAACAAAGTTCACTCATCCTATCTATGCCCCCCATGACTTTATATACTTCTATGAGCTATCCCCTCGTTCTTCTGTGTTCCACGGAATAAAGCCCCAGGCTGTTCATATTCCTCCTACAAGATTCAAAACTGTTTAAAGTCATTTTCTGTAACAAGTGTAAGGAGAACAAGATAATTTAATCCAGATACAATGCAGCACAAATAAACCCACAAAAAATAACAAACACAAAACTAATAATAATGACAGAAGATAAATGCATATACACAAGTCAGCTTATATACATAGATGTATAAATATGTCCAAAAAAGTCAGTCTCCTGATTCGTTGAACGTCTTTTCTGCAGATTTTCCAGTTTAATCACATCCTTCCTATAACAGAAAACCAATACTGACTGAAATGCTCCAAGTGTGGCCTCATACTTGTTCCTTTAACATCTGCCGGACGATGCTGAGGATGTTCTACGAGTCTGTGGTGGCCAGTGCAATCATGTTTGCTGTTGTGTGCTGGGGCAGCAGGCTGAGAGTAGCAGACACTAACAGAATCAACAAACTTATTCGTAAAGCCAGTGATGTTGTGGGGATGGAACTGGACTCTCTGATGGTGGTGTCTGAAAAGAGGATGCTGTCCAAGTTGCATGCCATCTTGGACAATGTCTGCCATCCATTACATAATGTACTGGTTGGGTACAAGGAGTACATTCAGCCTGAGACTCATTCCACCGAGATGCAACACAGAGCGTCATAGGAAGTCATTCCTTCCTGTGGCCATCAAACTTTACAACTCTTCCCTTGGAGGGTCAGACACCCTGAGCCAATAGGCTGGTCCTGGACTTATTTCCTGGCATAATTTACATATTACTATTTAATTATTTATGGTGCAACTGTAACGAAAACCAATTTCCCTCGGGATCAATAAAGTATGACTATGACTATGACTATAATTACAACTTAACCTCCCAACTTCTATATTCAGTGCCCTGACTGATGAAGGCCAGCATGCCAAAAGCCTTCTTCACTGCCCCATCTACATGTGATTCCACTTTAAGGAACTGTGAACCTGAACACCAAGGTCTCTCTGCTCTGCAACAGTACCAGGGGCCCTTCTGTTCAATGTAAAAATCTGACCTCGATTTGATCCCTGGGGCACACCACTAATCCAAGACCTGCAGTCTGAGAGACATCCGTCTGCTAATGGCCTCTGTTTCCCGCCATTCAGTTCATTTCAGATCCATTTTACTAGCTTCCTTGGATGCCATGTGGTCTAACCTTCCATCGAAGCTTACAAGGAACATTATCAAAAAACTTACTAAAATCCATATATGCCCCATCAGTTAATCAAAAAACTCAATCAAATTCATACAAAAAGATCTCCCATACAAATAACCATGAACTAGCCCTAATGAACCCCTGCCTTTCCAAATCTTATCCTTCAGAATGCTTTCCAGCAACTTACCTTCCTTATGTCAGGCTAATGGCGGTACAATTACCAGATCCATCCTTACAGTCCTTCTTAAATAAGCGGCCAACGTTTACTATTCTCCAGGCACCTCGCCAGAAGATAGCAATGTTGCAAATATCTGTGCAAAGACTGCCACAATTTCCACTCTACCTTTCCGTAGTGCTCTTGGATAAACCTTATCCAGTCCGGATGATTTGTCTATTTTCATACATCTTAACACATACAACCCCTCTTCTACTGTTGCATGAACTGCTGCTAAAACATCTCATCTTCGTCAGGTTCCTAGGTCTTCACATTCCTCTCCGTAAAAACAGAGGAGAAATAATCATTGAAGACTTTGCCCATCTTCAGCGTCTCCACACTTAGATTTCTATTTTGGTCTTAGAGAGGCCCTATTTTCAACCCTTAATATACTTGAAAAATCTCTTAGGATTCTCCTTAGTTTCCTCTGCCAAAACTATTCCATGCCTCCTCTTGGCTTTCCTAATTTCCTTCTTGGGTATACTTAAGCATCCTACATATACATCCAGTGATTCGCTTGATCCCGGCTGCCTGGATCTAGCCCAAGCCTCCTTTATCTTTACCAGAGTAACGCTATCCCCTGACAGTCAGGGATCCCAACTCCCAGCAGCTTTGACTTTTACTTTAACAGGAACATGTAGTCCTTGAACTCTTGGGGTGGTGCCCCACCAGAAACTATGGCACTCCCTGCAGTACCCTGCCAGAAGTAGTCTGACAAGCTGAGAATCTCCACTTATTCTACCCTTTGGTTGTTACTCTGATAGCTAATTCTCAGCTCCACATCAGTATGTTACTCCAACTCCATACCCTGTACGTTTAGTGACAAACCATCTGCGTGGAACCTTATTGAAAATTTCTGAAATCCCAAATACAACACACTCACTGTCCCCCTCCTTACTCACACTACTCCTCGCATCCTCAATTAACTCCAGCAATTTGACTAAACAGTTTTTATTTCATAAACTAACTTGTAATAGACTTGATTCCCTGATTTGGACCTTACAGCCCAATATCACAACTACTGCTTGGCAGCTTTTAACTAACTCCTACCAATGCTTTCTGCCATTTGTTGCTTCTTAGATCCACCTAATCAAACTCTAATTCTACACTAGGATCTACTGAGCCAAGACTATTTCTTACCATTGTAGTAATTTCCTCTTTTTAAAAAGTGCTATTCCTTTTTGCCTGTCTTTCTCAAAAGTTAAATAATCTTGAACATTCAGCTCCCAGCTCTGATCAACCTATAGCCATGATTTTGTGAGGGCATTTCAGTTATACATATTTACATTGTTTCATTGAATGCATTGTGAGTGTTGCCAGGATTTAGATTTGCTCCTTTAAGTTTGCATGTTCAACAGTAAAGCAAATCTTGACGTCATTTACCACTTGCCTTTGCTTCTGCTGTGAATTTATTTCTACTTCTCATTTCAGCTTCAAATTTGTTTTGTTTCTTCATGAATTCCACTTGCGGTCCCCACCCTCCCACATAAACCCTCCCCATATGAAGGTGGTGCATCTGAATGGGTTACCAAAGACCTGGTCAGCAGTTATTGTACTTTTTGCAGACGGTACAAGCTGCAGACCCGGCAGACTGGTGACAGAGTGGGTGTCACGGTGCGCGCTCGCAAGACTGGACCCACGTGCGGAGAATCTCCCTGTCATGGTGGTTGCTGGCTCAGGAGCGGCAGGCGGCAGGCTCAGGCAAGACTCAGGAACGGAGGATCAACAGAATCCCCACGAAGAGACGGAAACAAGAGGTTAGGCGTAGGACCAACAGATCCTCGGCGAGACAACTGAGCAACACCGCGAGACAAGCCATTCTCTACAATACAGTAGGACTTAGCTAAAGAGCTACCTAAAGTTAAAGTCTGTCTCGAGCCTTGTGGCCCATCAGGCCAGTGCTTATGCTGGTTTCTGTGGTGTGAGGCGACTGAGAGTACGAGACTCCCCCAGCTCCGCCGGCTAGGACTCCAGTCTATCGCGAGGTTAATCCCCCGGCATTTTGCCAGTACCCATTTTCAGCTGGGTGGACTACACACGCTGCCTTGGCCGAGACTCGAACCCACGACCTTCAGATCGTGAGCACAATGCCCTAACCACTTGGCCATGCGCCACACAAAGAGCTACCTAGAGACCCCTTTAAATACGCATAGAATGCGGGAAACACGGGCCAGTCACAGTTAACTTGACCAGATTAAACCGAAAACAAAAGGGCTTGATGGCTCTAGTTAAGATAACAGTTAGTAAATACAGGTGCTTGAGAAAAGTAGAAAATCCACGTGAATGCTTCCATGTTGAGGGAGTGTAGCTAGTTGGGTTGGGGTTTCCTTGATGTAATCATGCTTTACCCATGTTAGAGCCATAGAGAGTAACAACATGGACACGGTCTCTTTCACCCGCTGAGTCTGGACAAATATCAAACACACATTTACCCTGATTCTCGATAATTCCCATGTTATTTCTCCCCACATTCCCATCAAGTAACCTCAGATTCCAGGGGCAATGTAGAGTCCCCACCCAGCTATACAAGTCTGAGATGTGGGAAGGAATTGGACACAGCAGGGGAAATGTGTAAAGACACGAGCAACACAGGAGTTCCGGATCACTAGAGCTGTGTTGGAGCAGCTCTACAAGGTGAGCACCTTGTCACGCCATGTGGCTGTGTGTTCACCCAGAGAAGTCGATGATATTCCGGCGTACTCTCGATGTACCTATGGATAGTGGAAAGGCTGGGACAGTCAAGAAATGGATCAATTTGGCAGAATGCTCAGTATCTATTCTGCGATTGTATTCATGGTGTTTATGTGATTGGGCCAGTGAAGTCATTGATCAATGGTGAAAAAGATGGCACCTCCATGCTGTTGGAGAATGTTGCTGGAGCACGGTTTAATCGACACGGTTTGAGGATTGGTCGCTAATTCACGTTATGATGTGTTTCTACTTTTCTAGTCACTCTTTTTTGTCCACTGCCATTTAGGGCGATTTTGAGTAGGGGTTACCTGCAGATAACAAACACTGAGCTGAACTGAAATATGCCTTTTGTTTCTGTGTTTTACATTCTGTGTTTTTCGCTCGTTTTTTGTTGCCGTTTGTGCGATTCGTTTATTTCTGCACAAGAGGGGTGTGGTGGGTTTGATGTTTTATTCCTTGAACGGGTTAGTTCCATGACTCTGTTTCGTGGCTGTCCGTGGCAAAGATGAATCTCAGGACTGTGTATTGCATACATACTTTGATAATAAATATTCTTTAAATCCTTTTAAATCTTTTGAAATTATTATGATGGAGATATTAAAATAATCTGTAATAATGTGTATGTAACTGAAAGTCTCCGGCAGGAGGATTATATCATATAAATCACTTCAATGATTTTTTGCAGCTCAGCATAAAAGCTAATGAAGTTCTAGTTTGCATTATCTCACCTATAAGTGGGAACACAAATTTAGAAGATGTAACATTTACTGTATATGAGGCCTTGCTATACCTGTGTTAGAGTGAGTTTTTGGGTAGATGATTCATTTACACTTAAATGACTCTGGCCACCAGTCTTCTGCTTGACAAAGTACTGTGGATTGAGTTCACAACAATGCATTTCCGAAAAGCTGCGAATACCAGACGCTGCTGACGCCATAGTTTGACCAGATGCTGTAGTTTCAAAGACAGTTTTATCTATAATTTATAAAAATGAATTTTCCTCTATGTTAGCACGTAAAGTACTAAATAAATGTATTGTGGATTTAACTTGCATTCGTAAAGGCTGTGAGTACCAGCCCAGACCTGTGGACGTTAGGAGGAAAGGATGAAGTCAGAAGATGTGATGTTTTGTATGTAGCTTCAAAAGATTGTCTATAACTTCTTAAATAGGAATTGTCCTTTGCTTTTAGCAAATAAGTATCGAGCCCACATTGGGCTAGCAGACCTTTCTACCGAAAGCATCTCCGTCTGTATGATGCCTGCTGTACCTTGTTGTGTCGAATAAAGAAGCTGCTTTGTATCTACCAGTGACTGTCTCTCCGCTGATGTCATCCACACTACAACACCTGCAACCTCACCTAAGACCTCCTCCCCAATTTTCCTGATGCAGACAAACTCTTTCCAAAGTAAAGCAAAAAGAACCCCAAACATACACTCCATTCACATATTACAGCAATCAGCCCACCCAACTATGTCCCCTTTCCACCCACTTTCTATGATCAGCAGTGTATTGCAGGAAATGACTCAGAGTTCAAGCAAGAATTGCTCTTGAGGAATCTTATGTATCCACAAGCAGAAAGGTACCAGTATGACTGTATAAATGCTGCTGGATTGGATAAAGGGGAGAAAACTTTAAATGTTCCCTATAATGGCTCCTTTGTACCTTTTCCAGCAGCACATACACAGCCATACTAGTCCCTCCTGCATGCTGGCACAGCTGGAGGGAGTCACTGTTCACAGAGCCAGTTACTTGGCTTCAGCTATGCGACTGGGTGTTGTATGTTCTCTCTGTGACCACACCATCTTCTCCAGGTGCTCCACATCCCAAACACATTTACGTTGGCTGATTCATTGGCTGCTTTAAATTGCCCCTGGTGCATAAGTGACTGGCAGGATCTGGGGAAATTGATGAGAAAGTGAGGAAACATCAAAAAAAGGATTAAAGTAGGATTCATGTAAAATAGGTGGTTGATGTTTGGTGTGGACATACAAATGAAAGGCCTTTTCTCAACGATTAATCACAAAATTTTGGGGGCAAATTATTCTAATAAAATATTTTTGATATGTATTTAATCTTTCAATATAATTTGAGTTATCTTGTATATATTGGCTGATTAAGCATTCTTATTCATTTAAATAATTAATTACAGGTTATTGTAAAAATACATTAATTGCATACGTCATCACACTACCTCATGATATATGTGTGTCTCGCTTGAGGTAAAGACGAAGTTACACCTACATTCCTGGCCTCCCTTATTTTCATTTGAATTAATTTAATGTTTTGTAGTTACAAAACATAACATTTCCTTTGCCTAGTGTCCTAAGGGATTGAAAGTACGCCAGGGAAGATATCTGGCAGAGGTGACTCATGTACTGATTTTTTCTCTGGGAGAAGTAATGGTTATTATTTCACAGTGGAAATTTGATCATGGAACACCTACTGATTCCTTATATGGTAGTAACTATCAATCCTCTGCTCTCTCATGTTGGCACTTTTAAAGATTCACAGTACAGTCCTGTTCATTTTCTAACATTCATAGTTAGACATACAGAAGGAATGGGGGTCATTTGGCTTAATCAACCCATATTGGCTCTGTATAAGAGCAACTGAACTAGTTCCATTCCCCTCTCCTCAAAGTTCAAGGTAAAACTTATTATCAGATTACATACATGTCACCTCAATGCTGAGATTCTCTTTTTGCGGGCACACTTAGCAAATCTATAGAACAATAACTGTAAACAGGATCAATGGACAGCAAACTGTGTAACTACAAATGTAAATAAACAGCAGTAAATAACAAGCATGAAATAACAAGGTAAAGAGTTCTTAAAGTGAGATCATTGGTTGTGGGATCACCCGAAATAGAATGAGTGTAGTTATCTGCTTTTGTTCAAGAGCCTGACAGTCGAGGAGTAGTATCTGTTCTTGAACCTGGTGGTGAGAGGCCTGAGGCACCTGTACCTTCTACCTGATGGCAGCAGTGAGAAAAGAGCATGGCTCTTTGATGATGGATGCTGCCTTTCTACAGCAATGTTTCATTTAACCAATTTCCCCCGGGATTAACCAATTTCCCCTCAGATCAATAAAGTATGACTATGACTATGACTATGACTATGAAATATAGATGTGATCAATGGTTGGGAGGGTTTTACCCGTGATGTACTAGGCTGAATTCACTACTGTTTGTAGGATTTTCCACTCAGAGGCATTGGTGTTCCCATACCAGGCTGTAATGCAGCCAGTCAGCACACTTTCCACCACACATCTGGAGAAGTCTGCTCAAGTTTTTGACAACATGCTGAATCTCCACAGACTCCTGAGAAAGTAGTGGTGCTGTCATGCTTTCTTTGCAACTATATTTATATGAAGAATTCCTCTCCTCTGAATTATCCAGCAGGTTAATTTCTTTAAGCTCCTATTCCCTTCTGAACACTGCAACGTAATTTGCCTCCACTATCACTATCACCTCTTCAGTTCTGTTCAAACTCTGTGTGTGCTTTGTTTATCCTGTCCTGATTACTCTATACACTTTTATAGATCAGACTTATAGTTTTATTCATATCTTCCTTATTCTTTTACAGTTCCATAAAGCATAAAACTCCCATAAACCATTGTTTAGAATTCAGAAGCTCAGCATCCAAGGCCCTTTGATAGCATTTCCTTTAAATCACTGAGCAATGGTTCCAGTGTTCCCTTTAAGTTCACAGGGTACACTGGAAAATGTATAATGTTACTGTCTAACATCAAAAATAAAAGGGAATTAACTGTATATTGGGATATTCAGAGAGTTAAGATTTAAAAGTTCAGAAAATCTGGCATTTCATGACACCAAAGTACCAAGAATACATCATTATAGGAATTTTATTGTACAGATGTCCTGTTTATTCTCTGTTTAAAATCTCCCTTTTAAAATATTTCCCCTCTCACCTTAAACCTCATGATTTTTAAAAACCTCTAAAAGGTCAGCCCTACGCTTCTTACGCTCGAGGGAAAAAGTCCTAACCTATCCAGTCTCTTTTCATAACTCAAGCCCTCGAGTCCCTACAAGATCCTTGTGAACCTTCTCTGCACCATCTCTAATCTAATCAGTGTAATTTAAGTGTAACAACCAGAAATATGCATAATACTCCAAGTATGGGTTCATCAACGCCTTCTATAGTTGTCATATGGCATCCCAACTCCGATAAATGTCCTGACCAATGAAAGCAAGTGTGCCAAATGCTGCCTGCATCGCCACTTTCAGGGAACTATGTACTTGTACTCCCAAATCTGTCAGGCCTGCACAGGTAGGCACCTCCCAGTCTCCACCAGCTAATAGGAATTACCTGCCACTTGTTTCCGACTCATCAGCTGCAGCCTATTTAAACCCAGCTCTTATCCACAGTTCTCTACACTTCCTGACAGGATAGGTGACCAGTAGAGTTCGCTTGCATAAAGGAAGTCGATACCAACGTGAGTCTACAGTCCAGAAGCATGAGGAAACCATTGATCATCTGCTTTCCATTCTCAAAACATTCAAAACACTCCACAGGGGCCAGATCTTCACCAAACTGGATCTATGGAGTGCATACAACCTGATCCACATCTGCCAGGGGAATGAGAGGGAGACAGTGTTCATAGCACCCATTGGCCACTTTAGATACTTGGTGATGCCATTTGGACTTTGCAAGTCTTCATTAATGAGATCCTTTGAGACATGCTACATGGGTATGTGTTTGTCTACCTCGACGACATCCTCATCTTCTCCACGGACCACCTAGACCATATCTGTCATGTCCATTCAGTCCTTCAGTGTCTCCTCAAAAACCAGCTGTACAGCAAGTTAGAAAAATGCCAGTTCCTCATCAGACCCACCAACTCAACCCAGGTCAGGCTCACTGAGCCCTCTTCTTCAAGCAATTCAACTTCACCATCTCCTATCGACTGTCTCCAAGAACACCGAGGATACGCCCTGTCACAACACTTTGACCATGCTGAAACGGAGATTAGCCTTCAGCCATCATTCCATCCTCACATATCCTTGCTCTGATTATCTGGTATCTTGAGAACCGGGTTGGCCAGGCCCTACAGCATGAGCCTGCTCCAGTTGTCACACTTGACGACTGCGTGAACCGTGCTGGCCACTGTGCGCTACGTGCATTCCAGCAGGCCCACAACTTGGCCATCCCGGCGCACAATGGACACTGGATTTTCTGCGATGCCAGTTCTGTTGGCCCACCATATCGCAGATGTTTATCAGTTCATCGCTGCCTGCCCTCCGTGCACCCGGCAGCCCTACTGGTCCCTTGACACCCGTGATCCCAAATCAGCACTGAGTTCATCACAGACAAGAGAAAATCTGCAGATACTGGAGATCCGAGCACCACACACACAATACTGGAGGAACTCAGCAGGCCAGGCACCATCTATGGGAAAAAGTACAGTTGACTTTTCGGGCTGAAATCCTTCAGCAGGGCTGGAGAAAAATGCTGAGGAGTAGATTTAAAAGGTGGGGGGGGTGCGGGAGAGAGAGAAACACTGGGAGTGGGGATAAAACAAAGAGCTGGGAAGTTGATGGTGGAAGATGGGAAGCCCCTTTCTTTGAAAAAGAAGGACATCTCCTTTATTCTAGAATGAAAAGCTTCATCCTGAGACCAGGTGTGGCGGAGATGAAGGAATCGAAAGAAGGCGATGGCATTTTTAGAGTTTCTGTTGTCCTCACCTACCACCCCACCACCCTCCGCGTCCAGCACATAATTCTCCAAAATTTCTGCCACCTCCAACGAGATCCCACCACCAAGCTCATCTTTCCCTCTTCCCCACTTTCTGCTTTCCACAAGGATCGCTCCTATGCAACTCTCTTGTCCATTTGTCCCTCCCCACTGATCTCCCTCCTGGCACTTATCCTTGCAATCGGAACAAGTGCTGCACCTGCCCCTACACTTCCTCCCTCACTACCTTTCATGGCCCTAAACAGTCCTTCCAGGTGAAGGAATATTTACTGTTGGGGTCATTTACTCTGTCTGATGCTCGCGTTGTGGTCTCCTGTACGTTGGTGAGGCCCAACGTAGATTGGGAGATCGCTTTGCCAAGCATCTACGCTCCAACAATCAGAACAAGCTGGATCTTCCAGTGGCCGCCCATTGTAATTCCACTTCCCAGTCTCCCATTCTGATATGTCCATCCATGGCCTCCTCCGCTGTCATGATGAGGCCACATTTAGGTTGAAGGAACAACACATTATATTCCGTTTGGGTAGCCTCCGACCTGATGGCATGAACATCGATTTCTCAAACTTCTGGTAATGCTCACAACCGCCTGCCACCCTTCACCATTTTTCATCCTCTTTTCCCTCCCTCACCTTATCTCCTTCCTGCCCATCACCTCCCTCTGGTGCTCCTCACCCCCCCTCCACCACCACTTTTTCTTTCCTCTTTCTTCCATGGCCTTCTGTCTCTTTCACCAATCAACTTCCCGGCTCTTTGCTTTACCTTTCCTCCTCCAGTTTTCACCTATCACCTAGTGTTTCCCTCTCACCCCTCACGCCCCCACCTTTTAAATCCATTCCTCAGCATTTTCTCTCCAGTCCTGCCGAAGGGTTTCATCACCCGTTTGCCACCTTCTGATGGGGCCATGGAGATTGTGACAGTGGTGGACTGGTTCTCCAAGCTGGCCCACTTCATTGCCCTCCCCATACTTCCATCAGCCACTGAGACCACAGACCTGGTTCTCCAACATGTAGTTTGCATCCACAGTTCCCCTCAGGACTTTGTGTTGGACTAGAGCCCATAATTCATCTCCCACTTCTGGCGAGCCTTCCGGTCCCTCCTCCGCTCATCAGTGAGTTTGTCCCCTGGCTCTCATCCGCAGACCAACAGTCAGAAAAAGCCAATCACCCAGCTGCTGCCTCTAACCCTTCCACATGGAAGACGTATCAGCTCTGGGCTGAGCTGTCCCACAGTCTACACATACCCTCTGCCACGGGTATGTCACCCTTTGAAATGCTTCATGGCTATCCACCAACTAACAGGAGACACCTGCCACTCGTTTCCAACGTATCACGGTCAGGCACATCCCAGTCTCCACCAACTAACAGAAGTCACTTGCCACTCGTTTCCAACTTATCACCTGCAGCCTATTTAAACCCAGCTCTTATCCACAGTCCTTGGTCACTCATCGAACCAGGCAGCCTCAACAAGCTTCTGCTAGTTTAACCTGCAAGTATAGTATCTGGATATTCACCTGAGATCTGCCCCTGCACATTGACTCCTGCAAGCTCTCACCCCGATTCATTGGTCCTTTCAAGATTACCCTTGTGGCTTGTTAGTTTTGCAGTGTGTTATTATGTCATCATTCATCACTGAATCGTCTCCATTGTTCTGCTTTTGGGTCAAGCCTCCTCTACATTTCCTGACAAAGTTTCCCATTCTTCAGCACCGTTCCGGGGCTCTACCATTCACTGTGCATGTCTTCCCCAGTTCCAAAGATGTATCACTTTGCACTTTTCTGAGTTAGATTCCTTCTGCCATTCTTTGGCCCACTTTCAAGGTTGAGCTGGACCCAGTTGTAAACCTCAACAACCATCCTCACTGTCTACAAAACCAACAATTTTGATGTCATCTACAAATTCACTAATCATGCCACCTACATTCTCATCCAAATTATTACTACAAGTGACAAAAAAAACAGGGGACATAGCATTGATCCCTGAGACACCCTACCTACAGAGCTCCAATCTAACCCTCCACTGCCATTCTCTGCCTCCTACCACCAAGCAAGTGTTATATCCAAATGGTAAATTCACCTTGTATCCTATGTAATCTACCTTCCACACCAGCTGGAAGAGCACAGGGCTTTGTCAAAGGCATTACCAAAGTCCATATGCACAACATATACTGCCACCTTATGCTCTAGATAACTTCAAAAAGCTCAGTCAAATTTGGGAGGGACAATTTCCCTTGCCTGAAGCTGTGTTGACTATTTGTAATCAGACCCTGCCTTTCCAAATGCGGATAGATCCATCTATCAGAATCCTCTCCAGTAAATCTCTCAACACTGATCTTGGGCTCACCAACAGGTCTTCTCCTTGTGGCCCCATTTAACTGAAAACAGGCCATCAGCCACCCTCAGTCTTCCAGTATCTGCCCTGACTAACTATGGGACAAAAATTTCTGCCAGGGCCCTGGCAATTTCTTACCTTGCTCCTCCAACATTCAGGGATACTCTTGGTCAAGCCCCGGCTATTTATCCATCTTTACATGCTTCAAAACTGCCAGCATCTCCTCTTTTATACTGTTGATATGTTTCAGGACATCACTGTGCTCATGAACTTCCACAACCTCCTCCATGGCAACAGAAGCCTCTTCAGACCTTGCCCATCTCCCATGGCTCCACACATAGATGACAACACTGATCCTAAATTGAACATATTCTCTCCTTTGTCACCTCTTTGCTCTTAATGTTCTGTACTTACAGAATCTTTTAGGTTTCTCTTTTACCTTATCTGCCAAAGACCTATGTCTTCTTTTTGCCTTCCTTAAATCCTCAGTTGTACGCTTTCATTTCTTATAGTCCTGAAGGGATTTGGTTAATCTCAATGCTCCATAGTTGACAAATGCCACCTTCTTTTTCCTGAGCAGAGTTTCAATATTTCTTATCAAGCAAGATTTCCTAATCCTGCCAGTCTTGAACTTCTCTCTATAAGAAACTTATTGGCCCTGACTTTGCTTATTTCATTTTTAAAACCCTCCCAATTGCCAGGTGTCCCTTCACCTGCTAACAGTCTCTCCCAGTGTAACTCTGCAAATTCCTGTCTATTACAAAAGTTAGCTTTCCCTTATTGAGAACATTCAGTTGTAGACCAGTAATACCTTTCTCATAACTATTTTACAGTATTCTCATCAATAGCCTTAAAGTGTTTGCCACTGACACATCAGCAGCTTGACCAGCCTCATTACTGAGGAGGATATTGAATGTAGTCCCTTCTCTAGTGGGGTACATATTTCTGAAAAAGAAACTTTCCTGGATACACTTTAAAAATTCTGCCCTATCTCATTCCTTAGCACTATGGCAGACCAGACAATATTAGGGAAGTTAAAAACACCTACTATTACAACCCTACTATTCCTACACTTGTCTGTGATCTCCATACAGATTTGCTCCTGTAGTAAAAGCTACTCTTGGAAGCCTGTAGTATAAACCCACTGAAGTGATCACACTCTTCTTATTTTTAATTTCTACCCATATAACCTTTTGAGATGTTCCCCCAGGAATATCCTTTTTAAGTACTTCCCTGATGTTCACCCTAATCAATAATTCAACGTCCCTCTTCTCTTACCTCCATCTCTATCATACATGTAGCATCTGGATCCTGCAACTATTACAGTCCTTCTGATCCCTCAATCATGTTTCTGTAATAGCTACAATATCACAATTCCACCACCCATTCATGTCCTGAATGTACCAACTTTAACTGAGAGGCCTCTTTTATTAAAATTAATGTTTTAGCCTAACAGACCTCCCTTGCTCCCCGTCCTGCCCCATCAATCCTGCCTCCTCTGCTTTCTTGCTTCTATATTTGCTTAAACTTTCTCATCTGTTACATCCTTGCTCTGGCTATCACCCCTCCACCTGACCTGCCCCTCCCACTGGTTTAAGTAACTCGAGCAAATCTCTCCCCCAAGTCCAACTCATCCCTTCTTCACAGTCATTCCTGCTCCGGAGGAGATCCCAATAATCACTTCAATTTGCATCAGTTCTTCAGCATTCATTTGTGCTATCCTCCTCTTTTTATCCTTCTCAGTGTGTTGTGTTGCAAGGCAGTAAAACAGAGATCGCAACCCATGATATTCTGCTTTTTACCCTTTTGCCTAAATCCAAAGTTAACACCTTGATCATTGGCACCAATATATACAACAACATCTCACTGCTCGTTCTCTCCCTTAAGGGTGTTCTGCAACCACTCAGAGACACGCTTGACCCTGGCACATGGGAGGCAACAAACCTTCCTGGAGTTTCCTTCACAGCTCCTGTCTGTCTCCCTAACTGATACTGGATTGATCCTCGTAGATTAGTAATCATGAGATTTATTACAACACACAGAATATTGCAATAGAAATATTAGACTCTCTTCCATTATCTAAACCATTCTGCCTGCTGACATCGACTATGTGGAAACTATTTTGAGATCCCCACCCTGCCTCTTATCAAACTGGAATAATAGATCCAGGGTGATACTAGGTGCAGCTAGTAGTTGGAAGTTCCCCACTCAAACAATTAATGTGCAGTACTCTGAGTATTCAAAGATGTTTTTCATGGTGAAAAAAAACCCTGTGGGATTCAGCATGCACAAAGTTTTCAAAAATTTCCTGAACTGATTTTCAAGTTTATTTTAAGTGGCAAATTACATTTGAGTGCCTATTACTCTGCAGTCTGAAAATGATATGGTTACACACTAAGTAACCCTTACTCTTCCAAAATAAATTGTGTAGAATTTAACAACTTGCTACCCCAGCAGCAAACTGGCATTGAAGATCAGCCTCCCAATGTGGAAAATATTGTACAGGAATTGCTGGCAGCTATGAGCCTCCAGCCCTTGCCTCTCGTCTCTCAGTTGAAATTTCAATTACTTTCAGCAAATCATATAGGCGATAGCACATCGTTGGCAAGAATAAACCTTGTCCATAAAAGTGTTACGACAAAAACTTTGTCCATAAAAGTGTTAAAACAAAAACTTTGATGGGTGGCTGAGTCATATCCCGACCAAACATGACTATGAATACTCCTCATTACTTTTAACTAAGGTTTTACAAAATTGATAATGTGCCTTCAGGAGAAGTATACTGGGAATACCCAAAACTGTTTTTGCACCTTACGGATTAAAAGGTGACACAATATATGTGAAAAGCTGTAGTTAGAGCTGTTGTAACAAAAGCCCTTTGGGAGATGCACTCTAAAGAAAGATGAAGAAGGATACTGTATGAGGAAACAAAAGCAATATGGCAAGTCAGGTGTATTTCCATGGGGATTTATCTTACTTCTGCTTTTACAACTTGTTTCTCATCAACGAAAGCTATCCACAGATAAAAGAAAGCAGATTATGAGAGCAGAACATCAGTCTAAACAATGACATATACCAAGCTTTAGCTTCTATAGATTGATGCAGGGAATTAAGAATATGATATGCAGAACACTCCATCTTGTTTAGGAAATACAGTACACTCCTGATTCCTCATCATTACTGGGTCAAAATACTGGGAAGCCCGACTACACAGGATGGGAGGGAATCTTCTGTCATACAGACAGTCAGAGTTCTGAAGTGCGGCTCCCCATTGTCATTTAGAGTAATTAAGAAGGGGCAATAAGTGAAGACCTTGCTAATAATCCCCACATCCCTTAAGTATTTAAAAATTACTTCTTCAGTCTTGGGCACCCGTGCAACATCAAAACAAAAATCACTTACTTAGTCACTTTAAAGACATTGCTGTGATGATCACCCCTTCAGTTAACAAATGATGCTCAGGATGAGTGGGTTAATTTCTCCTCACCTTAGGGCAAAATCCAAAGAGATTGAGCTTTATATAAAGGACATTATTTAATGGTAATTACGGGTGCATTTCAGGGGAAGCCAAATATTACTGTATCAGGTTAATTGCATTCACGGTTTAATAGGTACCTTGACAGCTCAGTCCTGCCCAACCAAGACCAACAATGGGGGATGGTGGGGAGGGATGCTGGGTACTGGGGAATACGTATTTGATATCTGTCATGAGAGGCTTTTACAAGGACATCTGTCTGAGAACCCAGCTAGATCTGTTCCACGCCTGGTACTATTGGCAAGTTATACAAGTCTTTTATAAAATTCCAACTGTGCTTATTTATAGATGGCTTCATAAAGAGATTTATTATCCTTCTGTATTCATTCTACAAACTTCTCAGGGAGTACTCCATTGTAATAAAGGTATGTTCACAATTCTGATAATAGTACTTGAATTTAATATATTGTTACTCTATTTTTAATACAGTAGCTTATTGTACAATGATCAGTTTGAATAAAGATGATTTATTTTAAAGTATCAACCATATAGCAACACACTTTGTCAGTCTAATGTATATTAATCCACTGGAATAAAGGTTTATCACTGTAATCCATTATTATAGCCAGTGGAGTTAGGTAAGCTATGCATTTACTTGCAAGCTTTCTCCGCTGGTGTATAGAAACAAACTTTATGCAAAGGCTTTTTTAAAGACAGAAACTATTGAGCTAAGTTTCTTATCGAAAAGACTTTAGATAGGAGACACTAATAGAAATACATTCACAAATGCTTCCCAAACAACCTCTGTGGACCTTATTGATGAAGAAAATATTTCAAAATGTTTGACATGGAGTTAAGTGTCAAGCATTCAATTTAGTATAAAGGGTGATAATTTCAACCCCTGACCCCCCCCCCCCCGGCAACACACCAAGAGGCAAAATCCTCTAGAACTGGCTTGAATCAAGATTCATCTATAATGATCTCTGATGGATAAGACTCCCTCTATACAAATCACCAATGGATCAGACTCCCAATTCAACTAGGCTTATTAGATAAAACATCATCTCTTTCCCAGCGGAACCAAGTGGATGGAACTCCTTTCTTAAGAGCAACAAATGGAAAGCAGTTTGAAATAACATGGTTCCTGCTTCTGTGATAGCTCAGTGAATTTCTTTAGCTGTCATACTGTAGATATAAGCATAATGGCAAAAAGCTATAGTGGAAAGTCTTTTTTTTAAACCTGTGGATTATACATCAGATTGTACTGGAATTTTCAAAAGACAACTGAATCTACTGTGTGTTGACTAATTTGTAAGGTGATAGTGAAAAAGCTGAAGTGTAGAAATAAACTGAAGAAAAAAGGGTGCCCATGGCCCCTATCTGTTCTAGGATTCTGCACTTCACAGTCTTGTCCAGAATATAATCTTGAACCTTTTTCAAGACTAGTCCATTTTATTTAGAATTTTATAGCACAAAATAAGGCAATTTGGCCTACATACCCACAACAGTCAAAATAAATATTTAGGCTTTCTGCACCTCTTTAAGTCTTGGCCCATATCCCTGTAGTTGCACCATTTCTGCAACTCATCCAGGCACACTTTGAATATGAAAATGCGTTCTGCCTTCACAACTGCTTCAGGGAGCAAGTCCTGGACTCCCACGACTCTTTCAGTGAAAACGATCTTCTCTAATTCCTCTACCAAATACCTTAAATCAATACCCTGATTGTTGACTTCGCTACTAAAGAAAGTAATTTATTCAACTTTTCCTTACCCTCTTCCTTTCAAAGAAAATAACCAGAGTTTAGTCAAAAACTAATATTCTCAAGTCTGAGTAGTTACACTGTAATTCTCTCTTGTACACTCGCCACTGCAATCACTGTAACATAGTCCCAGTTTGGGTGAATTTCCAGTTTGTGTTTATGAATGATCTTTGATGCAAATGCCAGTTATGATTTCATTATAGTTTGTGGTCTTGGGTCAGATTCTTGCCTATGCTTCATTGCAGTTTCATGTGCTCAGGATTTAATTCTAATTCAGGCATTGCTAGTGTTTTGGGAACTGTTTCTTCTTCTGATTCTTTCAGTAGTTTTTGGAATAGCCACATTAGACTACTTGCCTTCCCTCCCTTTATCCACAGAATGTCAGTCTGTGATAAAGCTCCTGAGCTGGATCTCAGGCAGATACTGAAGCTGAACAGGACAGAGATTTCAATGGCTATCGATGACCTCTTCCCATTTCTACATGGTTTGGTGGATCACGATATCATCACAGAGCAAATATTCAAGGTATCAAAATGGTTCATATGCTCCACTCGGTGAATCAGCTTCATAACAACAGAACTTATTTGTACAACTTTTGGTCTTAATAAGCAAAACCATAATAGAGCGGATATATGCCATTCAACCTTTGCAGAATGGTAGGCAGAAAAACCAAATTTAGTAACATCCTACATTTACCCGACCGGTTAAACATTAACAGTGCTCACCTTCCATATTTCAATTGCTGTATCTGTCACAGTTTTGACTCAGTTCTATCATCCAATTCCCAGAATATTACCTTCAAGCAGCCTTGACTACAAAGACTCCTCTGTGAGCTCCACAGTATCTGCGAATGGTAGCTGGATAGTTGTAGGAAAACATAAACATGGGAGTGAGCCCTCATTTATTTTGCAGACACATGGAGAGCACACAAAGCAGTCTAACTGAGCAGAGCACGCCCTCCTGTTTTGCTGCTTTCCATCCACCTCAGCACAGAGCAAACATGTACCATTCACCATCCAGTGTAGCAGACCTGGATCATTCATGTTCTTGAGCGTGGCTGTGGAAGGAGATGCATGCCTACTTGAGAAGGCAACTTATTAGTCAACAACAACTCTTTTACCACCTTACCATAAATTAACTTCATTGCTTAGATCTCCAAATGGGATATGAAAGACAGAAATTGTGAAATAGAACATATGTAAGAGAAAGAAGACTTCTGAGGGCAAGAGAATAAGAGTGACAAAGATGAATAGAAACAAAAAGGAATGATTAAAAAAAAAGGAACTTTCAAACTTCTAACAGGCATAGATAATACCAAGGAAAATGTGTAGGACCAAAGAGAAAGTAACTCTGTGTGTGTGTGTGTGTGTGTGTGTGTGTGTGTGTGTGTCCGAGAGAGAGAAAAATACAAGAATGTGAGAAAGGGGATGTGAGAGAGAAAAATAAAAATAGAAATAATGAAGATATAGCAGAAAAGAATAGTGAAGATGTGAGAAGAATGTAGGAGAGGTAGAGTGTGAATTGAACTTTGAGAGAAAAAGTGCAACAAAGAGAAATAACTAAACAGCATAAAGTAGGCCATAAGTAGAAGAGCAGTAAGGGAAAAATCAACACACACAGAATGTTGCAGGAACTCAGCAGGTAAGGCAGCATCTACGGAAAAGAGTAAACAGTCAATGTTTCGGGCTGAGGCTCTTTAACAGGACTCATCCGAATAGGGTCTTGGCCCAAAGTGTTGACTGTTTAATCTTTTCCATAGATGCTGCCTGGCCTGCTGAGTTCTTCCAGTATTTTGTACGTGCTGCTTGGATTTCCAGCATTTGCAGAACTTTTTGTGTAAGTGGAAGACAATCCTTTATGTTTCAGAAGAATTTACGTATGATTGGCAAGAGGAACAGTTTTGTCACTATGCCGATCAGCCCAGACTCTTATTACTAAGGTTCCCTGAATGGTTTCATTCAGTTATTTCTTCTTCCGCAGGAGACATTACAACTGAAGGAGCAGAAGGGCAGCAACAAAGCTGTGTATGCTGTCCTCACTTGGCTTCTGGAGAAAAGCAATGGCTCCATCACTGAGTTCTGGAGGAATCTGTTCAAAGATTATAATTTGGAACGGTATCCAAAACTCCAGTCAGTCTATCAGAGCTTTTCAAAAGGTAGGTGCGGAAACTCTTCTCCATGATGTGCTTAGCTCATAGAAAACATGTATGAAATGGGGAGGGTGTGCGGTGGGTAGAGGGAGAAACTCATTACTTGGTTGTTAACACTATGCAAGTAAGGGAGTGCTGTCCACCACTGCGCTTATTATCTACTGTATCATTCAATTGGCCAAGATCATTGGCAATCTTTGCTCCATGTCCTTATACCACACCATTCCCAGCCTTCTCCTGAGAATTTGCAAGACCTCCCATGGAAATGTATAAATGCTTATATGTGTTGTGACCCATAGTCGCAGCAGAATCAACAATGTGTTATAGTCTCTGACTTCACCACCAATAATAATGCTTCCTTCCCCTTTTTCTATTCTATGCCCATCAGGATATTGAATATATTGCTCATACTGGTCAATTGATCAATCCACTTGGAACTCTCAAATTCTATGTTTATCTGTCATGTTTAAAGTGAATTTATTATCAAAGTACATATATGTCACTATAAGCTATCCTGAGATTCAATCTCTTGTTGATATTCGCAGTAAATACGAAGAAACACAATAGAGTCAATGAAAATCTGCATACAAACAAAGACAGGGAAACACCCAATGTGCAAAGGACAACACATTGAGCAAATACCAAAAAGAAAATAAATAAATAAATAGATGAATGAATGAATAAGTACAAACAATAGATCGATAAATTATATTGAGAACATGCGTTCTAGAGTCCTAGAAAGGGAGTGCATAGGTTGTGGAATCAGTTCAGAGTTGAGGCAAGTGAAGATACCCATGCTGGTTCAGGAGCCTGATGGTTGAAGGATAATAATCGTTCCTGAACCTGGTGGTGTGAGACCTACGGCTCCTGAACCTCCATCCTGATGGCAGAGGCGAGGAGAGAGCATGACCTAGATGGTGGGGATCCCTGTTGCTTTCCTGTGACAGTGCTCCTTGTAAATGTGCTCAGTGGTAGGGAAGGCTTTACCTGTGATGGACTGAACTGTGTCTACTACTTTTTGTAGGCTTTCTGTTCAAGGCCATTGGTATTTCCACACCAGGGCATGATACAACCAATCAGTATAATCTCCAACGTGCATCTATAAGGTTGTTCACAACCTTCCCTCATCACTCTGATCTGAAGAAATCTGTACTTTACTCTCTATTTTCTTTACAGTGGATCCCTTTCTTGTTTCTCCCTCAAGCAGGGACTTGTTGGTGAGAGATCCTTATTGATTAATTTATTTGAGTTTTCCTCAAGGTTGTTAAAGCTGGGAGTGGTAAAGGGGATAAAGTCCCACTACCTATTAAATGCTCCCAGTTGTATGAGTCTCAAACATGTACTGCTCCTGGCCTTCACGTGCTGCTTAGCTACTAAGTCACTACTGACAGGTGAAGAAGCAAAGGTAGGTTACTGGTGCCTTAAAACCAATTGCTTCAGGCAGGTGGGACTCATCAGCCGAGCTTGGCAGCTCACCTAAGGGTAGGGAATCTCTGATCTCAAACCTCAGCTGTCTTGCAATTGTACCCACTCATGAGGAAGGCTTTGGGAGTAAACCTTGAAAAAGATCCGGAGCAGGAGTCCCCAAGGCAGTCCTACGTTGAGTTCAACACTGACTGGCAAGTCCTGTGACGCTGCTGGTACCAAACTGTATCAGTTTCTGCTGTTCCTTTGGATTCATTAGCTGCGTGGAGATGGTGAGCCTGCTGCAGGGGCTACAGCTTGCTCTCTACATCCTACTGCCCTGTCTTGCGTATCATGTAGACTGCTGGGATGTAACATCCATGATCAACCCTGAATAAGCTCACTAACACAAAATGGGGAGCAAGCTTGAAAACATTGCGAGCCAGTGCACTTGCTCTTTGCTATTTCACTGCCGAATACACCTGCCCTGCATGGGAAAGATCTACTCATGCTAAGAAGATGGATGCTGTTCTGAATGCAAGCTGCCGACTTATCACAGGTTGTTTAAAACCAACAAACACCAACAGCCCATATATCCTAGTGGGTATCGCTCCCCCAACACAAGAAGAACGGTAGCCAGCAAGAAAGAACGACTCCGTCAAACATCAGATGAGAGGCACCATCTACATGGTCATACACCTACACCCAGCTGCCTAAAGTCAAGGAAGAGCTTCATGAACAGTGTTGTTCCATTACAATCAACCCCACCTGAAGCCCGCATCACCTTGTGGAAAGACCGGCTCGCCAGTCTCAAACAACCCCCAACGATGGAAATTCCACCGGATGAAAGCCTTCCCCCAGGAGCTAATTGCATCTGGGCAACTTGGAAGTGCCTTAACAAACTTAGGACTGGTGTAGGTCGCTCAAAGGTGTCACTAAGCAAATGGGGATATACAACCAGCCCGACAACTTGTGAATGTGGAACTGAACCACAAACTGTGCAACATCTCCTGCAATGCCCATCGCTAGCGGAACCCTGTACTGTTGCAGATCTTGCCGAATTCAACAACAAGGCACAAAAATGTGTCCAGTTCCGGCTGGGCCATGTGTAGACTGTCCGTGGACACAGTAAGAAGAAGAAGAATATATTGATGTAGTGTACATGGCTTCTGATAGGGTGCCATGTGGAAAATGGATTCATGGAATCCAAGGTAAGTTGGCATATTGAATGTGGCATGTCCTTGTTGACCTTTCCCAATTTTTGTCAATGCACAACAGAAAGAGGCCTGTTGGGATATATTGAGGCATGGAACGGTAACTGTTCTTCTCATGACTACAAGAAACTGCAGAGTTGTGGGCATAGCCCAGGACATCATCGAACCAGCCACCCCCTCCATGGACCCTGCCTATACTTCTTGCCGCCTTAGTAAAGCAGCCAGCTTGATCAAAGGACCCACCCTCTCCATACAGTCTCTCTTCTCCCCTCTTCCATTGGACAGAAAATACAACAGCCTAAAAGCACACATTACAGCTGTTATAAAACTATTGAATGATTCCTTAGTATATGGTCACTTGACTTCATAATCTACCTCATTATGATCTTGCACATTATTGTTGATTTACTTGTTTATGTAATTGATTTACTTGTTTATTTATTATTATTATGTTTTATTTTATTTATTGTTTGTTTTCTCCCTGCTAGATTATGTATTGCATTGAACTGCTGCTGCTAAGTTAACAAGCTTCATGTCACATGCCGGTGATAATAAACCTGATTCTGATTCTGACACTGTGCGTTTTCTATAGCTGTTGCACTTTATTCTGTTTTTGTTTTACTTTGTACCACCCTAATATACTGTGTAATGAATTGCTCTGTATGGACAGTCTGCAAGATAAGCTTTTCACTGTATCTTGTACATGTGACCATAATAAACCAATTCCAATTCGAAGGGGAACTCGGGAGGACAAAAATTAAAAATAAACTCTGCGTTGAATGGAATTTACAGATTTAGAGCTGAGCAAATTGAGACGGGGAAAGAAGACTCTCAAAGTGCCTCCTGATCAAGTAGCTGCAAAACCATTATTAAAACGAAAATCTCCTGAGGAGCTCACAGAGAATGCACCCATTACACATGGGAAGTGCGCCAGCAGTAAGGTGACAGCAGGTAAGAGAACGTGCAATATTCGGGGAGAAACAAACTGTACAATGAAAACAATGTCCTTCTCTGGGTCACATCAGCTCTACTCAGTCCACTGAAGTACAAACTTCATGGACCAAGTATTGAAACTCATTCCCTAAGGTCTACCCATACAACTGAGATATTGGTCATGCCATCTCCTAAGGTTTCATATGAAGACCTGTCACTTGGTGAGTGGGTTATATGCATATTCTATGACAATAATGCTGCATTTATAAACAAGGGAAAATCTGCTGATGCTGGAAATTCAAGCAACACACACGAAATGCTGGAGGGACTCAGCAGGCCAGGCAGGATCTTTAATAGATGCTACCTGGCCTTTGAGTTCCTTCAGTATTTTATGCTGCATTTATAAATCGCTTAATTTCATTCTCTCCACCCTCACTTCCCCCATTACCCAGCCCCATCTCTGGATGTGCCAAGGCACCTGATCCCCAATAATGGGCTCTGAAGGTTACTGGTGTACTGCACCAACTGCTCAAAAAACTGCAAATGAATGTATAGTCTAAATTCCTGGCATGGAGGTGATGGTTGCAAATATTATTACGCTGATGTTTCAAGAATGCCATTTTTAAAAAATTCACTAGAGTCTGTGGAGCTGAAGATCATGGAGTGAGTTGGAGACAGTTCCTTGTGGATTTTACGTGCCAGTTTTAAAAAGCAAGCAAGGCTTGTCAGGACTTTTCTGTGGAGCAAGAGATTGCTTGGGTTAGCAAGGGCCAATAAAAAAGAAGCAGGGTTAAAACAGAATGACCATTGTTGAAGTGGCTTTTGTATGAGTGGACAGTGATAGAGTAGTCAGGCTTTGGCTCAAAAAGCTTAGGCGAGAATGGGTGCAGGCTAGAACTTAAGTTTGAGAAGTTAGAGGTGTATCCAGTGTAGGCTGCATGGTGGTTCAGGCAGTAGAATGCCCCTCTAGTGAGGGGTGCGATTTCAGGGTACCTATCAGTTTCCCTGATGACTACATCTGCAGGAGGTACAACCAACTTCAGCTCCTGACTGACCAGGTCAAGGGACTGGAGCTGGAGCTGGATGTACTCAGGACCGTGCGGGAGGCTGAAGACCTCATAGATGAAACTTTTACTGAGGTGGTCACTCTCAGGATGCAGACCTCAGACAGTAGATGGGTGACCATCAGAAGGAGTACGGGGAGTAGGTAGTCAGTGCAAGGTTTCCCTGTGCCATTCCCCTCAACAACAAGTACAACCCTTTGGATGTGGCTGAGGGGGATGACCTATCCGGACACAGCAGCAGCAGCCAGGCCAGTAACACTGTGGCTGGTGCTGAGGCTCATCAGAGAAGGGTAAAGTCAAGCAGAGCGATAGTGATAGGACACTCAATAGTTCGGGGCATGGACAGGAGATTCAATGGCTGCAATAAAAAAGCCAGGATGGTGTGTTCCAACCCTGGTGTTAAGGTCCAGGATGTCGCAGAGCAGTTGCAGAAGATTCTCAGGAGGGAGGGTGAGCAGCCAGAGGTCATGGTGCACAATGGTGTCAAAAACAGGCAGAAGGGGGAGAGGAGGTCCTGCACAGTGAGTGTAGGGAATTGGGGAAGATGCTGAATAGCTGGACCTCAAAGGTGGCAGTCTCTAGATTAACCACATGCTAGTCAGGACAGGAATGGGATAATAGTATAGATGAACAAGTTGCCGAGGAAGTTGTGCAGGGGCCTGGGTTTCAGATTTCTGGATCACTAGGATCTCTTCTGGGGAAGGTATAACCTGTACAAAAAGGATGGGCTACACCTGAACCAGAAGGGGAACAATATCCTTGCAAGCAAATTTTCGAGAGGTGCTGGGCAGGTTGTAATCTAAGTTGGCAGGAGGGATGGGAATGAGAGTGATAGGGCTGGGGATGGGGCAGTTGGCATACAAGTGTATAGTGAGACTGTGAGGAAGGACAGGCAGATGATAGGGCAAAATTGCAGTCAGTGGGATGAGTTAAAAAGTAACGGGCCAAATCAAAAAGGATGATAAATACAGGACTGAAGGTGTTATATTTGAATGCACACTGTATACAGAATAAAGTAGATGATCTTGCAGCATTGTTAGAGAATGGCAGATATGACATTGTGGGCATCAGGTAGTTGCGGCTAATTGGGAGCTTACCATCGAAGGGTACAAATTGTACTGAAAGGACAGAAAGGTAGGCACAGATGCTGGGCTGGCTCTGTTGAAAAATTGAAATCAAATCTTAGAAAGAGGTGACATAGGATCTTTGTGGGTAGAGTTAAGAAACTACAAGGGTAAAAAGACCCTGATGGGAGTTATCTACAGGCCCCCAAAAGTAGCCAGTATATGGGATATAAATTTCAACAGGAAATATAAAAGGCATATAATAAGGGCAATGTTATTATAGTCATGGGAGATTTCAATATGCAGGTAGTTTGGGAAAATCAGGTTAGTGCTGGATACCACGAGACGGAATTTGTAGCATGGCTGTGACTTGGCTTTCTTGAGCAGCTTGTAGTTGAGCCCACTAGGGGAAAGGCAATTCTGGATGGAGTGTCGGAGAGGGTTCAGAGGAGGTTCGTGAGCATGTTTCAGGGAATGAAAGGGTTAACGTATGAGGAACTTATGATGGTTCTCAGTCTGTACTCGCTGGAGTTTAGAAGAATGAGTGGAGGGGGATCTTGTTGAAGCCTGTAGAATATTGAAAGGCCTAAATAGAGTGGATGTGGAGAGGAAGTTTCCTATAGTCTAGGACCAGAGGGCCCGACCTCAGAATAGAGGGACATCCATATAGAAAAGAAATGAGAAGAAATTTCTTTAGCCAGAAGGAGGTGAATATGTTGAACTCATTGCCAATGGATGCTGTGGGCGCCAAGTCGTTGAGTACACTTAAAGCACAGGCTGATAGATTCAGGGTGTCAAAGGTTATAGGAGATGTCAGGAGAATGGGGCTGAGAGGGATAATAAATCAGCCATGATGAAATAATGGAGCAGACTCGATGGGATAAGTTGCTTAATTCTGCTCCTATGTCTTATAATCTTATGAAGTAGTTAGAGAGTCAGTAAATGTAATGTCTTGTCTGACATGCACCAGCACTGCACCATCAACTCATCCTTGAGCTGGAGATTGCTGAAGCATACAAAATTACTGAAGCATATAAACCTCTTAATCAGAGACTATAGGGGATATCAGATGAGTCATCTTGTGGTAATACAAATGAAGAATATTCTTGGCCCTTTCAAGTGATATCACATTAACCTTGCTGTTTTTCAGTGATGCCAGCAAAAGGAAGAATAGCAAGAAAAACAGAGAACACAAACATTCCCAGGTTGCCTCCAAGAAACGGTATGTGAATTGGTTTCTCAGAACTACCAGACAGAGGTACAGAGACATTGTGGGAAATAGGATTATTAGAATTTATTGAGACCCCAAATATTCACATGCCCATAAGAACCTTCAGTCCTGATGAAGGGTTTTGGCCTGAAATGTCGACAATACTCTTTTCCATTGATGCTGCCTAGCCTGCTGGTTTCCTCCAGCATTTTGCATGTGCTGCTATAAAACTGTGTAATAGTTTCTAATAGTTACCAACGGAAGAATTCATCCAGTGGACACAGGTGTGTTCTTTTGATTGACTGTAATTGAACAAAATCAGCGTAGACGCCTAGTGTAGATAATTGACTGCCTTCAGACAATGTGATCGACGGTTGCATCATCCAAATCTTCATTTTCATTGTAACATTCAAGATGATTGTTGACACCTTCAAATTCTTCGTAGTTCCAAACTTGTTGAAGTTGTGAAATCATTTCATTTTCACTCTCGGCTGCTTCTGGCATCTCCAAGACTAAATGCTTGAATCACAGTGAGTAAAACAGTTCTGAATCGTCTTACTGCTTATTTCTCACCAAGAATCAGTGACAAAAATCACTGTTTTTAAAACACAAGCACACACAACTGACACTATTTAAATCTATATGCTCTAAGCACACTGCATGGCAGCTATCTCCTGCCCCATGAAAGCAGCATAGTGTTCCAAATAAATGATGGGAATCCCAGCTATTTTCTTGATTAATTTTTGTTCTTTAAGAGTTGTCCCAGATAACCGGCTGCCCCGATTAACCAATGGCTCAATTACCTGGAATGCACTGTATTAAAAAAATCCAAAAAAATTACTGTGTCAGTGAGATGCTACATTGAAATTTCAAGAAATATATGTTGGTGAAATGCTGAGAATAAGAATCAGAATCAGGCTTATTATCATTGACATATGTCATGCAATTTGTTATTTTGTGGCAACAATACAGTGCAAGACATTAAAATGACTATAATCTACAAAATAAATAGTGCAAAGGACAAGTAATGTTCAAGGATTCATGGACTGTTCAGAAATTTAATGGCAGAGGAGAAGAAGCTGTTCTTAATACGAGGGGTGAATGATAAGTTCATGGCCTGCGGTAGAAGGAGTCAATTTTTGAAAACTAGCACATTTATTTTTCCTACATTTACACACTTAGTCCAGCAGTCATGGAGCATATGGATCCCTTCTTTGTAGAAGTCGGCGTCCTGGACCTCCAGAAAGTGGTCCACAGCAGGGGTGATTAGTAAGTTTGTGGCCTAAAGTAGAAGGAGATGAAGAGAAACTTCAAACTTTCTGCATTTTCACTCAAAGAGTTGAACTGCACATGCATGTAATGAGAGCTGAATAACTCATCTCCTTCTACCTTAGGCCACGAACTTATCAATCACCCCTGCTGTGGACCACCTAGGGGTCCAAGACTCTCTTGTTACATGCACGTGCAGTTCAACTCTTTGAGTGAAAATGCAGAAAGTTTGAAGTTAATAACTCATCTCCTTCTACCTTAGGCCACAAACTTATCAATCACCCCTGCTGTGGACCACTCCTACAAAGAAGGGATCCATATGCTCCACGACCGCTGGACTAAGTGTGTACATGTAGGAGGGGACTATGTTGAAAAATAAATGTGCTAGGTTTTCTAAAATTGACTCCTTCTTCCTTAGGCCATAAACTTATCAATCACCCCTCATATGTTGAGTGTTATCTGAGATTTTGCCAACAACATTTGTGCCAATGGTGAACTTATGGAAAGCATTTGAGCTGGTTTCAAAGCTGGATTAGGCTTGTTGAGCTATTAGAGTTACTCTTGACCTTGTTTCTTAACTTATTTGCTCTTATGGTGGAAAATTGTTCCTCTAGCTCAGCAAGATATTAGTCAACATCAGCGAGGTATTACTCAGTGTGTTACTGAGATATTAATCTAAACATCAATGACTTGTTATTTTGATGCATCGTGTAACATTGCTCTAACTTTTTACTGTAAATTATGAATGATGTCTTTTTACATATAATTGTACTTGTATTTTCCCTTCTCATAAGGGGCACAATCAATCACAGCCTCAGTTCAGAAAGAAAACAACCTTTCAGCGAATGATCCTCCTGCCTCCAGTGCAAAAGGAATTTTCATCAAGCAAGTTTTTGAATCAGGTTATAAGCCAATCAAATTTGACAAATTTGCACATTTAGTAGTATGTTAAAAGAAACCTAAGTTGAGACAAGGAGGAGCTAAAAGCCATCTATTCATGAAATGTAAGAATGACCCAGCAGAGAATGAAAACATTTGGTTCATCTCCATGAGCTCCACAATTAACTCCTTTTCCCTGCTATCTCCTCATAGCCCTCCAAAGTTTTACCCTTTGTTTCCGATATTACCAATTTTCTTTTGCAAGTTAATATCTCATACCCCGCAGGAATTCAGATTATATGAACTTGTTAGGTAAAAAGTTATAATTTCTTTTGCCTCTGTTTCTTTTCTCAGTATATTATTTTGTTCCCAGCACACTCCAACTATTGAAATAGTTTCTGGTTATTAACTCCAATAATTTTTTTCAATATTTTTAACAATGCTAACAAATCTCCATTTAACCCACCCTGCTCTAAGAACAGCACCTTTAGTCCTTCAGTGTAATAGTAGTCTTGTTACTCATTAGAGTAACTGGGTGTTTGATGGTCGGTGCAGATTTGGTGGGCTAAAGGGTCTGTTCTGTGCTGCACCTTTCCATGCCCTCATGACACGATTGGAAAACAATGAATTTAAAACCTTTATTCAAGAAGGGATGTAGACAGGAAGCAGAAAACTATAGGCCAGTTAGCTCAATACCTGCTATTGGAAATTAGTTGGAAATTATCATTCAGAGCACCTAGTGAAATTCAAGGAAGTATATACAGGTTTTGGAAAGGGTGCAGATGAGAATGTTGCCAGGATTAAAGGGCATGTTCCATAAGGAAAGTTTGGGTGAACTTAGGTTAATTCTCTGCAGTGACAGAAGCTGAGGGGAAGCCTGACAGAAGATGATAAGATTAAGAGAGGTACAGACGTAGGGGCAGAGTAGGCCTTTCGGGCCTTTGAGCCACACTGTCCCGCAACCCCACAACCCAAACTAATCATGGGACAGTTTACAATGACCAATTAACCTAGCTGGTACATCTTTGGACTGTGGGAGGAAAGCAGAGAACCTGGGAAAGCCACACATTCCATGTACAGAGACTCCTTACAGAATTGTGCCGGAATTGAATTCTGAATTCTGCAACACCCCGAGCTGTAATCATATCGAGGTAGCCTCACGCTACCGTGGTGCAATAGAAGATTGGCCAGCCAACTGGAAACAGTATAAATTGATCTATTTGGCAACAAGCAGCAAGTGATATGTGGCAAGGATTGGGAAGTAGCACTTCATTTTTTTATAATGTAAGAGAGAGAAAAGTTACCTGGGAACAATTTGTGAAAATGCTGGCCTCAAGGAACAGTTTGATGTCAAAATATAAATCTTGATCCCAGAATCGTAAAACTTTAATGTTATAGCTTCCTGAGAATTAAGAGGAGCCATCAATTTATTTTATGTTCTCCTCAGTAAAGAAACAGTCCTAACCGACAAACTTGATGCAGCTTTCTTTTTCTGCTTCAAGGCAACCAAATTAAAAAGAGGGTGGACTGCTAGATATATCGAAGTGGGGTGCTCAGGGCATTTGCTGGCCACTTGGATTCTGCTTCAGATTACAAGGCTGGTTTGCAAAGAGGATAAGAAAGTAAATTATCTGAAGACAAAGGGATTTGCTAAAGGAAGAGTGACAGGTTTTAAATCAATGCGGATGTTATCAATGTGGATACGCAAAGACTGTGATCACTACATTTGCTATTGACGCAAGATAAGTATGAAGATAAGTTGTAAACAGGACGTAAGAAAGCTAGTGCTTAATATAGGTAACCAAAATGAGTGATCAAAGATCAGTCTTGTGGGTTAGGAGAATGGACCACTTCTCTTGTGTTGTGCGTTAATGATTTGGATCAGAGTATAAAGGATATAATTTGAAAGCTTTTTGATCATATGAATCGTGGAAAATGTAGCAACTAGTGCGAAGGATGGTAAGAAACTTCTGTCATATATAGATAGCCTGTACAGAAACATAACACATAGAATTCAATGTGCAAAATGTTCAATGAAGCGAAGTAGAATTTAAGTGGAGTGTAGGAACAAGGAGACATAGATTTCAAGTATTCTGGGAGCTGAATGCAGCAGAACAGGTGGAGGAGGCTGTTAAAAATGCAAACACTGGAGACTTCCGGGTCATCAAGGGAATGGCGGTGTAAGGAAAAGGTCTCTCGACAAAAAAGAAGGTAAACTGCCCCAAAATCGAATTTAGACAAATACTTAATATTGCATAACTATATTAATAAAAGGGGCAAGAATAAAAAGTCCGCTTCGAAGGCTGATAAACATAAAGAGATGCAGCAAGGCGACGGGCCTAGCTCCCCCATGGCAAGCCCATGGCAAGCCAGGACGGAGATAATGAGGGGGAATCGGTGACTCTGTCTTTGATTCTCGGAGAGATTCGCGAGTTCCGACAAGATAACAGCAAACAGCTGGAAGATATTAAAGGAGAAATAGTAAAAACTAACTCGCGGATAGATGAAGCCGAAGCGAGGATTGTTGGAATTGAAGAGAAGCTACAAAACGCCGAGGAAGTGATAGCAGAAATGCTGAAGCTACAAGACCAGCTCCAGTGGAAACTAATAGATCAAGAAGGCCGCCCGAGAAGGGAAAATGTGAGGATCTATGGAGTTCCCGAAGGAACCGAAGATAAACCCGGATTGATGATTCCCTTCGTGGAGAAGCTGCTTAGAGAGAACCTTGATATACCGGCCGCAAAAGACCTACAGATAGAAAGGGCTCACCGCGCGTTGGCACCACAGCCTCCGGCAGGCGCCCAGCCCAGATCGATTCTGATCAGATTTCTCAGTTACAGAACGAAGGAAGAGGTGCTTAAAAGAGCATGGCAAAAGAAAGGTTTCATGTGGAACAACTGCAAAATCAGTTTAGACCACGACTACGCACCGGGGATTCTTGCCAGATGGAAGGAATATACGGAAACACGGAGAGTCCTGAAGGAAAACAACATCAGATTCCAGACCCTGTATCCAGCTCGGCTGAGAGTCTTTTACGACGAAGGGACAAAAACTTACGCTACGGTGGAGGAGGCAACGTTGGACCTGGCAGACCGGGGACTACCTATTAAAGTTATCACCCAACCGGAGTCGCTACTGGAGAGGATTCGGCAGAAGTCGTGGCAGTTAGTGGGGCGAGGACGCTCCACTCGAACCAGAGTGTCAAACTACAAGGAAAAGCTGCAAATATTCAGACGCGAATGTACAGAGAATACAGATTAATTAAGAGAAATGACTGAAAAGAGTAAATCGGACTTAAAAGTAAAATGAAAACTGGTAACTGAAAATAAACTAGGCGGAATAACTTGAATGATAGCAATATGGTCGAGACATAAATAGGAGAAAATTCTCTATGATTATTCAAACTGCTGAGGGCCCTCTAACACAGGGTGAAGATAGAGGTTATCCCTCTGAACTGAGGCGGGTCGGTGCTCAGGCCTCACTGTGGGAAGTCAGGAAAAAGTTTCAAATGTTATATGTTCAGAAATGTCTAGGGTGTGGTTATATGTCTTGGTTTACTGTTGAGAAGGGATTGCTTACTGTTTGGTTAGAAAAGGAGAGTGCTTTTTTTCTACTAGACAAAAATGCAAACTGAATTGGTAAAAATAATTTCCTATAATGTTAATGGGGTTTTGAATCCAATTAAAAGAAATAAGATTATGTCTAAATTGAAAAAAGAGAGGGCACAAATAGCTTTCCTCCAGAAAACACATATGAGCCAATCTGAACATGGAAAATTAAAAAGAATGGGCTTTAAGCATATATTTTATTCATCATATAAATTGAGTCACAAAAGAGGGGTAGCTACTTTAATATCAAGTACTCTTAATTATGAACATATTTCAGAGACTAGAGACAAAGAAGGACGATTTGTAAAAATCACAGGAAGAATAGAAGGTACAGAAATAACATTGCTGAATGTTTATGCTCCTCCAGGTAGTGAATGGTCATTTTATAGACACATTTTTGACCTAATAGTCAGTTCTCGAGGGGTAGTAATTTGTGGAGGGGATTTTAATATTAGATTAAATCCTATATTAGATTCTTCAAGAATAGTTACTCAGAATAAACCTCTGACTCGGAAAGTGAATTCATTGATGGAGGAGTTGGGAATTATAGATGTCTGGAGGGAATTACACCCTACTAGTAAAGATTATACATATTACTCTTTCCCTCATTCAGCCTATTCAAGGATAGACTATTTCTTTATCTTTAATACAGATAGACTCAGGATAAAAAACTGTAATATTGCAACAATTGATCTGTCGGATCATAGCCCAGTCTCTACGTCTCTAATCCCGGAAAGGAAAATGAGGAAAACACTATGGAGGCTAAACTCACATATACTCAATAACCCGAAAGTAATGGAGAGATTAAGGGGAGAAATCAAAGAATATCTAGACCTTAATGACACGGGAGAAACATCACCAGTGATTTTATGGGATACATTGAAAGCTGTCAGAGGGAAAATTATTTCCATTACTACTCACATGAAAAAAATCAATGCACAAAAATTAGCAGACCTTCAAGGAAAATTAAAACAACTTCAAGTTGTAGATAGCAACAAAAGTAATTCAAATCGAAAACAGGAAATTAGGAAATTGTAAAGTGAAATTGATGATATTTATACGTTGGAAACTCAAAGAAATTTTCTTTACCTGAGACAAAAGAATTATGAAGTAGGAGGTAAATCAGCCAGATTATTAGCATATAAATTACGAAAACAACAAGCAGACAATACAATTCATAAAATAAAGAATCCAAAGACAAAGCTTGTGGAGAGTACAATAGGGAAAATTCAAGAGAGTTTTGAAACATATTATCGAGAGCTGTACTCCCAACCCCGGGCCCCCAATGAGCCCTATATAGACAGTGTATTGAATTTTTTAGATCTACCTAAACTTACAGATTTACAAAATGAAAGTTTATTGGAACCAGTAACTGTCAAAGAATTGAACGTGGCCATCTCTAGGTTAAAGGCTGGAAAGTCCCCGGGTTCTGATGGGTTTACCTCAGAGTGGTACAAGTCCCTGAAGACACAGTTAGCCCCATTACTACTTAACACCTTTAATTGGATCTTGCAGAGAGGAGAAACTCCACCTTCCTGGAGAGAAGCGATTATTTCAGTTATTCCTAAAGAGGGTAAAGATAAACTAGAATGTGGCAATTATTGGCCAATTAGTGTTCTTAATTTAGATTACAAACTATTTACATCTATATTAGCGCGCAGATTGGAAAAGCTTTTACCTGGCCTAATCCATTTAGACCAGACTGGATTTATTCAACAAAGACAAACACAGGACAACATAAGGAGAACTTTGCACATATTAGAACAGGTTAATAAGAACGAGACAGAGACAATGGTAGTAGGATTGGACGCTGAGAAAGCTTTTGATTCGGTTAGTTGGGCATTCCTATACAGAGTGTTAGGAAGATATGGCTTTCAAGAAAGGTTTATTAAAGTAATTCAGACTCTATATGACAGCCCTACAGCCCGAATTAAGATAAATGGGGACCTCTCTGACTCCTTCATTTTAGAGAGAGGCACTAGACAGGGATGCCCAATTTCTCCTCTCCGTTTTGCGCTATATATTGAACCACTTGCCCAACTAATAAGACAGAGTGAAATCGTAAAAGGTATCAAGGTGGCAGGGATTGAACAGAAAGTGGCGTTATTCGCAGATGATGTTTTGGTCTATCTGAGTGAACCAGAAAAATCATTTATAGGATTGTTTACACTGTTGGATGACTTTGGGAAAATATCAGGTTATAAAATAAATGTAAAGAAAACGCAGGTTATGTCCCTAAATTATACACCATCCAAAAAAATTGCAGGATACATACGATCTTAAATGGGAAGCTAAATCATTAAAATATTTAGGAATAACCCTGCCGAAGGATCTTTCAACACTGTCACAGGTAAATTATGGGCCATTAATCTCAGAGATAAAAGCAGATATGCATAGATGGAATCTTATCCCCCTTTTAAGTTTAAATTCAAGGATAAATACTATAAAAATGAATATTCTTCCTCGGTTATTATATCTTTTCCGTACTTTACCAGTGGAGGTGGATGATAATCAATTCAGGGAATGGGACAAATGGATTTCCCGCTTCATTTGGCAAGGAAGGAAACCTAGAATTCGATATAACACCTTACAGTTAGGGAAGGAAGGAGGAGGTATGGTTCTTCCTTGCCTGAGAAATTATTTTTATGCCTCACAGATAACCCCTCTGTTATATTGGTGTAATAGGGAATATAAGGCTAGATGGAAGGAAATAGAATTTGGATTAGTTGACAGTTTTCCTCTTCAGGCCTCAATAGCTGACAAAGGATTGATGGCCCAGTTGGAAAAATTTAATAATGCTTGGATAAATCTTACATTAAAAGTATGGCAGAAGGTGGTTAATTCATGTGGAATTAATAACATGTTAAAACTCTTTAGATGGTGTGCATATGATACCGAATTCCTTCCCAACAGAGGAGATAAAAGATTTGAGCTACGGATAAAGAAAGGTCTTACAACCTACCTCTCATTTATAGATAAAAGAGTATTACAAAGTTTCCAAATCCTGCAGGACAAACATGGCCTAGAACATAATGACTTTTTTAGGTACCTTCAAATACTAAACTATGTTAACCAGAGTTGTAGATATACAGACCTATCAACAGTAGAATTAGAATTTTTCAAGATTCTGAATTCGGCTTGCAGTTCAATACCTAGTAAGTCAGTTTCTCGCCTATATAATGCACTCTCCCATGCTAAAAATGTAAATACACTGTATATTAAAGAGAAGTGGGAGAAAGAAGCGGGGTTGGTACTTTCAGAGGAGGCTTGGGGGAAAATCTGCAGCTTTCAATGGTCCTCGACTAATTCTTTGACTTGGAGAGAACATTGTTGGAAAAACATTATAAGATACTTCAAGACCCCATATCAGGAAAAATATAAAGATACAAATGTGATGTGTTGGAGAAGGTGCGGCTCCAAGGAGGCAAATCATTTTCATATTTTCTGGGATTGCCCTAAATTAAGTCTATTTTGGGAAGGTATTCATAGAATATTAGTTAAGGTACTTAGGTCCCAGATACCTCTGAACTTTGAGACGCTCTATTTGGGGCATGTATTGTTCCTTGAACAGAAGGAAGATATAAAGTTGCTGCAGGCCCTCTTAGCGGCAAGTAAGAAATCAATCACTAGAAAATGGCTAAATCCAATACCACCTACATTAGAAGATTGATACGAAATTATCTTGGAAATATTTAAAATGGAAAAGTTGACTTACTCCCTGAGAACTCAAAAAGAAACATTTTATCAAATCTGGAATAAATGGATTGAATATATAACCCCAATGCGAGCAGATTTTAGATGACTCTCCTAATGATTTATATTGCTCTTCTCATCAACACAGTAATATTGCTAACGTAAGCACCCCTAGTCTAAATGTTTGTTTGTTTTTGGAAAATAGAGAATTAACACAAGTAAAGGGAAAGATTTGGAAAAGGGATAAAAAAAATGAAAAAATTAAGTAAATAAGTACATAGGGATTGGATAATTATGTCTGCGGGCAGGAACAAGCACGAACAAATTGGGATATAAACACCTACAATGGTTGGTATATAGGCTTGTATGCAACATTTTGGACCAGTGGAAATGGTCCAGAAGGGTTGTATGGAAACTATTATTACCATTTTTCTTAACAACTAATTTCATTACTTAGCCTAATAGGTTAGATTTACCACAGTACATAATTATCTATTCAAATGTTTATTTTCCTTTTATATCATCTCAATGTGTACTTAAGAATGTATAAATAATTGTAGTTTTATACATATAAAAAAATGGAAAAGGTTATATGTGTGAAAAAAGTACATGATAATTGTGAATTCCTTATCCAAATAAAAATAAAATTAAAAAAAAATGCAAACACTTCGGATTCATAATTGGAGGCAAAGAATATGAAACTAAGAAAGTCTTGTTACATCCTTTATTCCACATTATACAGGCCTCTATGAGTTTACAAATGAAACGAATGCTCAGAAATGTAGTAGAGGACAAGAATAAAATATTTCAGGGACATAAAGATAGATTTGTAAATTAGAAGACAAAATTGAACATAAGAAGTGTCCAATTTTGTATTTCGGTAGGAAAGATGAAATGAGTTAATAAAATATATTAACTTAAGTGTGGCGTGTGGCCAAGTGGTTAAGGCATCGTTCTAGTGATCTGAAGGTCGCTAGTTTGAGCCTCAGCTGAGGCAACGTGTTGTGTCCTTGAGCAAGGCACTTAGCCACACATTGCTCTGCGACGACACTGGTGCCAAGCTGTATGGGTCCTAGTGCCCTTCCCTTGGACAACGTCGGTGGTGTGGAGAGGGCAGCATGGGCAACTGCCGGTCTTCCATACAACCTTGCCCAGGCCTCAGTCAACATC
Organism: Mobula hypostoma; assembly: GCF_963921235.1. NCBI lineage: Eukaryota > Metazoa > Chordata > Chondrichthyes > Myliobatiformes > Myliobatidae > Mobula > Mobula hypostoma. Next base: position 82,830,081 of record NC_086100.1, on the reverse strand, counting down.
GAAATCGATGGACAGCCGAAGAAGAATTTATATATACAGTACAATTTTCAGACTGTTTGAACATGGCAGTACAAGCTAAGAAAACTGGAAAAATATGGAATTCTTGGTTTTGTTATTAAAGGCATTATTTAGAAAAGTCAGAATATAATACAAAACATTATATACCAACATTTAAATCTCAGCCGCTAGGTTCTGACAATTCCTGGGCTGTAAGAAAGATTTCAAGGCTTAATGAACTGATATTACCATGACTGTTGCTGTGCAGTCATGTGGAGTTAATTGAGAAGCAGGACTTGTTCTCTTTATACCAGTGAAGATTAAAAATAGGGCAAAATAGTTTACAGGTTCAATTGGTAACCAGGGAACACAAATATAAGGTGATTAGTGAAGGAACCAGAGAAAAGAACAAGCCTTATGATAGAAGAGGATTCTTTAGCAAAGTTTAAAAGATACTCAGATAACAGATTGAGGGGGAAACATTTCCAAGACTACTTGGCAGGACATGTTATGGGTTACTTACATATTATGACACAGAAAGAGGCCATTCAGCCTACTTCATCTGCTGCCTACACAGCAATCTCATTAGTTCTATTCCTGCTTTTATTTCTCTATAATCCTTTAATGTATTCTCTTGAATATGCCATCAACTTCCAATAAATCTTTTTTGCTACTTACCTGCACTGAATTATTTACAGTAGCAGATTAATCTACCAGCACAACTTTGAAATGTGTGATAAAATGGGAGCTCTAGGGGATGGTATGTATTGTCACAGGAGAAGGTCTCAACTTCATATTGATAGTACCTAAGCAATGTTCCCTCTAACTTGCAATGACCCGTATGCGCAAAAATCTTCTGCTGTGCAATTTTTTTGCCCATTTGCAACAAAATGTGCACACTGAATTTTATATGTAGAGGTATTAATTTTAACAGCTAGCAAAAACTAAAATCTGCAGATAAATCATTGCAAACCCCATGTTGTCAACACCGTCTGCATCAGAAACCAGGAAATGTGATTGGGTACGATTGTGAAATATACTTAACACACCATTGAGGTAGAGGGTGACGATCTATTGTTCACCAGTAGCAAAAGATGTGTGCATGCGCATGCGCGCACACCTTAGAGGGGACATTGCACCTAAGGCAGAGTCAAACACAGGTCACTAAAGTTGTCAGTCAGCAGCAATAACAGTTGCACCACTGCCTATATTACTAGAGTAGCTGACTTAAAGAGCTGCATGGGCACAATGAACCAAAATACCTTCGAAATTAATGCGATACGTTGCATTCCATTCAGGAATTTCAAAAAAAGGTATCAAGGTTGTCGGAGATGCACAAATGCTCAACAAGCCCGAGGAACTCGGAGGAAAAAGTAAAAACAAAACTTGGAAGATGGCCGCACGCTACAAAGGAATAACACTGGGACAATTAATAGGGGTGAGTCAGGTATTACAGAAGGATAGTGACAATTAGGTATATGTAGTTAAATCATCTTTAATGTTCAGAAAAATACAAGGCATGAAACGGAACCATAGATCGTAGAGAGGTGGATACTGAACAAAAAAGACATTGTAAATAACAATTGAGAATACTGGACACATTCAGCAGGACCACAGCAACTATGAGGAGAGAAAGCGAATCAGTGATGGCCTATATCAAAAGAAGTGGTTACAGTGAATATGAGCTAAGTCAGAAATATCTTTGAAGAGACAGAAATGGGCAAACACGTGTGTTTTGGGGAGGGTAAGGGGATAGGTACAGCTACAAGTGGTGGGACACCAAACAAGTGTCAGAGGAATGGGTGGAGGCATAAAGCTAAAGAAATTTAAAGGTAATAAGGAATGATGCTATTGAAGTTTAAACATATGGTGAGAAGAACAGGAGTTAAAGGAGATTGATAAAGATGGTGGTTAACACAACTGGATGGGTTGTAGGACTCTGAATGATCTCCCTTTGGAGAATTTAAGCACGACGTGCTACTTTGAAGAGCATTCAAATATTTAAGTCTGGAGATGAGAAAGGTTTGGGTGATAGTCTCTCAAAAGGAAATAACTGGGACTATATTATAACAAAGGAGGTGACCGTGCTGAAGTAGAAATAGGAGGCCAACACCATGTAGAGAAAGCAATGGGTTTGTCATTTCAACTTTTGATAAGGAAAATCATGGGGGATGTGAACAAACTGATATAATCTGAGACAATGGTCATGAAGAAAGACAGAATCAATTGGGAGGACCAAAGTGAATTATTCTATTACAACTGGATAGCAAGATGGCATGTTAGACAAGAAGTCTGATGGCACAAAGGCAGCAGATGCAGAAGGAGAAGGATTGAAGAGGTAGAAAGTAATGTTCAAAGCTGATCTCATCTTCTCAGATGGGATTGAAATGAGAAGGGCAAGGACCGATCTCAGGATATCAGAAAGAACAAAGCAGTGGCAGAAGAAAAGCCATTGCTGAGATACTTGGGCAAAAATTAGATAGTTAAGAATGGCATCACATGAGTGAAGTCTCAATGAGTTGGACAATGCAGGAAGATGATCTGGATGTAGAGATAGGGAGGAGTGAAACCATACTACAGATATAGTCAGTCATTGATAATATTACTCATGATTATACTGAGCCTACAAAACTCTGTCATCAACAGAGGGTACAAAGGGGCTTGATGTTGCATTGCATTGAATACTTCTCTGGTGTAGTGATGCCACAATAATCCATAGAATTATGACATAAAAGAATCATATTACCAAGGAATCATTGGTTCAACAGATCCTGCCTTTCATTTCCAAGACGTTTGAATTCTAAACCAATCACAACTATTAATGGATGATGCTCTCAACTTAAGATTGTCATAGACAGGGGGAGGAAGTGGAGATAAGGTTCCACTACCTGCGAAATGCTTCCAATGGCATGCATCTCAAATAGCCTCTGACAACCAAGTCCAGCTCCTGGACTTCACATGTGGCTTAGCCCGGCAGAACCATTTCTACTGACAGCAGAAGGGGCAAGTGCCGGGGGGGGTACTGGTACCTTAAAACCAGTCGCTTCGGGCAGATGGGGCTCATCAGCCATGGTTGGCAGATCCTCGAGGAGAAGGAAAACTCTGACCTCAAACCTCCTCTGCCTCGTAGCTATACTCACTCATATGTAGTCTTCAGGAGTAAACTCCATGGAAAAATCCAGAACTGGAGTCCCTAAGACAGCCTTATGTTGAGTTCAATGTTGAATTGCAGCTCCTGTGATGCAACTGGTGCCAAACTGTATCAGTCTCTGCCATTCCTTTAGATTCATCAGCTGGCTGGAGAAGGGGAGCCTGTTGCATTGGTGACAGCTTGCTCTCCATATCATACTGCTCTGACTGGTGTACCACATTGACAGCTGGGAAGCAGCATCCATGGTCCACTCCAACAAATGGTCATTAAACAGGACGGGATGAGAAGAGAAAATTATCATACTTTTCCAGCAAAACCAAAAGGCAGGGACGAACCCTGAGGTATCAAATTTCCAACATTCATGTCAAAGCACCAGAGAGTTCACCAGCAACAATGTACTGTTGGAGGAATTCAGTGGGTCGAACAGCATCTGCATTAACTCAGATGCTACTCGACCCATTGAGTTCATCCAGCAGATTGTTAGTTGGACCAGATTCAAGCAACTGTGGTCTCTTGTGCCTCCAATACTTCATTAAGTTTGATTTAGTGCAGAATCAAAACAATTAGAGGTCAAGTTATGGTTGAATATTTCAATACTAGATTAAAAGATGATGAGCACACAAATTTGGTATGAGTTCATCTTCAAAGTCATGGTTTACTCCAACATAATCCTTGCAATATTTTCCTATTTTCTATCACAGCAAAAAAACGATGATGAATGTGCGATCTGCAGAGATGGAGGTGAATTAATCTGCTGTGATGGTTGTCCAAGGGCCTTTCACTTAAATTGCCTTGTTCCCCCTCTTACAGAAATACCCACGTAAGTATAAGGATTGTAGAACCTGCACATCATCTCATAGAATCATTAAATGATAAATGATCAGACAAGGCCATACAGATAGAAAGGGAAGATCTGGGTTCAATTGGTTTTCATATCTAACCAGGGCTTTGTTGATCAGCATCTCTGGAGCATCAGATACGAAGCCTACCACAGGAATTTAAGCACATAAATTTGACTTCAGTGCAATGCAGCATACGTGTGTCATTGTCAGAGATGTCATCCTTTAGATAAATAAAGGTCATGTCCATTCTCTGAGGTGAATTGAAAAGATCTAACTACTGCGGTTCAAAGCAGTTAATTTCTTCCTCAAGTGCTGTTTAGTTCTTATCCAACATTCAGAACATGGCATATCTTGCTAATATATATAGGTTTTCTTTGTGGGATTTTGCTGTGCATGCACCTGTTGCTGTATTTCAGAAGTATATCAATGGTTGAAAATTAATTGTGACTCCTGAAAATGTATGATAAACACTGTACTAGCCTAAGATTAGGCTGTACTGTTCAATATCATACAGTCACCATATACTTTACACTCACATAGAAGGAATGGCCACACAGGTAGGGTGCCAGTGTAGTACATAGCTGTACTAGGAAAGTGTGATTTCAGAAAAAGGATAGAGGTAATTGAAGGAAGACATGTGAGATTACTTCGTTACCTTACAGCCACTGAAAATTCTTTGGTGGGACTTCATAATGAATTTTTCAATGCATTCACAGTTTATAACAGTGTTCTGCATGCTATTTAAATTGCTGATAGCACCACTTAAGTTCTGGTGCAGAGCCAAAGGATAATTCCTCAAATGAAATCATCGCTGTTCTTGAAGTAAATGTTCACTCTTGTTCAATCCCGATGTCCTCTGTAAGGGATTTGTACGTCTCCCCCCCCCCCCCACCACCCCGGTGGAACGCCTGGGTTTCCTTTGGGTGCTCCAGTTTCCTCCCACAGTCAAAACATGTACCAGTTAGTAGGTTCATTGTCATTGTAAATTGTCCCATGATTAGGCTAGGGTTAAATCGGTGGGTTTCTGCCAGTGCAGCTCAGAGGGCCAGAAGGGCCTATTCCGTGCTGTAAATCTAAATAAATAAACAAAGAAACTAATAAACAAGCACATAAATAAAATGAAACAAAGGATCAGTTTAACTGTTCCTGTCAGGTTGAATATAAAAGATAAATAATGACTAGTTTATCGGGAGACTTCAATTTCAGCTGAACACTGAGATTATAGGCTCGGATGTCTCTCTATTGGTGGCTGTCAAACAGGCAACCCCACGACTTGAGTTCCTGAGGCCATTGACTACCACCAGAAATTGCAGTAGACCACAACAGATTTTGACTTCTGCCAAGCGAAGCACTGGGAGGGCAGCACTGACTCCGTCCTGGACGCCGCATCACACCGCCCCCTGGTGGAGCACACTAGCTTCGTCGGCTCTCACCCCTCTCCTAGCAGCTGCCGACAGGCAACGCCTCATCCTCACCATGACCAAGGCCATGCAGTCCCCCTGCCATCCACTCCTGCTCTCAAAATAGATCAGCGAATCAAACTTGCAGCCTACCAGATTAACAATGTCCAAAAGGTTCTTGCAATCACAGGAAAAGCTACCATGTGGTTGGTAAGTTGATGGAAGAGATCCTGAGAGACAGGATTTATGAACGTTTGGACAGGCATAATATGATTTGGAATACTTGGCAGGTCGTGCCTTATGAGCCTGATTGAATACAATAGGGACTTTTAAGAGACCCTTGGATAGGCACATGGAGCTTAGAAAAATAGAGGTTTATGTGTAAACCTAGGTACATTCTAAGGTCGGGACATGTTTGGCACAGCTTTGTGGGTTGAAGGGCCTATATTGTGCTGTTGGTTTTCTATGTTTCTATAACAGATGTTTCTATTATTTACATCAACCTATAAGGGCAGACAAGGCCTCGTTCTGTCTCATTCACATCTGCCAGAATAGGCAGTGAGCCAATTTAAATTATTTTTTGAAGATTCTCATATTTAATCTTTAAAAATGCAATAGATTAAAAACAATGCATTTTGAATAGAGTTGCATCTTTTGATTTCAGATAGTTCTGGTTTGTCACCTATTAATTTTGGCTTCTTTGTCTGCCCAGAGGTACCTGGAGATGTTTTTCCTGTGCAAAAAAAGATGGTGACACTCGAGTCACGTTATCCGCAGTGCCTGAGAAGAGTCAACAATCACAAAACACAGCTGGAGTCCAAGTAAGTCATCTGGCTGATTGCTGTCACCAGCCCATTCTGCTTTATACTATAAAGGTTTAAAATAAGTAAATAGCATCTATTGCTTGGGTATCAAGATAAAAAGTATGCTTTGTATTGAAAATGGAATTACTAACTGAAGAAAACACAAAATGGCCTGAACAACCCTTCGTGTAAGAGAGTACGCTTTTTTTGATGTTTCTGCTCCAGATGTTGCTGCAGACCGGTGAAAATGAGACACTCAGCCCCAGATGTGCAGTGTGCAAAACCAGTGGAGATCTAAAAGACTGTATTCAGTGCCAGGGAACCTTTCACCCTCACTGCAACTTCTCCTCCACCCCCGATAATATGAGGTAAGTCCATATCATCAATATTTGGCAATGGGCGCCTAAATTAGCAGAGGCGTTCCCCCCAAACTGGTCGAGCAACTGGGGGCCTTTGGGTTCTGATGTTTCTATCATTTATTCTTTGTGGTTTCTTGTTTTGTGGGTGTCTGTGAAGAGTAAGAATTACAGGCCGTATACTGTATACATTCTCTGATATTAAATTGAACCATTTGAACCATTTGTTATTGTCATACTCATGGAACATATCCGTCCCACTCCAACACAATCCTTCAGTGTGCCTTATCACAGCAGCAGGACAGACCTACCAAAAGGAGTTGCACAGGAGGGAAAAACCCATATATTATATCATTTAGCAGAATTATCATACCACACATTATCAAAGTTGCTGGTGAACGCAGCAGGCCAAGCAGCATCTATAGGAAGAGGCGCAGTCGACGTTTCAGGCCGAGACCCTTCGTCAGGACTAACTGAAGGAAGAGTGAGTAAGGGATTTGAAAGCTGGAGGGGGAGGGGGAGATGCAAAATGATAGGAGAAGACAGGAGGGGGAGGGATGGAGCCGAGAGCTGGACAGGTGATAGGCAAAAGGGGATACGAGAGGATCATGGGACAGGAGGCCTAGGGAGAAAGACGGGGGGGGGGTGACCCAGAGGATGGGCAAGAGGTATATTCAGAGGGACAGAGGGAGAAAAAGGAGAGTGAGAGAAAGAATGTGTGCATAAAAATGAGTAACAGATGGGGTACGAGGGGGAGGTGGGGCCTAGCGGAAGTTAGAGAAGTCAATGTTCATGCCATCAGGTTGGAGGCTACCCAGACGGAATATAAGGTGTTGTTCCTCCAACCTGAGTGTGGCTTCATCTTTACAGTAGAGGAGGCCGTGGATAGACATGTCAGAATGGGAATGGGATGTGGAATTAAAATGTGTGGCCACTGGGAGATCCTGCTTTCTCTGGCGGACAGAGCGTAGATGTTCAGCAAAGCGGTCTCCCAGTCTGCGTCGGGTCTCACCAATATATAAAAGGCCACATCGGGAGCACCGGACGCAGTATATCACCCCAGTCGACTCACAGGTGAAGTGATGCCATCCTGGCAATGGTTGACCTGATACTATGAGACTTTATGGAGTTAAGGACTATTGCAGTTTATTCATTTGGTATATGTGTGTGTCTGACATACCAATGGTGAAAAGCTATCATCAATGGGCTTTCAGTCAGAATCCCATCTAAATACATAACTGTTCAAGTAGCTCAAAATCCACGAGGCTCTGTGGACCAGCGGCAGTAGCAATATACACTATCATAATCTGTCGCCCTTTGGCCCAGCATCTCCATGGTCTTGCTATTACTGTCAAAGCAGGAGATCAACTCTGGTCAATGAGGAGTGCAGTAGGAGATGCTGAAGAGGCACCAAAAAATGAGGTGCTAGCCTAGAGAGGTTATAGCACAAAACAATGATTGCCAAACAATAAATCAGCACTCGATAGGCAGAACAGTATGATTTCATAACCAACGATCAGACTACAGCTCTGCAGTTTCACCATGCATAATTATGACAACTAAACAAAAGGATGAAGCTCAAGTGCGGCACAAGATCACTATAGGAAGACAGATATTTCAAAGTCGTAACCTGGGTTCAGTTCTGACCTCCAGTGCTATCTGAATGAAGGTTTTACTATCTCTCTGTGGCCTTTTGGGCTTTCCCTAGGCTCCTTCCATGTTCCAAAGACATTATTTCATCTAATGGTTGACTGCAAGTTGTCCCATGTGCAAGCAACTGGAAAATTGCGGGTTTTAATGATCACGCATAAGAAAATAGTTTGCTCTTAGAGGCAGCATAAGCCTGATAAGCCAAATAGTCTTCTTGTATGTCTTGTGACCAAAAAAAAGTGACAAAAGAGATACGGGTACAGCATTCGTAACCATGGCGAGCCGGACATGCTGGGTAGATGATCGACCTTGGCTCATTCCTGAGTCCTCACCAGAGCAGTGAATACTGCAAAGGTATGAAAACAGACAAAACCTGTAGTACTGAAGATATGAATCTTTAGCCGAGCTGTTCTGGTATACATACAACATCGATAACTTCCAAAGAATGTGAAAATCTGCTCAGGTAGGATCCCTTCACAAAAGCAGGCCAAATCTAACAACTAAATACAGCCAATCAATCTATTCTCAATCATCTGAAAAGCGATGTAATCAATGACAACATCAAGCAGCACTTACTCATTTGTTCATTGTTCCCAGACTGGGATTCACCAGGAGTATTCATCTCTGGACCCAACCAGAGTCTTGGTGCCATCATGGATCAAGGAGCTGAATTCCAGAGGTTAGGGTCAATGCTGTTAAATATCGTGACAGTATTACTAATTGTGACACCAAGGAGTTCTGATTAAACTTGGTTAATGGGCAAAGGAAAATAATCAAGGGTTGAAGCAATACCTTATATTAAGGAGGATGCTGAGGCTGAGAGCAGTTATCTCAGTCCCAGGATATAGAACCATAGAACACTACAGCACAGGAAACAGGCCATTCGGCCCTTCTAGTCTGTGCCGAAACATTATTTTGCTAGTCCCATTGACCTGCACCCAGTCCACACCCCTCCAGACCTCTCCCATCCATGTACCTATCCAATTTATTCTTAAAACTTAAGAGTGAGCCCACATTTACATCAGATGGCAGCTTGTTCCACACTCCCACCACTCTCTGAGTGAAGAAGTTCCCCCGAACGTTTCCCCTAAACCTTTCCCCTTTCACCCTAAAGCCATGTCCTCTCGTATTTATCTCTCCCAATCTAAGTGGAAAGAGCCTATTCACATATACTCTGTCTATACCCCTCATAATATTGTAAACCTCCATCAAATCTCCCCTCATTCTTCTACGCTCCAAGGAATAAAGTCCTAACCTGTTCAATATTACCCTATAACTCAACTCCTGAAGACCCGGCAACATCCTAGTAAATCTTCTCTGCACTCTTTCAATCTTATTGATATCCTTCCTATAGTTAGGTGACCAGAACTGTACACAATACCCCAAATTTGACCTCACCAATGTCTTATACAACCTCCCCATAACATCCCAACTCCTATACTCAATACTTTGATTTATGAATGCCAGGATGCCAAAAGCCTTTTTTACAACCCTGTCTACCTGTGACACCACTTTCAGGGAATTACGTATCTGAACTTCCAGGTCCCTTCCTTCCTTCGCACTCCTCAGTGCCCTATCATTTACTGTGTATGTCCTACCTTGATTTGTCCTTCCAAAATGCAACACTTCACACTTGTCTGTATTAAATTCCATCTGCCATTTTCTGGCCCATTTTTCCAGTTGGTCCAGATCCCTCTGCAGGCATTGAAAGCCTTCCTTGCTGTCCACAACGCCTCCAATCTTAGTGTCATCAGCAAACTTGCTGATCCAATTTACCACATTATTATCTAGATCATTGATATAGCTAACAAACAACAATGGTCCCAGCACAGATCCTCGAGGCACACCACTAGTCACAGGCCTCCAGTCTGATAAGCAATCATCCACTCCCACTCTCTGTCTTCTCCCACACAGCCAATTTCGAATCCAGTTTACAACCTCAATATCAATACAGTAATTCTTCAGGACAGTTTCTATGGAAGCAAAATTCTTCAGGACAGTTTCTATGGAGGTCAAATTTGGGGTATTGTGTACAGTTCTGGTCACCTAACTATAGGAAGGATATCAATAAGATTGAAAGAGTGCAGAGAAGATTTACTAGGATGTTGCCGGGTCTTCAGGAGTTGAGTTATAGGGTAATATTGAACAGGTTAGGACTTTATTCCTTGGAGCGTAGAAGAATGAGGGGAGATTTGATGGAGGTTTACAATATTATGAGGGGTATAAACAATCAATGTTTCAGAGCAAGACCCATCTTCAGGACTGTAAAGGAAGGGGAAAGACACCAGAGTAAAAAAGTGAGGGGAGGGGAAGGAAGATAGATAGGTGAAGCCAGGAGGATGGGAAAGGTAAAGGGTTGGAGATGAAGGAATCTGATAGGCGAGGAGAGTGGGCCATAGGAGAAAGGGAAGTAGGGAGAGCACCAGGGAGAGGAGATAGGCAGGTGAGATGAGGTAAGAGGCCAGAGTGGGAAATAGAAGAAGAGGAAGGGAAGGGGGGAAATCCAGGAAGGAGAAATAAATGTGAGGTGTTGCTTTTCTGCCCTTAAAGTGGCCTCATCATAACACAAGAGGAAGCCATAGATCAACATGTTGGAATGGAAATGGGAAAAGGAATTAAAATGGTTAGCCACCAGGAAATTCCACTTTTGGCAGATGAAGTGGAGGTGCTTGACGAAGCAGTCCCATAATTTACCTCGGGTCTCACCACTGTAGAGGAGGCTGGGTGGTAGGTTAGGACAAGAGGAACTCTATCCCTGTTAAGGCGATGGGAAGATGGGGTGAGTGCAAATGCCTGGGAAATGGAGGAGATGCAGGTGAGGACAGCATCAATGGTGAAGGAAGGGAAGCCCTATTCTTTGAAGAAGGAGGACATCTCTGATGTGCTGGAAAGGAAGGTTCAACTTGGGAACAGATTCATTGGAGATGAAGGAACTGAAAAAAGGGAACAGCATTTTTACAGGGGACAGAGAGGAAAGAGAAGAAAGAGATTGTCAAGGTGGCTGTAGGAATCGGTAGGTTTATAAAATATGTCAGTAGACAGTTTGTCTCTAGAGATGGAGACAGAGAGATCAAGAAAGGAAAGGGAGGTATCAGAAATTGACCAAGTGAATTTAAGGACAGGGTGGAAGTTGGAGGCAAAGTTGATGCAACTGACGAGCTCTTTATGTGAGCATGAAGCAACACCAATGCAGTTGTTAATGTAGCAAAGGACGAGTGGGGAGCCTTACCAGGGAAGGCTAGGAGCTTGGGCATTCTGTGTAGCCAACAGGGGGTAATAACCATTTCCGACAAGAGAGGGTTTGACTATTTATCCATAAATATTTTGAGGAACTATTCCAAAAAGCACAGTTAATTTATTAGGTTGTAAATTAGGTTGTATTCATGGTATTTCTGTGTCTGACCAACATGTCATTGCATTTGTTACATTGCTAGCTAGGAGGCCATCTTGTTGAAGTGGAAGGATACATCAGTTCCCACTTTGTCACAATGGTTCTCTCAAGCGATGCTATGTCTTAGTTTGGAGAAAATTAGAAGTCAAACCTTTGAACCTTTATTTGATTTTGAGAAAAGATGGGGCTCATTTGCTCGTTATTATCATTTGAGTTAATTGATATAATTTTTCCATGATCTAATCGTAAATTTTTTAGTATATTTTCTTTTCTTGCTGGCGGTTTGCTGTTTATTTTTAGAAGCTTTTTGTATGATGCATGGCTCCGGGGTTGTACACCTAATGGGTTCTCTTTTTTTTTCTCACTTTTCTGCTCAGTAGGTTTTTTTTTGTGATCACAAAATTTTGTTTTCAATCTTTAAGACTTTTTTTTTGAGGCATTGTAAGTGTTGTTACTTCGATGTACTCAAGTTATTTTTCCTATATATACAATAAAAAGATTTGAAAAGAAAGTATTTATCCATGCTAATCAATAACATTATTATCGCCAAGTGTCCCACCAACTGCGTCCAGGACAGGGGATAGGGAGAGGTGTTACAATTAATTAGAAATTCCACTGCACTAATCACATAAGTACTGAAGTCATGTGTCTTGATTTCATTTGGCAAATAACTCATCTCCTGATATCCCAATGCCTTTCCACAATTCAGAAACTTGATGCAATATATTTGCTGGCCAGGAGCAGTACAGCTCCAAATACACTCAAGCAGCTTTCACCACTCAGACAGAGCAGCTTGCTTAAATGGGATCTATCCACCACCTTAAACTCCACCATTAGCACATGTGACTTCTGAACCAGAAGACCACAATCTGTGCGGATTGGAAATAACATCTCCACCTCGCTGACAATCAACAATGGTGCACCACAGAGGTGTGTGCATAGCCCACTGTTCTACTCTCTCTACACCCATGACTGTGCAGCTTGGCACAGCTCAAATGCCATCTATACATTTGCTGATGATGCAACCATTGTTGGCAGGATCTCAGCTGGTGATGAAAGAGCGTACAGGAGCAAGATATACCAGTTAGTTGAGTGGTGTCGCAGCACCAACCTTGCACTCAATGTCAGCAAGACCAAAGAGCTGACTGTGGACTTCAGAAAGGGTAAGACAAGGGAACACAAACCAAACCTCATAGAGGGAAGAGAAGTGGAGAGAGAGAGCAATTTCAAGTTCCTGGGTGTCAATATCTGAGGACCTAACCTGGACATAACATATTGATGCAGCTATAGAGAGGACAAGATTTCATATATCTAAGTTATACTTCATATAACTTTTATTTCTATATTTCATTCAGAGTTTAAGGAAATTTGGTTTGTCAACTAAAACAATCAAAACTTCCGCAAAAGTACTGTGGAGAAAATTTTGACTGGCTGCATCGCCATCTGGTATGGGCGGGGGGGGGGGCGGCTACTGCATGAGATCGAAGTAAGTTGCAGAAACTTGTAAAATTAGTCAGCCTCTGTAGTATCCAAGACATCTTCAAGGAGCGATGCCTTAGGAAGGTGGTATCCGTCATTAAGGATCCCACCACCCTGGATATGCCCTCTTCTCACTGTTACCATCAGGAAGGAGGTACAGAAGCCTAAAGGCACACTCTCAATGATTCAGGAACAGTGTTTTCCCCTCTGCCATTCCATTTCTGAATGGACATTCAACCCATGAACACTACCTCACTACGTTTTTTTTAAATTTAGTTTTTTTTGCACCACTTATTTTAACTTTTTAATAAACATATATATACTTACCGTAATTCAGGTTTTTTTCTCTATATTTATCATGTATTTCATTGTACTGCTGCTGTAAAGTTAATGAATTTCACGACATATGTCAGTGATATTAAACCTGATTCTAATTCTGATTCTGTCTATAACTGGAGTGTGCATCTTCTATGAAATACCACCAATGTTAACTAAAATTACTGCATATAAGAGAATATAATAGTCACTGCAGACTGCTTAGCTCAGTGAGATGATGGCTAATGAAGTGAGGACTTCCACTCCAGAGACTTGATGAGTGAAGATACTGTTTTTACCTGCATGGCATACCGCTGACACATCATGGAAAGGAGGAAGTTCTTAAATTTCCTGTGGGTTTCGTCCTGACAGTTTGCCACTGGCTGCACATTGCCAGTAACAACAAAAACAGTGTTGCGTGAGTAAAGTGAGAGTGAGGAACATTACTGAAACCTGTTGTGTTTGACACTGCTTTTACTTGTCATCCCAATACTTGGAAATACTGGCTGTAATGGTAGAGTGTAAGATCCTTTGCTGGCACATTGTTAATTTCAATAAAAATGGAAGAGCACAACTGAGTGATCTAACAGCACGGAGTCTGACTTACTTCCACAGATCTGACACTGTTTTCAGCACGTTGGAAACCTTGTTAATTTCCCATGCGGTGTGACTCATGCTCCCTTTCCCACTCTCACCCTGCCCTGGGGAAATTGCCAGTGTCCCCATTCCAACAATGGACTGGTTGAAACAGATTGTGTGTTTTGAGAATTGGTGGCAAAAGAGTCTTGGCAGATTGAGAGGAAGTATTCACTGTAATCATGGTATTCAAATGTTGGTGTGATTATTTAAGGTACAAACCATACTGACAGTTTTGTTTTTGGCTTGTGCTGGGATGCTTCAATGCACTCATGCAGGAAATTGGAGCATTTGCTATCACACCCCTGTCCTTTAGATGGTTAAAAGCTTTGAGTTGGAAGATGTGTTACTCATGGCCTCAGACTTGATGCTGCAGTGGCATTTTATATATTTGTACCACTCACAACACACTGGAGGAACTCAGCAGGTCGGGCAGCATCCGTGGAAAAAATCAGTCAACGTTTCCACGGATGCTGCCTGACCTACTGAGTTCCTCCAGCGTGTTGTGAGCGTTGCTTTGACCCCAGCATCTGCAGAGTATTTTGTGTTTTATATATTTGTGCCTGGTCGGTGATGACCCCAGCATGTAGAGGATAGTGCACTCAACAACAGAGGTATCACAAACAAAAGAAAATCTGCAGATACTGGAAATCTGAAACAACACACACAAAATACTAAAGGAACTCAGCAGGCCTGACAGAATCTATGGAAAAAAGTGTAAACAGTGACATTTCAGGCTGAGACCCTTCACCACGACTGGAAAAAAAGAAGAGAAGTCAGAGTAAGAAGGTGGAGGGAGGGGAGGAAAAAGTACAAGGTGATAGGTGAAACTGGGAGAGGAGTGAGGTAAAGAGCAGGGAAGTTGGTTGGTGAAAGAGATAAAGTACTGGAGAAGGGAGAATCTATAGTGGGAGGGTAGAAGAACATGGAAGAAAGGGAAGGAGGAGGGACAGCACTGGAAGGTGACAGGCAGGCAAAGAGATAAGGTGAGAGAGGGAAATGGTGAAGGGGGGACAACAACAGTGGTGCTGTCTAGTTTAATGGAAGCAAAAGAAAACAAACAGTTAAACAAACTCACAGAGACGAACAGCATTTGTCAGGGAAAAGAATTGTCCTTTCGCTCTGCAGATGATGTTTGACCTGCTGAGTTCTTCTAGCTTTTTGCTTCATATTCTAGCATCTGCAGACTCTTGTGCCTCCAAGTCTAACGGAAGGTCAGCCATCAGATTTACCACATTATCTGACACTCAAAAAGAAATATAAAACCTTTGTTTGGTTTTCAGACCTTTACTGAATTCATTACATTAACTGTGTCATAGGTCAGGCAGATGTAACTCGTGTGCAAACGTGACAATACTGAATATATCAACTCAGCCTGAAGTGCAACAGAAACCTCCAACCACACAAACATCCTTGGTGAGTTAATGCTACTTCATGAAGCAATGTTACAGGTAACTCAAAGTTGAAAGTAAGTTTTATTATCAAAGTACATATGTCACCATATACCACCCTGAGATTCATTTTCCTGTGGGCATACTCAGAAAATCTATAGAATAGTAACTATAACAGGATCAATGAAAGAACAACCAGAGTGCGGAAGACACCAAACTGAGCAAATGCAAATATAAATAAATAGCAATAAATAAGGATAACATGAAATAATGAGATAAAGAGTCCTTAAAGTGAGATCACTGGTTGTTGGAACATCTCAATGGATGGACAAGTTAGTGTCTGAGGTCCTCACCACCCTGGTCATGCTCTTTTCTCGCTGCTGCCATCAGGTAAAAGGTACAAGAGCCTCAGGACTTGCACCACCAGGTTCAAGAACACTTACTACCTGTAACCATGAGGCTCTTTAACAAAGGAGTTAACTACACTCATTTGCCAATAGAGCCACCCTACCCCTTCTGCCTCCCTCCTGTCCTTTCAATGCAATCTGTATCCTTGGACAGTAAGCTCCCAGCTATAATCTTCTTTCAGCCACAATTCAGTGATGCCCACAACATCATACATGCCAGTGTGTAACTGTGTTACAAGTTCATCCACCTTATCCCATATACAGTGTACATTCAAATATAAAATCATCAGTCCTGAATTCATCACCCTCTTTGATTTTGTCCCCCTTTTATATTGCAACTCTTGCCATTGACTGCAATTCTGCCCTGTCATCGGCCTCTCCTTGCTAGCAGTTTCACAACAGACTACTTCTGTTTATAAAACAACTACCCCATCCTCAGCCTTATCACTCCAATTCCCATCCCCCGCTAAATTAATTTAAACTCTCCCGAATAGCTCTAGCAAACCTGTCTCAAGGATATTGGCCCCTTCAGGTTTAGATGTAACCATTCCTTTTGTACAGGTCATACCTTCCCCAGAAGAAATCCCAATAATCCAAAATTCTGAACCTTTGCCTCCTGCACCATTTCCTCAGCCACGCATTTACCTTCCAGTGGCACGTGGCACAGGCAGCAATCCAAAGATTACTACCCTGGAGGTCCTGCTTTCCAGCTTTCTACCTAGCTCCCTAAAATCTCTCTTTAGAACCTCCTTGCCTTTCCTACCTATGTCATTGGTGTCAATATATACCAAGACCTCTGAATGCTCACCCTCCCCCTTTAGACCCTTGAACATCATTTTCCTAACAGTGGGACAATTTGGGACATTTTGGGTTGTATTGACATTTTTTGATTGCTTTACAATAGTTTTCCTTCTTCACAAGAGAACTATATGCCAACAGAAAACAGGCATGCAACTGTTCTCAAACCAGGTGCTGGCATTACACATCCACACATATCAGCTGTTCAACAAGCTGTGCCAGAACTCTTCCTGGAAGGTGTGTGATGGTTTTTGTTGAATTTGTTAACGTCAGTTTGGGCAAAGGCAAGATGCTGTAATTGGTGTCAGCAATAAGGAGAGAAAATATTCTTGCTCTCTGACCTGTCCAATGAAGGATGCTGGAATAAGTTTGACGGGATAGGAGAAGCTGTGACAATCCCAGTGTTACATATTCACTGACTGCATCCATGCTTGAGAATGAACAGCTGAATGACGTAGTAGCCTGCGTCTGCAGATTTTTTTTTTAGCAAGAGTTCGGCAACATCTTTAAGCGGGAGAAAGAAAACAGTAGAATTTAAAAAGATGGAAAGGGCAGCAAATTAATGAAAATCTGTAAACTAGCCAGATATAGAACCTTAACTATATTACTAGCAATTAACAACTTCAATGATCTTGCAGTGTCAACGTAACAAAAATTAAGGAAGCTCAGTTTCAAAGTGCCTCCATCCCAACATGAAATTCTATAAGTTGGGGTGCCACAATAGCACAGCAGTTAGCGCCATGCTATTACAGCCTGCGGCATCAGAATTCAGAGTTCAATTCCAGCGTCCTTTATAAGAATGTTTGTATGTCTCTCCCATGAAGAGTGTGGGTTTTGTTTGGCTGCTCTGCTTTACTCCCAGAGTCCAAAGATGTACCAGTTAGTAGGTTACTTGGTCATCGTATATTGTCCTGTGATTAGGGTTATTTTGGTGGGATGCTAGGTTGCATGGCTGGACCAGAAGGGCCTGCTCCACACGGTATCTCTAAATAAAAAAAAATGTCTGCTCATCTGGGAGAGATGTTCATTTTAAGGCAATAAATGGACAGTGTGGACGTAGTGTAATAGGGATGCACCAATTTCACCGACAGCTCTCTGATATCGAAAACTTGGATCAGGTGATCAACGTTTGTGGACTGACCCTCGCTCACACAAGGAATAAGAACCCTATCAGCGATTAAGTATTTCAATGACTGATGGTGCTGGTGAACCACAGTGACCTTCTGAGGCAGGAGGGGGAACTCCAAGCCAGGCTGAAACTGAGATGAAGCCCCATCTACCCAGCATCTTGTTAGCAAATGTGATGTTGTTGGAGATAAAAATAAGAGGACCTGAGGGCAAGATTGCTGTTTTGCAGGGAAATGAGGGATCGTTGTGTTCTATGCCTGAGCTAGACATGGCTTTCTCCCAGCACACCAGGTGCAGGGATCAGACCAGAAGGCATTGCAGTTTACAGGGTGGATTGAACTGCTGATTCAGAAAAGGCAAAAGGTGGAAGTGTGTGTTTTATGATAAACTGTTGGTGGTGCTCTGATGCAGCAGTTTTGTCGAACTCATGATCCCCCAACCTTGAACACCTAAAGGTCAAATGCTGTCCATTCTATTTTCCTAGGGCATTCTCCTCCATAATCTTGACCATAGTTTACATACCACCAGAGGCCAACTATAATCAAGTGCTTAAAATAGTGCATGATTCCGTTTCCAAACAAGTCCATTCTGACACATTTCAAATCACAGTTGGGCACTTCAACCAGGCTTGTTTGAAGAAAACCCTGCCCAATTACCATCAGCATATAACCTGCAGCACCAGAGGTCAGTAAAACATTAGAATACTAAGATAAGAAATGCATACCATGCCATGCCCAGTTCACATTTCAATAAATCTGATCACTTGGCTGTCCTTCTCCTACCTGCATACAGGCAGAGGCTAAAGAGAAAAGCTCCCGAAATTAGAACAATAAAGAGATGGTCATGGGAGGCAAAGAAACAGCTACAGGATTACTTCGAGTTGGTGGACTGGGCCGTGTTCAAGGACTCATCTGTGGATCTGAATAACTACACCATGGTTGTAATAGGCTCTATTAAAACAGCCATAGACGGGTGTCTCCCCACTGAATCATTCAGTCTTCCCAACCAGAAGCCCTCGATGAACCATAAGATCCATAATCTGCTGAGGGCCATATAGGAGGCATTCAAGTTCGGTGACCAAAAAAATTACAAGAGGAAAGCCATCTCACAAGTGAAGTGGCAACTCTGGACTAAACCTGAATCAACAAAGGATGCTTGACAGTCATGGCAGGGCTTGAACACTATCACCTCTTATAAAGTTAAATCAAGCAACATAAGTAACAACAGGGCTTTGTTTCCAGCTGAGCTCAATGACTTCTATGTTTGCTTTGACTGTCAAATTATTAAGGAACCATCACAAACTCCCAGAGCCCCGATGATCCTATGATTTCAGTCTCTGATGCTGACACGCCAACATCCCTCAGGAGAGTGAACCCGTGAAAAGCATCTGGCCCACAGAGGGTACCTAGCCGTACTAAAATCTGTGCTGATCAACAGGCTGGAGTACTCACTGAGATATTTAACCTTTTGCCTCGGTAGTCTGAGGTACCCACCTGCTTCAAGCAGGCTTCAATTGTACCGGTACCCACGAACATGGTGACCTCCCTCAATGACTATCATCCAGTAGCACTGACATCCACAGTGATGAAGTGTTTCCAGAGGATGGTAATGAAGGATATCGGCTCCTGCTTGACACCCAACTTAGCTCTGCTCCAATTTGTCTTCTGGAGCAACATGTCCACAGCAGATGCCATCTCACTGGATGCCAACTCTGGAACATCTCACAGCAAAGATGCATATGTCAGGACGCTCTATATTGATGACAGTTCATCTTTCAATGCCATCATCACCTTGATACTAATAAATAAGCTAGAACACCTTGGCCTCAATACCTCCTTGTGCAATTGGATCCTTGACTTCCTTACTTGCTAATCCTAGTCAGTTTGGATTGGTAACGCGATATTGCCACCGTGCTCTCCATCAGTCGCACACAAGGATGTGTGCTTAGCCTCCTGCTGTACTCACATTACACTTATGACTGTGTGGCTAAGCACAGCTCCAGTGCCATCTTCGAGTTTGCTGACAACACCACTGTCATAGGCCGAATCGAAGGTGGTGACGAATCAGCATATAGGAGGGAGATCGAAAATCTGGCTTAGTAGTGCCATAGCAACAACCTCTGACTCCGCGTTAGCAAGACCAAAGAGCTTATTATTGACTTCAGGAGGAGGAGACCAGAGGTGCATAAGCCACTCCCCATTGGAGGATCAGAGGTGGGGAGGGTCAGAAACTTTCTATTCCTCGGTGCTATTATTTCGGAGGACCTGTCCTGAGCCTAGCAGGTAAGTGCAATTATGAAGAAACCATGGCAGCATCTCTACTTCTTTAAGGGTTTGTGAAGATTCAGCGTGATATCTAAAACTTTGACAAGCTTCTATAGGTGTGTATTCAAAAGTATATTGACTGGCTGCATCATAACCTGGTCTGGAAACACCAATGCCCTTGAACATAAAATTCTACAAAAAGTAGTGGATGCGGCCCAGTCCATCATGGGTGAAGCCCTCCCCACCATTGAACACATCTACATGAAACGTTGTTACAGGAAAACAGCATCCATCATCAGGGACCTCTCCCCTGCCCCCAGCATATTCCCCCCCCCCACCTCCCCACCATCCAGGACATGCTCTCATCAGGAAGAAAGTACTGGAGCGTCAGGAATCCCATCACCAAGTTCAGGAATAGTTATTATCCCTCAACCATTAGGCTCCTGAACCAAAGGGGATTACTGCATTCAACTTCTCATCATTGAAATATTCCCACTACTCTTGGACTCACTTTCAAGGACTCTTCAACTCATGCTCTTGATATTTATATCTTATTTATTTATGATTATTATTTTGTTCTTTTTCTATTTGAAGTGTGTGTCTTTTGCACACTGGTTGAGTGCCCAATTTGGTACGGTCTTTCATTGATTCTATTATGGTTATTATTCTATTATGGATTTATTGAGTATGCCCACAAAAATATGTAGTGACATATCTGTACCTTGCTAATAAATTTACTTTGAACTCTGCAAGTATTATTACCAAACTATTAATTCAATATTTCAATTCAGTTGCACTTTTTTTTCCCAACAAAATTCACCTGAAATCAGCCAAGCCAATGTGAAAGATGAATTGCACATTCCGATTAAAAGGATTCCTCTGATGAGCTCGCTTTCTGTTACTTTAATGGTACCATTTCCATACCTCCATAAGGAGAATCTGTTATCCAAATGTTATATAAAATTAAACAGAATCTAAATTACCATTTAATTGCATTGGTTCTTGGAAAATTTCACATTTGGTGAAATCGAAAAAAATTGTTCATAGAGTAATTTTGACCACCTGGATCAGCATTGCTATATTTTTTGGCCACTAAGTTTAATATTCAGTCTCATGATTTTTCTTCCTTTACTTTAGATGGTTGTTGATCATGAACCAGAAATGGATTCATTTGTTAATGATCACCTGTTCAACAAGGAAGATTTGGACTCAATTCTCAGAGAGGTAATCTTAGAAACAACTCCAAAAGTAAAATAAAGATAACAAAATGAATGTAAGAGAGGTAGATGGTGTAACAATGCATCTTCACAACTTGTATGATGAACCAAGGCATTGCTCTTTCACTCTTCAGGACTAAACAATAGTGTATCAAACTGCTTTTCCACATTGCAGAACTGAATTGGTCAAACACTGTCCTTTCACATTCTGAGATTTGCACAGGTTTATAATACACCTGTAAATGTATTGTGAATTCTGTTCTCTAATTGAACGTAACAACATTACAATGAGTATCTCATTAGACAGTAACTTGTAGAGAGGATGGACAGTGTGGGAATGAGGTACTATGATTGGTGCCACAGATGCTTAGATAAATAACAGGGACAAGAAGGTTTTATCTGTGAGTAGTGCTAATCCTCATTGGGGAGATATATAGAGATAAAAAATCTCCTTGATTCTGAGGTTTTTTTTATTTTGCATTTACTATTCTCTTTTATGGGGCTCCTCTGATTCTACCATGTTCTTTACAACACAAAAACATTTACAGTAATATACAGTACCTCCCGACTTGGATTCTGTTCATCGTGGTTTGTGCAAAGTGAAATATATTGTCTCAAAAACAACCGTAACAGAGCACACACCTCACACTTTGGACTGCAACGTCAGCCCACCTGGCACAAGGCAGACATTATACTTTGAGCAGCTTATCGACTGTACTCAGTGTGGTCTGTGGAGATTGATCTTGTGCGTGTCCTCCTGCCAATTCCTTTCTCATCATTTTCCTTACTGAGACACTGGGCTGGCTTTGCCTTGATGTTGACCCAGCATGACCATATAGTGAGGTGCACCATGTCCAAACAGATACTTGTAACTTTGTTCTTTGATTTTGTCACAGGGCTCGATTGACGGCATCTTGCAGTGGGCTCTGCAAAATATCCCCAGGCCCTTGTCTGACAGCCCTGGCCTTATTCATTAAGGAGGCCTTCTTCTGTAGAGAAGCTGACCTAAACTGATCAGAAAGGTGTGGTGTGCAAAATCTTGTAGGTTTATAAATAATTGATAGTGAATCATGCCAGCTAACTGGTTTGACAATGTGTCGCATACTAGGAGAAACAGATCAACAGCAACTTCCCAAAACTCTGAACATCAATATTGAATGGGCCATTGAAAAAAGTGTTAAGGATGACAGTACAAACTTTCTGGAAGTCCATCTTTCTTTATTCCTTATCATCATTCAACAGAGAAGAACAAGCAGATCAGACACCTATGTTCCCTAGTTAAGGGCTGATGAGAAAAACAGTTCTGATGGTTCCCAATAAAACAATTGTAGGTTTCCATTTTCATCCTAAACCTACTGTAAAAACGTTGAGGGCAGCATAAGCTTGTGTGTGCTTGGACTCTGGATCTTACCAGAACAGAAGCAGTGTTTAGGGTGGTAGCTCGGGTTGAGGCATTTGATGTTGTGGTGTTTGCCGAGCTTGGCAATTAGCTTGCAGACACTTCATCACCAGTCTAGTCAGTGTGCTGTTGTTGGTATTTCTCTCTGGGAGTGCTCACATTTACACAGGCCCCCATTCTCTTGCCCCAGCCCTGAATGGCTACCCCTTCAGTTGACCTTTGAATTTTATTGGCTAACATTTCTTTGGCTCCTAGGGGTTCATAGATGGCATCTATCTTGATATGTCTGTTTACAGAGTTAGCAGAAGAGAACCATCCTTCTAACAATTCTCGTACTTGCTTTGTGTTTACTTGCGCCAGTACCTCCATGATGTCCCAGTTAAACTGGTGTCCTTAGAAGCATGGTTCTCTTCTGATAACTCTGTAAACAAACATATTGAAATAGACATCACCTATGAACCCCTAAGAGCCAAAGAAACCTGAGTCAATAGAAATCAAAGGTTAACTGAAGGGGTAGCCAATCAGGACCAAGGCAAGCGAACAAGGGCTATGTAAATGTGAGCACTCCCAGAGAGAAACACAAACAACTATGTACGGAAGATGTCACCTCGACTGGTGATGAAACGTCTGCAAGCTAATTGCCAAACTCGGCGAACACCACAACCACAACATCAGAAGCAGTATTGCTCACTTTAATTGGCCAGACACACAGATTAATTCTATGATCAAATGCCTTTGTTGATTGGTATCGATGTTACCTTATCCAGTATCTAATGGAAAAGAAAGACAACATGTTGGCATCAAACTAGCAGAATGGAACCTATTAGGTAGATTGCAAGAGATTGCTGGAGAACATTGCAAGTTGTATAATGGTCAAAACAGTTACATGTCCAGCAGGAAGCAAAGTTCTGAGGAAGTGGAAAATGAATATTGGAGAAAGGGCCAGATATTTTGGAAGTTATTGTCTATGACAGAGAAGGATGAAATTGCTCACATGGAGATTTCCAAAATTTCAAAAGGATTTGAATGATCTGTGAATTATCAGTACAAGAAGACAAGTGAAGATAAATAATTTAAGGCATGCATAAAGTTATTGAATATTGGATGCTCTACCTCAAGTGACTTTTGAGGCATTGATAACAGCATCATTTTAGAGAAAATTGAACAAGGAATTGAAGACATTAATTGTGTAATTTGTTTTACATGGAAAGATTTATTTAGATATTGTTAGCAAATGTAATCTGATCCTAAGTTACATGAGGAAGATTATCATAAATGTGAATAAACAATAGGTTTTAAGGAGTATCACAAGGGAAAAGAGCAGGGCTAACTGGTGCAAAAGCATGGGTAAGAAACTAAAGAGAGTCTTATCAGCAATTAAATCCAGAGTGAGATTAGTAGCATTTCTTTTGTTTGTACTGTAATCCAAATATCTCTAAAAATCTTCCTGGATAGAACAGTGATCTGTCCTGCTATTCCATCCAGCCTTGGAAAGTGAATTTCTGTAGTACCTGGACTTACACTGTTACAGTATTGAGCCTGGCCCCTTATACCATCCAATCTCAACATGTGAAAGGATAGTGTCTAATTTACCAATGGTGTCACAGTAGTGCAGCAGTCAGAGTGATGCTGTTACAGCTCGGGCCATTCCGGGCTTTGGATTTTGTACATTCTCCTCATGAGTGTGTGTGTGTTTCCTCTGGGTGCTCCAGTTACCCCCTCCCCCCACCACAGTCCAGAGACGTACCTGTTAGTAGGTTAATTGGTCATTGTAACTTGTCCTGAGATTAGGCTAGGGCTAAAAAGGTGGGTTGCTGGATGGTGCGGCTCATTGTGTCAGATGGGCCTATTCTGCGCTGAATCTCGAGACAAATAAATATATACACTCCAAAGAAAATACTGCAGAGATTCTGAAAATATTGTACACAATAGAAGACACTTAAAGTGCATAGATCAGACAGTTTTAGTTTCACTTATTTCCTTAATCAGACAAAATTGTGGTTACAATTGAAAACTGAAAATGTTACAGTCTAACCTTTACCCTTTTTTTTGTCCTGGCATAGGTGCATCTATATTGAAATGAATTAAAAGACCAAACATTTTTTGACCAATATGGGAAAAACTACAGCTCTTGATCAAAGACAAACCATGATTGCATTGTACTTAGTGTTTAATTATCCATCCTGTACACAGTCCTTTAAAGGGAACTGCACTGTATTGACATCTGAAGCATCAAACACTGTGCCTGCCAATTCTGAAATATGTTGGTTAGAGGAATGCTAAGAACATATAGTACTCAGTTACATCATTAATCTTTGCTCCATTAATGTTGTTGTCCACCCTGTTAATGTATAAAATTCTTCCTTTATTAATGCAGTATTGGTTTTAACATAGAAATAGATTTCAAGGAATTCCTCACAAGGAAAATGAGACAATTAAGCTTCCTTAATTCTATCCCTATTAACTCACGGAGGGGCCTATGCTGGCTCAACTATGACCTGAACCTCACTCGGGTGATGATGATTCAAAACCCTAGTACAAACAATGGGTTTGCATTTGTATTACCACCAGTGAGATACAGTGGTAGGTTGTGATGCAAGGAAGTCATTTCGTAGAATGAAAGAATGTTGAAATCAAAGCTGAGCAAGGTTGTTCATTGTCAAGCTCAGACGGAACAAATAACTAGGAAGCAAAATGGAGACAGAGCCAAGAAAGTGACATGCATAGCAGACATCTATGTTCCCTTTTTTTTAACAGCTGCGCGGACTAACCATTGCTCTGAGCTGGAAATTTTTACACAGCCTGAAAACTGCGCGGCACTTTAGATGATTTTTTTTTGTAAAATGCATACTATGAATATTTAGAATGAAAATTTTAAAATCACATACTTTTCATTTTATTAATTAAAGAGTATAATGAAATGCAGTACAACAAAGAAAATTTTTCTCACTTCATAAACTTTTTCTCGTCTGTTTTTATTATAAATTCATTTTATGTAAACACTGTCCAGACTAATTTCACATCCAGATGAAAGATATCTCTTAATCCTCATTAGATGACCCAAATGTTCCACTTCTAATCTGTTTGTGGATTGACATTTTATTGAATTCATAAGATTGAATCCATATTTGCAATCAGCACTGGAAGCTTGAAATGTTCCAATAATGTCAACAAGAACTTACAGTTCTTCAAATTCTTCATTTCTAAGCACATAGTTCAACATATGCCTCAATTGAACCTGTCTTTTCTTTCATAATTTTAATAAAATTACAGCCATGCAAACAACTTTATATAAATGAATTTTTATTTTAAAAGTTCTTATTAGATTATGATTTTTTTGAAAGATGACTTAGAATTTTTCACATCAACCAAACACAACCTACAACTCACACCACAAGTAAATAACAGCAGGTAGTCAAACCAACTGACAGGCACAATGACAAAAGTAAAATATTTTGACTGGATGGCATCACCATTCAGAAGACTGCTGATTTATTAACAATGAGCTATCGACTTCCATTCTGTTTATTGTTACAATTTGTAACAGTATTATAACTTGAAACATTGACAATACAAAAAACGTTAAAGCCCTTAAATATTTCAAAGTAAAGGTTGTGATATGTTTATTTAGAAAATTTATAGATTATATTCATTAACACAAAACTAATTACGTGGTATTTCACAGTTATATTAGCATAGATTTTGAAATGATATTATCATTATATAAAAGAACATTCCAGTTATGTGACAACAAAGGCTACGTGTGCAGGAGCATTTCATTTACTGCGGGCTACACACCCGTGATGCTTAGAGGGAACGCTGAGAAGAAAAGTGTTATATTTCCAAGGTTTGTTTCCTCGAAGAATGAGTAAACATGCATAGAAGGAAGGGTCTGAAATAATGTTCTGGTTGAAAGGGCCAAGCTTGTAGAGTGAAATGAAATGATATAGTTTAAAATGAATGATTACAGAAAAAAATCCACCTTGTCATTGTTCAAATATCCTGATGGCCCAGCATTCTTTCCACCAAGGCCTTTCTTTCCACACTCCTGTTATGGTCAGTGATTCCCATCCCACCCATCCTTTAAAATAACAAGTCCAGATTTTAGTGCTTCTGATAAACTCACCAGAGTCACATTTTCCACACTCCCATTAAACTTACCAGGAAGACTTCTTGTAGATAGAAAGAATATAACAATACAATATCTGAAGAAAATGAAGATATTAATACAATCAGAATCCTACAGTTCAGAAAATCTGTCATTCAGCATCACTTAATGAAGTTAATCACTTAATGCTCAATTAATGAAGTTTTATTGTAATCAACTTTTGCAATATTTTCACTATTTATAAACTCAAGAGGTTCTGCAGATGCTGGAAATCCAGAGTAAAACTCAGCAAAGCAGGCAGCATCTATGAAAAGGAATAAACAGTGGACGTTTCAGGCTGAGGTCCTGCATCTGGACCAGGGAAATGGACCAGTCCTTGGAGGTTGGGTAATATGACCTCTCCTTACTGAGGGTACCTAGAGCTATTTATATCCTATAGGGCTTAAGGTTTTTTTTTGAGTTTAAAATTTAGCAGTCAGCAAACCCCGTGGTCATGTTAGACCAAATGTATTATTTTCAAAAGAATCATTATGTATTGACAAGTATTGCAACACTCCACCTAGTACTATAAAGTGGTCAACATCCTGGTTTCTAGCAGTTGCACGGGCAAATGCTGGTTGATATTATGAATGTATTAGTAATATAGCAGAAATATGGGACAATACCCTGACTGCTCCTTAGGTTGAACATGATGAATATTACATTCTTCAAGTCAGAGACTGGGTGCAGACTAGACAGATCAAACTCTGCTGCATGACCCCGACACTTTGATACAGGTGCAGGCATTTCAATGCTAAATCCTGATGTTATTCAAGGCAATAAACTAGGGGAGATGACAGGGAGAATTAAGATTGTAGCCATATATCGAAACACAGTAGAGTGCCTACCTTACGAAGTTCCTGTACAGCTATATGGGATTAAATAAACAAAAGAGGTAGCTGTAAAGCTTTTACACTAGCTTGCCCCAGACTGTAGTAAACTAGCACTTCTAATAGGAACACTGGATGCTTCCTGTTGGATCTGTCAGAAACAATGGCATATTTCTGACCACAGAGGAAAGCAATCCCGAAAAGAAAACTGTAGACAAGGTGCTTTGATAAAACAACCTTCTTGATTTAACCTGTCAATGTTCAGTGCAGCAAAGGTTGACTAGATGATGGTGATTGGTCATCAACTCCATGGTCCTGAGTAAACACACACAATCTAATTCAGCCCAGCAACAGATGTTACAACAAATGCAAACATGAGGGTATCTGCAGATGCTGGAATTTCAAGCAACACACTTAAAAGTTGCTGGTGAACGCAGCAGGCCAGGCAGCATCTCTAGGAAGAGGTACAGTCGATGTTTCGGGCCGAGCTAGTAAGAGATTTGAAAGTGGGAGGGGGAGGGGGAGGGGGAGATCCACAATGATAGGAGAAGACAGGAGGGGGAGGGATGGAGCCAAGAGCTGGACAGTTGATTGGCAAAAGGGATTTGAGAGGATCATGGGACAGGAGGCCTAGGGGGAAAGAAAAGGGGGAGGGGGGAACCCAGAGGATGGGCAAGGGGTATAGTCAGAGGGACAGAGGGAGAAAGGGGGGAGAAAGAAAAAGAATGTGTGTATATAAATAAATAACGTATGGGGTACGAGGGGGAGGTGGGGCATTAACGGAAGTTAGAGAAGTCAATGTTCATGCCATCAGGTTGGAGGCTGTCCAGACGGAATATAAGGTGTTGTTACTCCAACCTGAGTGTGGTCTCATCTTTACAGTAGAGGAGGCCGTGGAGAGACATATCAGAAAGGGAATGGGACGTGGAATTAAAATGTGTGGCCACTGGGAGTTCCTGCTTTCTCTGGCGGACAGAGCATAGGTGTTCAGCGAAATGATCTCCCAGTCTGCATTGGGTCTCGCCAATATACAGAAGGCCACATCGGGAGCACCGGAAGCAGTATATCACTCCAGCCGACTCACAGGTGAAGTGTCGCCTCACCTGGAAGGACTGTCTGGGGCCCTAAATGGTAGTGAGGGAGGAAGTGTAAGGGCATGTGTAGCACTTGTTCCGCTTACAAGGATAAGTGACAGGAGGGAGATCGGTGGGGAGGGATCGGGGGGAAGAATGGACAAGGGAGTCGCTTAAGGAGCAATCCCTGCGGAAAGCGGTGGGGGGAGGGAAAGATGTGCTTAGTGGTAGGATCCCGTTGGAGGTGGCGGTAGTTATGGAGAATTATATGTTAGACCCGGAGGCTGGTGGGGTGGTAGGTGAGGACAAGGGGAACCCTATTCCTAGTGGGGTGGCGGGAGGATGCAGTGAGAGCAGATGTGCGTGAAATGGATCGCTCCCTTGTCCATTCATCCCCCCCATCCCTCCCCACCGATCTCCCTCCTGGCACTTATCCTTGTAAGCAGAACAAGTGCTACACATGCCCTTACACTTCCTCCCTCACTGCCATTCCAGTGCTCCTGATGTGGCCTTCTATATATATTGGCGAGACCCGATGCAGACTGGGAGATCATTTCGCTAAACACCTAAGCTCTGTCTGCCAGAGAAAGCAGGATCTTCCAGTGGCCACACATTTTAATTCCACGTCCCATTCCCATTCTGATACATCTATCCACGGCCTCCTCTACTGTAAAGATGAAGCCACACTCAGGTTGGAGGAACAACACCTTATATTCCGTCTGGGTAGCCTCCAACCTGATGGCATGAACATTGACTTCTCTAACTTCTGCTAATGCTCCACCTCCCCCTCGTACCCCATCCGTTATTTATTTATATACACACATTCTTTTTCTCTCTTTCCTTTTTCTCCCTCTGTCTCCCTCACTATATCCCTTGCCCATCCTCTGGGTTTTCCCCCCTCCCCCTTTTCTTTCTCCCTAGGCCTCCTGTCCTATGATCCTCTTATATCCCTTTTGCCAATCACCTGTCCAGCTCTTGGCTCCATCCCTCCCCCTCCTGTCTTCTCCTATCATTTTTGATCTCCCCCTCCCCCTCCTACTTTCAAATCTCTTACGAGCTCTTCTTTCAGTTAGTCCTGACAAAGGGTCTAGGCCTGAAACGCCGACTGTACCACTTCCTAGAGATGCTGCCTGGCCTGCTGCGTTCACCAGCAACTTTGATGTGTTGCTTACAACAAATGCAGCAAGGATTGACTTGTAAAGAGTATAAATCCTGCATAGATCTGGCCAATGGCTTCTGGTTACAACAACGTTTTGAAAGCGACAAGCATTACACAGCCTTAACAGCTGTGGCTCACAGTAGATCAGACTCCCAAAAGGTTTCTGGAATAGTCCACAGATATTTTTTACAGGAGTCATTCAGACTCTACAAGGAATACCAGACATTTGTGAGTAAGCTGGTGATATATACTTCACAGCCGACAGACACACCGGATGAGCATTTAATACATATCGGTAACGTTAAGGTTGAAAGGTTGACAGAGAGAGGCTATGAATGAACAATAAAAAATCTCAATTCCTTCGTACAGAAGTAATTTTCTCAGGCACGACAATTACCAATCAAAGACATGGTTTAACCCCTAACTTTAAACAAAATTTTCTCAAGTCGGATATCCAAAGACCTTAGAGCCCTGGGCCTATTGAATTATGTCAGAGCTTTCATACCCGACTATTCTCAATTATCAAAACCAATATCTGACAGATGTACACCAAAAAATGAAAACCATTTTGTTTTTACCTCAGACGATCATGAGGCACTAGAGAAATTGATGGATGCAGGTCAGCAAGCAATAGACCTCTGGCCAAGAGACCTAACAAAATCTCTTGTTCTGCGAATTCAAGTTTCTCCACAAACTGCTGTGCCACCTGTTATAATGAGGCAGAAGAAACACAAACCCCTACACACTCTGCCTCATATAATTTCACCCCAACAGAACAGAAATGTACTGCCTTACAATGATGTCACCTTATGGTATTCCATACACTTATTGCAAAAGACCACTGCATGGGGACAAAGCAATTATTATACAGCCTGTGGGGCTTTGAAAAATGATAGCAAATTATCAACAAGTAGCAGAGAGTTACCATAACTGGACATGGGAAATGGCAAATAGTTTTACAAGACAACACCTTAAAGAGGGAATATGTTCCTGAGTGCTACGACTTACAACCCTTACCTGTCATTGAAGATGCAGGACCATCTTCTCTATGACCCAATCTAGCATGACAGAGCAGTTTCTAGAGAAACACAAGTTTGCAGAACAAGAGATTTTGTTAGGTCTGATATCCAGGGCTTTATTGCTTGCTGAATGCCATTTATTAACTTCTCTAGTTTCCTTCGGGCAAATCTGTTGAGGAAATAACAAGAAGGATGGACAAAGGAGAGTCAGTGGAAGTTGTTTACTTGATTTTCAGAAGGCCTTTGACAAGCTGCCACACATTAGGCTGCTTCACAAGACATTATAGAAAATATACGAGCATGGACAGAAGATTGGCTGACTGGCAAGAGGCAAAGAGGGGGAAAAAAGGGGACCTTTTCTGGTTGACTGCTGGTGACGAGTGGTACTTCAGAGATCAGTGGCGGGACCGCTTCTTTTCACATTATATTCAATGATTTGTATGACAGAATTGATTTAGATTTAGATTTAGATTATGAGGACACACAGTCCTCTTTTATCGCCAGTTAGTAATGCATGCATTAAGAAATGATACAATGTTCCTCCAGAATGATATCACAGAAACACAAGACAAACCAAGACTGAAAAACTGACAAAAACCACATAATTATAGCATATAGTTACAACAGTGCAAAGCAATACCGTAATTTGATAAAGAGCAGACCATGAGCACGGTTAAAAAAAAGTCTCAAAGTCTCTCGAAAGTCCCGTCATCTCACGCAGACGGTAGAAGGAAGAAAAACTCTCCCTGCCATGAGTTTCCAGCGCCGCAAACTTGCCAATGCAGCACCCTGGAAGCACCTGACCACAGCTGACTCTTGAGTCCGTCCAAAAACTTCGAGCCTCCAACCAGCCCTCCGACACCGAGCACCGAGCACCATCTCTGCCAGCCCCAGCAACAGGCAATAGGCAAAGCCGAGGATATGGGCCCTTCCCCTCCAGAGAATCTCGATCGCACAGTAGCAGCAGCAGCAAAGCGGGCATTTCAGAAGTTTCTCCAGATGTTCCTCCGTGCTTCTCACGTCTGTCTCCATCAAATCAGGATTGTGCACGGTACCTACATACAAATATGATATCATTTTGGAAGACTTTGTGATCAGGTTTGTGGACAATACGAAGATCAGTGGAGGTGCAGGGAGTGTTGAGGAAGTCGGGAGTCTGCAGAAGGACTTAGACTCATTGGAGAAATGGCCAAAGAAGTGGCAGATGGAATATGGTGTAGGGAAATATATGGTAATGCCCTTTGCTTGAAGGAATAAAGCATAGACTATTTTCTAAATGGGGAGAAAATTCAAAAAACAAAATTGCAAAGGGATTTGGGAGGCAAGGAAGGAAGATTTGGGTGGTAAGGAAGGCAAATGAAATGGTAGCATTCATTTCGAGGGGGCTAAAATATAGCAGTAAGGATGTCATGCTGAGGCTTTGTAAGGCATTGGTCAGACCACAATGGAAGCGTGTTGAGAGTATTTCCTATAGTGGCTGAGTCTAGGATCAGAGGGCACAGTCTCAGAATAGAGGGACATCCATTAAGAACAGAGATCAGGAGGAATTTCTTTGGCCATGGGGTGGTGAATCTGTGGAATTCATTGTTACAGATGATTGTGGAGGCCAAGTCATTGAGTATATTTAAAGCGGAGATTGATAGGTTGCTGATTAGTCAGGGTGTCAAAGTTTACAGGGAGAAGGCAGGAGAATGGGACTGAGAGGGATTATACTGTAAATCAGCTTTCATGGAATGGCAGAGCAGATTCAATGGACCAAATGGCCTAATTCTGATTCTATATCTTATGGTCTTACAGACATCCTTCAGAGCACTATTCCCAAATACTGTACTGTGCTAGATCAATTATGAAAATCCAGAAAGATGGATTCACTCAAGTAAAACAAGTAAATACAACAGGACAGGTTTTGATACGTACTGAATCTAATTATTTATTTATTGAGATACAGCAAGGATAGGCTCTTCCGGCATGTCGAGCCGCACTCCCCAGCAATCCTCTGATTTAATCCTAGCCTAATCATGGGGCAATTTATAATGACCAATTAACCTACCAATCAGTACGGCTTTGGACTGTGGGAGGAAACCGGAGCACCCGGAGGAAACTCATGCCGTCACGAGGAGAACGTACAAACTCCTTACAGGCAGCAGTGGGAACTGAACCCAGATCGCTGGTACCGTTAAGCATTGCTCTTATCACTACGCTATGGTAGTAAGAGATCTTCCCATTTGGTCAACTACCGGATGGAGAACACACAAAGGTAAACTGCTTCCATTGTATCCTGATAAAGGGTCTCAGCCTGGAATGCCTGGCCTGCTGGGCTCCTCCAGCATGCTGTGTGTGTTGCTTTGGATTTCCAGCATCTGCACACTTTCTTTGTTCCTGCTTCCATGTTTGTCCATATGGAAGAATAGTTATGGATTATTATTGACGCGAGCATTAGTATAGGAACCTACTGCAGACCACTTATACCTCTATGGTAAAACATCAACAACTTGTACAGTTGCAACATAATGTTCTCATTCCTGTACTTGGTTCTTTGGTGGTCTATGAAGACAAATGTGCCAAACACCACCTTCACCACCTTATTTACATCTATGGTCATTACACTGTATATCTGATCTATAATGGCCTTACCATTCACTGTGTAAATCCTGCCGTAGTTTAATTTGCCAAAATGCAACATTGTGCACTTGTCCAAGTTAAACTTCATCAGTCATTCTCTAACCTGCTTCTCTAGTTCGCGTAGATCCCACTATAATCTTAAATAACCTTCTTCACTGCTCACTGCACCTCCAATTTTGGTGTCATCTGCAAACTTGCTAATCATGTTAACAACATGGTCATCCAAACAGTTAATAAGATTACAAACATCAGGCATTGCGATGGAAAATTTCAAGAAGTATGATGCAGATATTTGTTTCTTTGTTCTAACCTTCCTCATGTCTGGTCCACAACCCATTTTCCAGGTGTTAAGTTAATATTTTTCATCTGTACTTAGCATGGAGGCTGAGGAAGTGGACTTAGCATCAACTCCTGTGGCATATCACTGGTCACAGGTCTCTAACCTGAATAACTCCCCAACCACCACCCTCTGTCTCCTTCTAACGAGCCAATTTTGTATCCAGTTCACTAGCTCTTCCTGAATCCTATGTGAACTCTCCATCCAAAATTGCCTAGCATGCAGGAACTTCTCAAAGGCCTTGCTAAAGTCCATTTAGACTAGTGGTCACCAACCTTTTTAAGCCCAAGATCCCCTACCTCAACCTTAGTGAAAGGCAAGACCTACATACTAAATTGCTTATAGAGAAAAAACAGCTCAGATTGTACTTCCAATTT
This sequence comes from Mobula hypostoma, assembly GCF_963921235.1. Classification (NCBI taxonomy): domain Eukaryota; kingdom Metazoa; phylum Chordata; class Chondrichthyes; order Myliobatiformes; family Myliobatidae; genus Mobula; species Mobula hypostoma. The sequence continues at coordinate 82,795,893 of NC_086100.1, read as the reverse complement.
CAGGCCTTTTATTTGGGCTAATTGTACTTGAATTACACAAAATACTTTTGTCAAACTTTCAAATTAATTCAAACAAGAAAACACTGTAACTAGCATATCAAACAGGCCATAGCTGTCTTTCTTTAAGAATATTACAATACTTCACACCTTTAATTCTAAGTTTCATTATTTAATTTTATTTCAACACAGAAAATAAATGAATAAAAATTGACTGTTGCACTCAGTGTGATGACTGGGGCTGAATACTTTCTGCTAGTTCCCTGAAATTTGGCTTATAACTACAGACAGCCAGTCTGAGACAGTCTGTGAGGTGTCTGTCAGTAAGACAGCTCCTGTACTTAGATTTAATAATTTTCATCTGTGAAAATGCAATTTCACATAGATAAGTTGACCAGAAGTAGGCACTGACTTTTAGTGCCTATGTGGTGAGATAAGGAAACTTCACCCTGCTGACAAGCCCCCAATAGTCACTGCCCCTTGATCTTGCTTTAAGCTCAATGTCATTTTCCAAATCAATTATTTCCATTTCAGTATCACTTGGCACACCAAATACTTGCTGGAATTTGGCTGCTATCTGTTCTAAATCGATCGGCAGAAATGGGTTTGAAATAAATGCAGCAATATCTTTCATGACGTTTAACTCCCCAAAATGCCGATCGAACTCTATTGCCAGTTTGTCTAGGTGAGCACAGTACAGCTCAGGGCGAAAAGCAATTTTTTCCGTGATGGCCTGTAACATTTTTTCCAAGTTGGGAAAATATGTCAGCCTCCCATTCTTTAAATTTGAAATCCAAACACCGAGCTTGGCCTTAAACGCATTTACTGCGCTTATCATGTGGGTTAGGTGACGATCTTTTCCCATGTTAAGTGCATTTAATTTAGCCGTTAGGTCTGTCAGAAACCTTAAATCCAGTAGCCACGCATCATCTGACAGTTCCTCGTTTTTTGTCAACAGGAAAGCCTTTACCTCAGGCAGCAATTCAACAATTTGTTGCAGCACTTTGCCGCCACTCAACCATCGAACATCAGCATGAAGAATTATGTCTCCGTAAGCGGCATCGAGCTCATCCAATAACGCCTTGATTAAGCGGTGCTGAAGTGCTTTTGCTCGAATCAAGTTTATCAGTTTGACCACCACTGTCATTACATGAGAAAAGTCCACGACCTTCCCAGCCAGGGCCTGCTGATGAATCACACAGTGATAATCCAGGAAGCTGGGAAAATCGGGGTCATTACGGCACAGTGCTATAAAACCAATGCGCACACCGCTCATTGCTGGGGCCCCATCAGTAGTAATTGCCACCAGTTTATGAATGGGGATGTAATTTTCACGGACATATTTTTTAAACTCATTGTAAATATCCTCACCTCTCATTCTCTCCTTTAATTGCAAAAGAGTGAGGAAGTCCTTCTTTGTTGTAAAATCCTGGAAAGCCATTCTGACAAATACAACAAGCTGAGCTGTTTGCATTACATCCAGGGATTCATCGAATTGTAGTCAAAAATATTCACAGTGACAAGTCCTTCAACACTTATCGATCCACGTCCTCTGACAGTGACTCTACCCTCCTTGTCACTGTTGCAGGGCCAAGCGGTATATTACGTATTGTGGTTGTGATGCCGTTTTTGTTTTTAAAGTCATTAATAACAGTCTCTGGTAATGACCATTGCTTCCTTGAATAAATCGCCATCTGTAAAAGGCTTCTTGTGTTTAGCCAAAAGGTGACTTACACGAAATGATGCTTCAATAGCAGCAAACAACAGGAATGCTGGAAATTCAAGCAACACACATCAAAGTTGCTGGTGAACGCAGCAGGCCGGGCAGCATCTCTAGGAAGAGGGACAGTCGACGTTTCAGGCCGAGACCCTTTGTCAGGACTAACTGAAGGAAGAGTTAGTAAGAGATTTGAAAGTGGGAGGGGGAGGGGGAGATCCAAAATGATAGGAGAAGACAGGAGGGGGAGGGATGGAGCCAACAGCTGGACAGGTGATTGGCAAAGGGGATATGAGATATGACTATACCCTTTGCCCATCCTCTGGGTTCCCCCCCCCTTGTCTTTCTCCCCGGACCTCCTGTCCCATGATCCTCTCATATCCCCTTTGCCTGTCCAGCTCTTGGCTCCATCCCTCCCCCTCCTGTCTTCTTCTATGATTTTGGATCTCCCCCTCCCACTTTCAAATCTCTTACTAACTCTTCCTTCAGTTACTCCTGACGAAGGGTCTCGGCCCGAAACGTCGACTGTACCCCTTCCTAGAGATGCTGCCTGGCCCGCTGTGTTCACCAGCAACTTTGATGTGTGTTGCTTCAATAGCAGCCATATTTTGAGCAGCATATTTTGTGAAAAACCGATTGCTGGGCCTTCAACCCCGATTTCAGCTCCTCAGCTTTCCTGGCACAAATTCCGCTCTTTGGGGGTAGGTGTCTTTAAATTTCTGGTGGCTGGTGTTGTGGTGCCACTCCAGATTCCCTCTTTTAGTCAGTGCTTGTGTTTGGTGGCACAACATACATACACACTTGTCTTTCACCAAGGTAAATAGAAATTCCTCTTCCCATTCTGGATGGAATTTGTACTCTTTCACCTTCTTTCATGAGGCCTCCACCATACTATCAGGATATCACGAGCGAGTGCCGTATATTGATGTTTGCGAGTCTGTACTCTTATCTAATCTAATTGGCCATTTTGATGCAGCACAAGCAATGCTGAAACCGCGGTGCATGGTGGGGGAGCTATACACACATGCACACTGGGCAGAAAGAATGGAACTAAAACCCTGCAACCTGGAAACAATCTCTCTTTACAAACAGCTTTCAGTAGTGGGAGTATTGCTATATTACCATTATCCTAATTAGTATTACTTATTTTTATAATGCTCACATTACAACAGTATTTGTGCATTTATTTTTCTTTTTTTTCGGGATCTACTGGGAAAGTCTCAAAGATCGACCGGTTGGCGACCACTAATTTAGACTGTATTTACCACCTACTCTTGTCCATCTTCATTGTTACCTGAATTTTTAAAAAAGTGGCACAATTTACCATGCACATAGCCAAGCTGATTATTCCTTATTGTTGGTAGATCTTTATTCTCACAAATTCTTCTAATAATATTCCTACCATTGTTGGTAAGTTCCCTCACTTTTTTTTTACAACCCTTCTTAAGTAGGAGCAGAACACTAGTCAGCCTCCAGCCTTCCAGTATCTCATTCATGGCTAAAGGTGATGCAAAGATCTCTGCAATTTCTTTCCTAGCCTCCCAGGGTCCTAGGATGTAGTTGAAAAGGCCCCATGGATTTATCCACCTTAATATGCCTTAAGACTTAGTGTATCTCCTCTATCTTCATTTAGATACAGTCCAATACATCACTAGTCATTCCCTTAATTCCCTAAGCTTCCATGACCTCTACAATGAGATACGATCCATAAAAGAATTGTCATTATACAGAAGCAAGCTATTTGAACTGTTTTAGCAAAGGAAACTTAATGGGTTTCGATGAATGTCAGGGGTATGTTATATCCTTCAGTTCCGATGAAAGCTTTTGACTGTAATTCCTTCTTTTTCAGCCCTGCATTTTTCCCACCCACCTGGCTTCACCTATCCCTTTCCAGCTGGCCTCCTTTATATTCTGGCATCTCCCTCCTTCTTTCTCAGTCTCGAAGAAGGGTCTCGGCCTAAGCTTTGACTGTTCAAAGTTGCTGGTGAACGCAGCAGGCCAGGCAGCACCTCTAGTTAGAGGTACAGTCGACGTTTCGGGCCGAGACCCTTCGTCAGGACTCGGCCCGAAACGTCTACTGTACCTCTTCCTAGAGATGCTGCCTGGCCTGCTGCGTTCACCAGCAACTTTCATGTGTGTTGCTTGAAATTCCAGCATCTGCAGAATTCCTGTTGTTTGCGTCTTTGACTGTTCATTCATTTTTTATAGATGCTGCCTGACCTGCTGAGTTCAAAATGCAAACTTGCATTTTATGCGTGCTGGTTTGGATTACAGTCTTCCTCGTGTAAACATTACTTCTCTATGGATGTTACCGATATGCCGAACATTTCCAACTTTATCAGTGGCTATCTCACTCTTCCGCCCAACGTTGTATTTCTATGAACTGAGAATGCTGACAATTCCCGTAAGAAACTGCAAATACAGTAAAAGTTAAAAAAAACACTTTTCTGATTTACTTTACAGCAAATTTGGTACCCTAAACGATAGGCCAAACGATGAAGGGAAAGATATGATCGCATTCACCCCACGTCTACACTCCGAAGCTCAACCTCCTCTGATCAGTCTGCGCATGCTTCCGCTTGACCCGATCACATGACCAGTGACCTCCGACTCTGCACGCACGCGCAGTATGTTGGAGTATGTAGGCCGGAGCGTCGGTTACCATTTTACAAGTACACATCGGAATAACGGTGTGTAGGGTCGAGATTGAATTAAAGCGGGCTGGTACTTGTCCGTAGGCATGGATTTGGAGGATGAGTACTTCCCAGATGGAGAGGGTAAGAGTTATGTGGGCGTGGGGTCTATATCATTGGGAGCTGGGCCACAGGAGAATGCGGAACCATAGGTTCAGCCCTCCTGTGCTTGTTTCTGAGTCGTCTGCTCTGAGATCCCCGCAGTCACAAGTTATATTGGCGTGACGGTTGACATCACTTATCAGCAATGAAGACACATTGGAGTGCAGGTGCTGGTATTTGAAACAACACACAAACTGCCAGAGGAGCTCGGTCCTAAACGTTGACCATGCCTTTGCCTCTACAGATGCCACTTAACCTGTTCAGTTCCCCGAGTAGTTTGTTTGCATTTTGTTTCAATCATTCGTAGTGTGCATTTTTAACATTACAACTCACTCATAACTGAAATTAGTCAAGGCATATTAAATGAATATCAGGACAAATGATTGGAAGCATGACTTGAGTACCTAGGTTTAAGATCAGTCAAAAAAGGAAGATATTCAGGGAATGCATTGTAAATCATGATGTTCAGACTACTGAAAGGATGGATGTCTGTTGATTGAAAAGTGATAGAAGAATATGTAAATTCAGAACAGGGCATTTGTGAAACTACATTGGGGATGATGTGTATAGTGTTGCATTCTTGTTTAAAGGTGATATATTAATACATGGGAATCAGTTGTGTGTTGAGGTAGGTGAAGTTACCCATGTTGGTTCAGGAACCTGGTGATTGAAGAGTAATAATTATTCCTGAACCTGGTGGTGTGGGAAATAAGGTCTCCTGTGCCTCCTTCCTGATGGCAGCAGTGAGAATAGAGTATGTCGGGGGCCCTTGATGAATGCTGCTTTCTTAGAAACATAGAAAACCTACAGCACAATACAGGCCCTTCAGCCCTCAAAGTTGTGCCGAACATGTCCCTACCTTAGAAATTACTAGGCTTACCTCTGGCCCTCTTCTTGTGGTAGCACTCCTTGTAGGTGGGAAGGGCCTTTCCTGTGATGGACTGGGCTCTATACACCACTTTTATTTGCAGTTTTTTCCATTCCTGGGCATTGGTGTTTCCAAATGGGGTAACCAGTCAGGAGACTGTCCACTGTGCAGCTCCAATAAAGGCCAAAAATCAGGCCTTTGGTGTTGCTGATGTTGAGTGAGAGGTTGTTCTGGTACCATTAAACCAGAATTTCAGTCTCCCTCCTATGTGTCATTTGTCACCATCTTTGATTTGGCCTGTGACAGTGGTGCCATCAGTGAATTAAATAAGGCATTGGAGCTGTAGCCTCACAGTCATAAGTGTAAATCGAGTAGAATGGGGAACAAGTACGCAGCGTTGTGATGCACCTATGTTGATGGCGATTGTGGTGGAGGTGTTGGTGCTAATCCATACTCACTGGGATTTGCAAGTGAGAAAATCAAGGATCCAGTTGCACAAGGAGGTATCGAGGCCTAGATCTTGGTGCTTATTGATTTGTGTTGAGGGGATAATAGTATTGAGTTAAGGTGAAATGCCACAACTTGAGGTCGAGAGTTATGATAAAACTAACTGTTAGGAGATTGTTCAATAGCTTTATTGCAGTGGAATAGGGCTGATCTTGATCCTGGTAGTACATACTTTCTGTCCATTGGTGGGAGAAGAAAGAATGACCAGGTTGGTTGAATATGTTGGCTGCTTTCCTGAGGTATTGAAAAATATAGACAGTCCATGAAGGGGAGTTTGGTTTCCACGAGGTGTTGAGTTGTGTTCCTGGCTCTTTGTAGTTTCAAGTTCAAGTTCAGTCTATTGTCATTCAACCGTACAAACATTCACAGCTAAATGAAATATTGTTCCTTTGGGGCCAGGGTGCAAAACATAATTACATTACAGCACAATATAGTCACAAAATATTAGCCCAGGTCCCTGATTGACATGGCCTAAAGATTGATGGTGCTTAGGATGTCCTGGAGCTGGGTTTCTGTAAGAATAAGCACACAGCAGTTCATCTCACACTGGGTCAGCTACAGATGAAAGTAATTAAGTTTGTTTTCCAGAGAATGAACATTGGAGAGTAGAATTGACAGGAGATTTCTTGAGGACTTCTGTAGTTTCTTGCAGTCTCAGGCAGAGCAAGTCCAATACCAAGCTGATAACCAACCAATGCCCACTTCAATGTAAAAGCAATTGTAAAGCTACTTGTATGGTACTGTTCAAAGATGAGTACAGGATTTTTGTTTTGTCCTGACCACCTGATTACTGTTTGCTAGATCTTTCCTTTATCCAAATTGGCTACTATGTTTTTTTTTAACCTTACTTTAGAAAAGTATGTAATTGGCACTCAGGTGTTTTAGGATGTGCTAAATTCTTGAAAGTTTCATGTAAATACTTTTTTTTGTCTAACTTTTCCTGCTTAAAAAATGCCTTGTGAGTCTAATTATTAGTTGGGTTTGAATTGAAGTACCCTCCCCTGTGAGGGAGCCTTGCTTTTTAGCTTCTTTAGTTGATAATCAGTCTGTTTTATAAGCTTGGATATACTAATAAACTCAGCCACAGTTTGAGTTTTCTATCAATTAATGACTTTTCTACTTAGATCTTGAATCAAAAACTCTATTTCTTAATTAAAAAATCTGACAAGTTCTTCTCTGAATCCTTACTGATATTGTGGAGATAACTAGATAATCCTGTAAAATTGGCCACCCAGCTTCTTTAAGTCATGGAATTTTCTTAAACAGATGAAAATTGTTCTTGGTGGACTCAAAGATTCTAGTGTAGATTAAAATCATTAAAAAAGCGCTGGTTGCTTTTACAGGAGTTATGCTGGAAATGTAGATAAGACTGGTAGGGTGATGTCACACAGTTCTGTTCACCACGTAAGAAATACGTAGTTCTCTTGGCAAGGCTGGTTTACAAGTACCAGGGTTGGAAAATTCTGCCAGTTGGAAGAGATTGGTTAAGCCAAAGTTGATATCCTTGTAAAAGTGGTGGGTGGGGAGAGGCTTAATTGTATGTAGAAGATCTTGAGATGTCTAGATAAAAGGACCTTTTATTAGTGTAGATAAAATGACCTTTTCCTTGATAAAAGAGCCTAAACTAGAGAACATACATTTAAATTATGAAAGAGTAAGAAGAGAGATGTGGAAAACACTTGATGACAATCCGGCTGTAGATGTGGTCAGCTCCCTGGGTTTAATTCTGACCTCCAGTGCTGTCTTTGTGGAATTTACACATTCTCCCCGTGACCTGGGTGCCCAGGTTTCCTCTACATTCTAAAGTTCTATTGGTTGTTAGTTGAATTGTAAATGGTGAATTACCCCTAGTGGCATAATGCATAGGAGGCCATTTGGCCCATTGAGTGATTCACCATTTTATGGCTGATTTATTTTCCCTCTCAACTCCATTCTCTTGCCTTCTTCTTGAAACCTTTGACATCCTTGCTAATCAAGAACTTATTGACCTCTGTTTTAAATATACCCAATGACTTACCTCCACAGCTGTCTATGCCAATGAATTCCATAAATTCACCAACCTCTGACTAAAGAAATTCCTCCTCATCTCTATTCAAATGGGTACCCTTTTATTCTGAAACTGTGCTGTACGGTGCTAGTCTTTCCCACTACTGGAAACATCCTCTCCCCATCCATTGTATCCAGGCCCTTCAATAGTCAGTAGGTTTCAGTGAGAACCCCTCTCATCCTTCAGAATTCTTTAGTACAGAACTAGAGCCATCAAACATTCTTCATGGGTTAACCCTTACAACCCTAGGATCATTCTTGTAGACCTCTTGTGGGCCCTGTCTAGTGCCAGCACATCCTTTCTTAGACATGGAGCCTAAAACTGCTCACAGTACTCCAAATGTGTTCTGGCCAATGTCATATAAGGATAAGCTTTATAAGAATTATATCAGTGCTTTTATATCCTCATCCTCTTGAAATGAATGCTAACATTTATTTGCCTTCCATACTGTTGATTTAGTTTGTAAGTTAACCCTTAGGAAATCTTGCACAGGAACTGCTCAGTTCCTCCAGCATTTTCTGTGTGTTGTGTGGGTTTACAGCATCTGCAAATATTCCTTTGTGTTAGGATTTCCAAGTTCCTTTTCGCCTCTGATTTCTGAATGCTTTCCCCATTTAGAAAATAGTCTATTGCTGTTATTCCTTCTACCAGAGTGTATGAATATATGGTTCCCTATGTTGTATTCCATCTGCCACTTTGCCTCTGCTAATCTGTCCAGGTCCTTCTGCAGACTCCCTGCTTTCACAGCACGACCTGCCCCTTCACCTATCTTTGTATCATGTGTAAACTGGGCAACAAAGCTATGAACTTCGTCATCTAGATCACTAGCATATAATATGAAAAGTACTGGACCCCACAAAGACCTCTGGGCAAAACTAGTAGTTACTGGCAACCAACAAGAAAAGGCCACCTTTTTTCCCCACTGCCTGTCACCCAATGCTAGCAGCTTTCCTGTAATACCCTTGTTTAGCAGTCTCATTTACCTTATCTTAGTTACCCCTCGAACATGACCCCACTAAGGAGCACCTGACCATTGTCTCCTGCACCATCACCGATCTTATCAGCTCTGGGGAGCTCCCATCCACTGCCACCAACCTCGTAGTTCCCACACCCCGCACTTCCCGTTTCTACCTCCTACCCAAGATCCACAAACCTGCCTGTCCAGGTAGACCCATTGTTTCAGCTTACTCCTGCCCCACCGAACTCGTTTCTGCATGCTTCGACACAGTTTTATCCCCCCTTGTTCAATCCCTTCCCACCTATGTTCGTGACACTTTTCATGCTCTGGATTTTTTCAATGATTTCAAGTTCCCTGGCCTCCATCATCTTACTTTCACCACGGATGTCCAGTCCCTATATACCTCCACCCCCCACCAGGAAGGTCTCAAAGCTCTCCGCTTCTTTTTGGATTCCAGACCCAACCAGTTCCCCTCTACCACCACTCTGCTCCGTCTAGTGGAATTAGTCCTTACTCTTAATAATTTCTCCTTTGGCTCCTCCCACTTCCTTCAAGGTGTTGCCATGGGCACCTGTATGCGTCCCAGCTATGCCTGTCTTTTTGTTGACTATGTGGAACAGTCCATGTTCCAAGCCTATACTGGTATCCGTACCCCACTTTTCCTTCACTACATCAACGACTGCATTGGTGCTGCTTCCTGCACGCATGCTGAGCTCGTTGACTTCGTCAACTTTGCCTCCAATTTCCACCCTGCCCTCAAATTTTACTTGGTCCATTTCCGACACCTCCCTCCCCTTCCTTGATCTCTCTGTCTCTTTCTCTGGAGACAGCCTATCTACTGATGTCTACTATAAGCCCACGGACTTTCACAACTACCTGGACTATTCCTCTTCCCACCCTGTCTCTTGTAAAATTACCATCCCCTTCTCTCAATTCCTCCGTCTCCACCGCGTCTGCTGTCAGAATGAGGCTTTTCATTCCAGGACGAAGGAGATGTCCTTTTTTTAAAGAAAGGGGCTTTCCTTCCTCCACCATCAACTCTGCCCTCAAACATATCTCTCCCATTTCATGCACATCTGCTCTCACCCCACTAAGGATAGGGTCCCTCTTGTCCTCACCTCCCACCCCACCAGCCTCCGTGTCCAACATATAATTCTCCATAACTTCCGCCATCTCCAGCGGGATCCCACCACCAAGCACATCTTTCCCTACCCGCCCCCCTTCTGCTTTCCGCAGGGATCACTCCCTACGCGACTCCTTTGTCCATTTATTCTCCCCCCCCAAATCCCTTCCCACCGATCTCCCTCCTGTCACTTATCCTTGTAAGCGGAACAAGTGCTACACATGCCCTTACACTTCCTCCCTTACCACCATTCAGGGCCCCAAACAGTCCTTCCAGGTGAGGCAACACTTTACCTGTGAGTCGGCTGAGATGATATACTGTGTCCGGTGCTCCCAGTGTGGCCTTCTATATATTGGCGAGACCCGACGCAGACTGGGAGACCGCTTCACTGAACGCCTATGCTCTGTCCGCCAGAGAAAGCAGGATCTCCCAGTGGCCACACATTTTAATTCCATATCCCATTCCCATTCTGATATGTCTATCCACGGCCTCCTCTACTGTAAAGATGAAGCCACACTCAGGTTGGAGGAACAACACCTTGTATTCCGTCTGGGTAGCCTCCAACCTGATGGCATGAATGTTGATTTCTCTAACTTCCGTTAATGCCCCCCTTCCCCTTCTTACCCCATCCCTAATTTATTTTTTTATTTGTTTTTTTCTCTCTTTCCCTCTCACAATTACTCCTTGCCTGTTCTCCATCTTCCTCTGGTGCTCCCCTCCCCCTTTCTTTCTTCCTAGGCCTTCCGTCCCATGATACTCTCCCTTCTCCAGCCTTGTATCCCTTTTGCCAATCAACTTCCCAGTTCTTGGCTTCATCCCTCCCCCTCCTGTCTTCTCCTATCATTTTGGATCTCCCCCTCCCCCTCCCACTTTCAAATCTCTTACTATCTCTTTTTTTCTGTTAGCCCTGATGAAGAGTCTCGACCCGAAACGTCGACTGTACCTCTTCCTAGAGATGCTGCCTGGCCTGCTGGCGTTCCACCAGCATTTTGTGTGTGTTGCTTGAATTTCCAGTATCTGCAGATTTTCTTGTGTTAGCAGTCTCATGTGTGTGTCACCTTATCAAAGGCTTTCTGAAAATCCCAGTAAACATCAACCGACTCTCCTTTATTTAACCTGCCTGTTATTTCCTTAAAGAATTCCAACAAATTTGTTCGGCAAGATTTCCCCAACACGAAACCATGCTGACTTTGCCCTATTTTATCATGTGTTTTCAAGTATCTCAAAACTTTATTCTAAGTAGTAGACTCTAACCGTTGCTAACCACTGAAGTCAGGCTAACTGGTCTACAACTTCTGCCTCCATCCCTTAAAAGAGTGGAGTGACATTTAGCAATTTTGCATTCCTCTGGAACAAATCCTGACTATTATAGTGATTTTTAGAAAGATCTCTGCTAATGCCTCCACAATCTCTTCAGATATTCTTTCAGAACCTTAAGATGTAGTCCATTCAGTCCAAGTGACTTATCTTCACATTTCAGCTTCCCCAGCACCTTCTCCTTAGTAACAGTAACTGCACTCACTTCTCCACCTGATTCTCTGGAATATCTGGCACTTTTTCTGGTGTCTTCCATGGTGTGGTCTCTTGCAATATATTCAGTTTTCCTGTTGTTTCTCAGTTTTCCCCGAATTCTACTTCAGTGTCATTTTCCAGTTCGTTCTCTCTCTCTCGCTCTCTCGCTCTCTCTCTCTCTCTCTCAAAAAGATACTTCTGGTATCCTTTATATTATTGGCCAGCTTACTTTCATATTTCATCCTTTCTCCCTTTTTGCTTTATTTTAGTTTCCTTCTGTTGTTTTTTAAAAGCTTCCCAATCCTTTAGCTTCCTGTTCAGTTTTGAAATGTTGTGTGTCTTCTCTTGCTTTTATGCTGTCTTTGCCTTCCCTTGTTGGCCACTTTTTCCTTTTACTCTATTTAGAATGCTGCTACTGCTGCTTGTTTGGGATGAAATAATTCTACATCTTCTGAATTACTCCCTCAAACTCCTGCTATTGCTGCTCCACTATTTTTGCTGGGACCCCCCTTGCAATCAACTTTGGTCGGCTGATCGCCCTTGTCTCTGTAGTTAGCTTTGCTTTACTATACTAATATAACCATTGTTAGCCACTTCCTCTGAAATTGCAGGGTGAATTCTATCCTATTATGATCTCTGTCTCTTAAAGGTTTCTTTACCTTAAGCCCCCTGATCAAAGCTGTTTCATAGAAACATAGAAAATAGGTGCAGGAGTAGGCCATTCGGCCCTTCGAGCCTGCACCGCCATTTATTATGATCATGGCTGATCATCCAACTCAGAACCCCGCCCCAGCCTTCCCTCCATACCCCCTGACCCCCGTAGCCACAAGGGCCATATCTAACTCCCTCTTAAATATAGCCAATGAACTGGCCTCAACTGTTTCCTGTGGCAGAGAATTCCACAGATTCACCACTCTCTGTGTGAAGAAGTTTTTCCTAATCTCGGTCCTAAAAGGCTTCCCCTCTATCCTCAAACTGTGGCCCCTCGTTCTGGACTTCCCCAACATCGGGAACAATCTTCCTGCATCTAGCCTGTCCAATCCCTTTAGGATCTTATACGTTTCAATCAGATCCCCCCTCAATCTTCTAAATTCCAACGAGTACAAGCCCAGTTCATCCAGTCTTTCTTCATATGAAAGTCCTGCCATCCCAGGAATCAATCTGGTGAACCTTCTTTGTACTCCCTCTAAGGCAAGGATGTCTTTCCTCAGATTAGGGGACCAAAACTGCACACAATGCTCCAGGTGTGGTCTCACTAAGGCCTTGTACAACTGCAGTAGTACCTCCCTGCTCCTGTACTCGAATCCTCTCGCTATAAATGCCAGCATACCATTTGCCTTTTTCACCGCCTGCTGTACCTGCATGCCCACTTTCAATGACTGGTGTATAATGACACCCAGGTCTTGTTGCACCTCCCCTTTTCCTAATTGGCCACCATTCAGATAATAATCTGTTTTCCTATTTTTGCCACCAAAGTGGATAACTTCACATTTATCCACATTAAATTGCATCTGCCATGAATTTGCCCACTCACCCAACCTATCCAAGTCACCCTGCATCCTCTTAGCATCCTCCTCACTGCTAACACTGCCACCCAGCTTCGTGTCATCCGCAGACTTGGAGATGCTGCATTTAATTCCCTCATCCAAGTCATTAATGTATATTGTAAACAACTGGGGTCCCAGCACTGAGCCTTGCGGTACCCCACTAGTCACCGCCTGCCATTCTGAAAAGGTCCTGTTTATTCCCACTCTTTGCTTCCTGTCTGCTAACCAATTCTCCACCCACACCAATACCTTACCCCCAATACCGTGTGCTTTAAGTTTGCACACTAATCTCCTGTGTGGGACCTTGTCAAAAGCCTTTTGAAAGTCCAAATATACCACATCCACTGGTTCTCCCCTATCCACTCTACTAGTTAGATCCTCAAAAAATTCTATGAGATTCGTCAGACATGATTTTCCTTTCACAAATCCATGCTGACTTTGTCCGATCATTTCACCGCTTCCCAAATGTGCTGTTATCACATCCTTGATAACTGACTCCAGCAGTTTCCCCACCACCGACGTTAGGCTAACCGGTCTATAATTCCCTGGTTTCTCTCTTCCTCCTTTTTTAAAAAGTGGAGTTACATTAGCCACCCTCCAATCCTCAGGAACTAGTCCAGAATCTAACGAGTTTTGAAAAATTATCACTAATGCATCCACTATTTCTTGGGCTACTTCCTTAAGCGCTCTAGGATGCAGACCATCTGGCCCTGGGGATTTATTTGCCTTCAATCCCTTCAATTTACCTAACACCACTTCCCTACTAACATGTATTTCGCTCAGTTCCTCCATCTCACTGGACCCTCTGTCCCCTACTATTTCCGGAAGATTATTTATGTCCTCCTTAGTGAAGACAGAACCAAAGTAATTATTCAATTGGTCTGCCATGTCCTTGCTCCCCATAATCAATTCACCTGTTTCTGTCTGCAGGGGACCTACATTTGTCTTTACCAGTCTTTTCCTTTTTACATAACTATAAAAGCTTTTACAGTCCGTTTTTATGTTCCCTGCCAGTTTTCTCTCATAATCTTTTTTCCCCTTCCTAATTAAGCCCTTTGTCCTCCTCTGCTGAACTCTGAATTTCTCCCAGTCCTCAGGTGAGCCCCTTTCTCTGGCTAATTTGTATGCTTCTTCTTTGGAATTGATACTATCCCTAATTTCTCTTGTCAGCCACGGGTGCACTACCTTCCTTGATTTATTCTTTTGCCAAACTGGGATGAACAATTGTTGTAGTTCATCCATGCAACCTTTAAATGCTTGCCATTGCATATCCACCGTCAATCCTTTAAGTGTCATTTGCCAGTCTATCTTAGCTAATTCACGTCTCATACCTTCAAAGTTACCCCTCTTTAAGTTCAGAACCTTTGTTTCTGAATTAACTATGTTACTCTCCATCTTAATGAAGAATTCCACCATATTATGGTCACTCTTACCCAAGGGGCCTCTCACGACAAGATCGCTAATTAACCCTTCCTCATTGCTCAAAACCCAGTCCAGAATAGCCTGCTCTGTAGTTGGTTCCTCGACATGTTGGTTCAAAAAACCATCCCGCATACATTCCAAGAAATCCTCTTCCTCAGCACCTTTACCAATTTGGTTCACCCAATCTACATGTAGATTGAAGTCACCCATTATAACTGCTGTTCCTTTATTGCACACATTTCTAATTTCCTGTTTAATACCATCTCCGACCTCACTACTACTGTTAGGTGGCCTGTACACAACTCCCACCAGCGTCTTCTGCCCCTTAGTGTTACGCAGCTCTACCCATATCGATTCCACATCTTCCCGGCTTATGTCCTTCCTTTCTATTGCGTCAATCTCTTCTTTAACCAGCAACGCCACCCCACCTCCGCTTCCTTCATGTCTATCCCTCCTGAATATTGAATATCCCTGAACGTTGAGCTCCCATCCCTGGTCACCCTGGAGCCATGTCTCTGTGATCCCAACTATATCATAATCATTACACATTACCAAATCCAGAATTGTTTTTTACCTCGTGGGCATGACCCAAGCTGCCCTAAAAAGTCATCTTGTACTTATTCTATAAATTCTTTCTCTTGCAGTCAAGTACCAACCTGATTTTCCCAGTGTACCTACATGTTGAAGTCTCCCATAACCACTGGAACAATGCCTTATTTACGTGCCTTTTCTTTCTCCTTTTGTAAGTTGTATCTCACATCCTGGCTACTATTCAAAGTTCAAAGTGTATTTGCAAGAAAAAGTTTGTGAACCCTTTGCAATTACCTGGTTTTCTACATTAATTACTTATAAAATGTGGTCTGATCTGTCACATTAATAGACAAACTCAATCTGCACAAACAATTGTACTTCTCAACAATACTGAGTATGCCATTTAAACAATCAGTTTAGTTTCAAAAGCCATATGTGAACCTCTAGGGTAAAGCCTTCTACAAATCAGGTGCTCCAATCAATGAGATGAGATGAAAGTGTGGGGTGTAGAGGTGCTCTTGCCCTATAAAAAGGACCCACAGAGCCAGGTTACTGACAAGTGCCTGCTCTTCTCAATAAAGATCTGTTTATGTGCACCATGCCTCGATCAAAACAACTTTCAGAGAACCTTAGGAGAAGCATTGTAGAGATGTATGAAGCTGGAAGAGGCTATAGAAGCATTTCTAAGGACCTGAGTGTTCATCATTCCACAGTAAGAGAAATTGTCTACAAATGGAGGAAATGGAGTGCTATTGCTACTGAGAGTGGGCATCCTGTAAAGATCACACCAAGAGCATAATGTGTAATATTGAACGAGGTGAAGAAGAACCCAAGGGTAATAGCAAGAGACCCACTGAAGTCTCTGTTCGTGTGTCTACTATAAGAAAAACACTGAAAAAGAATGGTGTTCATGGAAGGAAACCACTGCTCTCCAAGAAAAATTGCTACACTTCTCAAGTTTTCAAAAGACCACCTGGATGTACCACAATACTTCTGGGGCAATGTTCTATGGACAGATGAGACAAAAGTTGGACTTTTTGACAGAAATGCACACTGCTGTGTTTGGAGGGAAAAGGGCACTGCACTCCAATGCCAAAAACTCATCCCAACTGTGAAGCAGGGTGGAAGGAGCATAAAGAGTTGGGGCTGCTTTGCTACCACAGGGCCTGGACAGCTTACAATCATCAAGGGAGCAATGAATTCAAAATTGTATCAGGATATTTTTACAGGATAATGTCAGGGTAGTGGTCCGTCACCTGAAGCTTAATAGAATTTGGGTGATGCTACAAGACAGTGATCTGAGACATGAATAAATCAACAGACTAGTTTAATAGGAAGAAATTGCAAGTTTTGCAATGGCCCCAGAGTCTGGACTTTAACCCAATTGAGATGCTGTGGCATGATCTGAAGAGGGCTGTTCATGCAAGGTGTCCCAGGGATATTGATGAACTGAAACAGATTTATATGGGAGAATGGTCTAAAATTCCCCCGCTGTTGTGCAAGTCTGATCAGCAGCTACAAGAAACGTTTGGTGGTGGTTATTGCTGCTAAAGGAGGCTTTACCAGTCAATAAATAGTAGGGTCACATACTTTTTCCAGCCTGGATTGTGAATGTGTTCAATAAAGACATGAAAAGTATAATTGCTTATGTGTTAATAGTTTAGGTAGATTGTGTCTATTATTGTGACTTAATGAAGACCAGAACACATTTTATGAGTAATTAGTGCAGAAAACCAGTTCGGAGACATTTTTCTTGTAAATAAGTTAAATTTAATAACTAGTGCAAAATAAAAATAAAAAATTAGCGAGTTAGTGAACAATGTCCATTCAGAAATCAGATGGCAGAGGGAAAGAAGCTGTTCCTGAATCATTGAATGTGTGTCTTCAGGCTCCTGTACCTCCTTCCTGATGGTAGTAATGAGAACAGAGCCAGCACAGAGATGAGCAAATCCTGTGGAGCAGTGAGCCCAACCAGACCGGCCCTCACCTCCAACCCTGACAACCCGACCATTTCAATCTGGCCTGGCGTATGAGTTGTCCAAACCTCATGGTGTTCCTTGCTCTCTGCCACTTTGATATGCCCTTGGACTCTGCTGCCTTGATATGGGCAGTGGGCTTCCATGTAAATCCCATCAGGATCTTTTTATACTTGCAGTTTCTTAACTCTTACCGCAAGGATTCTTCATCTTCTAATCTTCCTGCTAAGGATTTAATTTCAAATTTTACCAAAGAGCCACCCCATTCCCCTTTGCCAGTCTGCTGACTCTCTCAAGTGGAGGTGGGTGGTATCATAGGGGAGAGTGGATGTTAGGAAGAATAGGTTGCATCGAAGAGAGTAGAGGAAAGGGATTGATCCAAGAACTGGGATAGATCGAATGGTTTCTTTCTGTCTCTTACAGGATATGGGTAGTAGGGATATGAAATCCACTATCTGAAGCTATAGTAGCGGCCAAAACGCTTATCATTTTTAAATCGGTACATGGCTGTCTATCTGAAAAGCTGTGACAAGCAATTTATACGCATTGGGCTGATAAATGAGATGAGATTGTGTAGCTCTTCTTTGTTTGGCACAGACACTACTGAATGGTAAATTTCCTATGATTTATTTGATTCTAATCCTGCTAGAGTATTGATTTAACTTTGATCATCCACTTTGAGAAAAGGGATGGTGCTAAAAAAGCTGAGAGGGAATTTGATGGAAATGCACAAGAGTGAGACAGGTAAATAGAGGGTAACTGTATCCATTAGTTATCCAACTGCATTCTTTAGATGATTCAGAATTCAAGGAAAAAATATTTGCACGCAGTGACTATAATCTAGAACTTGTGCAAGAGTGGTGGAAACAGTAAATCACGATTTTCAAGGGGGAATTAACAATAAAGAGAAATAATTTGCACCAAAAAAGTAGGAAATGTTGAATGGCTGTATCGAGCTCGCACTAACCTAGTGGGCAGATTGGCCTTCAGCATCAAAAAGGTTTACTTTAATCATTAGCAATGATAGGGGATTGGTTTACAGGCAGGAGCAATTTGGAATATCTCACAGTGGCAAGCTATCCCTTGTGGAGTTCCTCAGGGATCTCTTTTCAGAGCTTTTTTCTTATTACCTGTCTTAGTGACTTGGGTGAAAGATCATCTGAAATGTATCCAAATTTGTTGCCATGCAAAGATGGTCAGAATACTACAACATAAAAGCAGACCCCTTGGCCCATCCAGTCAGTGCCAAATTGATATTTTAAACTTTGCCTAGTCCCATCAACGCACGCCTAGACCATAGCCCTCCATACCCTTCCATCCATGTGCTTTAGTCCATAGCCCTCCATACCCTTCCATCCTTGTGCTTATCCACACTTCAATTGCGTGTTGCAGTTGGACTGGATCCACCACTTCCACTGGCAGCTCATTCCACACTCGCATCTCCCTCTGACTGAAGTTCCCTCTCGAGTCCCCCTTAAGTGTTTCACCAATCACCCCTAACCCATGACCTCTAGTTCTAGTAGCAAATGTCTGTTTGCATTTACTCCATCTATACACCTCATAATTTTGTTTACCTCAATCAAATCTCCCCTCATTTTCCTACGCTCCAGGGAATAAACTCCTAACCTATTCAACCTTTCCTGGTAACTCAGGTCCTCAAGTTTTGGGAACATCCTTGTAAATTTTCTCTGAACTCCGTTAAATTGTGTACCTTTCCTGTAAGTAGGTGACCAGAATTGCACATAATTCTCCAAATTTGGTTTCACTGTCTTACACAGCTTCAACATAACATAGGTGGGAAAGTAACGTGTAAGAAGGGCACCAAGTTTATAAAGGGAGGAAAGAGGTTAAATGAGTGAGCAAAAGTAAATCAGGTAGATTATAATGAGCACTGTCGCATGAACAAAGTCACTGGAGAGACACAGTTGGTAGATATGAAAAGTAGGCTTTTATTTTGATACATGGGCTAACAAATAAGCTAACGGTCTTTTTGGGAAGGAGCAAGGGAGAGTAAGAGAGAGAATCAAGTATATTAATGTGAAAATATTGGTACAATTTGATAAGGCTTTGGTGAGGTCGCACGGAGAATTAGCTGTAGTTTAGGGCTACATAATTTAGTAAAAAACTTATTTGCCTTGAAGGCAATGCAGCAGAGGTTTACTAAATTGATTTTGATTTTTCTCATGATTGTAGAGATTTGCACTATTGTCTGGATTTTAAAAGAATGAAAATAAAATCTCACTGAAACAGAAAACTCTGAAGTGGCTTGACATGATGTATGCTGTGAAGATAGGTATATGGAGTATTGAATCAGATGCATAGTCTCAGAATAGGAGGTCAGCCATTTAAAACCGAGTTGAGAAAAAATGTCTTCCATGAATTTTGTGGATCTAATATTTTTAGCCTGAGAGGTTGGTGGATACTAAGGTGCTTAAGTCTATCCAAGTCTGATAATTAATGTTTTTGGCAATCATGCAGAAAAATAAAGTCGAGGCTCAAGTTTGGATGAAGCAGTATTTTTACTGAGTAGCTGAATAGATTCTATTCCTGCTTCTATGTCTTGTGTTTTGATTTGGAAAGAAATATATTGCCTGTAGTAAATAGTTCAAGAGCAATTGTCGTCATTAGAGGCCTGCCGAAAGTTGGAGTGCGAGTATAAAAGGAACAGACTCTGTTAAAGCTGGTCTTTTTTTAGCGGCTCACAGGAGAGGAGCGTGTATTAGGTCATAGCCCGACAGGAGACAGGAGACAGGAGAAAGGAGCAGATTTGGGCAAGTCCAGTCTTCTTGGACAGCACAAGTGCAGAAAGTGTGGGCGTCAGAGGCCTAACCTCGGCTGTAAGTCATAGGAGGGTAGCCTCAAGCGAAGTGGCCATTGTCAGAGTGTGCCAGTGATAGTGTGGAGGCTTTGACTTAACAAGCCTTGGTGTGAACAGTCAAGAAAAGGCAAGCCTTTTCCTTTTTTGGTATAGAGTTGTTAAGATGGAATGTTTCTCCTATCAGATGTGGGAATTTGGGATACCTAACTATTTCCCTGATGACTACATCTGTGGGAAGTGCACCTAACTTCAGGATCATTCAGAAGGCCAAAGATATTATAACCGAGAATTATGAAGAGGTGGTTACACCCAGAGTACAGTCTTTGGACAGTAGATGGTGACTATCAGGAAAGGTAAAGGGATTAAGAAGTCAGTGCAGAGTTCCCCTGTGGCTGTTTCCCTCAGCAACAGGTATACCGCTTTGAATGCCTCTGGGGGGGGTGGGGGTGGAAATGACCCATCAGATCACAGCAGCAGTTGCCAGGATGGTGGCACTGTAGCTGGCTCTGAGTCTTGACAGGGAAGGGTAAAGTCAGACAGTATGGTAGTTATGGGGGACTCTATAGTTAGGGGGATAGAAAGGAAATTCTATGGCCGCAAAAGAGACACCAGGATGATGTGTTGCCTCCCTGGTGCTAAGGTTCATGATGTATAGAAGCAGCTGTAGGATATTCTCGGGGGGGGGGAGCGGGGAGGAAACAGCTAGAGGTCCTGATGCATATTGGCACCAAAGACCTAGAGGGAAGAGGTCTTGCACAATGAGTATATAGTGTTCGGAATGTGGCTGAAGAGAAGGACCTCCAAGGTTGTAACCTCCAGCTTACTCCCACAGGCTTATGCAGGCAAGAATGGGGTGATAGCACGTACAAATGAGTGGCTGCGGAGATGGTGCAGTGTTCAGGGTTTCAAGTTCTTCGATCGTTGGAACCTTTTCTGGAGAAGTGGTGACCTGTACAAGAGGGACAGGTTGCACCTGAACAGGAGGGGAAACAATGTCTGGGCCGGGAGGTTTATTGATGCTACTTGGGGAGTTTAAACTAGTTTTGCAGGAGGCTGGGAACTGGAGCCCCAGGTCAGTAAGAGAAGGATCAGACCGCAAGGTAGATGTCAGGGAAAGTGTTGAAGTAACAGGTATGATGGGTCAGATAGTTGGAAGTGTGTATATTTTAATGCTAGGAGAATTATGGGTAAGGGTGATGAACTTGGAGCATGGATCAGTACATGGAACAATGATGTTGTAGCCATTACCGAAACTTGATTGAGAGAGGAGCAAGAATGGGTGATTAATATACCAGGTTTTTGGCGTTTTAGAAAAGATAGAGAGGAGGAGGTAAATGAAGAGGTGGAATTGCACTATTAATGAGGGACAATATCACAGCTGCAGTCAGAGGAGACATAATAGAGGGGTCAGACACCAAACCTATTTGAGTGGAACTCAAGTATAGGAAGTGTGCAATTACACTGGTGGAATTGTACAGACCCCCGAATGCCCACTGGGACATGAAGGAATAGTTATGTGATCAGATTAAGGAAATGTTTGACAATAACAAGGTTGTTGTCATGAGGGATTTCAACTCTCCTAATATAAGTTGGGATCTTTCTAGTGAAACAGGTTTAGATGGGGCTGACTTTGTTAAGTGTGGTTTCTTAAATCAGCCCTTGGATGGTCCAGTTAGGGAAGGGGCCATACTGCACCTGGTGTTGGGTAATGAGCCTAGTCAGGTGAATGACCTTTCAGTGGATGAACAGTTAGAGTACAGTGACCACAACTCCTTAACTTTCAGGATACTATAGATAAGGATAGGTATGGACTTCTTGGGAGAGTTTTAAATTAGAGTCGAGGGCATGAGGCAGGAATTAAGCATTAATTTGGAACACCTTTACTCTGGCAGGTCCACATCAGATATATAGAAGGTGTTTAAAGATCAATTGCACAGAGTACTGGAAAAGTATGTTCCTGTTAGAAGACGATAAGGTATAAGAGCAGAATTTGACCATTTGGTCCTTCGAGTCTGCTCTGCCATTCAATCATGGCTGATCTCTCTGCCCCCCCCCCCCCACAGCCCCACTCCCCAGCCTTTTCCACGTAACCTTTGGTGTGGCCAATCAAGAATCTATTAATTTCTGCCTTAAATATACCCGATGACCTGGCATCCATAGCTGCCTGTGGTATTCTGCGTGGAGGTCAGTGGCCAGTGTGTTCCGCAGGGATCTGTTCTGGGACCCCTCCTCTTTGTGATTTTTATAAATGACCTGGATGAAGAAGTAGAGGGACGGGTTAGTAAGTTTGCTGACGACAGAAAAGTTGGAGGTGTTGTGGATAGTCTGGAAGGTTGTCAGAGGTTACAGCAGGATAGTGATAGGATGCAGAACTGGGCTGAGAAGTGGCAGATGGGCTTTAACCCAGAGAAGTGTGAAGTGGTTTATTTTGGTAGGTCCAGTTTGAAAACAGAATATAATATAAACGCTAAGACTCTTGGCAGTGTGGAGGAACTGGGGGATCTGGGCTGCATGTCGATAGGACACTGAAAACTGCTGCGCAGGTTGATAGTGTTGTTAAGAAGGTTTATGGTGTGTTGGCATTCATCAATTGTGGGATTGAGTTCAAGAGCCAGGAGGTAATGTTACAGCTATGTAAGACCTTGGTCAGACCCCACTTGGAGTACTGTGTTCAGTTCTGGTCACCTCACCACAGGAAGAATGTGGATTCTATAGAGAGTGTGCAGAGGAGATTTACAAGGATTTTGCCTGGATTGGAGGGTGTACCTTATAAGAATGGGTTGAATGTACTTGCCCTTTTCTCCTTGGAGTGGCGGAGGATGAGAGCTGATCTGATAGAGGTGTATAAGATGATGAGGGGCATTGATTGTGTGGATAGTCAGAGGCTGAAATGACTAACACGAGGCGGTATAGTTTTAAGGTGCTTGGAAATAGGTACCGAGGGGATGACAGGTAAGTTTTTTCACACTGAGAGTGGTGGGTGCGTGGAATACACTGCCGGCAGCGGTAGTGGAAGCAGATGCAATAAGGGGTCTTTTAAGAGCCTCTTGGAGATAGATACATGCAGCTTAGAGAAATAGAGGGCTATGTGCTAGGGAAATTAGGTAGGTTACATGGTTGGCACAACACCGTGGGCCGAATGGCCTGTAATGTGCTGTAAATTTCTGTGTTCTGTGTTGACAAATCTCCACCCTCTGGCTAAAGAAATTTCTCTGCATCTCTGTTTTAAATGGATGCCCCTCTAATCTGAGGCTGTAACTTCTTCTAGACTCTCCCACCATGGGAAACATCTTTTCCACATCTATCCTGTCTAGGCCTTTCAACATTCAAAAAGTTTCAGATTCCCCCTCATCCTTCTAAATACCAGTCAGTATAGGCCCATAGCTATCAAACATTCCTCGTCTGATAATCCATTAATTTCCGGAATCATCCTTGTGAACCTCTGAACCCTCTCCAATGCCAGCACATCTTTTCTTAGATAAGGAACCCAAAGCTGTTCACAATACTCAGGATGAGGTCTCACCAGTGCCTTATTAAGCCTGAGCATCGCATCCCTGCTCTTATATTCTAGACCTCTTGAAATGAATGCTAATGTTGCATTTGCTTTCCTCACTGCTGACTCAACCTGCAAGGTAACCTTTAGGATGTTCTGCGCAAGGACTTGCATCTCAGATTTTTGGATTTTCTCCCCATTTAGAAAATAGTCTGCAGATTTATTTCTTCAACCTAATGCATGACCATAGATTTTCCAACATTGTAATTTCCTCAAAGAATTCCAACAGATTGGTCAGGCAAGATCTTCCGTTAAGGAAACCATGCTGGCTTTGTCCTATCTTGTCCTGTGTCACCAAGTACTCTATAAACCTCAACCTTAACGATTGACTCCAACATTTTCCCAACCACTGAGGTCAGGCTAACTGGTCTATAATTTCCTTTCTACTGCACTCCTCCTTCCTTAAAGAGTGGAGTGACATTTGATGCCATTCTTTACCAGCAGAGCCCTGCCACCCCCTCTGCCTACCTCCCTACCTCTCCAGTACAACGTGTGACCTTGAATATTCAGCTCTTTTCTACAACTATCCTTTAGCCATGATTCAGTGATGGCCACAACATCATACCTAACAAGATCATCCACGTTATTTCTTATACTCTGTGCGCTGAGATATAACACTAAGTACTGTATTTACTACTATTTTTGATTCTGCATCCCAAATGCACTGATACTTAGCCTGCTGGCTGCAATTTTGTCCTGTCATCTGCTGCACTTCCTGACAGTCTGACTGCATGCTATCCTTGCTTTTTTACCATGCATCCTAACTTGAGTCCCTTCACTCTGGTTCCCATCCCCCGCCAAATTAGTTTAAATCCTCCCCATCAGTGCTAACAAACTGCCTGCAAAAATTTTGGTCCCCCTTGGGTTCAGGTGTAACCTGTCCCTTTTGTGCAGGTGATACATCCCCCAGAAGAGATCCCAATGATCCAAGAACCTGAAACCCTGCACCAGCTTCTCTGCCAAATCATCCGGTTTCTAGCCTCACTGGTGCATGACACAGGTAGCAATCCTGAAATTACTACCCTGGAGGTCCTGCTTCTCAGCTTTCTGCCCAGCTCTCTAAATTCTCTCTTCAGGACCTCTTTGCTTTTTCTTCCTATGTCATTGGTACCAGCATGTACTGAGATATCTGGCTGCTCTCCTTCCTCCTCCAAAATGCTGTGGACGAGATCCAATACATCCCTGACGCTGGCACCTGGGAGGCAAAACACCATCCGGATGTCCTGTTCACATCCACAGAATCTCCTGTTTGTTCCTCTGACCGTTCAGTCCCCTATCGCTACCGCTCCCCTCTTCTCCCTCTTTTCCGTCTGCACTGCAGACCCAGGTTCAGTGCCGGTAACCTAGTCTCCATTCCTTCTCCTGACGGTCACCCAGCTACCTGACTCCTGCAACTTTGGGGTGACTACTTCCATATAGCCCTGATCAATGATCTCCTCTTTCTCCCATACAAGCCAAAGGACTTCAACCTGGATGCACTTCACGCAGATATTGTTCCCTGGGAGACTCTGGGTCTCCCTGGACTTCCAGCATGAAGAAAGGATGGGGATAGAAAGATATGAGAACTTTGGATGTTCAGAGAGGTGATGAATTTAGTCAAGAAGAAAAAGGAAAAGTACATAAAGCTTCAGAAGTCAGGATCAAACAAAGCACATGAGGATTATAAACAAGCCAGAAAAGAACTAAGGAAGGGAATTAGGAAAACCAGGAGGGGCTATGAAAAGTCCTTGGTAAGTAGGATTAAGATGAATTCCAAGTCATTCTATACATGAAGAGTAAAAGGATAACTAGGGAGAGGGTGGTACAATTCAAAGAATGTAAGTGAGGTACTTAATGAGTACTTTGCTTCAGTTTTAACCAAGGAAAAGGATATGGAGGACCAGGAGATCAGATCATTACTGAGTGTATAAATAGGTTAGGGAATTTAGAGGTAAAGGAGGAGGAAGTATTGGTCCTCCTAGGGAGTATTAAGATGGATAAGTCTCCAGAGCCTGATGGTATTTAACCCAGGTTATTGAAGGAGACAAGAGACGAGATTGCAGAACCTTCAACCAGTATCTTTGTGTCCTTTCTAGCCACAGGCAAGGTCCTGGAGAACTGGAAAGTTGCTAATGTTTTACCTCTATTTAAGAAGGGAATAAGGGAAAATCATGGGAACTATAGCCTGGAGAGTCTTGCATCAGTTGAAGGGAAGTTAATGGGATGGGATATATGAGCATTTGGAAATCCATGGCTTAATTAGGGAGAGCCAGTATGGCTTTGTGTGTGGTAAGTCGTGTTTTACTAACTTGATTGAGTTTTTTTTTTGACAAACTGAGGAGAGAGATTGATGAGTGTAGGGCAGTGGATGTTATCTACATGGATTTTAGTTAAGGAGTTTACAAGTCCCTCATGGAGGCTAATCCAGAAGATTAAGATGCTCGGGATTCACGGTGAATTGGCTTGTACAAACACCATTTCCAGAAAAGTAGGGATATTTTCCAAAATTCAATAAAAATGAAAATCTGTGATATGTTAATTCACATCAACTTTTATTTAACTGACAAAAGTACAAGGAAAAGATTTTCAATAGGTTTACTGACCAACTTAATTGTATTTTGTAAACATACACAAATTTAGAATTTGATGGCTGCAACACACTCAACAAAAGTTGGAACAGAGTTAAAATAAGATTGAAAAGTGCACAGAATATTCAAGTAACACCAGTTTGGAAGACTCCACATTAAGCAGGCTAATTGGTAGCAGGTGAGGTATCATGACTGGGTATAAAAGTAGCGTCCATCAAAGGCTCAGTCTTTGCAAGCAAGGATGGGTCGTGGCTCACCCCTTCATGCCAAAATTCGTGAGAGAATTGCTAGTCAGTTCAAAAGGAACATTTCTCAACACAAGATTGCAGAGAATTTAGGTCTTTCAACATCTACAGTACATAATATTGTGAAAAGATTCAGAGAATTCAGAGACATCTCAGTGCGTAAAGGGCAAGGTCGGAAACCACTGTTGAATGCGTGTGGTCTTCGAGCCCTCAGGTGGCACTGCCTAAGAAGCCGTCATGCTACTGTGACAATTATAGCCACCTGGGCTCAGGAGTACTTCGGAAAACCATTGTCACTCAACACAGTCCGTCACTGCATCCAGAAATGCAACTTGAAACTGTATTACGCAAGGAAGAAGCCATACATCAACTCTATGCAGAAACGCCGGCGAGTTCTCTGGGCCCGAGCTCATCTCAGATGGACCAAAAGACTGTGGAACCCTGTGCTGTGGTCAGAGTGGGTCCACATTTCAGCTAGTTTTCAGAAAAAACGGGCGTCGAGTTCTCCGTGCCAAAGATTGAAACGACCATCCAGATTGTTATCAGCGAAAGGTGCAAAAGCCAGCATCTGTGATGGTATGGGGGTGCATCAGTGCCCACGGCATGGGTGAGTTGCATGTATGTGAAAGTACCACTGACTCTGAGGTGTATATTAGGATTTTAGAGAGACATATGTTGCCATCAAGGCGACGTCCATGCTTATTTCAGCAGGACAATGCCAGACCACATTCTGCACGGGCTACAACAGCGTGGCTTTGTAGACACAGAGTGCGTGTGCTTAACTGGCCTGCTGCCAGTCCAGATCTGTCTCCTATTGAAAATATATGGCGCATCATGAAGAGGAGAATCAGACAACGGAGACCACGGACTGTTGAGCAGCTGAAGTCTTATATCAAGCAAGAGTGGACAAAATTTCCAGTTGCAAATCTACTACAATTAGTATCCTCAGTTCCAAAACGATTAAAAAGTGTTATTAAAAGGAAAGGTGATGTAACACAATGGTAAACATGCCTCTGTCCCAACTTTTGTTGAGTGTGTTGCAGCCATCAAATTCTAAATTTGTGTATGTTTACAAAATACAATTAAGTTGGTCAGTAAAACTATTGAAAATCTTTTCTTTGTACTTTTGTCAGTTAAATAAAGGTTCACATGAATTAACATATCACAGATTTTTGCCTTTATTGCATTTTGGAAAACATCCCAACTTTTCTGGAAATGGGGTTTGTACATAGAAGAGAGAGGATAGTGGTTGAGGAGACTTGAGTTGGTCTATAATTAGTAGGGTTCTGCAGGGATTCTGCACTGGGACCTGAAGGAGGTTTATAAGATTATGAGGGGTATAGATAAGAGTGGACAGAGTCTATCTGTTTCCCAGGGTTTTAATGTATATAAATGACCTGGATAAAAATGTAGATGGATAGGTTGGTAAATTTGCAGATGATACCAAGATTGGTGGAGTTGTGGATAGTGTAGAAGACTGGCAAAGAATGCAGCACAGTAAAAGTGAGGTGTTGCAGTGCAAATGCAAAGAGACAGTACACTGTTTGGGCAGGGGCCTTAACAGTGTTGCTGAGTAGAGAGATCTAGGATCCATGTTCATAGCTCCTTGAAAGTGGCCATGCAAGTCGATAAGGTAGTGGAAGAAGCATATGGAATGCTTGCTTTTATTAGTTGAGGTATTGAGTTCAAAAGTCAGGAAGTTTGTTGCAACCTGATGACATTTTGGTTAGGCCACTTGTAGGAAGGATGTTGAGGCTTTGGAGAGGGTGCAGAAGAAGTTCACCAGGATGCTGCCCGGTTGAGAGGGCATGTGCTATCATGAGAGGCTGAATAAACTTAGGTTGTTTTCTTTGGACCGTCGGAGGCTGAGGGGAAATCTGATGAAGGTTTATAAGGTTATGAGAGGCATAGGTAAAGTGGCAGATGGTATCTGTCTCCCAGGGTTGATGTGTCTAATACCCGAGGGCATGCATTGAAGGAGATTTTTGATTTGCTTTTTAGTTGGTTTGGCACAACATTGAGGGCTGAATGGCCTGTTCCTGCACTGTACTTTTCTATTATTCTATAATTCTGTGACAAAATCTTGGGTGAAACTTACTACCAAACAGCATTGGAGTACCCTCACAATGGAGGATGCTTCCTTCCTTTTTCTCACTAAATCTTAGCCTTGCCAGCGAAGTTCAGACAATTATCAATGCTCATTAAATCCCTATTTGTCCACTTAAATGATACCATGACATTATGTGAAGTATAGAAACTTTTCTTGTTTGTTTTGCAATTTTATGACTATAGTGCAATCATAACACATGTTGGAATCAGTTGGTTTTTTAATGTTTTTCATAAGGTATTAGTTGAATTACTATGTTTTTAGCAAGATTCAAATTGTAGTTTACTAACATAATTTGTATTTTAACTTCTTCACAATATATTGTGTTAGACTCCACCTACAGGTGGTAGAGTGATATAACAGTTACATAACGGTTTATCATCATTCCTCATTAGCTATGTGTTGAACGTGCTATTCCTGTGTGTCTTTTAATTGTCATTTGTTTATCTCAGGAGTGTGGCCTTATCTCAGTATACATGTCAGTCTCTGCAAAAATTGCCATCTTTGTTCTTGTTCTTGTCTTTGTCTTTATCCTTGGTTCTGTTAAGTTTCTTGTGCGCTGTGTCTGTTCCTTTGTTTAAACCTTAAATAAACAATCATAAAGCAGCAAGTTTTCAACTCATTCTTGGACTCCTAAAACAACTGTGGATCAAAAATCATCAGATCTGACAGGCAGTTGGCACATTTTGTTCAGTGAGTATTGGCTTACCCTTCAGATGTTCAGTAGTCACAGGGAAAGAATGAAACTTGTAGTTCAGGGCATCCCAGAATAGCTATACAACCAATAGAGTATTTTTGGCTATGTGGAGTTCAGAGGTAGTGTGCTACAGTGGTAGTAACTGTTATTTTACTTTCAATAGATGATGGTGGAGCAACGCCAGTACAGGATGAACATAATTCAGGCTCAGATGATCAGGAAGACCCAACTGAACACTGTGCAGCATCTGAAGGCAGCAGTGTAGGTCACCATACTGAGGTGAGAGACTTGCCATCTTGATCCTATCACACTCTGCTCCAGCATTGTCATCATCTTGAGCAACACCGGAGGCTGGAGGAATTCAGGAGCTCTGGCAGCATGAATAGAAAGAAATGAACAGTTGACATTTTGGGTCAAGACTCTTCATTGGGACTGAAAAGAAAGAAGAAAGATGGCCTATATAAAAAGGCGGGGGGAGGGGTGATGCAAGAGCTAGTAGGTCCAGGTGAGAGGGTTTTGATAGGCAGGTGAGGGAGAGGGAGTGTGGGAATGATGTAAGAAGCTGAGAGGAGACGAGTGGAAGTGGGAAAGGTCTGAAGAAAATTGTTGGTGGATGGCCTCTCCCTGAGATAACTGTCACCCTCACAGTTGCTCTTGAACATACAAATGCATGAATTAGAAGCATGAATAGACTACACAACCACTCAAACCTGTTCACCATTAAGTAAGATCATAGTGAAATAATTAGGTTGGGGTTAGTGAGTTTCACAGCACAGAATAGGCCCTTCTTGCCCAGCAACCCCTGACTTAACCCCGACCTAACCATGGGAAAATTTACTGTGGCCTATCTGATACATCTTTGTACTGGGGGGGGGGGCGGGGAGAGGACTGGAGCACTCGGTGAAGACACACCTATCATTAGAGTCACCTTGTCTGTGCTTTATCTCGCCAATGTAGAGGAAGCCATATTGAAAGTATTGAATATGACAATTACAAATGGAGGATGTGTTTCCTAATAGATTTTTTTCTGGCTCTGCATTTATTTGTGTCAAATTAGTCCTCTGAGCATTCCTTTGGAATGTTTCATTCTGTAAAGCACTCTATTTTGAATTTGGACAACATATGCTTTGGTTCGTGACGTTTTTACAGCTTATTTGGTTTTAAGCATGGAACATGTATATTTAGAGGAGAAAACTTTGCTACTGATAAAGGCATTACCTGCTGTACTCAAACAACAGGAATTCTGCAGATGCTGGAAATTCAAGCAACATACATCAAAGTTGCTGGTGAACGCAGCAGGCCAAGCAGCATCTATAGGAAGAGGCGCAGTCGACGTTTCAGGCCGAGACCCTTCGTCAGGACTGCTGTACTCAACCCTGTTTCCAATAACAAATATACTTTGGCCCCTCTAACGCTGAGCATGCATTCCTTAGAGGTGGAGCGCTATGTAAATCCGTGCTATGCGGGATCATTATAACATTACGTAAATGGGCATGTGTGCCTGATTTTTAACAAAAGTCAGACCCAAGATGTATGACATGATATTTTATGCATGCACGGTAGTTTGTGGAGTAACAAATATGCAAATGGGCCTAACCTTTACATCAGTGGAGCAGTAACGTGTCACAGCAGCGAAAGCAGGTGGTGGTTACATCTTGGAGGAGGGACTAGGCTGTGGGTCCTCCTCTAACAGTGGCTCTCTTTTCAAATTGGCGTTGAGACTTGACTTCCTTTTCTAAAGTTTCCACTCTGAAGACATTCTCGGTAGCAGGAAATCCTGTCGAGAATACCTCTCTTTGCCTATTGCTTCACTCCCAGTCAGGGTCATTATCGATGAACATTGCAAATTTCAAAGAGGCACCAACATCTACCTGATTCTCATCAGCTTTCAAACAGCATATCACTTGCAGTTTCACAACCATGCTGATGCTTTTCCTGGACATCTTACATGTACTCCCCTCGCTGGAAGTTGCAGGCCGTTTTCCATACATTATAGGTGCGGAAAAAAATGAAATAAATGGGCGAGAATTCCCTCGAACGTTTACACTCTCGAGGGAGGCAGAGTGTGATCTATTGCTTGATTGGCTGTAAGTGGCTCAGAAGGATGTAAAGCTCTTTCATTGGCTGATTGAATGTTTACTGTAATGGTGGCTGCTCTTAAAGTTTTAAGTGTTGTTTAGAATGAATTTTTGTCATTAAAAAAATTTCAATAAGGAATTGAATAACAACGTTGTAACGAATCAGTGTTATGTGGGATCTGAGTGTATCCTCATCTTAATTTTGAGGTTTGAAATGTAAAAAAAGTATTCCAACAATTCTATAGGAATTTTCTTTGTAAATTTGGAATCTAGGGAAGAAAATATTTGTTTTGGATGGTCTGAATAGGAATGTTTAGGTTTATTTGTTTAAGGGGAATGAGTGACTATATTCAAATAAACAATGTGTTGTAAATGATTTGTAAATTAGATTCTGAGTGATTTTCATCTTGGTGGAGAGTCTAGAAGTGAGATGTATGGAGTTAAAGGACAAGGTGTAAACTTGTTAATACTAATTACCTTTATGGAAGATTAAGATTTTTTGCATTTTCTATAACTGGGCAAAAGATATTAATTTATTGGGTATATTTAAGGCCACTTATTTTTGTGTGTTAGAGGGATCTAGGTATTGAGCAAGAAAGTGAGCAAGTGGATGATTAGCTAGGCTCTTGTGAGAGAGTAGGCTTACAAAACTGAATGGCCCAACTCTCATTTTTATTTTAGTGTTCACCCTCGTTTTGCCTTCAATCTTTTCCAGCCTTTTATCTTGTCCTCCAGCAATGTTCTTTGGGCATTTCCACCTATCTTCTTGTCTGACCAGTGACTGCAGCATATTAATCTCTGAAGTTCCTTGGCCAAACACCTCTGTTTCCACATTTACAAGTCTTAACTAATTCATTGTTGTAGCAAAGATTTGACATTGCTCTTCATAATGTTCCCTCTGATTTCTCTTCCCCACCCTCCCACTCTTTTTGTTTTTTCATTTTCTGAAATAGCATATATTAATTATGTTAATGGATTTTTAAAAACCCCAATTATTGCAATTTTTGATTTTGCTTCTGTTTCAGGACGAAAGTCACAAGGAAGATCAGAGTGATGCAGAAGACAGTGATGGTCCTGGCCATCCAGAAAGCAGAGAGGAAAATAATGTTAGCTCTGATTCTGAGAGTGAAAAAAACAAAAATGTTTGCAATATTGAACAATCAGATGATGAAGCAGGTAACGATAAAGAGAATCACTTCACAAA
This sequence comes from Mobula hypostoma, assembly GCF_963921235.1. Taxonomy (NCBI): domain Eukaryota; kingdom Metazoa; phylum Chordata; class Chondrichthyes; order Myliobatiformes; family Myliobatidae; genus Mobula; species Mobula hypostoma. The sequence goes on along the minus strand of NC_086100.1, from coordinate 82,763,624 downwards.
TGAAGGAAGTGGAGGAGAACCTGAAGGGAGCCACGATCAACTGAATGACACAGACAGTGAAAAGGATGGAAGAATGTCACCTGTACAGCACGAGAGCAGAGGAGCCAGTGATAATGACAGTCCTGGACCTCTCACGGCTTCCAAAAGTGATGATGAGCAGGAGGAGAATAAAAAAACAGGTACTTGATGCTGTTGTTTAAATTAGTGCTGAAAATGGAGAAGATATTTCTTCCTTCTACAGACCATCCTAAGGCCTGGATGTCCCCTTCATTTCATGGTATCCTAAATTCTGTCTTGATGAGGTTCTGTAATATGTTCAGCAGTCTGTTATTTAAAGTCGTCTGATATGGTGATTTAATCTAATATTCTATTCTTAAATTTGTTATACTGTTTCAGTAGAGTAGTCACATAAATAGAATCTATGTAGATTGTATTTTTACTTTCAGTATGTTGTACCAGTATTTCTCAGCTTAGCTTATGTCTTCAAAACAAATTCTTTCTTTTCTGTCCTTAATGCTTCACTTGCCCCCTGAAGTATCATAAGTTAAATTGATATGGGTAATAACTATAATTCTTGAATATTTATTCACTTCAGAAGTACACAGTAGGCTAGCAAAGATCTTGGGGATATGTAGCCTTGCAAAGTATGTTGACGAGCTTAAATTTTCATGGTCACAGGATTTATGTTTGAATATTTTATTTCGTCCCTGGATCTAAGGTAGGTAAAGTGTGACCTGCTGAGTCTGCATTAGAGAGAAATAAAAATGCTCATTGTCAAACCAAATGGCTTCCTTGTAAGAGATCTTATTATGTTCAATGAGAATAGCATTGGCTCTATGGTGATGTGCTCTATTCTTGTATAGTGAGCCCAGCTGTCGAGGACTCACTTGGATGAAGCATTGACATTGCCCCCTATCTTCAAATATCAGCAGATCAGTTGTGGCTTTACATGTATTTCGTTTGGAGCATGGTATAATTTCTACAGCTGGTGGAACCTGTGGCGGCTACTCAAAACAAACCAAAACTGCCAAGAGATTTAGTAAGGGAATTAATGGTGTATGGCGTGCTTCCAAATAATCAAGTTGCAAGTCGGGGTGGGGGGAAGTACATTTGATCCTTCATTGCAAAACCAGCAAAGATGAGCAATATTAACGATAACAGAATTAGCATCACCAAACACTAAAAGGATTGATTGACTCGTAATTTTCTCAAGCTGTATGTATATCATTGCCTTCTAGTGCCTCCCTCAGTACTGTTAAACCTGAGTGAAGCCGAACCAATTCCTTAATACCTCTTATAATTGGGGAATAAGTCCTGTCAAGGGTTGCAGCCCAGAAGCAGGTTTACTTTGTACTGAGTTGATTCACTGTCCATAAATTAAATCAAACATGCTTTTGAAGCTTGGCTGCAAGCAGAATTTAGATGCACTTAACATTTAGTGATTTATTTTATTGAACTATTCATACACATAATGTATCATTTGTATGTACAGTTGCTTGAGGCAGTAAATATTTAATCTTGAAATAGCTCAGGGGTCCCCAACCTTTTTTGCACAGTGGACCAGTTTAATATTGACAATATTCTTGCGGACCGGTCGACTGGTTGTGGGGAGGGGTGGTGTTCAAGTAGGGTTAAACTCACCTTTTACAGTTAGGGTTGCCAACTTTCTCACTCCCAAATAAGGGACAAATGTAGCAGTCAGATGTGGGACCGTGTTTACCTCAAGAAAGACTACCATGACCATGAAACCTTGCGCGGGCACCTGTGTGCGCATGCGTGACGTGCACATGCGTGTACATGCCAATTTTTTTTTCCACAAATCGATTTTGACTTAATCTTCCCAACTACACTGTACGTACATTATTTCTATTTTATATAGGCTGTGTATTTATCATATCATTCCTGCTTTTACTATATGTTAGTGTTATTTTAGGTTTTATGTGTTATTTGGTATGATTTGGTAGGTTAATTTTTGGGTCTGGGAATGCTCAAAAATTTTTCCCATATAAATTAATGGTAATTGCTTCTTTGCTTTACGCTGTTTCGGCACGAAAGGTTTCATAGGAACGCTGTACCTTAGCGGGGGAAATACGGGACAGGGGCAGTCCCGTATGGAACAAACCAATTTAACCCAATATATGGGATGTCCCGGCAAATATGGGACAGTTGGCAACCCTAGGTTCAAGTTCATCAGTGTGTGACAGGGAATGAGGAAAGGTGCAGCTGACTCATATCGTTTCCTCGTGGCCCGGTAGCACATGTGGTTGGGGGCCACTGAAATAGCTCATTTTGATAAGTATTAGAATGTGTATGGGCAAATCAGAGAACTGTGAAGTTGTAGGTTCCAATATCATTTTGTTTCTATCCAGTACTTCTCTCCACCCTCTTTCTGGTGAGCATAACTGTATACTGACAAGGCAGCAACCCTACGCTGAACCTGTAATTGATGTGCAAGTTCAGACAAGGATCCTCATATTTCCTTATGACATTGAAGGCCACTAAGTCCATCACATCTATGCCATTTCTAGAGAAACCCATCTCTTCCATTCCCTCAGGTATTTCCCTGTAACCTATTCTCTCTTGTATGATCATTATCACCACTCCAATTTTCTTAATGCCCTCCAATACCAAGAGTAATTGCAGCAGCCGACCAGGCCACATTTGAAATGTGGAAGGAAACTTGAACACTCAGGGAGAAACCTGCTTAACAGAGGAGGTGTAAAATCCACAAGATAGCAACAGAGGTTAGGATTAAATGTGATTTCTGGAGCTGAGTGGCAGCAGGTCTGCTAACTGCCATTGCACCTTCCAAAAGAATTGTACTGAAGACGAACAATTCTCAACAGATTTTTTTTCTCTGATTCTAGCTATAGTATCCAGTTCCCTTACTGAGTTCAACTTACTATTGAGCGAATCTTTGAATGTAGTTGTTGTTCAGCAGTTCCATTTGAAACCTTAACTAAAGGATGTTGTATCAGAAAAGAGAAAGGGAAGTGGATTTTATGAATGATGTGGTAGAGTGATGGTCTGAATACCAACCAATTCCATGTCTAAATGTATTGCTTTTCTATTTCAGTGAAAAGGAAGAAGCCAGTACTTCCTGATAGTGAGGATGAGAAAGAAGTACGGAATAATTGTGAGTATCCAACAGGGATGAGGGCAGCTTTTATATGCATTATTTTAAATAAACACTTATCAAATGGTGATGTGTGGAACCTTCCATCATCACTCGCTACAGTAAGGGCATCTAAGGATGAATAATCTTTTGAGAATGCTATGTGGTTAGCCCATCAAAGTACTTTCCTATCACTCAGAGAACAGATAAGTCTTTGAAATGGTTAACAACCTGCTGCAGTTAATAGGACTAGTCTAAATAAGATGCTATTTTTCCCTTCCTACAGCTGCAAAGAAAACACGCTTGATGTCAGACAGTGAGGATTCGGACAGTGACGTTGCTCCCACCAAGAACACTGTCATTGACTCTGATAGGGAGGAATCAGATAGTGAATCTGGTGACACAAAGAGAAAGCAGGCTGTCTCAGGAAGCCAGGAGTCAGACAGTGAAGCTGATGTTGCTCCAGTAAAGAGGATAATTTCAGATGATGATTCTGACAGCAGCGTGAACACTTCAAAAGCCAAGCATGTAGCCTCTGATGATGACTCTGGCAGTGACTCAAATACGCGTGTAAAAAAGCAGGTTGTTTCTGATGCTGAGGATTCTGATAGCAATGTGGGTGTAAGGAAAAAGCGGGTCTTCTCGGATGGCGATGGTTCAGAGAGCGATTCTGCTCCGAAGGAAAAGCGCATTGTTTCAGACGATGAGGACTCCAACTCAGACAGTGATACAGCTGCTAAGAAAAAACGCATCCTTTCTGCTGGTGAGGATTCCGACAGTGATGCTGCACCAGGAAAAGAGTCCAAGGCTATGTTATCTGACAGTGATGAAGAAAATAAGCAGCCTGCTCAGAAAGCTGAATCCGGTCTGTTTGGCAGTGACAGTGAATCTGAGGATGAGTAAGTGATGTGTTCTTAAAGCTAGGATGGGAGTATTGTAGGTGAATTGCATTATTTCCCCAATTCTCCATCCTAGATTGTTTTGGAATGATTTTAGTAAATGCTGATGACTCTTTATAGTGTGTATGACTGAACTTTGAAGAGCACTCAGTACTATTGTCCAGTGCTGAGAGTTTCTGAACTGTACCATTTAGCCCCAGGCTACAGTCTCAAGGAGTAACAGTAAGTTATTGTTTATGCTACCAGGATAAGTCGGTCATTGCAGAAAAAAACACATCAGACTTTGAGGTATTTTGTTGATAAACGGTTTCCTTGCTGTCTATTGACTAACTCATTAGGGAGAAAAAGCATTCGCTAACTCATGATAAATCATTATCTGAAACTGTCTGTTTTGAGTACTGAATTTTAATGCTTTTATAATTTGATGTGAACCCTTTAATTCCTACCAATTAAGTTAAAGATGTACATTATTCTTCGCTCTGTATTTTCTTAACTCATTTATTGAATTTGCAAAGTACTCTTTGCTGTTTATGCCTGCTTATTTCTCTCATCCTGAGACCAAAATGTCATCATTTGTACAGGAGAGCTAATAGAACTGTCTTTTCAGCATCTCTTTTGTATTTACCCCATTCCTTATTTAATGATCTCTTACTGTCTGTTGGCCTGTATTTGTTTTTTCCCTCTTTGTTGATGGTATGTTCGAAGATAAATAACTCTGTTGCAAAAAGCTGTTGAAACTTCCTCCTTTGAGGAATATGTCAAGACTTACAATGACTAACATGTTTTTAAGTTCCTGGATGGTTATCCCTCTTGCGTCTCCCACACCTCACATTATTTTTCTTTTTCCTTTTAAGTTTTTAATTTGCTGTACCTTATCACTTCAGTTAACATCATTGTAATGTTTCAAAGTCTTATTTGCTCTTTAGTTAATCATTTGGCATTGTAGAAATTGATTTATGGTCAAAAAATGAGTCAGAATGCATGGTACTTGAGTGCCGTTATGTTTAACCTCTTCCAGTTCTGAAGTAATGTACTAATTTGTAATCCAGTTAGCTTTCACATACAAGGCAAACTCTTCACACCTTCACAATTGTTCAGTATTCCATTAAGTAAAGACTCACGTGTACCTAGTTTCTAACTTGCTGGTATAGTAAAAATGTTGCGTTGAAAATATTGTATAAACAAAAAGCTGCATTCCTTCTCTAGAAAAGCAGGCAAGATATAGGCTGATAAAGTCAAGGTCAGAATTCTCTTTCTGCATTTGGAATGTTTGCTGTGAACTTGATGGGCTAAAGAGCCTACTTCCTGACGCTAAATACCTCACGGCAGTGACTTGTATCTTGTGAAATCACCCACCATTACTTTATGGAAGCAGTGAAAAGCTGACATTTAAGTAGTACTTGAGGTTGTTTAATATCATTTCCTGTATACAGATGTAAAGAAGAACAAAATAATTGTTACTCCAGATCAGATGCAGCACAAAAAAAACACAAAAGATAAAGAACACAATGATAATTAAAAAACACAATCAATATAAATACCTAAGATAATGTATATACATATGTTTACTGCCTTTAGGCAAATTAGGGTGGAAAAATCCCCAGGGCCTGACAAGGTGTTCCCTTGAACTCTGTGGGAGGCAAGTGCAGAAATTGCAGGGGCCCCGGCAGAGATAGTTAAATCACCTTAGCGACAGTGTTGTTGGAGAATAGCCGATGTTGCTACCCTCAGCTGTTCAAGAAAGGCCCTAAACATAAGCCAAGAGATTATAGGCCAGAGAGCCTGATATCAGTATTGAGAAAGTTAATTGGAAGGTATTCTAAGGGACTGGATATATGAGTATTTGGATAGACATGGACTGATTAGAGATCGTCAGCATGGCTTCATGTCTGACCAGTGTTATGGAGATTTTCAAGGAAGTTATTAGGAAAGTTGATGAAGACAAGGCAGTGGATGTTGTCTACTTGGACTTTAGCAAAGCATTTGACGAGGACCCACATGGGAGGTTGGTTAAGAAGTATCAGTCGCTCGGCATTCAAGATGAGGTAGTAAATTGGATTAGACATTGGTTTCATGGGAGAAGCTGGAGAGTGGTAGGAGATGGTTGCCTCTGTAACTGGAGGCCTGTGACTAGGGAAATGCCACAGAGATCGGTGCTGTGTCTATTGCTGTTTATCATCTATATCAATGATCTGGATGATAATATGGTTAACTGGATCTGCTAATTTTGTGGATGTCACCAAGATTAAGGGTGTAGTGGACAGCAAGGAAGACTATCAGAGCTTGCAGCAGGATCTGGACCAGCTGGAAAAATGAGCTGAAAAATGGCAGATGGAATTTAATGCAGACAAGGGTGAGATGCTGGACTTTGGTAGGCCGAACCAGGGTAAATCTTGCACTGTAAATGGTAGGGCACTGAACTGTGCCGTACACAAACGTATTTGGGCATACAGGTCCATAATTCATTGATGTCACAGCTAAGTAGAGTTGTAAAGAAAGCTTTTGGCACATTGGCCTTCATAAATCAAAGTACTGGGTGTAAGGAATGGGATGTTATGTTGAACTTGCATACGACATGTGAGGCTTAATTTGGAGTATTGTGTGCAATTTTGGTCACCCTACCTCAGGAGCAATGTAAACAAGATTGAAAGAGTACAGAGAAATCTACAAGGATGTTGCTGGGACTGGAGGACCTGAGTTATAAGGAAAGGTTGACTTGCTTGGGATTTATTCCTTAGAATGTAGAAGATTGAGGGGAGATTTGATCAAGGTATACAAAATTATGAGGGGTATAGATAGGGTAAATGCAAGAAGGCTTTTTCCACTGCAGTTGGGCATGATTACACTTGGAGGTCATGGGTTAAGGGTGAAAGATGGTAAGTTTAAGGGGAACATGGTGGGGAAAACTTCTTCACTCAGGTTTGTGAGAGCGTGGAGTGAGCTGCCAACACTCGTGGTGCATGGGAATTTGATTTGAACATTTTAGAGAAGTTTGCATAGGTAGGGGTATGGAGGGCCGAGGTCCTGCTGAAGGTCGATGGATGCAGGCAGTTTAAATGGTTCGGTGCAGACTAGATGGGCCAAATGGCCTTTTTCTGTGCTCTACTTTTCTTGGCTCTGTGACTCTTTACATTGATTGTATGTCCATAAACTGACGCTGGGCATGGGGGTATCTGTACATAAGGTGGCTGACAGGAAATTATAAAGTATCGGTGATGGGGCGTGTGAAGTGTTGATCAGCCTTGCTACTTGGGGAAAGTAACAGTCCTTGAGCAGAGTGGGTAGGATCATTCATGATACCGGTCCTTTTCTGGCACCTTTATGTATATATGTCCTTGATGGAGGGGAGGCTGGTACCAAAGATGTGTTGGGGAGTTTTGGCTACCTACTGTATAGCCTTCCTGTCTGCCATAGTGCAGTTTTCCGACCAAGCAGTGATGCAGTTTGTTAGGATGCTCTCGACTGCACATTTGTTGGACGATGTGAATGTGGATGTGCAAAGTCCAGCTCTCTTCAGAGAGTAGAGGCATTGATGAGTTTTTTTGAGCATTCTTCCTTGAAGCTTCTTGTTGCTTCATCAAGTTTTCCAAAGTCTTTTGTGAAAAAAATAATTTTAATGCAGTCATTGTTTTATAGACTGCCAATCAGAGTATAAGGTATGCAAACAGCCATGTTTGCAATAGTTAAATTGCTTTAGCACCTTTGATGGAAGAATAATTGTATGCAGTTCAACAGGAGAACTCTTAAGTTCACAAGATGTTTAATGACTGGCCAGAGAATCTCACTAGGATTTGTTTAAAAACCAAAGGTACCCAACACACACACACTTGACACCTAACCTCCAATATAATCCTTCTTCAGTATTATAACAATCCGAATTATGTGCTGGTGTATTTGAGTTAAGTTTGAGCCATGCTATTCAAGAGATCATGATGCATAATGGCAATGTAGTTTCCAGCTGGATGAATTGTAGCTTTTTTGTGAATATACATCAGGATCAGGAGCCAAGATATTTCCACCAATTAACCAGATGCGTGCACAATAGAACATTGAACAGTACTGCACAGGAACACGCCCTTCGGCCCACGATGTTGTTTCGAACCATGCTAAATAGTAAATGAAAAATCCTCCAAAAACTAATCCCTCCTCTGTACATAATGCCTATATCCCTCTATCTTCTTCATATTCATGTGCGTATCTAAATGTCTCTTAAAAGCCTCTAATGTATTTGCCTCTACCACCATACCAGGCAGCCACATTCCACGCATCTACCACTCTTGAGTAAAATAAAATTTGCCCCCCATATCCCCTTTGAACCTACCCCTTTTCACTTTCAATGCATGCCCTCTGGTATCAGACACTTTTGCCCTGGGGAAAAAAGATACTCCCTGTCTACTCTTATCTATGCCTTTCATAATCTTGTAAATCTGGATCAGATCAACCCTGAGCTTCTATCGTGTGTTGCTTGGATTTCTAGCATCTGCAGATTTTTTGTTGTTTTCAAGTTTGCCCAGCGTCTCATAATGGCACATGCCCTCTAAACCAGGCAGCATTTTAGTAAACCTCTTTTGCACCCTCTCTAAAGCCTTAAGATCCTTCCTATAGTAGAATGACCAGAATGGTATGCAATACTCCAGATGTGGCCTAATCAGAGTTCTATGAAGTTGCAACGTAACCCCTTGACTTTTGAACACAATGCCTCTACTAATAAAAGCAAGCATTCCATAACCACCTTATCGACCTGTGTAGGAGCTATAAACTTGGACCCCAGGATCTCTCTCCTTGGACTGTCTGCATTTTCCCTACCAAGATGCAACCCCTCACTTTTATCTGGGTTAAACTCCATCTGCCATTTCTCTGCCCATATCTGCAATTGATCTGTATTGCATTGTATTCTTTGCCAGTCTTCTACACTATTCACAACCGCACCAATCTTGGTATCATGTGCAATCTTTCTAATCCACCCATCTCTATCTGCATCCAGGTCATTTATATACATCACAAACAGCAATCAGTTGTTCTAAATTTTAGTGTAATTTAATTTCTTTTGGAGATGTACCATATTAGGAAATCTCCATTGGCCATAACAGGATATGTGCCAAGCTCAGTGATGTTGCAACTCGTTAGGAAGCACTGCAGTGGAATATGAGAATATGCCCTTACATATAGATAATATTTCCTGTTAATAGGACAAATATCTACGGGTAATCTGGTAACATTGTCCTCTGCTTCCTCAAAACAGGACTGGTGTTGGAAACTTGATAGCTGACATTTTTGGTGAATCGGATGATGAAGGGGAAGAGTTTACAGTACGTATGGAGTTGGTTTGTAAGCACTGTGGTTCAACAGATTTATTACTGTTTTAAAGACAAAAAAACCCTGCTTATTGTTGTAGACTAAAACTCTGTCAAAGAATGTTTGAAAATCATAATGTTAACTTAAATAGTAAATGTTTGTAACCTTTCCAAGGAAAGGTATTTGGAGGGCAACATACAAAATACTCGTATCTATTTAAATAACTCTTAAATAGCATTTTCAATCTGACACTTAGCCTGTTCTGAAAACCAGGTAATCTCAAGTTATTGTAAGTTTATAAAAGAAGCTACTTCAGCCTACCTTGTAAACAATAAAAAAGATTCTTTAGACAAAATTTCCAAACTCGTATGTTATAGCAAATAAAATGCTGTTCCAGGTCCTATTTAAAATTCAGTGAGGGTTTCTGCCTGTATACTTGTATAAGAATCAAACTCCCATAATTCTGGAGATGGGATAAAATCTTATTCTTCATAATCCTACATAATAACTCAAAGGTACTCATCTGTTGTTAATGATATATTCAAGTGAAAAAGTACTTCCTGTTCAATGATGCCAGACATTTTGTAATTTTATATACTTTTATAAACCTTCCTATTGTTTATCAACCTGAACCTCCTATCAAAGAATTAGTTTTGGATCCAAGCTATTGCATTGCTTGAGATTCCACGGGCTTTTAATTCTTGATTATTCTGTCATATAGGCTATATCATCAGGCCTCCTTAACATCAGTTTGACTGTGCCTTAACAAAACTATATTGACTGTTCTTGATCAATCTGTACCTTTCTGAGTGCATTCCTCAGAGGTTTACTAATAATTTGCTTCTTGTGTGTTTGTCGAGTGATGCTCAGTCTATTATTTTTCTCCTTTTTTGAACAAAAGTGCCATATTAAGTACTTTTCCAATCCTCCTGCACTTGTTCACCCTCCATGTAATTAAACACAATTAATGCCAACACTGTTTCTTCCCTTTCTTTTTCAATGGCCTGAGACACACATTTTCTAGACTTAGTGGTTTATTTACATACAAAGATTCTGAGCCCTTGAATATTTAATGTTTTAGTTCTAATAATTGGGTAGAGGTTTGCTTTTCAAAGTGCCTATAGTCTAGCACTAGTACAACTGAGAGCTGATGATCAAGAATTTCAGAGTGCTTAGCCGGTAAAGATACATGGGCTATGAATTGCACAGTAATTAGTCATTACATCTACTTGGGAGAGAAGGCTGTGTTGGCATTCAGCAAGTGTTCAGTTCACGCTGCACTGTATATCAGATTGCTTCTTAGTTCCAGCCACTGCAATATTGCTGGATACATTGGTTATGACCAAAGAGAAAAATGGCTGGAGACGCTTAGCCCTTTAGTGCAAGGGTGTGTCAAAAATTAGAGAAAATAGTGAAAAGTAACCTGTCAATACCTACAAAAGTAGATCTACCAGAAAATGCAATAATAGTTCTACTATTTATGTCCAGTGTGAATTTCCCTCCCCCCAATACATGTACAAACAACATTACTAAAGAAATGGAATATTCCACCATGTACGGCGTGAAAGGCACCATAAAGTCAGCCCGAGTGCATCAGCCCAGCTTGCAACCTATTGTGAGAATATACTGGGGAAGACAGTGAAGTGCACACCCTTACTGCAATGACAGCAGAGTGACAAGTGTGTGTGTGTGGAGTACATCTACCGAGTGTTCTCCGTCACACGTATCTTTGTAACTGAAACTTCACTTTGGGCTACTTAGTCTCATGAATGTCTACAATGCACCATTTGGCCCATCATATCTTAACTAGAGAGATCTAAAATTAACTCTGTCCTGTATGTTTCAGATATTATGATCAAGTGAGTTGTATGTTCTCAGTCCCTCTGGATTTATGTTCGACACTTGTGGATGAATTCTCAGAATCTGTTTTCTTATTGTGGCTTTCCCATTAAACCAAATCAAGTGTTTTACTGCCCTTCCAGCATCACTCACCTCATTGAGATATCTTGTAGTTCTTCACAATCATATATTAAGTTTGCCTGCTCCTTTGTGAACATGTTGAGTACAAACCATTTGACACAATTAAACAAGTGTTCTGGTCTTCCTGGTTGAAGAAAACTGGATGTCTAAGATAATGAGAGAATCTCCCAGCTGAAAGAGCATGTAGCACCATATCAGTACGAGGACTTACCCTATGGAGTCGAGATCACTCTAGTGGGTCCAGTTCTCATTCCTTATAAACTGGAAAGTGACCTAAAGCACATAATACAAGCCACTGGAACTATCACACTTCAGGATTCTTTAGTGTTCCACAGAGGGCATTTGGAAATGCATTTTGTGTAAGTGGTATGTTTTTAAGCTATGGCAAATTCAAGTACCTTTAAAATTCTCTTTACAGCCACATGGCAGAAATTTTTTCAAAGCCTGGCATTGGAGTTGTGTTCCACAATGGCTGCGGACAATGGCTAATAATGTTTTCAAAATTTCTACAATCATCTACATCTATTATTGCGATGATCCTATACACTTAAGCTCGGCATGAGGTAACTGCCAAGATTCCACTCTTGGGAGTTGGGGGTTTGTTAAAAGTGTAGTGTATTTTGTTGCACAGAGGAGCAATTAAGGAAGTTGCTTGTTGCCGCACCCTCCTCCACTGCAAATTTGGCAAATTCTCATTTGGAAAATAATTAAAAGAATGAGAGGAATGTGCATTTTTGTGGTAATGGAGATGTGGAATGGATAGATTTTAGGAAGATTATTGGTCAGTTTAATTGACAGAATGATAACAAAGCAGGTCATTTATAAGGGAACTATGTACCTTTTATGTACTTGTGATTTTAAAAAAAAAATTGGCAGGTTAGATGAAAGTGAGTTAAATTTAATTTCTTAAATGTTGTCTGTTTTGGTGCTACACTCCTTTCATAAAATGTCAATTGGCAGATTGGACATACACATGAAACACACTTTAGCCTGTTCATTTTGCAAGGGAGTAGCACTCTTACTTAAAGGCATGGTTTATGATTTTGCTTGACTGGAAATTGGTAACACTGATGTATGGTAAAGAAATGCACAGGGGATATGTGAACCATGATATGAGATTTACTAGTACTTCCAAACCAAAGAAAATAGATGAGGTGATCCTGGAGTTGTAGCAGTGGCATTACTCAGTAATCAAACTCACTTCTAACCAAGTTATTATAATTTTGTTCACATACTGTGAAGTTTTCTGCTGGCCAAACCATACTGAGAAAATTGTCAAATCACTATTCAATCTTTACTAGTATAGTAAGCATCAGCTTATTGGACCAAAGAAAGACGTGTGGTATGAACTTTATGGCAGGTATGCTTAATGAAACTATCTAAAGGCATCTGTTTGTATGCCATACCCTCTCTGACTTGGAATTGATTTGTTGGTGGTATAGAGGAAACGATACTGGTAACAAAAGTTTGATCCAGGAGTTTGATGCTGGTAATGCTCTATTTAAAATGAATTAGATTCACGGTAAGTATGTCATTTATTGTCTAACCTATCTGATTTGTAGTGGCTCTGAGAAAATAAGGTATTGACTGTACTGACATTCAACGTTGCAAGACACTTCAAACTGAGTTTCCAAGTACTGTAGATTTTCAAGATCGAGCTTATGAGTTTGTTTTCTGTAGGGTAAGTTTTCAGCTTGTTGCTGTAAGATCATTTCAACTGTATTCATAATATAGTTGCACGCTATAACACACTTGTAACCAACAAGCTTTTAGTATTGAGTAGGGTTTACGGGAAAGAGCTTATAAAGCTTGATTGAAGTATGCTCCTCCTATCCTTTGTTTCATTTCTGGCTATGTTCTGGAGAAATTATCCATAACTCTAAAATTTATTCTTCTGCTCAGGGTTTTAACCAGGAAGATCTAGATGGTGAAAAAGCTGCACAGGAGGCAGAGAGAAAGAAAATAGTTGCTGAAGAGTCAGACTCGGACAATGAAGTTAGAGGAAAAGGGTTAGAGTAAGTACAAGTGTCTTAAAATTCAGATTGTACAGCATCATCTTATGCTGGAATGTGATTTTGTTGAAGTTTTTACAAAGCACTGTTATTGTTGTAGTGACATAGATTTTTACAATAAGTTCTAAAATCACCTTGGTTGGCAGAAAATGCTGAACAGAATCCTACCACCCCAGAACAGAAATTTTTTGCTTCAAAAGTTCCAGGGGTGAATTGAGATTAAGCAATAAAATAGTAAGTTAATGACCCAATGTGGGCACGTGGCCAAGTGGTTAAGGTATTGGACTAGCTACCTGAAGGTCGTGAGTTCGAGCCCCAGCAGAGGGAGCGTGTTGTGTCCTTGAGCAAGGCACTTAATCACACATTGCTCTGCGACGACACTGGTGCCAACCTGTATGGGTCCTAATGCCCTTCCCTTGGACAACATTGGTCTCGTGGAGAGGGGAGACTTGCAGCATGGGCAACTGCTGGTCTTCAATACAACCTTGCCCAGGCCTGTGCCATGGAGAGTGAAGACTTTCTAGGCGCAGATCCATGGTCTTGCAAGACTTTATTTATTTAATGACCCAATCAGATTTTAAAGAACCCCACTCTGAAAATGCACTACTGTGCATTTGGGATTTATTTATTGAGATACAGTGCGGAATGGGCCCTACCGGCCCTTTGAGCTGCAACCCCAACAATTGTCCGATTTAATCCTAGCCTAGTCACAGGACAATTTACAATGACCAATTAACCTACCAACTTTGGACTGTGGAAGGAAACCAGAGCACCCAGTGAAGACTTGTGCAGTCATGGGGACAACATGCAAACTCCTTACAGGCAGTGCTGGGATGATCATGCTCTTTTGCCAGAGAGTTATGGTTCAGATGGCCTGATCCAATGACTTAAAGCTTGAAATAACGGAAGTGTGAAATTACACACTCCACTATTGGAAAATTCCACGTGCCAAGGGATGTACAGACCCATCCATGTGTTACTGGAATTTTTAGTAGAATTGGGCTTGGTTGCTGAAACTGTGCTCTATCTAGTGTATACCGTATAAGGTAATCGTTTATGCATTGATGGGTTTATTCCTGTTGCAGTTCAGACTTTGTTTCTGATTTTGAGATGATGCTACAGAAGAAGAAAGATCAGAACCGGAGGCGGCGGCGAAATCGTGATGGTGGTACTTTCATCAGTGATGCGGATGATGTGGTTAGCGCTATGATCACCAAGATGAATGAAGCAGCAGAAGTGAGTCAACTGCTCATAAGGCAAGATGGGGATTGGGGAATGGCCCAATGACCACAATAAACTGGGAGCAGGAGTAGGCTGCCTGCCCTGCCAGTCAATAAAATAACCACCAATTACCCAAGACCTTAACTCCTCCTCTATGTCACATCCCCATAGCTCTCAATCCCGTGGTCTTTTATCTCCCTTCATGTTAAATACTGCTAGCAAACTAGCCTCCACACTCCCAAGGTATAGGGAATTTGAAAGATTCACTACCCTCTACGGGAAGAAACTTCCACGTAATTCTTTTCATTGTGACCATCCCTTTATCTTGAAACTACTTGTGTCCCCTCGTTTGAAGCTCTTCTACTAGTGAAAACTTTTCGACATTTAATCTGTAAAGCCCCTAAGTATGTTTCAACCAGATCATCCCTCATCCTTGTGAACAAATAATTTATCTTATTTAGCCTTTCCTGATAGGGCAATCCTGTCATCCCAGGAATTAGCCTGGAGAATGTCTTTTGGACTGCCTCCAATGCTACTATATCCTTCCTGATGAGAGGAACCAAAAATATGCGCAGAACTCCATGTGGCCTTGCTAACAACCTAACAAATTTCCCTATAACTAAATTGTTGCCATTTGGCAATAAATATGCCACTTGCCCTTTAAAGTAAAACACGTTCAATTAGAAAGCTTGATGATATGTTTGCAGTACAGTAGTTGGAAATGAAGTGCATTGTGACTAAATCCAATTTGAGGCCCTGCGTTGGTTGGCGTTGACTGTGGATAGCATGTCCTAGCCTTCTATGCAAGCCAGGGCAGTAGGATGTAGAGAGCAAGCTATTGCCCATGCAGCAGGCTGTTTCTCTCCATGCAGCTGCTGAATCCAAAGGAATGGGGGAGACCGATACAGTCTGGCACCAGCGGCATCGCAGGACATGTCACTCAGCATTGAACTAACCTTCGGGACTCCAGCTCCGAATTTTTCCTTGGGGTTTACTCATGGAACCTCCTTCGTCACTGGGTATAGCCACAAGGCATTGAGGTTTGAGATCAGAGTTTTCCTTCTCCTGCATGAACTGCCAACCACAGCTGACGAACCTCATCTGCCTGAAGCGACTGGTTTTACGGTGCCAGTAACCCACCTTTGCCCCTGCTCCTGTTAGAAGAGATGGTTCTGCTGGGCCCAGAAGAAGCCACACATGGCCAGCAGCTGCACTTGGTTGTCAGAGGCTATTTAAGTCGTACGAAATAGGGAACATTTAATAGGTAGTGGGAGCTTATTCCCACTACCTACCCCAACTATGACAACCTCCAGTCCAATACAAACGTATATTTTGAAAATATTAGTTTGAGGAGTGTAATGCAATTGGTTTAAAACTATTAAACAAAAAGTTAATAAAGTAGGAGTACCCAGCTGGGAACATTAAAATGTGAAGTCTTAGTTGTAAGATGAATCTATTCAGCTGATTGTATTGTCCAGCCAGAACAGTCCAATTTATTCCCTTTCTAAATTTCCTGTGGAATTTGCTTTTATCACTCTTTTGGATTTTGAAGAATAGGCAATGCTCTCTAGGGACAAAAAATATATAACTCGTAATGTCACATTGTTTGGGAGTAAGGATATTAGTATCTTCCTGTTCTTTCAGAGGTTTTGCTTTTTAGATTTTGTTATATATTCCACTTGTCAGCCAAGTAGCTGTTTGGTATGCATATTTTGGAGCAGACCATTCACTTGTAGATAACTAGGTCAAATGGGAGCAATCACCCAAAAAGCAAAGAAGAGTGAGTGGAATATATTGCAAAATCTAATGCTCAAACATTCTATATCTCTGGCAGAAGATTAGGGAACACAATGATGCTAAATGAAAAGTAAAATTGATTGGAAATGCTGGAATTTTTTTATAAAATACAGAAAATATTGGAAGCATTCAATAGGTCTAGCTGCATCTGTTGAAAGGGATGAACTTCCAGGACTTTTTGTTAGTGTTTCTGGATTTGCAGTTTACATTAAAAGATCATTTGACAGTAGCAATTCAGTGGCGGTGAAGTGTGTGATGTGGTGACAGAATTACTAGGTTATTGGTTTGAGATTCTTTTCATCATTTAAAGGAAGAGGAAAGGAGCCTAGAGGAGAGGATGAAGCGGGTTGTAAAAAATGAAAATCATAGGGGAATAGTAGATGTATTACTTCAGCAATTTCAGTCCAGATATTGCTTTGCTTGGAATTGCGTAATTCTTAACATATAAACATGGTTGAAAGAAGTGTATGACTGGCAGTTGAATACCTCAGGGTATAGAAATTTCAGGTGTACAATAAAAACCAGAGTGAAAGAAGCTGAGGAGTACAGTACTGTGTAAAAGCTTGTGGCACCCTAGCTTTTTTATATAAATTTAGTTTTAGATGTTTAGTTTTTGCTTTCTGCAATAGTGTGTCAGAAGAAAAAAGTAAATTTTAAATTTCCAAACATTCATTTTTCAAAAAGTGAAGTGTTACAGAGAACCTTTTGTATTTCATTAAAAAAGTAACATGTTAAATAAGAGACCACTTTTCAAATAAAAGCTTATTACTTTGAGGGCATTTTGCCCAGTGCATGATTAAAGAAAGATAACTAATGATAATGATATAATGAGTTGAATGAACTAAACTGATTAACTGAAACAGAAGTGGGTAGAAGGAATCAAACTGGGCAAAGGACAACCAAACTAAAAGGTGAGGTTGTGGTAAATGTGACAGTTTTGAATTGAATTGACTTTATTACTTCCTTCACATACATGAGTAAAAATCTTTATGTTACATCTGTCTAAATATGCAATGTGCAATTTATAATCATTTGTAGTGAATATTATGTACAACAGTCAATATAACAGAAATGCAATTATATCAGCATGAATTAATCAGTCTGATGGCCTGGTGGAAGAAGCTGTCCTGGAGCCTGTTGGTCCTGGCTTTTATGCTGTGCTACCAGTTCCTGAGTGGTAGCAGCTGGACCAGTTTGTGGTTGGGGTGACTTGGGTCCCCCATGATCCTTTGGACCCTTTTTACACACCTGTCTTTGTAAATGTCCTGAATAGTGAGAAGTTCACATTTACAGATTCACTGGGCTGTCCGCACCACTCTCTACAGAGTCCTGTGATTGAGGGAAGTACAATTCCCATGCCAGGCAGTGATGCAGCCAGTCAGGATGCTCTCAATTTTGCCCATTTAGAAAGTTCTTAGGATTTAGGGGCCCATGCCAAACTCTTCAACTGTCTGAGGTGAAAGAGGTGTTGTTACGTTCTTTTTCACCACATGGCCAGTATGTACAGACCATGTGAAATCCTCGGCGATGTGTATGCCGAAGAGTTTAAAGCTATTCACCCTCTCAACCCCAGATCCATTGATGTCAGTAGAGGTTAGCCTGTCTCCATTCCTCCTGTAGTCCACAACCAGCTCCTTGGTTCTTGCGATATTGAGGGAGAGGTTGTTTTTTTGACAGGACTGTGTCAGGGTGATGACTTCTTCTCTGTAGGCTGCCTCATTATTATTTTAGATTAGGCCAATCAATATATTATCAGCAAATTTAATTAGCAGATTGGAGCTGCAGGTGGCGACACAGTCAAGGATATACAGAGAGTAAGGGTGGGGGCTTGGGACACAGCGCTGGGGGGGCACCTGTGTTGAGGGGCAGAGGGCAGAGGTGAGGGAGCCCACTTTTACCACCTGCTGGTGATCTGATAGTAAGTCCAGGATCCAGCTGCACAAGGCAGGGTGAAGGCTGAGGTCTCTGAGCTTCTTGTCAAGCCTGGAGGGAATTATGATGTTGAATGCTGAACTGTAGTCCCAAGTTTATCATCAACTTTTACACCATGGCAAGGGTGAGAATAGCATCAAGACACAAATTTCCCTGCATCAGCAGGGTCTCTCCCAGGAAGAAATTTTGCAGCAGACAGGAGTTTCAATTTGTGCTGTCTTCTGAAGCAGCAGAAAGAAATAGGGAAGGTGGAAGACTAGAAACACAGAGGTTGACCACAGACGCTGTGTGCAACAGATGAGAGGTGTATCAAAATGATGTCCCTTCTAAATCAGGGACCCAGCATTACTTGCAAGTCTGAACTCGTAGAAACCACTGGAATCCAAGTACATCCCTCTACAGTCTGGAGAAGCTGTCAAAAGTGGTCTTCATGGGAGAGTTGCTGCCAAAAAGCCATTCCTCCAAACTGGAAACAAATCCAGAGATTCAGCTACGTTCAAAAACTCAAGGACTGGGATGTTGATGAATGGCAGCAAGTGCTCTGGACTGATGAGTCAAAATTTGACATTTTTGTCTCAAACACAAGGCAGTTTGTCCGTAGAAGAGCTGGAGAGTGCTACATGGATGAGTGTCTGCAACCAACAGTGAAGCACTGCAGAAGCTCCCTGCAGGTTTGGGGCTGCATTTCTGCTCATGGAGTTGGTGATCTGGTCAGAATTAATGGAATCCTTGTTGGTGACAATATACAAGCACGTTCTTATTCATTGAGCTGTGCTGATCAGTCCCAAATTCATTCTGCAGCAGGGCAATGACCTCAAAAACGCAGTCAAGGTCATAAAGAATTACTTTCTGCAAAGTGAGCAAGGTGTTGTCCAACAGTTGGTATAGCCTCCACAAAGCCCTGATCTCAACATCATTGAGGCTATCTAGGGCTGTCAGGAGAGACAGAAGCAAGCGAGACAGCCAAAGTCTGCAGAAGAACTGTAGCAAGCTGTCCAAGATGCTTGGAACAACTTTATCAGCCAATTTTCTTATACTGTACAACAGTGTACCAAAGACAATTGATGCAGTTTTAAAGACAAAGGGCGGTCACACCAAATTGTGATTTAGGTTTAACTGTTTACTGCTCTTTATAGTAATTACTTGGTTATTTACAAACTTTTCATTTCACTATTTTTGGAATTGTCTGCTTTACAGAATTTTTTTTACATGCGCCTAAGACTTTTTTTTCGGTTCTGTATATAAAATTATGAAAGGGTTAGATGGAGCAGATAATTTTCCTTATCAAATCATTTTTTCCCAGGGTTAGTGCCTAATACAAGAGGACAAGGGTTTATAGGAAGAGGAAGGAGATAGAGAGGGGCTGTGGGAGAACTTTATAACCCAGAGTGGGCTTTGATTCTGGATTGTATTTCCATGTGATGGAGGCCAGCACTCAAGACAAGTACTGAAATCTCCAAGGCATGCATGTAAGCAGAATTAATATCGCTAGGTGTAATGGGCTTCATTGCCATGATAGGCCAAAGGACATGTTTCAGTACTGTAAAACCCAATGACGTGCTTGCTGTTACACTCGTCCAATCACTGATATCTTTCCAAACCCAGCTATGTTCCCTTTTATTTTTGGCAGGAAGATAGACAACTCAATGGCCAAAAGAAGCCAGCTTTGAAGAAACTGACCCTTCTCCCCACAGTCGTAATGCATTTGAAAAAGTAAGTAGTGATTCACCCCTGTTCCTCTTTGTAATTCCGGTGCTGAGTTTCTTGTGTTAGTTCCCATTACTGGTGCGTCCACTGGTATGTGTTCCAAACTGTACAGATAGTATGAATGCAATCTGATATCTTGCATGTATGCATAATCTACAGATGCTCAATGATCTTGTTGTCGCGAGAACAAAGTCACTAGAGAGACGATGTTGGTAGATATGAAAACTAGTCTTTTTTATTTGATATACACACACTCACAAATAAGCTGACAGCCTTTTGGAGTCATGAGAGAAAGAGACCCTTTTGGAGCAGCAGGTCTGCTTCATCCAACACTACAGTTCATTTTATATGCTAAAGGTCAAAGAACAATTCCACATTTACAATGCTTCCTTTGAACACCGCCACCCTCACACCTCCCTCTTCACACCCACACTGAAGGCATCCAAACACATGCAACCTTTGCACCTCCCTCTTCATATCCACACTATAGACATCCAAATAATGAATTTAAATCAGCATTGTCTAGTCTTCCAATTAACTGTGGTTCACAGTTCTTGGGAACCTATTGTTCAGAACTGCATTTTAGTTTTAATCTACAGTTCATATTCAGATCTAAAGACTAGTGGCCGAAGTCAATTGCTGAAGTTGCTATGTGTACTAACCCCAAAAAAGTTCTAACATCTCGCCTCTCTAAAGTGATAGCTCAGTTGAGTGGTCAGAGTAAAACCGAACAACACAAGGGTTGAACTTGAGGATAATGTTGATATTTTCAGGAAAAACAGATAAAAACTTTTTCAGATGCGATGCTTTTCACAAGTGAATTGTATTCTACTGCAAGTTCTTAATGTTTGGGCAACCCATGGCATTGAAAGAATTATTTTGTAATCAATGCAGGTTGGAATTAGTACTCTGAATAGAATTTCTTGTCGTATCTGTTAAGTTTAATTTGTTAGAGATAAGTTTACCAAAGCCACATATCCCCTTTTTAGGAACTGTAGAAGTTTGTGTGTCCAACATGCTCATATTTTCTGAAAGCTGTGGAATTCTGAGTCCATCAGTACTTGGCCAAACTAAATTATATTTTGACATGATGAAAATGTTATAAAAAGTTTTTAAGAAGCATCTTTTAAATGTTGCTCGTAGATTGTGAATGAGAACAATTGATCACATATTAACTGTCAAATACAGTTCATTCAGCAGGAAACAAAGCCCTTCAGCTACCACATCCATACTGATAAACAGACACCTCATTCCTCTAATGCCATTTTCCCTCTTGCACTACTACCAATTCCTGCTGCTCCCCCCAGTAATTTATCTGCCGTCCAGCTTTAACAGGGGAACTTCAGAGTAGCCAGTTAACCTAGCAACCAGACTGTATTTGGCATGTTGGAGATGAGACAAGCATACAGAAAGCCCACTTGGTCATAGGATGAATATGTAAACTATACACAGCATAAGATCATGATGGAGCTTGGGTCACGTAGAATTTCATGATATTATGCATTCTCTTATAATCCTGCAGGATATAGAAAATATAAATAAAAGACAAGCATTACTGGAGCTAAATTATGCAGAATAAGGGGTTACTGAAACAGCAGAAGGTTAAAAGATTGTTAGAAGTTCTCAACCTAGAAGAGCTCAAGTAAATATTTGACAGTAATCATGACTAACAGGTAATATTTCTTTTTGCTGATGCCAACTTTCCTATTAATTCTTGCAGACAGGATTTGAAGGACACTTTTATTGATAGTGGGGTGATGTCTGCTATAAAGGAATGGCTCACACCCTTGCCAGACAAGAGTTTGCCACATCTCAAGATCCGTGAGGAGTTGCTAAAGATACTACAAGAGGTAAGCAGGAGTGCCTAGCTCCAAGATAGCATAGGGTCATAGCAGCTTGTTTTAACATTTGTATTTCAACAGCTTTTTTCCCTCCACATCGGGAGGGTTTTCATCCCTTGCTCTTCCAAACCTGTAGTTGTAGGAGTCTCATCAAGATAGTATTCAGCACATATTGTATTCTTTCAATACCCTGCTCATTTATATTTTTGCTTTAATTACCAAAACTTTCAGGAAAAAATATCTGGTATCTGATAAGTTTAAATTCTCCTTATATTTAAGGAAATCCATTAACCCTCCTTAAGATGCATTTATATTCAGTTACATCTGTATTACTTTGGTCTTACTGGGCTGGCAGATGAATGGACATTTAGATGAGCTACTATACAGAGCAAGAGTTGGTATTTACAGGGCAAGAAGTAAAGGATGGCCTTAAAATGCCTGTGTACTTTGTCGAAGCATTAACAAAAATCATCAGGTAAACCATGTCTTCACTGCTTTCTTTAGAGATCAGTACCGTGAGATTATTGTGCCAGTCGCATCTCTATGTTCTTGTAAAAATGAAAAGATGGATGCATGAAAATTTTCTTTCTTCCATTCCTGCCCACAAGCACTGAAACACACAGAGTTGTAGGTTCATGTGTGCTGTATGTCTCAGTACCTCAGACTCTGTTGTTAAGAAAATAATCACAGCCTTGTCAATCTTACTTGATAACTTCCTCAATCTTGGCAATATTGTATCTTTTCTAGGGTTGTGGTAACTAGCACTGAATACAGTACTCTGTGGTTTAATTCAACGGAGTTCTTTCTTTAACTTGCCTTAGTGTCTTTGAAAGTAATTGACTGTTTTTATGTACAGTTGCCCAGTGTGAGTCAGGAGACTCTGAAGCATAGTGGGATTGGACGTTGTGTGATGTACTTGTATAAACATCCCAAGGAAAATAGAAGCAACAAAGAACTTGCTGGAAAGCTCATCAGTATGTTTGCCTTGATTCTTACTTTCTTTGTTTGCTTTTTTTCTTGTTTTTTACGACGTTTATTGGGATATATTACATGAGTTAGTCATCTTCCTGTGCTGTTCTTAAAGAAGAGTCTGAATAGTTATTCATATTGCATCAAAGTGTGATTCTTGTTCTGGTTCCTCCATTTTTTTGTGCAGAGATCAGTGAGATATATTTGTATAATCCAGGAAGGTCTATTTGAAGACATCGACTCTGCTTGTATATAAATGAATGATAGAATTGTGTCTTGGCTCTGTTGGGATTCAATAGTCAGTGGTACAAAAAAGACGTAGGATTCGAAATCTTTGAAAAGCTTAATATATTTAACGGTGTTGAACCGTGTATGTTATTTACAAAGGTTACTTTCAACCCACGCTGAAAATGTCTATAGCTTTTGTTAAGGTGTTTCCACCACTGCTCAATTCCCACGCTCATCCTCTCACGTAATTGGTCTCAGTATCTGCCGTTTGAGTTGCCAGTACTGGCAGGTTGAATTAACACTAAATCATAAAGTGTTCTTGCTCTGTGTCACTGCTTTTTTCTAACAGACATTACTTTGAGGATCATTGAAAACTGAGCAAAGAGCTTTTACTTTCTGGCAATCTAATTGTACAGTTCACTTTTCTACCAGATGAGTGGTCAAGACCCATTTTTGGCCTGACATCAAATTATAAAGGGATGACGCGGGAGGAACGAGAGCAGAGAGACATTGACCAGATGCCAATGCGACGCCGTTTGAGCAGGTACTTGACCATGAGTTATAATTTTGATATGTAATACTAGAGCATACACTATAAATTTGTCCTTTAGTTTCCTGGTGAAGAACTGACAAATGTATATTTTTGTCACAACTCACTCCAAAAAATGTTTAATTTGTCAAAAGTGGCTGGTGTAAAATGCCATTGTTACACTAGAAAAATGAATTGCAGTTGTTGGGGTTGACAGGAAAGAAGAATTAGTCAATATGTGAACAGTATTATCTGCAGAACTAACACGTGAACTCTCCAAGATTTACCCTTACACAACTGTATGTACGTAACAGAATTGATGATTTCAGCAGATTTAAACAGGATGGGCTTTATCTGAAATAGAAATGATAGCTGATCTAGACTAACTTGCGTGTTTTCAGAAACAGTTTGTTTTGCAAGTGTTACTTGGTCTCAGGTATAATCAGTGACTAGATGATGTACCTTTAATGAATGCATTACATAAGTGTGTCTCCTGTGGATTCACAGACTGAGCAGGAAGCAACTGCTAATACTGTTTAGACTGATGTAGGTAGGGTTCCAGTGTAGTTAGTTGTAACAGATTTTGATTTGTTATGTATTAAGCTTCTCTGATGTTTGGGATCCACATAAAAATAGGAACTGCTGACAAAATGGAGTAAAATTATCCTCAAGAATGTCTCATCAAAAAACTTTTCTGCTCTTACATCTGCTATGTATCAACTTGACTCGGTAACATGCTATTGTCATGTTCATCAAACTTTCAAGATGACAAATTTCATAAAAACAGCATTATATCTGAAACCATCATGTGTGGTAGGGAAAAGTGCTCTGCTTCGGTCTCCCAATCCCAATAAAGACACTGTGCCTTTTTTTTTATCCTTCACTGCCTCCTCTATGTCAGCAATCCTATTAGCATGAGGAAACTGAACATCTTTTAAAGAATGGAGAAGGATTTACCCACTATATGTAATTCAGTATTTCCTGATATAACACTTGAGAAAAGTTTTACTACAGGAGAATGTAACACTTTGCCAGATTTCACCTTGGAAGGTAAAAATCACTACTTGGGTTATATTTTCAATTGAAATGTTGGTGTCTGGGTGGTTCATTTAGATACCTTTTTTTTTCATTTCTTTATACTTGCAAAACATTTATTTAAATGTCCACTGGGTCAAAGCACTTTCACGACATTTTAAAGGAAATCTGATGCACAAGGTACTGGTGATTGGTGAGCACTTGGTACTTTTCTATATCACTGGGAAGTGTGTGTTGCCAGTAATCGTGAGGGCTTATGCCTTTAAGAAACAAATTACTTCTAATTTTATTCTGGGAAAGACTACCAATAAAGTTCTTAAAATAGTAAGACTGGCTTGCTATTAAATTCAAACCCCAGATGAAGTGAACAGAATGGCCCTTCACAAAGAATCCACGATGGACATACATTACTCCCCACTCTGTTATATCACTAAGCACATCCATCACCTTGATTCTTGCTCTCTTTCCATCACCTGACTATCTATTTCAGGTTAGTCTTTCTCCACTCTGCTTTACATTTTTTAAAATTGCTCTGTGAATATCCGTTTAACGGAGTGTCCTTGACATTTGCAGTCGTCTCTTACTCCATTGTGGCTGCTCACCCTGTCCCCTAAACATCACTTCATTCGTTTCATTTATTAAGAGACTCTAGGTATGAAGACAGTGAGGAAAACGAAGCTGAGGCCTTCTCCAGTGATCACGAACACTACCGCAGGTTTCCGTTTTAGTTATTTTATTACACTTTATTCTTGTCATTTTAAAATTTTACACATTTACTGTCATTTAAAAATTGATTATTCAAGGTTTCTCAAGTTATTGATTAAAATCTGCTTGAACTATTCTGAACAACTCCAGGTTCCTCTGTTTACTTCTTGTGGTTGAATTCTTGGGGATAGCTTTGAATATTGATGGTATAGCCCCATTATCTGTAACTGAGTTTTTCACTGTTCTCAGTACACGTGATGATAATATATCAATCAATTTAATTACTTTGATACTGTATGAAAACAGTCTTTGATTGTTTTAATGTTGGTTTGCTGTCTCTTAATTCAACATTGATGTCACTTTACTGGTTTGGGAAACCATGTTTTACTTATAAAAAGAACCATTTCTTGTAACCTTTATAATGATAAAACATATTTATTTTACTGTTTAATTTCATCAAGTGGTTTTAAATGAAAAATAGTGTAGATCAGTCTACCAAGTCAGTTAAATATGGCAATAGAACAGGACACGTGTCATTCATCGCTTTATCAAGATTCAAAGAACATTTATTATCAAAGTATATACGCAGTACACAACCCTGAGATTTGTCTTCCCCAAAGACTGCCACGAAACAAAGAAAAACCATGGAACTCCAGTTCCAAAGAAAAGCATCAAACCCACCCACCTCCCACATGCAAAAAATACAAATCATGCACATGGCAACAAAAAAATGATCAAAAAGTACAGAATATAAAACACAAAATTGAAAGAGCCCGGTTCATTATCTGCAGGTCGCCCGATCAAAACTGCTCAAAATAGCAACAAAAAAAGGAACAAACTGAAACACATCATAATGTGAACTACAGAGTCCAATCTACAAATTGTGTCGATTAAACTTTGCCTAAGACCCAGGACTCCGACACTACCCTCTGACAGTATTAAGGGAAAGCGAGAGACCATTCGAACACAGGAAGCTTCCTCCTGGAGCAGCAAACGAGAGGCTGGCAGATGGTACTGAAATCCTGCTCGCCTTGAAGATTTCAATCTTCCTTGGTGCTTTAATTGATAAGAAATTGGGTCAATCATGGACTCGTGTCTTATCTCTGGGCTTCTTGGCCTCGAGACCACACACTTCACTCGAAGCTTCACAGGGCCTTCTTAGAGGTAGCAAAGTCCAAGATCGCTCAATCAGCCCAAAAACACGCCACCAAAACGTAGAGCACAGACATTTCAATACCTTGTGACTTCGTTTTGCTTTAGCGGCAGGTTCTCTCCTGTCTTGTTCTAAGTAATTTTCTCTTTGCTTCACATTCGCCATCAAGAGCAGACATTCAGTGGAAGGTAATTGTACAAGATTGTGTGCACTTTAGCTGTCTTTGAATGTTATTTCATGACTGCGTGATGCAGTAAGTAATACCAGCATTAATTCCTCTCAGAAAAGCTTGGACGAGTTTTGTTTCACAAGAATAAAATAAGCTATATATTGCTGATTTTTTTTGCTAAACTTTAGACTAAATAATAGAGAAATTTGTATATCTTGCCTAGAACTGATCAGATAAATCTGATCAATCATTCATATCAGTTGTCAGTAATTTTGTTGTAAAACAGAGGGACCTTAGCGTTCAGGTACATAGTTCACTGGAAGTGGAGGCGCAGATGGAGGGGGTGGTAAGGACTTTTGGCATTAGTATGGGCATGACTTGTAGAAGTTGCGAGATCATGATATGGTTGTACAAGATGTTGGTGAGGCCTCGTTTATGAGTATTGTGTTCAGTTTTGGTCACCTAACTATTAGAAAAGATGTCATTAAACTGGAAAGAGTGCAGAAAAGATTTAGAAGGATGTAGCCAGGACTTGAGATCTTTGTTAGAGGTTTGAAGGGCTAGACCCTTTTCCTTGGAGTATAGTGATCTTATAGAGGTGTATATAATCATGAGGGGCATAAATAGGGTTAAACTTGAGGGCAACTTTTACACAGAGGGTGGTATAATGTAGAATGAGCTGCCAGGAAAGTCGTCCAGGCAAGTACAAAAACAACTTTTAAGCAACGATTGGACTGGTACATGGACAGGCAAGGTTTAGAAGGATATTGGCTTAATGGGAGTAGCATGGATGGGCATCTTGGTTGGTATGTACCAGTTAGGTGAAAAGGACTCTTTCCATGCTCTATGACTCCATAAGACAGAGGGGTAGAATTAGGCCATTCAGCCTATCGAGTCTGCTCTGCCATTCCTGCCTTCTCACCATATACTTTGATGCCCTGACTGATCAGGAAACAATCAACTTCCGCCTTAAATATATGCACGGACTTGGCTTTCACCGCAGTCTGTGGCAGAGCATTGCACAGATTTACTACTCTGGTTAAAAAAATTCCTCCTTACCTCTGTTCTAAAGGGTCACCCCTCAACTTTGAGGCTATGCCCTCTAGTTCTGGATTCCCCCACTATAGGAAACATCCTTTCCAAATCCACCCTAAGTAGTCCTTTCAATATTTTCGGTAAGTTTCAATGAGATCCCCCAGCATTCTTCTAAATTCTACTGAGTACAGGCCCAAAGCTACCAAACACTCCTCATATGTTAACTCCTTCATTTCCAGAATCATCCCTATGAACCTCCTCTGCGCTCTCTCCAATGAGATATGGAGTCCAAAACCGTCGACAATATTCTTAAGTGTGGCCTGACTAATATCTGATATTATCTCCTTGCTTTTATATTCTGTTCCCCTTGAAATAAATGCCAAAATTGCATTTGCTGCCTTTAGCACAGACTCAAACTTGTAAATTAACCTTCTGGGAGTCTCGTAAAGGACCTCTAAGTTCCTCTGCACCTCTGATGTTTGAACTTTCTCCTCATTTAGATAATAGTCTGCACTAATGTTCCTTTTACCAAAAGGCATTATCATACATTTCCCAACACTATTCCATCTGCCACTTTTTTGCCCATTCTTCCAATTTGACTAAGTCCTGCTGCAATTGCATTGCTTCGTTAGCACTACCTACCCCTCCACCTATTTTCGTACCATCCGCGAATTTTGCCATAAAGCCATCAATTCCATTATCTAAATCACTGGCAAACAATGTGAAAAGCAGCAGTCCCAATACCGATCCCTGCGGAACATCAATAATCACTGGCAGCCAACCAGAAAAGGCTCATTTTATTCCCACTCGCTGCCACCTGACATTGGCAATCTTCCAGTCCTCCGGGACCATGACAGAATCAAGTGATTCTTGAAAGATTATGACCAGTGCATCTGTTATTTCTTCAGCAACCTCTCTCAGGACTCTGGGACATAGTCCATCTGGTCCAGGTGACGTATCCATCTTAAGACCTTTGAGTTTGCCTAGCACTTTTTCCTTTGCAATGGCACTCACTCCTGCTCCCTGACACTCACAGATGACTGGCACACTGCTAGTGTCTTCCACTGTGAAGACAGATGCAAAGTACCCTTTAAGTTCATCTGCCATTTTTTTTTGTTCCACCCCCACCTTACTACCTCACCAGCATCATTCTCCAGTGGTCCAACTGTCACCTCCCTTTTACTCTTTATATAACTGAAAAAAACTTTTAATATCCTGCTTTATATTATTGGCTAGTTTGCTCTCATATTTCTTCTTTTCCCTTCTCATAGCTTTTTTAGTTGCTTTTTGTTGGATTTCAAAAGCTTCCCAAGCATCCAACTTCCCACTCAATTTTGCTACCTTATATGCCCTTTTCTTGGTTTTTATGCAGTCTTTAACTTCCTTTGTCAGCCACGGTTACCTATCTCTGCCATTTGCAAACTACTTCCTTTGTAGGACATACCTATTCTGCGCCTTGTGAACTATTCCCAGAAACTTCAGCCTTCTCTACTCCGCTGTCATCCCCGACAGTATCCTCCTACAATCTGCCTCGGCAAGCTCCTCTCTCGTGCCTCTGTAATTCCCTTTATTTCATTGCGATACTAATACGTGTGACTTGTGCTTTCCCTCTTAAATTGCAGTATGAATTTAGTCATATTATGATCACTGACTCCTAAGGATTCCTTTACATTAAGCTCCCGAATAAGATGGCCTTTCCCCGGGTAGACTCTTAAAAAGCCATCTCGTAGGCATTCAACAAATTGCCTCTCTTGTTATCTGACACTAACCTGACTTTTCCAATCCCCTTGCATATTGAAGTCCCCATTA
The DNA here is from genome assembly GCF_963921235.1 of Mobula hypostoma. Lineage (NCBI taxonomy): Eukaryota > Metazoa > Chordata > Chondrichthyes > Myliobatiformes > Myliobatidae > Mobula > Mobula hypostoma. The sequence goes on along the minus strand of NC_086100.1, from coordinate 82,734,193 downwards.
CAATTGTGTTATTACCCTTATTACATGGAGTATTGTGTGCAGTTTTGGTCCCCTAATCTGAGGAAAGACATCCTTGCCATAGAGGGAGTACAAAGAAGGTTCATGCCCTTACACTTCCTCCCTTACCACCATTCAGGGCCCCAAACAGTCCTTCCAGGTGAGGCATCACTTCACCTGTGAGTCGACTGGGGTGATATACTGCGTCTGGTGCTCCCGATGTGGCCTTTTATATATTGGTGAGACCCGGCGCAGACTGGGAGACCGCTTTGCTGAACATCTACGCTCTGTCCGCCAGAGAAAGCAGGATCTCCCAGTGGCCACACATTTTAATTCCACATCCCATTCCCATTCTGACATGTCTATCCACGGCCTCCTCTACTGTAAAGATGAAGCCACACTCAGGTTGGAGGAACAACACCTTATATTCCGTCTGGGTAGCCTCCAACCTGATGGCATGAACATTGACTTCTCTAACTTCCGCTAAGGCCCCACCTCCCCCTCGTACCCCATCTGTTACTCATTTTTATGCACACATTCTTTCTCTCACTCTCCTTTTTCTCCCTCTGTCCCTCTGAATATACCTCTTGCCCATCCTCTGGGTCAACCCCCCCCCCCCGTCTTTCTTCCCGGACCTCCTGTCCCATGATCCTCTCGTATCCCCTTTTGCCTATCACCTGTCCAGCTCTCGGCTCTATCCCTCCCCCTCCTGTCTTCTCCTATCATTTTGCATCTCCCCCTCCCCCTGCAGCTTTCAAATCCCTTACTCACTCTTCCTTCAGTTAGTCCTGACGAAGGGTCTCGGCCTGAAACGTCGACTGCGCCTCTTCCTACAGATGCTGCTTGGCCTGCTGCGTTCACCAGCAACTTTGATGTGTGTTGCTTGAATTTCCAGCATCTGCAGAATTCCTGTTGTTCACCAGATTGATTCCTGGGATGGCAGGACTTTCATATGAAGAAAGACTGGATGAATTGGGCTTGTACTCGTTGGAATTTAGAAGATTGAGGGGGGATCTGATTGAAACGTATAAAATCCTAAAGGGATTGGACAGGCTAGATGCAGGAAGATTGTTCCCGATGTTGGGGAAGTCCAGAACGAGGGGTCACAGTTTGAGGATAAAGGGGAAGCCTTTTAGGACCGAGATTAGGAAAAACTTCTTCACATAGAGAGTGGTGAATCTGTGGAATTCTCTGCCACAGGAAACAGTTGAGGCCAGTTCATTGGCTATATTTAAGAGGGAGTTAGATATGGCCCTTGTGGCTATGGGGGTCAGGGGGTATGGAGGGAAGGCTGGGGCGGGGTTCTGAGTTGGATGATCAGCCATGATCATAATAAATGGCGGTGCAGGCTCGAAGGGCCGAATGGCCTACTCCTGCACCTATTTTCTATGTTTTTTCCAGCTCCCTTTGTAATCTCAATCCCACCTCTTGGCTACTATTTGGAGGCTTATGTGTGATTCCCATTATGTTTGTTTTTACCCTTGCAGTTTCTTAACTCCAAACATGAAGATTCAACACTCTCTGACCCTTTGTCTCCTCTTTCTAAAGATGTAATTCTATTTCTTACTAACAGAGCCACACCACAGCCTATGCCTTCCTGCCTGTCTTTTGATGTTAAGCTCCCAACTGTAGCCTCCTTTCAGCCTCAACTCAGTGATGTCCACAATGTCATACCGACCAATCTCTAATTGCGCCACGAGTTCCTCCACCTTATTTCAAATGCTATGCATACTTAAATACAGCACCTTCAGTTCTGCATTCTTCGCTCTTATGAATTTTGCCTCTGTGGTACAGTTTAACTCTTGGCTTTGTCTGTATTTGTACTTGGCTTGTCCTTCTTTACATTCATGTTACACCCATCACCTACTTGTAAACCTGCTGGCTCATCCTCAGCTCTATCATCCTGGTTTTATCCCCCTACATATTAGTTTAAACCACTCCTAGCAGCTCTAGTAAATCTGCCTGCAAGAATATTGGTTTCCCCTTGGATTCAAGTGCAACCTGTCCCTTTTGTTCCCTGTCCCACCTGCCCCAGAAGAGGTCCCAGTTATCAAGGAAGCTAAATCCCTGCCCCCTGCTCCAATTCTTCAGCCACACATTTACGTGCCACCTCATTCTATTCCTCTCCTCACTGTCGCATGGCACGGGCAGCAATCCCGAGATTACTACTCTTGAGGTCCTGTTTCTCAGCTTCCTTCCTAACTCCCTATATTCTTTTTTCAGGACCTCCTCCCTTTTTCTTCCTATGTCATTGTACCACCACTCCTGGCTGCTCACCCTCCCTTTTCAGGATATTGTGGAGGCATCCAGAAACATCTCAGATCCTGGCATCTGTGTTTCCTTTTTACATCCACAGAATTGCCTATCTGTTGCCCGACTATAGCTCCATTTCCCTAACATGGTCTTTAAGGAGCTGCATCTTGATAACCTGGTGCAGATGTGGCCTTCGGGGAGGCTAGGAGTCTCCTGGAACTCCCACATCTGACACCCAGAAGAGAACGCTAATTCTGTAGACATACCCCTTATTCTCTCAGGAGATGAATAAGACTCCAGGACTCTGTCACCTGCTCTGTGAATGTAGCCTATGCTAAAAGTAATTGTATTGTCTGGCCTTCAATTTACATTGCTTGATAGTCATGGCAGCTGTGATCCATTTTGTGGCAAAAATTTACAGGAAATATATTTGGATCTAAAGTTAGAAGGTTCTTGGTTCAAGACTGATATGTCAACGTGGCGTAGGTAGAATCAAAATAGTGTAGGTGAACCCACTTGTAAAGGCACTTATTCAGAGGTTTAGTTGTTTCTCTGGTATATTGGCTGGCTTGTTCATTCAACAAGCATTGCCATGATAATTTTAATTTGCTTTGTATTAATTACTAACTGCAATTGCTTAATAACAAAATGACAAATTGATCCAAAGCCCTTGGTAACATCCTGTGAATGCAAAAGCATCATTAGAATGGAAGTTTGTTATTTAAATGTTCCTCATTCTCATTACTTTCATTTTCCCAATTAGCCAAAATCTCATATGGAGGTACACTGTGTTTGTATTTTTAATCTAGGAGAAAGAAGCGTTTTTTGCAAAGGCAATGAAAGATACCAAAACATCAAGTAGGACTCAGTATGTGCAGATATACAAATCACTGTGAGAGGAAACATAATGCTGGGGAAAATATGTGGGTTTGGGGGAATGGGAATATAAGCATCTGTTTTACTAACATCAATGTTTACCACACACTTTCAACTCTAGTCCCTGGGAAATGTCTGAAAAATATATTATCCTAAATACTGGTTTTACTGTGGTAAATTTCTAGTAGATCATTCAGTTGTTGTAGCAAATCTTGAAATCCATTCCATAAGAAGACTTCTAAGTTACATTGGCATCCCTGAATGCAGTGCATCTATCTATGTCCTGCTCGAAATACCTTTGCATGTTGTGAAAAGAATTAAACAACTGTTTTTCTTTTTTCATAGTTCTGGTGGGCAGACCCCTCGCAGAGATCTGGAGAAGGTGTTAACAGGAGAGGAAAAGTAAGTGATGTACAGATTGAAGGAGGTTGAAAATTGGACAGAAGTAAATGTTGCAGCTGATATAATTATGCAGGAAGCTAGAATTTACAGCTATCACATACCCATCATTCCCTATACTGGTGGTGCTTTTTAAATAACCAAAATTAGGAGAATGGGTGGAGATTAAAAATATTTTTAAAAATTCAAAATAACTCTGATCTTTACAAATCCTCAACTTAACCTTTCATTTGCATCTTTCAAATTTAGAGCACTTCGACCTGGTGATCCCGGATTCTGTGCAAGAGCCAGAGTGCCGTTACCGTCAAACAGGGATTATGTTGTTAGACCAAAGTGGAATGTAGAAATCGAGGCAAGCAGGGTGGGTAAAGAAGATTGTTGGTGATATGACTGTCATTTTTTTAAGAAAGTAGATTTCCAAAGAAAATCTTCCATCAGTGATAGTGTTAATGCACTACGGACTTGGATTCTATTTTTTAATGTCTGATCTGAACCACATGAGTAGGCAGGTTCTCTTTTGCACTTGATATGGTTGAAGGTGAGGGGAGTAATTGTGGTTTGATACTTGCTGGAACCTGAATTCGGGTCAAGAAGGGCTCAGTAGGAAAAGGTAACGTAATCAACTTTTAGTTGCATACTTGCCTGCTGGGATTGGACACAGAATCGGATTCTTTCTTTCAGAGAACATCATGGAATATTATTTGTTTTGGTAGTAATGTGACTCAGTGTGTAATTGTAAATGTCAGTGAAAGGTACAGGGAGTTCTGGTGATATGTTACATGTACCTTTGAGTCTTGCTGTTTTGTAATTATTATCTGACGATGCCAAACCTATCTCTGGGAACTTGAATAGTTTTACATCAAAACTGCCAATGTGTCTATGATGTTATTTACTTGAAGCGGGCCATTTCACAAGCTCTAGATAGTCTGGTCTGTGACTGTGCCCCTGGGAACTTGAGTCTCCAAGGGGTTTCATAATATACCTGCCAAATGGAAGCCCAGTTCCACTAGGATTCTTGAGCCACAGTGGGAGGCCACTGACAGAGCTCTGGCCTGTCCTGCCTTGCTTTGTGATTCCCAAGTGGGATGAAGGGAAATTACATTTTTTAAATATTATATGTCTGTTTCATTAGTCCAGAATAAAAGACAGTAAGTCAATTTGGGCAAATAAATGAAAATAGAAGTTGATCCAAATAGTTTTAAAATTCCCTCCTGCTCTCCAATGATTTGACTGAAGTCCTGGTGATGTTTCTCTTTTTTTTTGTATTGGGTTGGGTACAAGGACACTGTCCATTCCAAATACACAAGGCCAAGAGTCAGCAATGCATCATCAGGTTCCCATCTCAGTTAACTATGAAAGCAAGGAGGTTGCATGATCATAATGTGCAAGAGCTGATCATTTGGCTTCCCCAGCATGTTGATAATTTAGTGTGTGCTGAATTTGGTCAATCTTTCTTCAGTGTCATAGGTTGCAATTGCATTGTGAGCCAAGTCAGGTCAGACAGTCTGGCTTCTAATCTTCGGTGATGATGGCACAGTTTGATTCTGTGTACTTGAAAGGGCTTTGTTCAATACTGTGGGATCTAGTATGTCTATCTTCATTTAAGGCAAAAAGGAACATCTCGGAATTGGATCCTTGCTTACTGGAATTCAAAAGAATGAGGAGAGGACCTCATTGAAACCTGTCAAATGTTGAAAGACCTCAACAGAGTGGATGTGGGGAGGATTGGGGGGGAGGGGGGGGTCAAAGACCAGAGGACATAGCCTCAGAATAGAGGGACGTCCATTTAGAACAGACATGTGTTGTGAAATTCTTATTCTAATTCTACATGGTTGGGTGGAATGAGTGAAGGAGGAATGTCTTTGTCATTTCCTGCCTTGTGGATTATTAAATGATATTGGAGCATATGCAGGCTGTACACACCATTGCATCCTGAAGGTATATTTATTAGGTGAGTTGTTTACTCTTATTCATAAATCTATTTTTATGCACTGCTTGATTGTTAAAATAATGAAAATCACCAGTCAGAATACTATCATTTTCAACATTTTAATCAAAATATTAGGTTATTCTAAGAACACAGTGAAGCCTTGTTCTAAGATATTTCCTTCGGTTCAGGATCAAATATTAAAAAATTTTAATGAAGACTCAATTGCAATTCTGCAAACTTTTCAGGTTTAAAGTTAAAAGGAGAAAATTTGATGGTTCATCGGTATATGCAGGGAAATACTGTACTTGTGCAAAGTGAACTGATGTGTGTCAATTTTCTGCCTCGTCCCTCACAGGGAGCAGTAAAGAAAACATTGAATCGTCTTGACAAGCAAATGCGCCGATTTCAAGATATCAAGAAAATGACCAAGTCATCTCGGGCAGTAAAAATCAGCATTGAAGGCAATCGTATGCCTCTGTAATGCATACTTATTAGTGACTTGGAGCTGGGTAACATTGTGCAACAGCTTACAAACACAATAGTGTGCTCCTAACATCCAGCCCAGTGGAATCAACATACCTCCTCTGCTCTTTTCTGTTTTCAAGCATTCTTTTCAAGAGATTTTTTTAAAGTCATGAAATGGTGGACTAAAGTTATGTCATATCTGAGCTCCAGATATCCAGTCAATGTTTCTGACGACAGCATGTTTGATGAACCCAGTCTGCAGATTGAATGGATGAGTTTACACCACTGAAGACTGCACGTATAGAGGTTGAACAAATTCCTTTTACAAATCTACATCGAGGAGAGGAGGAACACAGCTGTCTGGCATTAAGCCAAGTTGTCCAATTAAGTTGAAAACAGGGGTAAAAAGGACTTAATTAAATATAGACATGCACTGTGTTTGAATTTATGGCTTGAATCGTGCTGTTTCTGCAAGATCAGTACAATCTCACATCATTCTGGTCTTTTAAATCTTTCAGTGAGCTCTCATTAACTGGGTAGGTCTGTAAATGGATATCGATGTTAAAGGTTGGGCTGATTGTCTTGTTCAAACATAGATTGTGATGAAATATGTAATTGTAGACGCAAGTTGTATTTTTTAAACAAATAAACCCCTCTTTGTAAAGGTTTTCGCTTCTCAGTAGTTGGTGGCTATTTACAGATATTGGTCCTCTTGTAACCTTGCTCGTTTGGTAATTGGAAATTACCTAATCAGAAAGTTAAATTAAGAGAATCATCTCATGTAATTCCATTATTTTGGGGGGGGGGGAGGTGGAGCTGAGAACAACAGTTACTGTAAACTAATTTTCATTATTTCCTAGCATTACTCAAAGAATGCTTTCTTTTTGGGTAAGGAATAATTATGAGACATTCTACAAAAGAAAGATTATTCTTAATTTTAAAATAAAAGTCAAATTAGAAGAAAAATTAGAAATCACTATAAGGAAAGTGGGTAAGAGACAGTGTAAGGTTTCAAACTTCAAGTAGAAACAATTTTAGTGGGAACAAATGACACAGAATCAGAGTCACAGGTAATTCGTAATTGAGTCAAAGGACTAATTCAAACTCTTAAGGGTAGACCGTTAGTGTAATTTGCAGCAAGTGCCTTGGTTTAGCAGGATTATTCAAAGAGATGCAAGCTTTTATATGTATTTCACAAAACTGCTGACAGTAACCAGCTTATTTTTAAACCCTGCTAATAATGTTTTTACTTGGGGAAAGCCCATTTGCTAGGTGGCCTGGGTGAAGGAAGTTACTACCGTCCCATGCCTCAAGATCCCAGCTCAGAGCGAAAGGAGTAGCTACAGCACTTGAAAATTCGTACTTCGTGTCTAACTTTGAACTGTGTCTGAGCAAAATCACGGTGTACTTGCTTTCTGGATGTAGATCTGTTAACAGTAGGTTGGGGATGATCAACTGATCAGAAAATGAGACAGTTCACTAATGTTTGAATAGAGGTAAAGTTTAAATGACTTTTGGGGAAAAAAGCTTTTCCAAAATATATACAACTGAAAAGTTACTGGACTTCAGGCAGTGTGTGTAGTTTTGCATATTTTGTCTGACTTGTATGTAATAGATTAAAAGATACCAGCTGTCCAATATGGGGAAATTCAGTTGTCAGCATTTGCAAAGGAGTTTATTTATTGAACATCCAAAACTGTAAGATAATTAGATAGTGGCAAATTGTGTACTGCACATGGGCTTCAAATCCATGTTTGAATCTGGTTCTAACCCACAGCATCACTGAAGACTATTTAACTCTGAGAGAAGTTTGTGATCAAAACATAATCTATATAGCTTGTTTTTTTTTAAAAAAGACATTCAAATGTGATCATTTCTGTTAGTTTCATGCAGTCAAATGGTAGCATTTTTGTTCATATATTTGTCATTAGATAGCATCCAATGAGCATTCTGTAACAATGGAGCAATCAGTAATTTCTAGGCTACAATATGACCAGCTGAAACATCTTAAGCAAAACTGCTAGTTTAGTTTCAAACTGGTTCTACATAATCTTTTCAGTTTGCAAATTTATTAGCTATTTGTTTAGAAACACACCCAGTGTCATAATGATCATTCACAATCAGAGCTTATCCTTTCTATGATGCCATTATGGTGGTTGTAAGTCAGTAGCTGTGTTGTAATAAATTATCATGTATCCATGATAAGTAACCTGGCACCCTAGTATATAATCCATACTTGCCTTCTCTGGCACAACCTTCACCCCAACTAACCACACCAGTCAGATACCAGGTGTTTTGATACAAAACTGCATACGGTCCCCCACTATCCCCTCTGCAGGAATCCATGTTCTCATCTCTGTATCCAGCACAGAACATATTATCTGTAACTTCCAAGTTTGTTGATTTTATGCAAGTGGCCTGTTCAACGTAAGGAAGCTGCACTCTGAGCAAGAATCGGGATAGTCTTCCTCTTTCTTTGGTTACGCCCCAACCACTTACCATTCCCGCTTTCCCAGTTAGCAGTAGCAGCTTGCCCAGGTTGTAATTGGGCAGACAAATTGGAGCAACAGTGAAAGTAAAATTCACAGACTGATTCAAATACAACAGGGCAATATCATTGTCATATATTACTGGATCATACTGAGGGTGTATCAGACTCTTCTTCACCAAAACATTCTGTTCCCAGATCCCTGTTTGGAGCTTATCAAATTCACCTGCAGGGATTAACAACAAAATGTAAGAACCAGTCATTTAACTTCTACAGTTTTTATAATCTGAAATGTACTGAATGGGTATTGAAAACAATTTAAATACACATCCTAAACAAGAGAAAATCTGCAGATGCTGGAAATCCAGGCAATAAACACAAAATGCCAGAGGAACTCAGTAGGCCAGGCAGCATCGTGATCCTTTCTGAAATGTACTGCGAAAAAGGAGTGAATTAATAGAACTAGTAGATCACTCCCTCAGAAAACTAGAATGTACACTATTGTCAAGGTGGTCTCGTGCTATAATAGATTCTATCCAAATCTAAAGCAAAAGCTTTAGAGCAGTGAAATCAACTGGTGAAAATCCAAATGAATAAAAAAGACTGCAAATACAGAAAATCTGAAATAAAAGCAGAAAATGCTGAAATACTCGACAGGATGAAAGCTGACAGATAAAGGGAAGAGAAGAGTAACTAAAGAGGTGAGACAGGATCAGAAGTTGCCTGAGTGAGATCGTAGAGTCTGAAATACTAAGGAGAAAGAGACACAATTAAGAGGGATATTAATATAGCTGCAGTCAAGAAAATGAGCAAGGGGAAAGATGAAATGAGGGAGAAACACGATAAAAACTGTTCAATGTCCACTTTGAATATTTTGGAAGAAGTGGATACTCGTAGCACAGTACAACTTGTATACGTTGTGTTCCTAATAAGCTATAGCTTAGAAATTGGATCAATTTGCAAACATTTCTTCGTGTGGAAATTGCACTTGAAGGTAATGCTACTCAGCTGAGATCATGCGCATGATGATTTCCCAGTGTAATCATGCCCACAGGGAATAGGTCTTGGCACTTTCATATTTTACCTGTGTACAGCTAATACTTACAGGGAGGCAGATGCACAAACAGTGATACCCATAGCAGCGTAAAGCTATTACAACCCCAGTAGTTTGGAGTCAGTTCCGTGCTGTCAGTAACGAGTTTGTAGTTCTCCCTATGACATTAACTGTTTCCTCCAGGTACTCTGGTTTTTCCCACATTCCCCCCCCCCATCAAAAATGGACGAGTTAATAGGTCACATGGGTGTAAATGGGTTTTTGCTCATAGGGTTGGAAGGGCCTATTATCAGGGCCTGTTACATTGTTTCAGAGCGATAGGAAGGGAGGCAGAGGGGATAGCATGGCTCTGCTGGTGAAGAATGTCAATAGATCAGTAGAAAGATGTGACATAAGGATTCAACATCTTCCGATCTTGTGGGTTGAGTTAAGAAACTATAAGGGTAAAAGGACGCTGATGGCCGTTATATACAAGCCTCCTTGCAGTAGCTGGGATGTGGACCACAGATTACAACAGGAAATAGAAAAAGTGTGTCAAAAGGCCAATGTTATGATAGTCAAGGGAGATTTCAACATGCAAGTTAAGTGAGAAAAAAAGGTTGGAAATGGATCTCGAGAGTGAGTTTGTTGAAAGCCTACAAGTTGGCTTTTTAGATCAGTTTGTCGTTGAGCCTTTAGAGGATCAGCTATACTGTAATGAACCACAGGTTATTAGGGAGCTTAAAGTAAAAGAACCTTAGGGGCAGTGATCACTATGATTGAATTCAACTTGAAATCTGACAGGGAGAAAATAAAACCTGACGTATTAGTATTTCAGTGGAGTAAGGGAAATTACAGTGGTATGAGAGGGGAGTTGGCCAAAGTCAATTCGAAGGAGATCACAGTAGAGTAGCAGTGGTGTGACTTGATGGGAAAAATGAAGGTGCAGGATAAATGTATTCTAAAACTGAAGAAATACTCAAATGGCAAAATAGTACAACTGGCTGAAAAGGGAAGTCAAAGCTTAATGTAAAAGCAAGAGAGGACATAGAACAAAGCAAAAAATAGTGGGACAGAGGATTGCCAAGCTTTTAAAACCCTACAGAGAGCAACTAAAAGAATCTTTGGGAGGGAAAAGATGAAATATAAAAGCAAGCTTGTAAGCAATATCAAAGTGGATAGTAAAAGCTTTATCAAGTATGTTTTAAAAAAAGTAAGGGGCAGGAGTGGATATATGACCGCTAGAAAGTGAGGCCGGAGAAATAATGGGGGACAAGGAGATGGCAGATGAACTAAGTGAATATATTGCATCAGTCTTCACTGTGGAAGACACTTGCAGTGAGCCAGGTGTTGAAAGGTGGAAGAGAAGTGAGTGTAGTTGCTATTGCGAGGGAGAAGATGCTCAAAAAGCTGTAAGACCTAAGGATACATCAATCACCCGGACCAGATGAACTGCACGCTAGGGTTCTGAAAGCAGTAGCAGTAGAGATTGTGGAGGCGTTAGTAATGATCTTTCAAAAATCATTGGACTCTGGCATGGTGCCAGAGGACTGTGAAATTGCAAATGTCACACTAAGAAAGGAAGAAGGCAGCTGAAAGGAAATTATAGACCAGTTAGCCTGACCTCAGAAGATGTTGGAGTCAGTTGTTAAAGATGATTAAAGAAGAACTTACACGTAGGATAGATGCAGTGGATGTTGTATATATGGACTTTCAGAAGGCATTTGACAAGGTGCCACACATAAGGCCCATGGCATTACGGAAAGTTACTGGCATGATTGGTACAAAACAGTGAGTGGGAATAAAAGGATCCTTGTCTGATTAGTGACTAGTGGTGTTCTGCTATTGGTGATATCTCATCTTGAGTATTGTGAACAGTTTTGGGCTCCTCATTAAGAGAAGATGTGCTGGCATTGGAGAGGATTCAGAGGAGGTTCACAAGGATTATTCTGGGAATGAAAGATTTATACAAGGAACGTTTGATAGCTCTGGGTTGGTACTCACTGGAATTTAGAAGGATGAGGGGGTATTTCATTGAAACCTTTCAAATGTTGAAAGGCCTAGACAGGGTAGATATGGAAAGGATGTTTCCCATGGTGGAAGAGTCCAGGACAAGAGGGCATAGCCTCAGGATAGAGGGGTGTCTATTTAAAACAGATGCTGAGAAATTTCTTTAGCCAGAGCATGGTGAATTTGTGGAATTTATTATCTCAGGCAGCTGTGGAGGCCAGTTCATTGGGTGTATTTAAGGCAGAGCTTGATAAGTTCTTGATTGGACACAGCATCAAAGGTTACGGGGAGAAGGCTGGGAAGTAGGGCTGAGGAGGGGAAAAAGGGATCAGCCATGATTGAATGGCGGAGCAGACTCGATCGGCCAAATGACCCAATTCTGCTCCTCTACCTTGTGGTCTTATGCTGATTCTCTAATTTAAAAAAAAACTGTCAGCGTTACGTTTCTTCTATTGCCAGCATAGATGGGAGATTTGAGGGCAACCTTCAGCCTCTGGTCACTCACAGACAAAGCTAGAAGCGTATCATAGGATTAACAATTGTCAGCAAAATATGACAGTTGTTCTGTTTACAGCACATCAGCCTTTAACAGTCATGGTACTGAAAATCAGTGATCTCTTCACTGTTCACATCAGAGCTGCAAGCAGCATTCTCTCTCCCCAACCTCCCATCAACCCACCCTTCACTCTGCATTTTATTCATTTTTGACTCCTGCAGCAGCATTTTATGCAGCTTTCCAGTGAACACACTCTACCTCGAGATTCAGCAGTTGTCAATGAGAACATCACAAAGCTCATGGTTCTGTGTTCAAACCTCCTTAGTGCTATTTCAAATGCATTTTCAGTTTCATAGATTTTCATGGAGGAGCCAACAGGATGCAGTGCTTTATATACAGCTCTCCACTTAATACACCATACAACGAGTGCAGTTTCTAGGTGCTTTTGTTGATGTGTTCTTATATTCATCTTTTACTCAATGTCACTTGAAGCAATTAAATTATAAAATTAACATGGAATAAGTAGGTTAATTTTTTTTTGTTCTATTGGTGATGCAAGGCTGTTTGAGCGAAATTTTAAAACCACCAAAAGTTAATTTCAATAAAGAGGAAAGCCACTTACATATCAGTGTGACTAACAAACCAGATTAATGGTCAATGCTGATTTTTGTTTTTGTTGTTGATGTTGAGATCTTTTTCTAAAAATACATTTACTGCATCTTACCTACTGTAACTGAGTGTGGATGTACTGAATCAAAGCAATGAGCAGCTGTCACAACCCAACGATTGTTAATCAATGTTCCGCCACAGAATCCGTAACCATTATTGGCATGAATCAATACCTAAGAACAGCAAGAGCAAATGCATGAGTTGTGTGTAGTTCTTAAAGATCTTATTCTGTTTGGAGCTTTGCATTACAGCCACAAAGGTTAAAGCTGATTTGCCTAATTTTAGGTTATGCTGTGTCACTAATTAATGATTTCTTTTGCATAGTGAGATAGCAATCTGATGCCTGAAATTAAAGGTAATTACAAAAATAAATTCAGTGGCCACTTTACCAGCTTTCCCTGTACACCTGCTCGTTAATTCAAATATCTAATCAGCCAAGCATGTGGCATCTCATTGCATAAAAGCATGCCGACATGGTCAAAAAATTCAGACGTTATTCCGGCCAAACATAAGAAATGTGATCTAAGTGACTTTAACTGCAGAATGATTGTTGTTGCCAAATGGGGTAGTTTGAGTATCTCAGAAAAAGCTGATCTCCTGTGATTTTCACATCTAGCAGTCTCTAGGATTTACAGAGAATGGTGCAAAAAACGAAGCCCTTTCAGTGGGTGAAAATGCCTGTTAACGAGAGAAGTCAGAGGAGAGTGGCCAGACTAGTTCCAGCTCATAGGAACGTGGCAGTAATGCAAATAACCACGTTACAACAGTGGTGTGCAGAAGAGCATCTCCAAACGCGCAACATGTTGGACCTTGAATTGGATGGGCAACAGCAGCAGAAGACCATGAACATACCTGAATAGCCACTTTATTAGGTACAGGAGATATCTCCGAGAGACTGAGAGGCTGGTAGTGTGTAAGATACTCAGGGAACTCTATAAAATGTGTGATACTGAGGATTACTTGACCTACAATCAAACTGATTCCATGAAATTATATTCAGAGTACAATGTTGAACAGATCTCATTGGGGAACTTTCATCCAGAATAGATCACCTTCTGTGCTACTTCCATGGCCTTAGTTTAAAAAACAACAACCTGGAGAATGTGATTGCATGACACCCTTTCTTCATTGATGGGTCCTATCCCCTTCATGGAGGATCATTCTCAATGCTTACAGGATATCTCTGCTTGAAGTGGGGGTGGGGTGCAGTTCAGGGGTTACTTTGTAGAAGGTGTCAGTCCAGTGATTGGAATTCATCAAGTTCTAATTTAGAACATAGAACAGTATAGCACTGGAACCCACAGTGTTGTGCTGAACCAGCTGCTAAGTATATCAAAAACACCCAAACACTAATCTCTCCTATCTAAATCATACCCATATCTCTCCAACTTCCTGACATCCAGGTGCCTATCCGAACGTCTTTTAAAAGCCTCTGATGTGTTTGCCTCTAATACCATACCAGGCAGTGCTTTCTAAATAAAAAAACTTGCCCCTCACATCCCCCTTGAACCTACTAATTTCACACCCCCCCCCCCCCCCACCTTCAGTGCATGGCCTCTGGTACTAGACATTTTAACCCTGGGAAACAGGTATTCTCTGTCTACTCTATGATGCACTCTAAACCAGGCAGTATCCTGGTAAAACTCTTCTGCACTCTCTCCAAAGCCTCAATATCCTTCCTATAGTGGGGTGACCAGAACGGTATGAAATACTCCAGATGTGGCCTTACCAGAGTTTTATAAATTTGCAACATAACCCCTTGACTTTTGAACTCAATGCCTCGTCTAATAAAAGCAAGCATTCCGTAAGCCTTCTTACCACCTTATCGACCTGTGTAGCCACTTTCAACGAGCTATGGACTTGGACCCCAAGATCTCTCTGCTCAGCAACATTGTTAAGGATCTTGCCCTTAACAGTCTATTGTCTCCTTGCAAGGGGCAACACCATCTGCCAAGAAATTTGAATTTCTTAATTTTGCACTCGCACCTCCTGTTCCTCATTGTACTGTGCAGATCTCATCCCAGTGATCCCACTCTGGATATTCCAGCAGTCCCTATTTCCAGACACCACCCCTGGGCTGTGTTTGCACAACTGTGCAGCAGCAGGCCCTGGGAAGAGGTGGTTAGTGGTACTCTTTGATTGCCAATTTTACAAAAATACTATTTATGTTTCATAAAATAGCAAAACACAACCGGACTTCACACATTCCAATTGTATCTCCACAAAATTAAACATGTTTCTACGGCTTGATGAGTTACAAACCAAATGCACAGCTTTGTATGCCTCACCTGCCAAGGACAATGTCCCTGTCTGCAAAGGTATCCACCAATGATTCGTACCCGAGCGTCTGATTCAGAGTAATTTAACTTCATTAAGTGTTCATAGTCCGTATCTGTATCGTTGAGGGAATATTCTTCCTCAATGTGTGTGCGAGTTCGTGATCCATATAGAGGTATTCTCCCACATGGGTATTCCACTGGAAAGTAACAACAATAGAATATGAAGGTTTCACTAATGACGATGATGATGATGATAATGACATCGACTCAAGCCTCAGAGGCCGGTGTCGGGCATTTTCATCCCTTACAAGGTGCGGATCGGAAGGCTGTGTGGGGCGACACTCCTCACACAGACATTTCGCAGTATTTTTCTTTATTTTACGAGGTCGAGTTGCGAGCTCAACACTCAACCCGGCACAGATGGAAAGCGTACTCGGGAGCGTCCCGACTGGATTCGAACCCAGGAAGCTCCATTCTGGAGTCTGGTGCTGATGTCACTGTGCCACTAGCCGACTCCACTAATAAACTGTTAAGTATTATCTAAGAGGTTAATCAAAATAAATTAGCAGAGATTGATTCATATATAATCGTAATAAACTGCAATTGGCTGAAGATTAAGATATTCTCACAGCTAACTACAGGGAAGCGACTCTGCAGCAGCAAGTATTTGAGTAAAAACTGGCATAGAGTAGGTAATGAGTTCCTGAACTTACTTACCAGAAGTTCAGGAACTATCATATTCCATGAAGCATCAGATCATATGTACAGTGAGCTTACAACCACATCAAGGTTAGAACAACTCATTACTTTAGACATGTTCTGTTTTAATGGTTGCAGGTTGAAATCAATAGATTTACAATCCCTATTATTTCCTCCTTTACCCAGCGATATCAAAAGTTTCATGGAATCTATAACTGCTTCTAGGAAACCTTTGGAAGTATATGTCAATGTGGTCCGCACCCTAATGGGACATTTCCTGGAAGAAAAGCTACTGGTTGACTCTGTGGTTAAGAAGGCATACGGTGCAT
The DNA here is from genome assembly GCF_963921235.1 of Mobula hypostoma. Classification (NCBI taxonomy): domain Eukaryota; kingdom Metazoa; phylum Chordata; class Chondrichthyes; order Myliobatiformes; family Myliobatidae; genus Mobula; species Mobula hypostoma. Next base: position 82,718,270 of record NC_086100.1, on the reverse strand, counting down.
TGGCCTTCATCAATCGTGGGATTGAGTTTAGGAGCCGAGAGGTAATGTTGCAGCTATATAAGACCCTGGTCAGACCCCACTTGGAGTACTGTGCTCAGTTCTGGTCGCCTCGCTACAGGAAGGATGTGGAAACCATAGAAAGGGTGCAGAGGAGATTTATAAGGATGTTACCTGGTTTGGAGGGCGTGCCTTATGAGAGTAGGTTGAGTGAACTCTGTCTTTTTTCCTTGGAGCGACGGAGGATGAGAGGTGACCGGATAGAGGTGTATAAGATGATGAGAGGCATTGATCGTGTGGATAGTCAGAGGGCTGAAATGTCTAACACGAGAAGGCACAGTTTTAAGGCGCTAGGAAGTAGGTACAGAGGAGATGTCAGGGGTAAGCTTTTTTATGCAGAGAGTGATGAGTGCGTGGAATGGGCTTCCGGCAGCGGTGGTGGAGGCAGATACGATGGGGTCTTTTAAGACACTCCTGCAAAGGTACATGGAGCTTAGAAAAATAGAGGGCTATGGGTAAGCCTGGGTAAATTCTAAAGTAAGGACATGTGTGGCACAGCTTTGTGGGCAGAAGGGCCTGTATTGCGCTGTAGGCTTTCTATGTTTCTATGGTGTCCATCCCAGCTTATCCATGTTGTTTAGAAATTGGATCTCATTCATTTTATTACTTTAAATGGATGTGACATTTTCTTACGGTAAATCAGGGGTCACCAAAATAAAGTTGAGAAACTAAGATATCACCACTTTCATAGTTTTTCTCCCATACTTGTATATTTGCAATTGGCCTCTACCACAGAAAGGAGGGAAAATGTAGAGGTAGTAGAGAAATGACAGGAGGGAAAAGAGGAGGGGCTTTTAGGGGATGGAAGGGTTAATATCTGTGCTGAGCAAGCACTCCATGCCTTGTAGCTGCCTCATCAGACCATTGCCATATTGGTCATTATGGTAATAGATGCAGGGACCTTGCAGCAAGGTACACAAGCCCTGAGACCTTTATTAGTGATGCCTGTCTGCAGCGTGTGATATCAATGTGCTGTCTCAGTACTCTTAACATCGCTATTGCATCGGGATCTTTGAAATCATAAACTTCCCAATCTGCCATGTGGTTTGCTCATTGTTTTTACAATGAGTGAGAAGTGAAGATTGTAGGTCATGAACTTTTATATAATTTCTGCTCGGCAGGTTGATGACAATATTATATGCACAAAATGCAAGTAAAATTAGATAGTGTCTTGTCCATTTCCAAATAAAGAAGACCTGCTGGAAAAGATCAAACAATACCTTTATGCGCGATTTGTGATTAAAAATTGTAGATGTTTAATATAATCCAATTTTTAGGCTGGAATTTCTCAAGCAGAAGTTCACATCCCAAGTTACAACATTGGCTTAAAGTTAATTTGGGCACTTGGCTGAGGAGCAAGTCACTGAATTGATAGTTTTGAATTAATTGCAAGACTGGGTGAAACTCACTCGATAATATCACAGGTTAGGGATATTAATTTGGAGACACCATTTTCAATCATACCATGGAATTTAAATGAATGGTTTTAAATAAATTTGAAATAAATGTGCTATTGACTTATTGACATTTATGGTTGATTTGTTTTTGCTAGTGTCTCTCAGAGTAGAAAATCTGCTGGTCAATGTGTAACTCAAAACCCACCAATTTAGTTGACCATTATCTCCAAGCATCTCCAAGTTTGCGGATGACACGAAGCTGGGTGGCAGTGTTAGCTGTGAGGAGGATGCTGAGAGGATGCAGAGTGATTTGGATAGGTTGGGTGAGTGGGCAAATTCATGGCAGATGCAATTTAATGTGGATAAATGTGAAGTTATCCACTTTGGTGGCAAAAATAGGAAAACAGATTATTATCTGAATGGTGGCCGATTAGGAAAAGGGGAGGTGCAACGAGACCTGGGTGTCATTATACACCAGTCATTGAAAGTGGGCATGCAGGTACAGCAGGCGGTGAAAAAGGCAAATGGTATGCTGGCATTTATAGCGAGAGGATTCGAGTACAGGAGCAGGGAGGTACTACTGCAGTTGTACAAGGCCTTGGTGAGACCACATCTGGAGTATTGTGTGCAGTTTTGGTCCCCTAATCTGAGGAAAGACATCCTTGCCATAGAGGGAGTACAAAGAAGGTTCACCAGATTGATTCCTGGGATGGCAGGACTTTCATATGAAGAAAGACTGGATGAACTGGGCTTGTACTCGTTAGAATTTAGAAGATTGCGGGGGGATCTGATTGAAATGTATAAAATCCTAAAGGGATTGGATAGGCTAGATGCAGGAAGATTGTTCCCGATGTTGTGGAAGTCCAGAACAAGGGGCCACAGTTTGAGGGTAAAGGGGAAGCCTTTTAGGACCGAGATTAGGAAAAACTTCTTCACCAGAGAGTGGTGAATCTGTGGAATTCTCTGCCACAGGAAACAGTTGACGCCAGTTCATTGGCTATATTTCAGAGGGAGTTAGATATGGCCCTTGTGGCTACGGGGATCAGGGGGTATGGAGGGAAGGCTGGGGCGGGGTTCTGAATTGGATGATCAGCCATGATCATAATAAATGGCGGTGCAGGCTTGAAGGGCCGAATGGCCTACTCCTGCACCTATTTTCTATGTTTCTATGTTCCTATTATCTGTCCTTTGAAGTGATATGGCCACTTTGTTCAAGAAGAAGTTGGGAGTAGATAACAATGCGGATCCTGCCGGCATTAGTAAATTATATATATGTATGTAAAAATAAGAAATGGTGACGGAGTCTAATCAGTACCACTTGCAGAACACTTCCGTTGATCTTGATTTAGTTGATAACCTTCCACACAGGAACACATTGGCATTTGTGTTGTTGTGTTGATGCTGCAATACTGTTGACAGAAGCCATTCTTGTATTCACAGTCGTGGTTTTCTGAATTAAAGAACAAGACACAGAAAGAATACATGACTCCTTTTGGCTACTGAGTCAGGGAAGTCCAAGTGAAACACAGTGTGACAGTCACAGTGCCAAAGTAGGCAGAACATAATGATGGACAGCAATTCTTTCAGGTTAAAAAGAAGCATGCAGTGGTACCTCTGAGGGGCCAAGTTTAGAGCCATTGCTCATTTTTTGAGATATTGACTTCAACATTCAAAACAGAATTTTGAAAGTTTGAAGCTAACCCAAAACTTGGAGATGGAGGAAACTGAGGAGGATAGAAACACATGTAAGAAGAGCATGGATATAGACTTGTCCAACAATGTACTACATGGCAAATTAGCCTTAATGCATAAAAGTGTGAAATAATACATTTTGAGGCAATATCAGCCAAATGATGTAATGTTAAACAGGGCTTGGGAAGACTCTGATGAGGGGTAAAGTGGCAATATGCCTTAAAAAGGCCACATAGAAGCACAGAGCACAAAAAATACTTTGTTAAACTTTCTTGGGTTATCTCTATAAGGCATTTGGAGTATTATGCCACTGCAATTTAGAAAGGATGTCAAAATCTTAGAACATACATAGAATGATACCAAGGATATGCAAATATATTTCATGTAGAGACTAAAGAAGATGTAGTTGTTTTGCTTGAGGCAAAAAGTTTGAGCAGATTTAATGGAGACACAAGACTTCCAGCCAATGCTGGAAATCTTGAGCAACACTCACAGACTTGTGGAGGAACTCAGCAGGTCAGACAGCATCTATGTAGGGAAGTAAACAGTCAACATTTTAGACCAAAACCCTTCATCTACACTTGACCCAAAACATTGACCATTCATTTCCCTCCATAGATGCTGACTGGCCTGCTGAGTTCCTCCAGCATGTTGTGTGTGTGTGTTGAGGAGATTCACAGGTTGCTGCCTGAACTGCAAATAATTTTATTTTTGTTTTTATTTCAGACTTGCAGCATCTGCGGTGTTTTAAATTTTCATTTGGTGAAGGCTTAAATATAACCAAACCATTCTTTCTTAAATATAGTCCAATATGACAGTGGATTTCTGTATTAACTTTAAGACTACTGACACTGCTGAATTAACTATTGTGAAAAGATGAATCTTGGCAGCGGGTGAAGGAACAGGAAAAGGTGAATGAACTTCATTAGGGTCTCCCTCTGATGCAGGACAAAACCAGCAATGCACTAAATCTCCCTTGTTCCATCTTCACTTGTGATGTTGAGATTTTAATAACCCATATCATGCACAATGTGCAGGAAAATCTAACTAATTATGCATCACCCAATGAAAAACATTAGTAGAAATTATGCCTACTTAGAGGAGGAAACCTTGGGGGAAAAAAATCACTCCCACTTGCTCTCCTACTTTCCTGATACTGCTCGCTCTCTTCCGAGAGTGTGGCACAGTGAAATTCCATATTATACGCTGGTTGTTGCTGTCTTTGCTTTGTTATGCCATTGAGGAGTCAAAGGAGTGAGTCCAAGAATATCAGTTGGATAGAACAGTGTCCATCCTCTAGGTTTAATAGCTGGATGGTGTTTGGAACACCAAGGATCTCACCTGGAAAGTGGGGTGTGATAGGTTGGGGAGAGTCTAGGAACTGAAAGGACCAACCAGTAGTTAGTGATTTCACTGGTCATTGAGACGTTTGGTCACTTTCAGTATCTGGTATTATCAGCAGTTCTCGGAACTCTATACATTTACTGGTTAGGTTGCAGATGCACAAGATAGACATTGTTTTATGGACGCTTTACAGCTTTAATGGTTGTTGTGAAATCCTTGTGTCTCTGAAGTGATGTTTTTGAAAACACTGGTTTCTCTTTCCCGAGAATTACTTGAACAGCCTTCTGAACTATAGTGTACACTGCTTTATTGCCCTGCAAAATTTCTAACTTTTAACATTAAAACAACAAACATAAAACCTCATAGGGAATATATTATTCATTGGTGTGCGTATTTTATCGAGGTCATTTGGCACGAACAGTGGAGCTATCACCTCCAGCTGTGCTTTTGCCTGGAGTCTAACGTATATCCATAAATTTACTGGCAATGTGAGATGCTGTCCATCTTGTCTCAATATTGATTAGAAAAGTTTCCACAAAGAATAAAAAGCAATAAGCCAAATACATGCATGCCATATGTACACTGCATGACCACTGACACAGGGGGAGGATGTACACATTATTAGAAGCAACCACTAACCTGATTCACAATTTTTCCCTTTCCACAGGGGAGGGCAGAGACAGATATAGATATACTTGTGGTTGTCGAATCTACATAAACCACCATTCAAGCATGGATTGGATCTACAAGGATCCAAATCTGGGTGTGACAGAGATAAAAGCATCAGAGAAACATTTGGAGAATATGTTCATAAGAATTCAGCAATATGGATTTCATAGATTCATGTAGCACGGAACCAAGCCATTCAGCCCAATTAATCCATGCTGACCATTAAGAACCCAATGACACTTTCCAATATTAATCCAATTCATTCTTCTTCCCACATTCTCATGAACTCGCCCAAGATTCTACCACTCACTAGGGGCACGTTTACAGTGGACAATTAATCTAGGAACCTGGATGTGGAAGGAAACTGGAGCACACCCAAGAAACCCCCATAGTCTCAGGAAGAACATGCAAACTCTACACAGACAGTACCTGAAGTTAGGATTGAACCCAGGCCACCGGTGCTCAGAGACATTGGCTCTACTAGCTGCACCACTGAGCTGCCCTCTTGTAGAATCATAATCTCTCAGGATTCTGATTAATGGATTTGGCTTGAGAAGAATTAAATAAATGTCTCTTGGTTTAACCTGCTTCCAGTAAATACCTTCCATTTCTGTAAGAAATTTGGTTCCCTCCTTCCAATCTTGCTATGTCAATTCCTAACTTGCAAATTCTAGAGCTAGAAATAGCATGCAACTACTTCACATTCAAAATCACAAAAATGTTACAACATCACTTACTTTTGTAGGAAAACCAGAACTCCATCTGTTAATAAAATAAAAGTGTTAAGATTCTATTCATGGAAGTTATCAGACAGCCATCACTTCATGATCTACAAAGAAACTCTGTTTGTAGTAGCTAATTAATTTATTGTAATTTATCGTTTTTTTAATTATGTATTGGAAAGTACCGCTGCTGCTGCAAAAAAAAATTTCACGATATATTAGATTAGATTATGAGAACACTCAGTCCTCTTTTATTGTCATTTAGAAATACATACATGCATTAAGAAATGATACAATGTTTCTCCAGAGTGATATCACAGAAAACAGGACAAACCAAAGACTAACACTGACAGAACCACATAATTATAATATATAGATACAGCAGTGCAAAGCAGTACCATAATTTGATGAACAAACCATGGGCACGGTAAAAAAAGTCTCCAAGTCCCATAGTCGATCGACTCCCAAGTCCCCGATAATAGGCAGCAAAAGGGAGAAGCTCCCTGCCATAAACCTCCAGGCACCGTCAACTTGCCGATGCCTTGGAAACAGCTGACTACAGCCGACACTGAGTCCATCCGTCTGAAAACTTTAAGCCTCCAACCAGACCCTCTGATACAGCCCCTCCCGAGCGCATTTGACCTATCCCCTGCCGCTGAAACACTCAAAGCCGAGGATTTCGGGGCCTTCAGCTCCAGAGATCCCGGTTACCACACAGCAGCAGCGGCAACGAAGCAGGCATTTCAGAAGTTTTCCAGATGTTCCTCCGTACTCTCACGGCTGTCTCCATCAAATCAGAGTTGTACACGGTCCCCTACTTGACAGATTACAGATATCATTCACCAGAGAGGCTGCGCGCACTGCTGTCGCACCATCTTCTCCTCCTCCTTTGCTATTGGTTTTGATCCTGAGTGGAGCACCTAGAGGAAATCATGCTGCACATGGAGAGTATGTACACTCCACACAAATAGAGTCAGTACTGAACCCAGGACACTGGAGCTGTTAATGAACATGCTCTACTATCTGTGCCGCTGTAGGAATGGATGAAAGGCATTTGCTAAGACGCTTTGGGAAACGAAACTAAAAGGTACGATAGTCATAAGCAATGGTGAACATTTAAGGAAATAATTTTTACTTTACCACAAATATATAAACCCCTTGAGAAAGACCAGTCAACTTAATGATACATGAATTACAGTATTAAATTATAAGCTTAACAAGTTCCCAAATGAGCAATGAGACTTGTGACAGATGATTTTAGAATTCAACAAATAATTCCTGATGGTGAAAGAGAGACAAAACAACGAGCAAGGCAAATTGAATGGATTTTAAGTCTTCCATTGCATGTGGAATGGGATTAGCAATGGAAAATGCATACTGTCTTGCGTACCACCCCATGTAATCAGATTTACCAGTACTTGGTCCATGGCCTATATGTTTCGGTGATTCAGATTCTGCAGTCATATCAAGGTTCTAGTGAGAGTGATGACCTTAACAATATGAGTGTCAATAAAGAAAAGTTATTGGACTGATTAATGGGAGTAAAAGCTATCTGAAAGCCTTAAGGTGATGGTTTACATTCTTATGTAGTTTAACAATTTCCTTAGAGATAGTAAATTGATTTTTGATTATTCAGAATTGGCCATAGATTAAAAAACGATAGCAAATGTATCTAGATATTTCTGAAAGAAGAGAGAGAGAAAATAGAACATGAACAGAGTATCATAAGAAAATGAATATGGCCACCAGCTCCACAATTCATCAATATTATGGCTGACACTCAGCCTCAGTACAATTTTCCTGCACTATTCTCAAACTTCCTTGATTTCCCTAACATCCAGAAGTTTCAGTTTCTTCTTGAAACTGAAACTTAATGACTGCCTCTCTGCAATCTTCTAATATAGAGAATAATAAAGACTCTCCATTCTCTGAGTGAAGAAATTTCTTCTGACTTCAATCTTGGTTGTGAAATGTCACAATTTATTATTAGGAATATGGTACAAAGACAGTAGGAAAATGTAAAATATGACTGAACAAAGTCTATATGAATTTATGGAGAGATTTTCACATTTGGTAACTCTGATCAGGTTTCTTGAGATTGTAACTGAGGGGGTAGTTATAGTAATTAGTGAATTTTGTGTAGTAGCTGAGTACGGTACCACTCAAGAAGGTAATGCACAAAATCCAGGACTAATTGGGACACTTAAGAGAAAAGTTAGAGTGGAAGTGATTGGATTAGTTTTGGGTTGGTATATTACAGTGCTGCAAGAATTGGTATTTGAACCAATTTATATAATTTTTAACAGTGACATAGATATGGGGTCTGAAAGTAATTTAAGTTTATTAATGATACTTTGGTAAAGTAAGTTATGAAGAGGCTATAAAGCTCTATCAAGATATTAGGACAAGTTAATTAAGTACACAACAACATAACGGGAGGTTACAATGATGAGATGTTACCTAGCATAGGATAATAGAGAAATGGAATATTTTCTTTTAAAATAGAGTGATCAGGAAAGGATGTTATTCAGAGGGATTTGGAGTTCTTTTCTATAAACTGCAGAAGGTTAACTCAAGGATGTAGTAAGAAATGAGAATAGAAAATTGTACTTTTGTCTTTTTAAAAAACCTGGATAAGACAGCTTTACTAAAATTGGTTTATGGACTTTTAGTGCATATCATTGTCTTTCCCATTCTTTCTTGTTGCTATTTGGTGAGGGGGGTGTTGGGGTTTGATGTTCTTGTTGCTGTTTGCATGATCATTTTCCTACGTGCAGGGAGCGGTGTTTGATGTTTTTGTTGGCATTTACACTATTTTTGTTCGGCGTGGGGGTTGATGATCGGGTTGTCATTTGTGAGATTTGTTTATTAATGTGGGGGAGGAGTCAATGTTTTCCTCTGAATGACTTCCATGGTTTTCTTTGTTTCATGGCTATCTGGAGAAGATGACTCTCAGAGTTGTATAATGCGTACATACTTTGACAATAAACGAAACTCTGAACTTTATTTTATATATACAATTATATCCTAAATCAGACTCACATGTATAAAGCTTATATAATATATCCCCATAGAAGACACAGACATCTACAAAACAGGCTTGAATAGAAGCACACTCATCTACAGTACATGCATTTATCAGACTACAGATGCTTACTGTATTCTCTCTGGATTTATAAATTTCTTGTGCTTCCTCAAATGAACAGGTTTCCTCATAGCATTCTCGCTCTAGAGACCCTGGTTTAACCTCTTCCCAGAACCAGTTTGCTCGTTTCCGAATTTTCAGCACCCTTGCTGCTTTATTCTTCTGGAAAAACACTAAAAATGTTGTGGAGGATTGGGTAGTGGGAGTGAAGGTGGGGTGTGAGGAGGGGAATTTAGGGAGGGGTTGACATTTAAAGGCTGAGGTCACAATCATTAATCCAGACTGGTTGCAGGACTGATCAGGATTCAAATCATTAATAAATACAGACCAAGATTGTTTGTACAATGCACGTTGCCCTACAAGTTGTACCCGAACTGCTACACCTGGTCAAACACTCTGAACGAAGGATGAAAAATAAACAGTAGAGAGTGAAATCTGCCCACTGCATCTCTTCCCAGAACATACCAGATCTCTGTCCTTTCTAAACCATCTTATGATGTGCTCAGTAACTTACCAGCAATCCCATTAACGTCTTCCTCTCAGGTGCTGGGAACATGAGTGTGTTTCTAACCATTACTGGGCTTGGGATGATTTATACTTGTCTATATTGGGCTCAATAGTTGACAGATTTGTCGGCTAAAATCAGAATTTACTGTTGTAATTTTCAACTGATGTGCGTTTGGAATGATCCACATCCTGACAAAGTTTGGAGGCACCTCTGTCATTGGACTAATCACTGGAAACGATGAATCCAAGTACCACCTGAAGCAAGCAAGCTAGTGTCCTGGTGCAATCACAAAAACTTGGAGCAGAATGACCTCAAAACTGTGGAAATGCATATAGCCTTCAGGAGAGATGAGCCTCCTCTCCACCCTCTCATCACCAACAACTCTGCAGTTAGCTCCGTTTTAACCTTCAGGCTCCTCAGCATCATTTCATAGGGCCTCCTGTGGGAGAACCGTATTTGCTTCATTTCCATCGTTCTCAGAACATACTGGTGTAATTCTACACTGTGTGATTTGGTGCAACAACCTCTCACAATATATGAGATCTGCAGCAAACTGTCAGCTCCGCAGAAAAGGCTGCAGTCCACCAGGACAAAGATGCAGGCAGGAAAAATCATTGTGGACACTACCCACCCTGCAGACTGGCCTTTCCAAAACCTCCTTCTGGAAAGCGCTATAAAACAAAAGCTGCACACCATCTTGAAAGCTTCTTCCCCCAGGCAGTTAATCTGATCATCCATTCTAGTTAGACCACTCGCACCCTTATCTATTGCCCCTGTCACCCCATCACTGCATTGTAAAAACTTTAAACCACTGTTTACAAAGCTGTTTACTCGGGAACTACATGCTGGTATTTATGTATTTATGCACAATTTAGTCCCTATCTACACTTTATCCCCCAACTATATTTTTGACATAATTCTTCATAATTGTTAAATGCTGTTGTTTATTTGTCACAGATCACACACCCTGACCAATACACTGTAGCAAATTCCTAATACATGTAAATTATATGGGGAATAAAACTGATCCCTGATCCAGTCTCTGGTAGCCCAGAAGAGTACATTTCATTCTCGGTTGCTCTGCATTTAGTCAACTGCTCTCCTTCAGTTTAGTAAGCTGGGTTATTGAAGTAACCTGGTCTTACTGCTGGAAGCAGTTGCACTGAGAACTGGAGTTGTGGGCCACTAGATGTGAAGCCTCAAAGAGAAAAGAAATACCTTTTCCTTTCAGCTTCAAATTGATGTTTCACCAGCTTGAGAAGGGCCTCTGATGTAAATCCCCACTATCATTTGGAAGGTGACGTTGCCTTTCAGAGTCAGTCTGGAAACCCACCTCCTAATGTCTCATAAGCTTTCTCTTCAGCCTAGTTTAAGCCTTTGATAGCAGGGCCCAAAGTAGTGAGAGCGGATTCCCTGCAAGGTAATGGAATGTGAATAATGTGGAAAGTTTAATTAAAAACTGGATAGATATTTCATGGAATGACATTAAAGATGGAGAATATTAATTTCCAGTAAATGGCAGATGGAGGAAAACAAAGAAGGGGATGCCAAGAAGGGGCAAACAAGATGGGTTGTAGAAAGGCACCTCTATGCAGCAACTTTGAAAGGTACATTGGCTAATCCATCAGGTCTCCAGCAGATGAAGACCAAGCAAATGGTTCTTGACTGAAGTAGACCCAATTTGTTTTATGTTCTTTACATGTTACAAAGGATTTGCCTATTGGGTGCCTCTTAGGCTAATCTTACTTCTGTTCAAATTACCATACCAAAATGAACGTCTGTCTTAATATTTTCACGTCATGAATACCAATAAGATTCATTAAACATTCCTGGTAATTTTTTTTTGAAGCAGCAATGCAGTCAGTTCCAAGCAACACGCACAAAATGCTGGAGGAGTATAGCAGGCCAGGCAGCATCTATGGAAAAGAGTAAAAGTCGATGTTTTGGGCCGAGACACTTTATCAGGACTGGTAAAAAGATAAGAAGTCAGAGTAGGAAGTTGGGGGAGGTGAGGAAGAAGTACAAGGAGGCAAGTGATAGGTCAGACCAGGAGAGGGGGGAGGAGGTGAAGTAAAGAGCTGTGTAATAGATTGATAAAAGAGATTAAGGGCTGGAAGAGGGGGAATCTGATAGGAGAGGGTAGAAGATCATGGAAGAAAGGGCAGGAGGAGGAGGTCCAGAGGGAGGTGATGGGCAGCTAAGGAGAAGGTGAGACAGGGAAAAGGGGGATGGGGGATGATGAAAGAGAATGGGTGGGGGCATTATCTGAAGTTAGAGAAATCGATGTTCATGCCATCAGGTTGGAGGTGTTGCTCCTCCAACCTGAGTGTGGCCTCATCACAACAGTAAGGAGACGATCCATCTCTGAATACAAGATTATACATGGGATAGTGTGATCTTGGCACCCACCTGAGCTCTCAACACTCACAGCCCAGCTGACCAACATCAGTGATGCTAAACACCAGTAACATCCCAACATTTTCAGGGTCCGAATGCAAACCTGGTCCAGGTAAAAGATAGGAAGGTCAGACATTAGAATAAACCCTTCAATGAACTTCCTTGGAGCTACTGGTTTCTCTGAACTGCAACTGACAAATGATGACTCCGTATAACCTGTCCTATTTTCCACTGGAGCAGGAGCCTCTTCCAGATATTTGGGCACCACGGTAGCATCGTGGTTAGCACGACATTAGTACAACGTGGGGCATCAGAGTTTGGAATATCATTCTGATGCCATCTGTAAGAACTTTGTACATCCTGCCCCCATGGATGTTTGGGTTTCCTGCATTGCTCTGTTTCCCCTTTCATTCCAAAGTCGTACCAGTTAAAAGATTAATGGCCATTGTGAATTACCTTGCAGTTAGGGTTAAATAGGTGGTTGCTGGACATCAAGACTTGTTTTGGTCTGTATCACTAAATCAATAAATAAATGGTCGCACCTGTTTTTGATGTGAGCTAGTAAACAGTCAAAGACATTTATTTTATAAAGGAGGGTTGCTGATTCAATGCATTTATAAATCTATGATCCTGTATTGAGATAGCAATTATAGGGATACAAGTCACTGAATCAGCTCCTGGTAGTAAAAATCTGCCTTTTGCATTCCTATTCTAAAATGAGTCATTCTTGAGTACTGGGTGTTTAATATTAAGAAAGAGTGGGAAAAGGAGTTGGGTACAGAGATAGAGGAGGTTATATGGAATGAGGCTTTGGAGTATGTTAACTACTTTTCCATCAAGACATTGTTTAATACAATTTAAAAGCCTACATAGATTACATTACTCAAAAGTAAGGATTCATAAAATATTCCCAGAGGTGTCCCCAATGTGTGAGAAATGCAAATCCTTGGAGGAAAATTTGTTACATAGTTATGCTTTATGTCCCAGGATACAAGAGTATTGGAAGCAAATATTTGAGGTCCTATCGAAGGTACTAAAGGTTCAGATAATACCAGACCCCATTTTAATAATTTTTGGAACTTCTGCGAGGTCAAATAAATTCTAGGCTACCCAGCAACAACTCCTGATCTATGGCATACTTAATGGAAAGAAACTCATACTGATGTTCTGGAAAAAGGAGGAAATTCCATCACTCAGACAATGGCTGGCTGCATTAATGGATACTCTGCATCTGGAGAGGATAAGATACGTTACCAAGGACAGACTGAAGGAATTTGAAAAATTCTGGCAACCATTACTGTTGTACTTAGAAGAGATCAACAGCTGAACTAAGTGTAGGGGGCGGTAGGACCCAAACAGCACATCCGGGAGGGGTGACGGGAGGGTAGGGCTGAGAAGGGGAAAGGAGACGGGGTGGTAGGGTCTCCTTTGCTTTTTGCTTGTTTACTACACATACATTCATTTGACTTTCATTATGTTGTTATAAGAAAGAGAAGAAAAAAGAAGCATTATACTTTAGGACATTGTTGGTTGTGGTTAAACTGAGTTGCTTCACAATAAAAACATTTGAAAACAAATAGTTCATACCACCTCCTGATCAATCAGTAAGTTCAGTGCAAGTAAAACTTGACAAAAAGTTTATAATGAAATTTTGAGTAATTTCTTTGAATTTCTCTTCATCAAAGGAATACGTATTCTGAGAAACCCCATTCGTTTAGTAAATGCAGCTCCATTCAATGTTTCTGGGCATCCACTGTCTGCTCTTTCTCTGGCCAGAACCTCCCATGTGCTCATACCCATGCTGGTGGTTATCATACTGGGAACAGACCAAACTTAACGTACTAAGGATTCGGAGCAAGAAGGCTGCTGCGAGTGAACGGCTAAGGATTTCTGGAGCGAAGGCATTTTACTACTCAGGGTAAAAGAGAGGCAAGACTGTGCAGGCGCATGATGTCAGCCAGTAGAGCGGGAAAAATTTAAAAAGAAGACCGCCATATCCAGTGGGCAGCAGAGTGAGAGGTAGCAGCGTGATAGAGCTTTGGCTCAAAGGGCCTTGGCGTTAACGGGACGAGGTGAGGTGGGTTTGCCTGTGTTAATTGCAGAAAGGAAGTAGTATGAGTGTGAGGCCGGTTTTCTGTGCTCGGTGTCAGATGTGGGAGGTCCTGGAGTCGCCCAGCCTCCCAGATGGCCATATCTGCACCTCCTAAGCGATCGTGTTAGGGAACTAGAGTTGCAGCTTGATGACCTTTATCTGGTCAGGGAGAGTGAGGAGGTAATAGAAAGGAGTTATAGGCAAGTGGTCACACCAGGGCCACAGGAGACAGACAAGTGGGTCACAGTCAGGAGAGGGAAGGGGAAAAGTCAGGTACTAGAGAGTACCCCTGTGCCTGTACCCCTTGACAATAAGTACTCCTGTTTGAGTACTGTTGGGGGGGACAGCCGACCTGGGGGAAACAACAGTGGCCGTGCCCCTGGCACAGAGTCTGGCCCTGTGGCTCAGAAGGGTAGGAAAAGGAAGAGAAAGGCAGTAGTGATAGAGGGCTCTATAGTTAAGGGGTCAGACAGTCAATTCTGTGGATGCAGGAAAGAAACTCAGATGGTAGTTTGCCTCCCAGATGCCAGGTTTCTGGATGTTTCAGATCGCGTCCACGATATCCTGTAGTGGGAGGGAGAACAGCCAGAGGTCGTGGTACATATTGGTACCAACGACATAGGTAGGAAAAGGGAAGAGGTCCTGAAAAAAGACTACAGGGAGTTAGGAAGGAAGTTGAGAAGCAGGACTGCAAAGGTAATAATCTCGGGATTGCTGCCTGTGCCACACGACAGTGAGTATAGGAATAGAATGAAGTGGAGGATAAATGCGTGGCTGGGAGATTGGAGCAGGGAGCAGGGATTCAGATTTCTGGATCATTGGCACCTCTTTTGGGGCAGGTATGACCTGTACAAAAAGGATAGGTTGCACTTGAATCCCAGGGGGACCAATATCCTGGCAGGGAGGTTTGCTAAGGCTACTGGGGAGAGATTAAACTAGAATTGTTGGGGGGTGGGAACCGAACTGAAGAGACTGGGGAGAAGCGGTTGGCTCACAAACAGAGAAAGCTTGGAGACAGTGTGTGAGGGAGGATAGGCAGGTGATAGAGAAAGGACACGCTCAGATGGATGGTTTGAGATGTGCCTACTTTAACGCAAGTAGCTGTCCTGACGAAGGGTTCCGGCCTGAAACGTCGACCGATCTTTTCCACGGATGCTGCCCAACCTGCTGAGTTCCTCCAGCGTGTTGTGAGTGTTGCTTTGACCCCAGCATCTGCAGCTTATTTTGTGTTAACGCAAGGAGTATTGTGAACAAAGCGGATGAGCCTAGAGCGTGGATCAGTACTTGGAGCTATGGTGTGGTGGCCATTACAGAGACTTGGATGGCTCAGGGACAGGAATGGTTACTTCAGGTGCTGGGTTTTAAATGTTTCAGAAAGGACAGGGAGGGAGGCAAAAAAGGTGGGGGAGTGGCACTACTGATCAGAGATAGTGTCACGGCTGCAGAAAAGGAGGAAGTCATGGAGGGATTGTCAACGGAGTCTCTGTGGGTGGAGGTTAGGAACATGAAGGGGTCAATAACTCTTCTGGGTATTTTTTATAGGCCGCCCAATAGTAGCAGGGATATCGAGGAGCAGATAGGGAAACAGATCCTGGAAAGGTGTAATAATAACGGAGTTGTCGTGATGGGAGAATTTAATTTCCCAAATATTGATTGACATTTCTCTACAGTAAGGGGTTTAGATGGGGTGGAGTTTGTTAGGTGTGTTCAGGAAGGTTTCTTGACACAATATGTAGACAAGCCTACAAGAAGGAGAGACTGTACTTGGTTTGGTATTGGGAAATGAACCTGGTCAGGTGTCAAATCTTTCAGTGGGAGAGCATTTTGGAGATAGTGATCATAATTCTATCTCCTTCACAATAGCATTGGAGAGAGATAGGAACAGACAAGTTAGAAAAGTGTTTAATTGGAGTAAGGGGAATTTTGAGGCTATCAGGCAGGAAATTGAAAGCTTAAATTCGGAACAGATGTTCTCAGGGAAAAGTACGGAAGAAATGTGGCAAATGTTCAGGGGATATTTGTGTGGAGTTCTGCATAGGTACGTTCCAATGAGACTGAGAAGTTATGGTAGGGTACAGGAGCCGTGGTGTACAAAGGTTGTAATAAATCTAGTCAAGAAGAAAAGGAAAGCTTACAAAAGGTTCAGAGAGCTTAGTAATGTTAGAGATCTAGAAGATTATAAGGCTAATAGGAAGGAGCTTAAAAAGGAAATTAGGAGAGCCAGAAGGGGCCATGAGAAGGCCTTGGTGGGCAGGATTAAGGAAAACCCCAAGGCATTCTACAAGTATGTGAAGAGCAAGAGGATAACATGTGAAAGAATAGGACTGATCAAGTGTGACAGTGGGAAAGTGTGTATGGAACCAGAGGAAATAGCAGAGGTACTTAATGAATACTTCACTTCATTATTCACTATGGAAAAGGATCTTGGTGATTGTAGTGATGACTTGCGGCAGACTGAAAAGCTTAAGTATTTAGATATTAAGAAAGAGGATGTGCTGGAGCTTTTGGAAAGCATCAAGTTGGATAAGTCACCAGAACCGGACGGGATGTACCCCAGGCTACTGTGGGAGGCAAGGGAGGAGATTGTTGAGCCTCTGGTGATGATCTTTGAATCATCAATGGGGACAGGAGAGGTTCCGGAGGATTGGAGGGTTGCGGATGTTGTTCCTTTATTCAAGAAAGGGAGTAGAGATAGCCAAGGAAATTATAGACAATTGAGTCTTACTTCAGTGGTTGGTAAATTGATGGAGAAGTTCCTGAAAGGCAGGACTTATGAACATTTGGAGAGGTATAATGTGATTAGGAATAGTCAGCATGGCTTTGTCAAAGGCAGGTCGTGCCTTACAAGCCTGATTGAACTTTTTGAGGATGTGACTAAACCCATTGATGAAGGAAGAGCAGTAGATGTAGTGGATATGGATTTCAACAAGGCATTTGATAAGGTACCCCATGCAAGGCTTATTGAGAAAGTAAAGAGACATGGGATCCAAGGAGACATTGCTTTGTGGATCCAGAACTGGCTTGCCCACAGAAGGTAAAAAGTGGTTGTAGATGGGTCATATTTTGCATGGCGGTTGGTGACCAGTGGTGTGCCTCAGGGATCTGTTCTGGGACCCTTACTCTTTGTGATTTTTATAAATGACCTAGATGAGGAAGTGATGGGACGGGTTAGTAAGTTTGCTGATGACACCAAGGTTGGAGGTGTTGTGGATAATGTGGAAGGCTGTCAGAGTTTATAGCGGGACATTGATGGGATGCAGAACTGGGCTGAGAAGTGGCAGATGGAGTTCAACCCAGATAAATGTGTAGTGTTTCATTTTGGTAGGTCAAATATGATGGCAGAATATAGTATTAATGGTAATACTCTTGGCAGTGTGGAGGATCAGAGGGATTTTGGGGTCTGAGTCCATAGGACGCTCAAAACAGCTGCACAAGTTGACTCTGTGGTTAAGAAGGCATACGGTGTATTGGCCTTCATTAATCGTGGAATTGACTTTAGGAGCCGAGAGGTAATGTTGCAGCTGTATAAGATCCTGGTCAGGCCCCACTTGGAGTACTGTGCTCAGTTCTGATCGCTTCACTACAGGAAGGATGTGGAAGCCATAGAAAGGGTGCAGGGGAGATTTACAAGGATGTTGCCTGGATTGGGAAACATGCCTTATGAAAACAGGTTGAGTAAACTTGGCTCTTTCTCCTTGGAGTGACAGAGGATGAGAGGTGACCTGATAGAAGTGTATAGGATGATGAGAGGCAATGATCGTGTGGATAGTCAGAGACTTTTTCCCAGGGCTGAATTGGTTGCCACAAGAGGACACAGGTTTGAAGTGCTGGGGAGTAGGTACAGAGGAGATGTCAAGGGTATGTTTTTTACGCAGAGAGTGGTGAGTGCATGGAATGGGCTGCCGACAACTGAGGTGGAGGCGGATACGATAGGGTCTTTTAAGAGACTTTTGGATAGGTACATGGAGCTTAGAAAAATAGAGGGCTATATGTAAGCCTAGTAATTTCTAAGGTAGGGACATGTTCCGCACAGCTTTGTGGGCCGAAGGGCCTGTATTGTGCTATAGGTTTTCTATGTTTCTGTGGAACACATTTCACACTCTAGAATTATGTTCATTGTCCACCAGGAATTCCCGGATTTGCTAACAGATTACTTTTAAATTATGTTCCTGAACAAATAATTCTCAACCTGGAATTTCGCTCTCTAGAATAACAAAGAAAATTGCAATCATCATTTCATCTGACAACATGTAAAGTTGCTGGATTTAGACGTTATCCATACACTGAATTCCAAGCTCTGTGCATGTGACACAGATCTCGAAACTCATTTTCTGGACAACATCTTATGATCCTTCAGCTTGTGTCGGTCCATGTGCAGGCTCTGTTTTAAAACACCCAAGGTCAACATCTAAGACCTAAATATTGTAAACGTTGTGACATTTATTGCTGTGATGTTGTCTACTTACTCTGGATTTCAGAATTTAAATTTGGTCTGCTAAAATGCTAATGCAGATTAGTACATACAATATAGAATATAGAACAGAACATTACAGCACAGGAACAGGACATTGGGCCCATAGTGTTGTGCTGAACCAGCTGAAAAGCAAATCAAAACACCCAAACACTAATCCCTGCTACCTACACTATGTCTATATCCCTCCATCTTCCTTACATCCATGTGCCTATCTAAACATTACTTAGGAGCCTCGACTGTATTTGCATCTACCACCATACCAGGCAGTGCATTCCAGGCATCCACCATTCTCTGAGTGAAAAAACTTACCCCTCACACCCCCTTCAACCTATCCCCTCTCACCTTCAATGCATGCCTTCTGGTATTAGACATTTCAACCCTGGGAAACAGAAACTCTCTGTCCACTGTATGTATGCAACTCATAATCTTATAAACCTCTGTCAGATCTCCCCTCAGCCTCTGGTACTCCAGAGAAAACAGCCCAAGTTTATTCAGCAGCTCGTGATAGCACATTCCGTCTAAACCAGGCAGCGTCCTGGTGAACCTCTTCTGTATCTTCTCCAAAGCCTCAACATTCTTCCCATAGTGGGGCAACCACAACTGTATGCAATACTCCAGATATGGCCTAACCTATAAGTTTGCATCATAAGCTCCTGACTATTGAACTCAGTGCCTTGACTAATAAAAGCAAGCATTTCATCTTAACCACTTTATTGACCTGTACAGCCATTTTCAAGGAGCTATGAACTTGGAGCCCAAGATTTGTGCTCAGCAACACTGTTAAAGATCTTGCCCTTAACAGTGTACTGGCTCCTTGCATTTTCCCTACCAAGGTGCAACTCCTCACACTTACCTCGGTTAAACTCCATCTGCCATTTCTCGGTCCTTATCTGCAACTGATTTATATCGTGCTGTATTCTTTGCCAGTCTTCTACACTATTCACATCTCCACCAATCTTGGTATAATCCACTAATTTACAAGCACACCCATCTATATTTTCATTCGGGTCATTTTTATACATTACAAACAGCAGAGGTCCCAGCACAGATCCCTACGGAACACCACTAATTACAGAGCTCCAGCTCGAACAAGCCTCTTCAACCACTACCCTCTGTCTTTTATGCGCCAGCCAGTTTTGAATCCAAACAAACAATTTGCCACAGACCCCGTGCTTCTTAATCTTCTGGATTAGCCTCCCATGAGGAACTTTGTCAAACACCTGACTAAAATCCATGTAGACAACATCCACTGCCCTACCCCCATCAATCTCTCTCGTCACCTTGTCAAAAAACTCAATCAAGTTTGTAAGACATGATCTGCCATGCTGGCTCTCCCTAATTAGGCCATGTGTTTCCAAATGCTAATATAACCAATCCCTAAGAATTTTCTCCAATAATTTCCCTACAACTGACATGAGACTCACCAGTCTATGGATCCCAGATTTTCCCTTGTTCCCTTCTTAAATAGAGGTACAACATTAATCTCTCGGACTTTGTCTGTGTCCAGAGAGGACATGAAATATACTGGTCAAGGACCCAGCAATCTCATCTCTTGCCTCCTTCAAAAACCTGGGATAAATCCCATCAGGCCCTGGGAACTTATCCACCTTAATACTCATTAGGAAGCCCAACCTTTGACCTTTATACACCCTAATGTATTTATACATTCAGCACTGATCTCCTGGTCCTCCACATCCTTTTCCTTAGTAAATACTGAAGCAAAGTACTCATTAAGTACCTCACTCACATTCTCCACATCCAAGCACATGTTCCCCTCTTTACCCTTGAGTGGTCTCTCCCTGTCCCTAGTTATCCTCTTGCTCTTGATGTATGTGTAGAATGTCATGGGACTCACCTTAATCCTACTTACCAAAGACTTTGCATGACCTCTTTGGCTTTTCCTTATTCCCTTCCTTAGTTCTTTTCTGGTTTGTTTATAATCCTCATGTGCTGTTTGATCCTGACTTCAGAAGCTTTTCATACTTTCCCTTTTTCTTCTTGACTAATCACCTCTTGGCACATCCAAGGTTCTCTTATCTCTCCACCCCCTTCCTTCCTTCTAAAAGGAATGTACCTTTCCTGTATTCTGTGCATTTGATCTTTAAACAGCCTCCACATGTCTGATGTGGACTTGCTAGAGAAAAGGTGTTTCCCAATTAACTCCTCTTAGTTCCTGCCTAATGCCTTCATAATTTGCCATACTCCAACTGAAAACTCTCCCACAAGGATATTACTTATCCTTACCTATAGCTATCCTGAAAGTTAAGGAGTTGTGGTCACTGTTCCCTAACTGCTCACCCATTGATAGTCAGTCACCTGGGCAGGCTCATTACCCAACAATTAGTGCTTGTATGTTGTCTGTTTGATTGGGGTAATATTATTAAGCCGTTCCTAGTGAAACCTAGCCTAGGTTAGATCAGCAGGCCTGGGAAATACTCCCAGGATGTCTGAGCATGTCATCTGCAGTAAGTTGGTCATCTGTCCAGATGAAGAAACTGTAATGAATATTCTAAGGAATCTGCTGACCTGTCTGGTGGTAAAATTGCTGATGTAGCTTCACGGTCCCATTGATCTGGCTTCTTCCTGATCCCTCCAACTCTGTGGAGTTGGCATGTTCTCATTCTGACAGGATAGGGTTCCCCTGAGTACCCAGGCTTTCCTCCCCCATCCCAACCCAACTACGTGCTGGCTGGTAGTTAATCAATCACTGTAAATTACCCCAAGGGTAGAGAGTGCTAGGATAATGAAGGATGGGGAGTTGTGTTTAAAGGAGAATGGTTACAAGAGAAGTATGTGCAGGAATATGATTAATGGGACTGCTTCTGAGAGCCAGCATGAACAGTTGATGTGTCAATGGTCTCCTCTATGTTCTATAAGAGCATTAGTGTGTTAGAGTTAGTGATTCTGTAATTTTCTCTCAGTGGTGCTCACAAAGAGATGCCAACAAATCACTCAAAGACTTTTTTTAAAACAGGTTACAGATATATCAGGTGCTTTGTGACTTGTGACTTCTTGACTATTTCTATTTTTTTCTATTACACTGGCAATCGAAAATCAAGAACAACATGTCTTTCACCTGCACATGAGGCAGAATAATAAAACCTCCTAATCATCTGGTTGTGTGCTTTACTCCTAGAACAGAGCTGTCATTGATAGGTGTATCAGAAAGCAGTCACTGTATCAGTAATTTCTTTAAAATAGCACCCTAAGTAAGTTCACGGAAGAAGGCAGCTTTTGTTGTCCGAGAACATGCACTTTTTTAAAATCCTTGACACAATGGAACTTAGTGATTGCGCCAATCCTATCAGCAAGTGGTGCACCTGGCTTTGCTCTTGATCTTGAATCCTCAGAAAACCAAGAAAGTGAGAAAACACTGAGTGTGTAACCATTATACCTGTCCCAGTAGAAAGAGAGAAACAATGCAAACCACACCAAAAATCCAGGGACTCAACAGCAAAATATAAATGAGGAAATTAATTAACTATCTCTGCATGAGATTGAAGAAGCAGGTTTTTATAGCGTGCAGTTTGCTTGTTAAAAATAAAGATGAAGTAAAAACCCTTAACTTCTTATTTTGCCAACAAAACCAAATGAAACTCTGAACACAGACACACAAGTCGTTATAATGTTCTTAAGTGGATCTTTGACATTAAAAGGTCTCTGTAAAAATAAGAATCCTTTTGGCTTTCCAACCACAACAGATAATAGTCAAGTGATTCATAAGAATACAAGAAGTCCTTTCAGTTTACTTGAGACTGTTGTTAAAAAACATATAATTTGGTTAAACATTTATCTTTTGAAATTATCAAATTTATTTTATGTTTGTTATAATTGAATTCTTCAGTGAAATGATATTCTATCTTGATTGTTCAAGTTTAAGCTATTCTTCACTTACCATGTCCTTGTCCCTCTGCTAAATTCCACTTCTTTCAAACAGTACACTAGTTGTTAAATAACTAATTCTAAATATTGACTCAGTTAGTCAATCATTTGGAATTCCAGTTTTTTCCTGATGACAACAGATACAAACCTGAATGAAACTGGTCAGTGTGCTTCAAATTTTATTCCTGGTCTGCACTGAGCTCATAGATTAAATTCATAATCAGCTGAAAAACGGGTTATATTGCATATTTAGAGATAATAAAATATTCATCTTTTATTGCCACCTGATTGAAAATCTGCTCTTCGCCCACCTCTTGTCTTTTTTGTTTATGAAAGAAGTCTTCTTTCTCTTTTGTTTTTGCATGTTATTTTCACTCTGTGTCCCTTAGTTCATCACCCATTCAATCAAAGAGAACATTTTTTCTCCAACTATTCCCCTACATGATCTTAAGTATCTCAGTCAGACCGTCTCACAATCTCTTCTGATTAAAGGAGTCAAAGCTCAGCTATTCCGGTCTATAGAACCTATCATTCCTGAAATCTCCTCAGTGAATCTCTTCTGTATCCTCTCCAAAGCCTTCACATCTTTCCAAGAACATGCCCCACCAGGACAGGGGACAACATTATGATTGTGCCATTGTTGGTATTTTATGAAGGTTAATCATTATTTCTTTACTCTTGTGCCCTACACTCCTTTTATAAAGCCAAGGATGCTGTGTACTCTTTTAACTTCTTCAGGTACTTGGACGAGTACATGCTTTCGAGGAAAATGGGCCAAACATGGGCAAATGGGGCAATTAGTCAAGGCGAAGCAGATGGACAGAAATGCCCATACCCATATTCTGCAACACTTTCACAGTTAACATCCCCCACCCATCTTATAACTGTTCAGATTACGGAAATTCTCCTTCATAGAATCCAGAAATCACCACCCAAACAATTGTGATTGGGAATAAACTTGAGATATGGAATATAATGCATCTTTGTGGAATTTATAAAAAAAAACTAAATAGATCAACTCGGGTTCTTAAGACTTATCTTTCTTGACCCATGTGCAGACGACATACATTCACATATAAGAAAATTGTGATTCCGCCTGCTTTCTTGGAACACAACATCTCCATAACGTGGGGATCACCTGTACTGAGCAGATGCAGTAAATGTACTTGTCCCTCTTCTGCAGTTATGCCCACTAACCTTATTTCCCTTTCCTTACCTTTGCATCACAGTGCCTAAACCTAACCCTAACCCTAATTTTCAAAATAAAATTTCATCTGAACCAAGGCATCTCCTTGCACATGTCCGTGGATCCCTGTAGGTGGCAGTATGAGTAGGTAAGGTGCTGATTGCACTACATGGGACAGTTATTTGCATTAATCAGAGCACAGAACAGAAGAAATATGAACTGAAAAGTTCAAAGTAAATTTTATTACCGAAGTACATAAATGTAACCATATACAACCCCAAGATTCCTTTTCTTGTGGGCATACTCGATTATTTTACAGAATAACAACTATGACAGAATCAATGAGAGACCGCCCAACTCGGACATTCAACCAGACTGCAGAAGGCAACAAGCTGTGTAAATGCAGAATGAAGAAACAATAATAATAAATAAATAAGGAATCGATAACATAAGAGTCCATGCAAATGATTGTGGGAACATTGGGGCAAGTGAAGTGAAGAAAATGCAGGGGGAAACTGAATAGGTCAGGTAACACCTGTGAAAAAAGGTGAAAGGGTTAAAGATTTTGGTTTCAGGACCCTGAGTCAGAACGGAGAAAGAGAAAAGCACGTTAGTCTGGATTGCAGAGAGGGTGGTGGAATAGAGGAAATTTCTCTGATCAAGTGACAAAGGTGGCTATCAAGGGGCAGTTGAACTCCTTTGTGGGTTCAGTCAAATGGATATGCCCAGCAGCCAGAGTGTACAAATGAAAAAAAAGGGAATAAATGAGATGGCAGACAAAGAAAAAGGTCAGTTCTGTTACAAACAGAAGGAAAGAGCAAGTTATCTTAAATTGGAAAATCTGATTTGAGTCCTGCTGAATGTAAGATGTGCAGTCGTACATAAAGTGTTTTTAGGTTTGCATTGGACCTCGTAACAGCACCTGAGGCCACAGACAGAGAGGTCAGGGGAAGGTGGTGAATTAAAGTGGCAGGCAACTGAAACCTCAGGGCTGTTCATGCAGACCGAGCACAATGATCACTCAGTCTGTCTTTCATTTCCCCAGGGCAGGGCAGGTCACACTGTGAACACAGAATGCAGTACACTAGATCACAAGCAGTGCAAGTGAAAAAATCTACATCTGGAAAGACTGGGTCAGGGATGCTGGGAAGGGAGGAAGCCAAGGGCAAGTGTTACCTGTAATGCAGTTGGATTAGGAGTATTAGTGCCAGGCAATGGGGAATGGTATGTGGGGAAGGAAGACAAAACCAAGAGTCACAAAAAGAGAAATGCCCATGAAAAGAGAAAGAGGAAGGGATGGGAATACTTGATTGGTAGTGGAATGGGTTGGACTCACCCTTCGCACTTCCCTGTCTCTGCTCCCTGGACTAACTTGTCTCTTTCTTTCACAAACAAGAGAAAATCTGCAAATGCTGGAAATCCAAGCAACACACACACACACACACACACACACACACAATACTGGAGGAACTCAGCAGGCCAGGCAACATCTATGGAAAAGGGTACAGTCGATGTTACAGTTGACCGAGACCCTTCAGCAGGACTGAAGAAAAAAAAGATGAGGAGTTAGAGTTGGAAGGTGGGGGGAGGGGAAGGAGAAACACAAGGTGATATACAAGGAAGGAGGAAGGGGTGAAGAAAAGAACTGGGAAGGTGATTGTGAAAGAGGTACGGGGCTGGAGAAGGGGGAATCTAATAGGAGAGGACAGAAGGCCGTAGGAGAAAGAAAAGGGGGGAGGAGCACCAGAGCAAGGCAATGGGCAGGCAAGGACATAAGATGAGAGGGAAAAGGGGGTGGGGAATGGTGAAAGGGGGGGGCATTACCAGAAGTTTGAGAAATCAATATTCATGCCATCAGTATGGAGGCTACCCAGATGGAATATAAGGTGTTGTTTCTCCAACCTGAGTGTGGCCTCATTGCAACAGTACAGGAGGCCATGGGCTGTCATGTCGGAATGGGAATAGAAACGGGAAGCAGAATTAAAATGGGTGGCCACTGGGAGATCCTGCCTTTTCTGGCGGACGGAGCGTAGGTGCTCAGTGAAGTGGTCTCCAATCTACGTTGGGTCTCCATGATATACAGGAGGCCACGCCGGAAACCAGACACAGTATATGACCCCAACACCGACACACAACGCTGGAGGAACTCAGCAGGTCAGGCAGCATCTATGGGAAACAGTAAACAGTCGACACTTCAGGCCGAGACACTCTGAGTTCCTCCAGCACGTTGTGTGTGTTGCTCTGGTTAGTAGGTTAATTGGTTGTTGTAAATTTCTCATGATTAGGCTAGGGATAAGTCAGGGGTTGTTCACATCAGAGCTCAAAGAGCCAGAAGGGCCTATTTCGTGCTGTATCAATAAAATAAAGAAATATGACTGAAGGAATCTTTTAATTGTCTAGCCTCAATGCTGCACCAACCTGCTCCTGATCAAGCTCCTAAACCTCCAACCATCCAAGTTGACACCAACCCTCTGGGGAACACTGATCATTTTCCATATCTTGGCAGCCCTCTTTTTTCAAGAGCCAACACTTGAAGCCAAATTTTGAACATCGGGATGTCAAGACTAACACCATAGCTTCTGGTCTTTAAAGCTATAGTTCTCCCCTCCTTTCTATATGGAGCAGAGTCATGGACAACATACAGCAGGCACATAAAGTCCCTAGAAACTTATCATCAAAACTGCCTCCAAAAGATTCTGAAAGCTGGAAGAATAGGCGTACTAACTCCAGCATCTTGAAGGAGGCTAACATTAACTCCATAACCACAGTCGTGACTCAACACCAATTGCATTGGGTTGGCCACATCATCCATATTCCTGGCTCCGCTTCCCTAAGCATCTCCTGTTCAGCCAACTCAAGGATGCAAAGCGCACTCCTGGAGGGCAGTAAAAGGATTTCAAGGACAATATCAAGATCGACCCGAAGAAGTGCCGCATCAATTTGAATGGATGGGAGAAATTAGCACAGGATAGGGAAAGCTGGAGAAGGATTGTCTATGAGGGGACTGCACAGCTCGAAGAATACCTCCACCATGTCAGCTTTCACGTAAGGAGAAACCGGGAAAGGCCTAACCAGCTACATCCATCACCACTTCAATGACCTACACCTGCCAACACTGCAACAGGACTTGTGAATCAGAGATCAGCCTCTTCAGTCATCTCAAGACTCACAAATGGCCAGATCTACCACCAGGAGAACAATCATACTCAACCAAAAGTGATCGCTGATGATAATGATGTTGTCACCAATATCACCATGAGATTCATTTTTTTGCAGGCATTCACAGTAAATACAAAGAAGCACAATAGAATCAATGAAAAATGCACACAAGACGGACAAGCAATAATGTGCAAAAAGCAACAAACTGTGCAATTACAAAAAAAAGTAAATAAGCAATAAATATCAAGAACACAAGATGAAGAGACCTTGAAAGTGAATCCATGG